>NC_058085.1:41676798-42276798 GCF_014858855.1 Bufo gargarizans
TGCCCCCAGTTGAACTAATGTCCCCATAGTGCCCCCATAATGTGCCAGTATAAAATACCCCTATATAGTGCCCCTAGTAAATTACCCCATAGTGCTCCACACCCTCCTTCCTCCTAGTGCCCCCCATAATGTACCAGTATAAAATGCTCCAGTAGATGCCCTCAGTGTCCCCCATAATTTGCAAGTATAAAATACCCCTTCTTAGTGCCCCCCGTAGATGACCCCATAGTACTCCTCTCCCCCCTTCCCCATAGTACCCACCGTAATGTGTCCCAGTATAAAATTGTACTGTACAGAGAGCCCATATAAAATACCCCTTCTTTGTGGCCTCAGTAGATGCCCCTATAGTGCCCCCAATCATGTGCCAGTAATAATAGCCCCCCTGTGCCAGTAATAGCAGCCCCCAGTAATAACAGCCCCCCCCCGTGCCAGTAATAACAGCCCCCAGTAATAACAGCCCCTCTGTGCCAGTAATAACAGCCCCCAATAATAAGAGCCCCTCTGTGCCAGTAATAACAGCCCCCAGTAATAACAGCCCCCCTTTGCCAGTAATAACAGCCCCCAGTAATAAGAGCCCCCCTTTGCCAGTAATAACAGCCCCCCTTTGCCAGTAATAACAGCCGCCCCCCTTGCCAGTAATAAGAGCCCCCAGTAATAAGAACCCCCCTTTGCCAGTAATAAGAGCCCCCAGTAATAAGAGCCCCCCTTTGCCAGTAATAAGAGCCCCCAGTAATAAGAGCCCCCCTTTGCCAGTAATAACAGCCCCCCTTTGCCAGTAATAACAGCCCCCAGGTGCCATTAAAAGTATTGTATATAATGAAAAAAAAAAAACACACATACTTACCTCCATGTCAGCGATGCGATGCGATGCAGGCCTCTTCTGGCCTGTGTCCCACGCTGTATGGCTCAGGCGGCGCGATGACGTCATCGCGCCGCCTGCGCCGGCCTCTGATAGGCTGCAGGCACTAGGCCGGCAGCCTATCAGAGGAAGGGAAAGGGACACGCCTCTCCCTTCCCTGCCACAGCACAGGCAGGCATCTGTATCGCTGTCCTGAGGACGGCGATACAGATGACTGGAGATGAGCACTTCCACAATGGAAGCGCTCATCTTCCTGTGCCGCCCGCCGCCAGCTCGGGGGGGGGGGGCAATTGCCCCGTTGCCCCCCCTGGATCCGCCACTGGTCTCCCCCCAGTCCAGATTGCTCCTCCAGTTTCGTTGGCACGACCTCCTCTGGCAGTTCACATGCCTACCGTTTGGCCTCTCGTCAGCCCCTTGGTGCTTTACCAAGTTAATGAGACCAGTGGTGGCTTGGCTCCGCAGTCAGGGTATTCGTCTTGTGATATATCTGGACGATATCCTCTTCATGGCTCAATCCCCAGCGGAGCTCCTAGCTCACCTGCACTCTACGATGTCTCTTATTACAGGTCTTGGGTTCGTCATCAACACCGAGAAATCCTGTCTGCAGCCTTCCAGGTCGATGGAGTTTCTGGGTTTTGTGGTGAACTCCAGCGAACTATCCCTATACCTTCCAAGAACCAAGGTCAGGTCCATACGCAAGGAACTACGTCACACTTTGAAACTCCCTCAGTTGTCGCTTCGTCACCTGGCACGCATTATCGGCCTTCTCTCCTCCTCTATCCAAGCAATTTTCCCGGCTCCTCTTCACTATCGAGCGTTGCAACGGCTCAAGATCGCCCACCTGCAAGCGGGAGCGTCCTATGCAGATCTGGTGTCTCTGGATCGCGAGACGAGGGACGAACTGGCATGGTGGATATCCAACCTCGACGCATGGAATGGCAAGGCCATCGTGGGACCTCAACCCGATCTGATTGTGGAATCAGATGCCAGTCTCCTCGGCTGGGGTGCATACTGCAATGGGGTCTCCACCGGAGGTCCCTGGTCGGGCAACGAAACTCACTTTCACATAAACGCTCTGGAACTATTGGCAGGATCCTTTGCCATACGCAGCTTCACCAACGACAGGATATCGGCGTGCATCAGACTCAGAATGGACAATGTGTCGGCTGTGCGTTATGTCAATGCCATGGGGGGCACCCATTTATCGATCCTGACCCACCTAGCAAAGGAGTTTTGGGCCTTTTGCCTCGACAAAGGCTTCACGGTAATCGCGGAATATATCCCAGGGCTTCGCAATACCTTCGCGGACTGGAGCTCTCGCCCCTCATCGGACTTCAGCAATTGGAGATTAGATTCAGCGGTGTTCTCCTCCATCATGTCGATTTGGGGACCTCTCTCTATAGACCTTTTTGCCTCGCGGTGGAATGCTCAGCTGCCGCGCTTCTACAGTTGGAGACCAGACCCCCTGTCGGAAGCTGTGGACGCCCTGCTACAAGATTGGTCGGGTCATCGGGCTTATGCCTTCCCTCCGTTTGCTCTCATCCCTCGGGTGCTGTCGCAGGTCCGTCGACAACTAGCAGACTTGGTGCTGGTGGTCCCCTTTTGGCAAGCCCAGTCGTGGTTTCCTCAACTCCTGGAACTTCTAGTGGAGGACCCCCTGCTTCTTCCATCGTTTCCGGATCTCCTTCGTGGACCCCTGGACCAACGTCATCCTCTAGTGACAGACGGCTCTCTCCGTCTCATCGCGTGCAGAGTTTCGGGGAGAAGTGGAATGTCGCGGGATTATCGAGAACGACTCGTATCCTTTTGGAGAGCGCATGGGCTCCCGGCACCTGACGGGCTTATCAGTCAGCCTGGAGGCGCTGGTCTGATTGGTGCGTGGGGCGGAG
The DNA here is from genome assembly GCF_014858855.1 of Bufo gargarizans. NCBI lineage: Eukaryota > Metazoa > Chordata > Amphibia > Anura > Bufonidae > Bufo > Bufo gargarizans. The sequence goes on from NC_058085.1 coordinate 41,679,547, forward strand.
TCTGTATCCCGTTACGGCACCTGTGACGGGCATGCTTGAGTTTTTGTCGTCTCTTTTTGACAAAGGTAAAGCTTATAGATCCATTAACCTCTTCCGTTCAGCCATTTCTTCTCGCCACCAAGGGTTTGCGGGCTGCCCGGCGGGTCAACATCCCTTGGTGTGCCGTCTTCTTAAAGGATCTCGGTTGTCACGTCCACCCAGACCCCGTTTCACTAGTTCCTGGGATGTTATGCTGGTCCTTTGTTTTTTCTCTGCCTGGCCCCTCAATTCAGCTTTATCCCTCCGCCAAATTTCGGCGAAGCTGGTCACCCTGCTTTGCTTGATTTCCTGCAAAAGGGTTTCAGACGTGAGAGCCTTGGATTCTGATGCTTTATCTTTTACTCCTAGGGGGTTTCCTTTAACATATCTCGTTGCATGATTTTCCTATTTTATGACGTAAAGTCATGATTTTATTAAAGACACGGAGGCGAGTATTGCCCACCCTGCTTCTTCCCTCCCCCTTTATGTTTTATATTTCTGAGGTTCAGATGACGGTATTATATTTATTATATATTTATTTGGCGTTTTATCTCCACATGATTGGTTAGGATTTCAGATTCTATATACAGTGGGATGCGAAAGTTTGGGCGACCTTGTTAATCGTCATGATTTTCCTGTATAAATCGTTGGTTATTACGATAAAAATTGTCAGTTAAATATATAATGTAGGAGACACACACAGTGATATTTGAGAAGTGAAATGAAGTTTATTGGATTTACAGAAAGTGTGCTATAATTGTTTAAACAAAATTAGGCAGGTGCATACATTTGGGCACTGTTGTCATTTTATTGATTCCAAAAGCTTTAGAACTAATTATTGGAACTCAAATTGGCTTGGTAAGCTCAGTGACCCCTGACCTACATACACAGGTGAATCCAATTATGAGAAAGAGTATTTAAGGGGGTCAATTGTAAGTTTCCCTCCTCTTTTAATTTTCTCTGAAGAGTAGCAACATGGGGGTCTCAAAACAACTCTCAAATGACCTGAAGACAAAGATTGTTCACCATCATGGTTTAGGGCAGGGGTGCACAACCTGCGTCCCGGGGGCCACATGCGGCCCTTGATATCATTCTATGCGGCCCCCAACCATCTGGTGACAGACATGTATGTCTATGTCTTGTGGCTGCTCACACGCATTTTTCATGTATTCTCCCATTAAATGGGAATCCTGTAGGTGTAACCAGACATTTATAGTATATACAGTATGTACAATACGCCATAAATACAGTATTTCAGTTGGTAATACCCCTTTAACTTTTATTTTCGGCCCTTGGGATTCCTTCAGTCTGATAATGTGGCCCCCAACCAGAAAAGGTTGTGCACCCCTGGTTTAGGGGAAGGATACAGAAAGCTGTCTCAGAGATTTCAGCTGTCTGTTTCCACAGTTAGGAACATATTGAGGAAATGGAAGACCACAGGCTCAGTTCAAGTTAAGGCTCGAAGTGGCAGACCAAGAAAAATCTCGGATAGACAGAAGCGACGAATGGTGAGAACAGTCAGAGTCAACCCACAGACCAGCACCAAAGACCTACAACATCATCTTGCTGCAGATGGAGTCACTGTGCATCGTTCAACCATTCGGCGCACTTTACACAAGGAGATTCTGTATGCGAGAGTGATGCAGAGGAAGCCTTTTCTCTGCCCACAGCACAAAAAGTGCCGCTTGAGGTGGGCTAAAGCACATTTGGACAAGCCAGCTTAATTTTGGAATAAGGTGCTGTTGACTGATGAAACTAAAATTTAGTTATTTGGCCATAACAAGGGGCGTTATGTATGGAGGAAAAAGAACACAGCATTCCAAGAAAAACACCTGCTACCTACAGTAAAATATGGCGGTGGTTCCATCATGCTGTGGGGCTGTGTGGCCAGTGCAGGGACTGGGAATCTTGTCAAAGTTGAGGGACGCATGGATTCCACTCAGTATCAGCAGATTCTGGAGACCAATGTCCATGAATCAGTGACAAAGCTGAAGCTGCCCCGGGCTGGATCTTTCAACAAGACAACGACCCTAAACACTGCTCAAAATCCACTAAGGCATTTATGCAGAGGAACAAGTACAACGTTCTGGAATGGCCATCTCAGTCCCCAGACCTGAATATAATTGAAAATCTGTGGTGTGACTTAAAGAGAGCTGTCCATGCTCGGAAGCCATCAAACCTGAATGAACTAAAGATGTTTTGTAAAGAGGAATGGTCCAAAATACCTTCAACCAGAATCCAGACTCTCATTGGAACCTACAGGAAGCGTTTAGAGACTGTCATTTCTGCAAAAGGAGGATCTACTAAATATTGATTTAATTTCTTTTTTGTGGTGCCCAAATTTATGCATCTGCCTAATTTTGTTTAAACAATTATAGCACACTTTCTGTAAATCCAATAAACTTCATTTCACTTATCAAATATCACTGTGTGTGTCTCCTATATGATATATTTAACTGACATTTTTTATCGTAACAACCAACGATTTATACAGGAAAATCATGATGATTAACAAGGTTGCCCAAACTTTCGCATCTCACTCTATTACCTCGTCCTATTCTGTTTGTCTCCATAGGTTGATTTCTTATATTCACCCCGTGATGGTGCCAAGAATTCCTTCGTTCCTGTTGACCGCTGTTCCGGTTGAGTTCTAGTGTTCAGGTTCTAGTTCCATGGATCCCGGTTGGAATTCTGTTGGAAGAGTTTTCGGTTCGGTTTCAAGTATGGATCGGCTAGTCGCATCAAAGAAAGAGGAAGAGATGACTGGAGACAACCTATTTATGGACCGGTTTATGGGAGGGGTTACTTGGGGGCTTGCCCTTGATTTTTTATGTTAATTCTTTGCTGCTGTTGAATTTAAGTAAAGAAAGAGTGATGCAATACTCGCCTCCGTGTCTTTAATAAAATCATGACTTTACGTCATAAAATAGGAAAATCATGCAATTTTTCTTCAGCCCCAAGTGACCCCCCAAGAACGTGTTGGTGGGCTAGATCTAACACAAGCTTGCGATAAGCCTTGGGGACCACCAACTGTTTAATAGGCTCACCCCGTAGTTGGTTTACCCGATACAATATAACCTTATGAACCACAAAACGGGGATACACTGATTCTGCCCCAGGTTGTTGTGGTTCACCATTTACTATTAACACATTTTCCCAGGCACAGGATAGTGTTGGGTCCCGACATTGGGCGGTACCAAAATTATCCCCAGAGACATTGAGGTCTGCCAATTCAGGACCCGGCGGCAAGTCCTCCACGTCTCCCACTATCGCACTTAGTGTGGTTGTCTCCCCCTCTTCCACCGAAGTGGCGGTCACCCCTACTGCTGGCCCTTCAGTCTCAAGTTGCCAGGGTTCTGGTCTCCCCCCTGAGCCGGGCCACACTGCTAGGGTTACCCCTGTCTCATGGGTATCAGTCACTCTCATAGCAGGCCACAGTGCCGGGAGTTCGTAGTGTAAATTTGGGGCAACTGCCAGCCTCTGTGGTTAGAGACACCAGGGCGGTGGGATAGTCTTTTAAGTCTCACTAAAAAGGCACTTAGGGACAGGTTAGGGAAAGCTTAGATAGGTAGGGATAGTCAGGGAAAGTTTAGGGGGAGTTTGTTTTTTTTGCATCACCCTGATCGGGTGTCTGGGGTTCACAGCACAGCTGTGTGACCCTAGACCCCCCAGGGGTACTGCAGCTTGCTCCCCCACACGCACAATTTTTTTGGGGAGCAAACAGTTTTATTTATTTTTTGTGCGTGCGCTGACTGTGGCCGGCACTCTTAGCGTCCGGCCACTGTTAGCTGTTAGCGCATTGCCCACCCCACCCCACCGCTTATGAGCTTCGGACCGCTGATCAGCGAGTTTGAATCTTTATTTTTCACATTTTTGGGGCTTTTTTTTTTATGTTAGGTTTAGGGATAAGTACGCGAACACTCGTACCCCGACACACACGCACACTATTATAAGTTTTCCACACACACACACACTCCCCTATGGCCCGCCAGATGTTCTTGGCTGATGAGGCATACGCCCTGCTTGCCTCTGACTCCGAGAGCCCCAGTGAGGACGAGGATGACCCCCTTTCCTCTTGACATCCGCGTCCTCCTCATCATCTAGCGATGATGATGAGCCCCCAAGGCGGCGGAGACGCCGCCAGACGGAGCAAGGGGACCGCCATGCCAGGGACCCTGTGGCCCACACTAGTACGAGCCCCAGAGCTGCTCGTACTAGTTTTCCGGCCCACCAGATAAGCCCACCTGAGCCCCCTTCCGGTGAACTTGTCTGGTGTACCCCAGAGGATTTTGAGCCCGTGATTCCTGATTTTATTGGCCAATCAGGAATCCAGATTCCCACAGTGGGCTTCACTGAATATGACTTTTTTATATTTTTTTTCAGCGACCACTTTGTGAATCTGATGGTTGAGCAAACAAACTTGTTCGCCCAACTGTTCATTGCTCAACACCCGGGCTCCTTTTTGGCTAGGTCCGGTGGCTGGACTCCGGTCAGTTCAGCCGAGATGAGGACATTTTGGGGCCTCGTGCTGCACATGGGCCTAGTCAAAAAACCCAGTGTCAGGCTGTATTGGAGTGGGGACGTCCTCTACCAGACCCCACTTTACAGTACGGCCGTGACACGTACCCGGTTTGAGGCCATCCAGAAATGCCTGCATCCCCCCAAGGTGATCCTGCCTATGACCAACTGTACAAAATCAGGCCGGTCATTGATCACTTTGGGGCCAAATTTTTGGAGGCCTATGTACCTGGAAGGGAGGTCGTGGTTGATGAGTCTCTCAGTGCTTTCAAGGGAAGACTCATTTTCTGCCGGTATGTTCCCTCTAAGTGGGCGAGGTATGGCGTGAAGCTGTACAAACTTTGTGAGAGTACCTCAGGGAACACTTACAAGTTTTGTGTGTACGAGGGGCGAGATTCCCGTATTGAACCTCCGAAATGTCCCCCCACTCTGGTAATTAGCGGGGACCTTATGCACCCACTGCTAGATAAGGGTTACCACCTGTACGTGGATACGTTTTATACTAATATCCCCTTGTTCCAGTCCCTCACAGCCAGATCTACGTCCGCTTGTGGGACCATCGTGGGACCTCCCTACCCACCCCCTCCAGATACCTTTCCCCAGGAGTGAGACCCGTGCCCTTACCAGTGGAAACCTGTTGCTGGTCAGATACAAGGACAAGAGGGATGTCCTTGTACTGTCCACAATTCACGGTAACGGCATCATCCCTGTCCCAGTGCGAGGTACCGCTGCAACGGTCCTCAAGCTCGATTGTATTGTCGGTATATGGAAAGAGTTGATCTCTCTGATCAAGTCCTCGAGCCATATAACGCCATGCACAAAACCCGGGCATGATACAAAAAAGTTGCGGTCTACTTGGTACAGGTTGCCTTGTACAACTCTTTTGTGCTGTCCCGGAGTGCTGGCAACACAGGGAAATTCCTCCAGTTCTATGAGGCATTCCTCAAGGCCCTGATCTTTTCTCAATGGCGAAGAGAAGGCCAGAGTACTTCCGGAACTGGAGGTGCCCGGATCGTCCCTGGCAAACACTTTCCAGGTGTGGTCCCCCAGTGCAGAGTGTGTCGCAGGAGGGGGATACGGAAGGACACCACTACTCAGTGTCACACGTGCCCCGATCATCCGGGCCTCTGCATTGACGGTTGCTTCAGAGAGTACCAAACTTCCATGGAGTACTAAATTCATATCCCAATTTAGCCACTGACAATCGCAAAAAAAACTATGGTTCTCAGACTTGAGACAACCCAAAAAATTCTTTATTCAAAAATGATATTTTGTAAAACTAAAATAAAAAAAAAAAGTTGACATATTAGGTATCGCCGCGTCCGTAAGAATCTGCTCTATAAAAATACCCTATGACCTAACCCCTCAGATGAACACGGTCAAAAAAATATATAAAAACGGTACAAAAAAAGGTATTTTTTTGTCACCTTACATCACAAAAAGTGTAATAGCAAGCGATCGAAAAGTCATATGCACCCCAAAATAGTGCCAATAAAACCGTCCTCTCATCCTGCAAAAAATGAGCTCCTACCTAAGACAATCGGCTAAAAACTAAAAAAATAATGACTCTTAGACTATGGCGATACTAAAATGTTTTTATTTTTGTTTAAAAAAGGATAATATTGTGTAAAACCTAAATACATTTTAAAAAAGTAGACATATTAGGTATCGCCGCGTCCATAAGAATCAGCTATATAAAAATACCCCATGACCTAACCCCACAGATGAACGCGGAAAAAAAAAAAAACTGTGCCAAAACAGCTATTTTTGGGCAATTTTTTTATTTTAATCAATTTTTTCCAGTAACAAAGCAAGGGTTAACAGCTAACCAAAACTTAATATTTATTACAATGATTCTGCAGTTTAGGCCCCTTTCACACGGGCGAGATTTCCGCACGGGTGCAATGCGTGAGGTGAACGCATTGCACACGCACTGAATCCGGACCCATTCATTTCTATGGGGCTGTGCACATGAGCGGTGATTTTCACGAATCGCTTGTGCGTTGCGTAAAAATCGCAGCATGCTCCTCTTTGTGTGTTTTTCACGTAACGCAGGCCCCATAGAAATGAATGCGGTTGCGTGAAAATCGCAAGGATCCGCAAGCAAGTGCGGATGCGGTGCGATTTTCACGCACAGTTGCTAGGAGACGATCGGGATGGGGACCCGATCATTATTATTTTCCCTTATAACATGGTTATAAGGGAAAATAATAGCATTCTGAATACAGAATGCATAGTAAAATAGGGCTGAAGGGGTTAAAAAAAAATAAAAAATAATCCACTTGTTCGCGCAGCCGGCATCTCTTCTGTCATGTTCTGTGAGGAATAGGACCTTTGATGACGTCACTGAGCTCATCACATGGTCCATCACACGATCTTTTACCATGGTGATGGATCATGTGACTGACCATGTGATGAGCGTAGTGATGTCATCAAAGGTCCTTTTCCTCACAGATGAAGACAGAAGATATGCCGGCTGCGCGAACAAGTGGATTAAGGTGAGTTAATTTTTATTTATTTTTTTAACCCCCCTCCAGCCCTATTGTACTATGCATTCTGTATTCAGAATGCTATTATATAACATAATATAGAAAATAATACAATCTACACAACCTTGAACCCAAACCTGAACTTCTGTGCAGAAGTTCGGGTCTGGGTACCACAGTCAGTTTTTTATCACGCGCGTTGCAAAACATATTGCACCCGCACAATAAAAACTGAACAACGGAACGCAATCGCAGTCAAAACTGACTGCAATTGCGTACCTACTCGCGCGGGTTTGCCGCAATGCACCGGGACGCATCCGGACCTAATCCGGGCACCCTCGTCTGCAAGGGGCCTTACAGAAACACCCCAATTGTGGTCGGAAACTGCTGTATGACCAAACGGCCGGGCGCAAAAGGAAAGGAACGCCATATGGTTTCTGGAAGGCAGATTTTGATGGCCATTTTTTTTTTTTTACACCATGTCCTATTTGAAGAACCCCTGATGCACCCCTGGAGTAGAAACTCCATAAAAGTTACCCCATCTAAGAAACTACACCCCTCAAGGTATTCAAAACTGATTTTACAAACTTTGGTGTAAATGGTGTAAATAAACCAGTCCAGCAAAATCTGCCTTCCAAAAAGCACACGGCACCCCTTTACCTCTACGCCCTACCGTGTGCCCGTACAGTAGTTTACGACCACATATGGGGTGTTTCTAAAAACTACAGAATCTGGGCAATAAATATTGAGTTTTGTTTGGCTGTTAACCCTTGCTTTGTTACTGGAAAAAAATTGATTAAAATGGAAAATTTCCCAAGAAATCGAAATTCTGAAATGTTATCTCTATTTGCCATTAACTCTTGTGGAACACCTAAAGGGTTAACGATGTTTGTAAAGTCAGTTTTGAATACCCTAAGGGGTGTCGTTTCTAGAATGGGGTCATTTTTGGGTGGTTTCTATTATGTAAGCCTAACAAAGTGACTTCAGACCTGAGCTGGTCCTTAAAAAGTGGGTTTTTGAAAATTTCTGAAAAATTTCAAGATTTGCTTCTAAACTTCTAAGCCTTGTAACATCCCCAAAAATCTCAGAATGGCCTGGATAAGTAAAAGTGTTTTAAAGTTATTCACACATTAAGTGACACTGGTCAGATTTGCAAAAAATGGCCTGGTCCTTAAGGTGAAATATGGCCTTGTCCTTAAGGGGTTAAAGGCGTGGGGGTACTGGGAGGAATAGTGTAGTAGGCTGGGTGTTGGGGATGAGGAGTTGGAAGTCCTGCTGTTGTTGTTCGTAGGGCATTGTAGAGAGGAAGGGTGGTCGGTCACAAAAATGATTAGTTGCATAGCTGGTTTGGCCTTCGGATTCAAGTTGAGAAAGATGATGGATTTTACTAAGGGCTCTTTCACATCTGCTTTCTTTTCTTCCGGCAGAGAGTTCCGTCGTCGGGGCTCTATGCCGGAAGAATCCTGAATGGAGAGAAATCCGTTCAGGATGCATCAGGATGTCTTCAGTTCCGGACCGGAACGTTTTTTGGCCGGAGAAAATACCGCAGTATGCTGCGCTTTTTGCTCCGGCCAAAAATCCTGAACACTTGCCGCAAGGCCGGATCCGGAATGAATGCCCATTGAAAGGCATTGATCCGGATCCGGCCTTAAGCTAAACGTCGTTTCGGCGCATTGCCGGATCCGATGTTTAGCTTTTTCTCAATGGTTACCATGGCTGCCGGGACGCTAAAGTCCTGGCAGCCATGGTAAAGTGTAGCGGGGAGCGAGGGAGCAGCATACTTACCGTCCGTGCGGCTCCCGGGGCGCTCCAGAGTGACGTCAGGGCGCCCCACGCGCATAGGTGATGTGATCACATGGCACGTCATCCATGCGCATGGGGCGCTCTGACGTCATTCTGGAGCGCCCCGGGAGCCGCGCGGACTGTAAGTATACCGCTCCCCCGCTCCCCGCTCCTACTATGGCAACCAGGACTTTAATAGCGTCCTGGCTGCCATAGTAACACTGAAAGCATTTTGAAGACGGATCCGTCTTCAAATGCTTTCAGTACACTTGCGTTTTTCCGGATCCGGCGTGTAATTCCGGCAAGTGGAGTACACGCCGGATCCGGACAACGCAAGTGTGAAAGAGGCCTAAGTCCTTTTTGGTCACGAGGGCCTTAAAAGGTTAGCATCGGTTAGAGGCAAGGGTGGATAGCAGGAGGCCGGTGTCTTTTGAATTGCTTTTGGGTTTAGGTGAGCAGGTAAGGAGGGTTTGCAGTTCAGCTTGGGAAGAACGGTTATTTAGGTTAGCATTTTCTTTGGCGTTTTGTGGTAGCATTTTCTTTGGCGTTTTGTGGGGCGTTGCGATTGGGGGAGTTGGTTTGTCCGACGGTTAGTCGGGTGGGGGGATTGCTTAGGGATGATATAGATTTGTTTCACGATAGGGTGGAATTTGTTATCTGCTGTTCAAAGACGGATGTGGAAGGAAGAGGACGGAGGGTGGTTTTGTTCGGTATTCTGGGCTGTAAAATGTGTCTGATGCAATGTTTGCGTAATTATGGGGCGGATAGGAAGATGGGGATTCGACCATTGTTAGTGCATGCTGATGGTTCTTTTTTGTCCCGTTTCCAGTTTACAGCAGTTTTTTCAAAATGTTTAGAGCAGTTAGGCCTGGGTCTGGCGGGGTACTCAAGCCACTCATTTAGGATTGGAGCGGCAACTGAGGCGGCTCAATGGGGTTTGAATGATGACATTATTAAACGGATTGGGCGTTGGGAGTCTATTCGGTTCAGGTCTTATATCCGTTTGAGTCGCCTATAGTTTAAGGAGTTGGGGGGCAGGGGTATTACAATAGCGGTGGGTGTTCCTGGTAGTTGTATTGTTCTGTGTTCCGGTTTTTCTAATTTCAGGTGCAGTACTAGCCCTGGTGTGGATCCTGGGACATTCATACGTTTTTTTGGGGGGCCGTCCGGGCAGCGGTTCGGACGGGCAGTCAGCAATTGTGATTTTCACGGTCCGAGGTTGTGGTAAGGTGGTTGCGGCGTAGGGGCATGGTTTGGAGTGGGGTCCTGCCTGAAGTGCATCGTTTTGCTAGGCTGGACAGAGCACCTGATGTTTTAGTGCTGCATGTTGGCGGCAATGATTTGGCAGCACGGCCATTGCGGGAGCTTCTGCGTGAAATTAAATTTGATTTGTTGCGGTTGTGGGCGTTGTTTCCAAAGTTAGTGACGGTATGGTCAGACATTGTCCCAAGGATGGTGTGGAGAGGTGTTAGATCGGTGGAAGGGGTGAATAGGGCAAGAGTGAAGTTGAACCGGGCGATGGGTCGCTTTATGGCCAGGAATGTGGCGATGGCGCTTAAGCATACAGAGCTTGAGAAGGGAGTTGGGGGCTTTTGGAGGTCTGATAGAGTACATTTAAATGCAGTCGGTTTAGACATGTGGACTTTGGCTTGACAGGAAGGTTTAGAGACGGCTTTGGGTGTATGGAGGGCCATGCAGACTTAGGGGGGTCAAGTCTGTGCGTTGGTGGCGGGAGAGGTCCTTGAAGTTGGTTTTATTTACTGGTGCGGATGATGGGAGGGCTCCGCGGTTGGGGCTGGACTCCCAGTTGTGGCGGAATTAAAGAGGGGGCCATTAAGTGGTGTTTCCGAACTGGCGGGCAACGGCTGGAGGCAAGATGGCACCCCCGTGGGGTAATTCAGTTATTTGGGGCTTGAAGGACCTCCCCTTGCAAGGAATTAATTTAGAGTTTATGGTTATATAAATATTTATATGTTGTTTGTTAATAAAAACGACTTCTGTGGCCGATTCAATCCAGCATGGTGTCTGAGTTTTATTAAGGTTAAGGGGTATGAGACACTGGGTGGGGATGGATTGGTGGGGAGGGGGTTGATTCAAGAGCAGGCGACCATTAGAGTGGGGCCGGACGTCAGGTAGCCAATACCTCCGTCATGGACATCGGAGCAGTAAGGCAGTTGGCAGTGCAGTCAAAGTGTTTTAAACAGTAGGGGGCGATAGTGATTACAGGTAATAACTCATCCCAGAGTAAACAGAATATGGATTTATTTAAGTACAACTACAGATAAAGTCGCGATGATAATCGTTATTTCTCTGTGTATTTCACTTCTTGCTGGAAACTGTGAGACTGACCATGGCTCCAGTGAGACGTCTGCCGAGTCTCAGAGTCCCAACAGTGTGGTAAATGTCACATCTGGAGTCATTTTCCCACAACAACTTATCCTAGAGATCTTCCTGCCTGTGAGTCCTTGGCTGCACTTGACATGATCAGACATTGTATATGGGGGGGGCAAGGGGATGGAGGTTGCAGGTTTTGTATTTGGCACATTGGACAAGGAAATCGTTCACCTGTTAGAAAAACGTCAGTGTTCATAGAAATGAATGATGAGTGGTTCCATGACCAAGATAGCCTAAGCAAAGAAGAGAGACAGCAGGGGATAGACATAGCAGGCAGCTGCCTAAAGCACCATTGAGATACGGGGCACAGTTTATAATTTTGAAAAAAAAAAAATCTTTGTACAAAACAAACTGGACACTGTGAGTCAGCTGCTAATAAGGGTTAGGATCTGATGAGAGTTATCCTTTTTTGTGTCAGGTGGCAATGACAGCAGTCAGGTGGAGCATCCTGAGAACCGTGCCCTGGGCCTCAAACATGCTTCTCCTGCCCCTGGTGGCCATACACATTAGATAAATATTGGCCGAACACAACGGGTCTGGTTGACCATCTGATATGGATTGAACATGCTCATTTTCAACATGCCCAATGCTGCCAGAGAGGTTTCTGGAAGCAGCAGCTTTCCCCTCCGTCTACTGAGAACACATGCATGCTCAGCCGAACCAAGCATTCATGTGTATGGGAGGAATAGCTGTCAGCAAAGCAAGTATTCAGCTCAGGTGTATGGCCAGCAGGTAAGGAAGAGAGGTGCACCAAGCCGTGGTGGCATAAACCATCAACAGGAAAGGGGGGGGGGGCACATTATGCATATTTATCACGGTACCTTTTTTTATGCACGCCCCTAGTATGTGCAAAATGTAGGTGATGAACACTAACTTGACTTTTGCAGCATTTACAGTCTGAGGACGCTTCCCCTTTAAATGACAGCGCATGTTCCTAGGACTATTATTATGGAGACAGAGGATGTGTGAAGTACCCACAATAACAGATTAGCAATGTGAGTCATCTGATGGGACGTAATACAATTATTATTGCCGGCTTAGGAATCCTAGAGAGGGCGAGGCCACAGCTCAGTCTCATTGACGTCTGCCGCCGAGGGATGATTGTCTTGGACTCTTGATCAGAAAATGACGAGGTTTTAGGAAAAGGACAAGGAGAAGCAAGACTTTATCACTTAATAGGCCTCATTCTCCCGACTAATCACCTGAAAAGGGGGTAATTGGCCTCTTATGGTATTTGTCATCATTACCAGGGAAAGGAAGTAAAGGAAATCCACCTTATCTGTTAAAGAGACACACTGAAATAAGTAGACGTTAATTTAGTATTTCATGATCATGGCCCTTTAAGAGTTATCCCCGCCTCCATTTAAAGAAATAATAAAAAAAATAAACAAATAACAGGCTTTGACTTAGTCCTAATGTATTCCTTATCCTAGGGTGGAGTTATAGGGGGTCTGAATGATTTTATCATCCAGTGGGCGGGGCTGTGGCAACCTCATCTATAAAAAAACACAGTGGTTTTAAAAGGAAAACTCTAGGCATGGAGGACAAATAGGTTGACAGGTTAATCCAGGGATAAGATAACAACGAAATAGTGGAGATCATGTTTTAGGTCGAGTTCCCCTTTAAGTGAGATATAACTAAGCCATAAAAACTAGTGTGATTGGTACTGATGTCATCGGTTTTCATTTAAAGGGGAGTTCTACTTTTACTTACTGGTTGTTAGAAAATAACTTCAGATTTATGGGGGGAAGTAGTGCTCGGTTCTATCCAGATTGGTTGCAAAATCTCCAGTTTCTTTGGAGATAAAAAATGGAATGTCCCTTTAAAATTAAAGGGCATCTCCATAAAAATAGCTCCTGTCACACCAAACTATTCAATAATGGAGATGATGCTTATATAAGCGTTATTGATGTAATACTTCCCCTTTAATCACTGGCAAGCATCTTGTGACTGGTGTGATCCGTTCACACAGGCGTGTGACTTGTGGTTTCCTTTAAAGACATGTGTACAGATAAAGAAATGGAGAAATGTCTTGACAACACGATAATGAAAACATTTCTATGTCCAGGTTGATATTCGGAGATGCTAGTAAAAATGGGCGGGGCTATGACAACCAAGATGTCTGTGGCCATAAGATTAGTAACAATAGGCAGGTCTGTGACAACCAAGGTCTGTGGCTATAAGGCTAACAACAATAGGTGTGACAACCAAGATGGCTGTCAGCATAGTGTTAGCATTAATGGGCGTGGCTGTGACAACAAAGGTAGTTGTGACCATAAGGCTAGTAATAATGGGTGGGGCTGTGACCACCAGAGTGGTTGAATGGTGTCTTTGCTTCTTTGTGTGAGGAAAGAGAAATCACAACGACTCACTTTTATAACCACCCAAAGCCGTTACCCCGGGGGTGCATTTAAAGGGACTGTGTAATTTGGTCAGAATCCCATTCAATTATGGAATCTGTATACTCTCACCACTAGTGAGTACAATTATATCCACTAAACAAACCCTCAGTGGGCCAATCAGATGGAAAGAACAGTTAGCCCCGCCTCCCTGACATCATAGAAACGGTAAGAGTTTCCTCCGCCTTCCAAAAGAGCTCAGAGAGGTCATGTGATACAATTTTCTCCAGCTCCGTCCAATCAGCAGGGCCACAGGGAAGATTGTCAAGTGGCTGCTCTAAGCTATGCTTGATGGCTCCATCCAGGGTGGAGTTCCCCTTTAAATAAAAAAAAAAACGGCAACAGCCGTGGAGAGCCTGGTGTCCTTTATACATCTGCTGTCCATCCGCCTGACACGGACTCCTCTTCCTTTTCTGGGGTGGGGGGTATCTCTGGATTACGAGGATGATATATCAGAGGCTTTAATGCTCCTGCTGAGCCCCTGCCAAGTCTGCACTCACCCAGCACAGGCCGAAGCTTATTAGCAATGATTTTTGTTGATGTCTTGGCAGCGATTTCTACATTTTAACCAATGAGAAATCATCATCATCCTCATCATCCTCATCATCCCGCTGAGGATTCACAGATTCTGGGAACGGGATGATCCAGCCACAATAATGCAATACATGAAGGACACTGCTTAAAGGGGACCACCTGCCGATTATTCAGCAGGTGTAAACATGGATGACACCATCTGCTGAACTGATGTATCTAAGGCTGTCATGTGTGATACCGTCTGCTGAGATGATGTATCTAAGCTTATAATGTGTGATAATGTGCCCTGCACCTTATGTAGCTAAGCCTGTCATGTGTGACACTTTCTACTGAGTTTTATATTTAAGCTTATCTTGTGTGATACTGCCTGATGACCGGATGTTTCTAAGCCTACCATGTGTGATACTGTCTGCTGAGCTGTGTATCTGATCCTATCATGTGTGATACTGCCTGATGACCGGATGTTTCTAAGCCTACCATGTGTGATACTGTCTGCTGAGCTGTGTATCTAATCCTACCATATGTGATACTGTCTGCTGAGCTGTGTATCTAATCCTACCATGTGTGATACTGTCTGCTGAGCTGTGTATCTAATCCTATCATGTGTGATACTGTCTGCTGAGCTGTGTATCTAATCCTACCATGTGTGATACTGTCTGCTGAGCTGTGTATCTAATCCTATCATGTGTGATACAGTCTGCTGAGCTGTGTATCTAATCCTATCCATGTGTGATACTGTCTGCTGAGCTGTGTATCTAATCCTACCATGTGTGATACTGTCTGCTGAGCTGTGTATCTAATCTATCATGTGTGATACTGTCCTGCTGAGCTGTGTATCTAATCCTACATATGTGATACTGTCTGCTGAGCTGATGTATCTAATCCTATCATGTGTGATACTACCTGCTGAGCTGTGTATCTAATCTATCATGTGTGATACTGTCTGCTCAGCTGTGTATCTAATCCTATCATGTGTGAGTACTGTTGCTGGCTGTGTATCTAATCCTATCCTGTGTAATACTGTCTGCTGAGCTGTGTATCTAATCCTATCCTGTGTGATACTGTCTGCTGATCTGTGTACTAATCCTATCATGTGTGATACTGTCTGCGGAGCTGTGTATCTAATCCTAGCCATGTGTGATACTGTCTGCTGAGCTGTGTATCTAATCCTACCATGTGTGATCACTGTCCTGCTGAGCTGTGTATCTAATCCTACCATGTGTGATACTGTCCTGCTGAAGCTGTGTATCTAATCCTATCATGTGTGGATACTACCTGCTGAGCTGTGTATCTAATACTATCATGTGTGATACTGTCTGCTGAGCTGTGTATCTAATCCTACCATATGTGATACTGTCTGCTGAGCTGTGTATCTAATCCTATCATGTGTGATACTACCTGCTGAGCTGTGTATCTAATACTATCATGTGTGATACTGTCTGCTCAGCTGTGTATCTAATCCTATCATGTGTGATAACGTCTGCTGAGGCTGTGTATCTAATCCTATCCTGTGTATACTGTCCTGCTGAGCTGTGTATCTATCCTATCCTGTGTGATACTGTCTGCTGATCTGTGTATCTAATCCTACCATGTGTGATACTGTCTGCTGAGCTGTGTATCTAATCCTATCATGTGTGATACTACCTGCTGAGCTGTGTATCTAATACTATCATGTGTGATACTGTCTGCTGAGCTGTGTATCTAATCCTACCATATGTGATACTGTCTGCTGAGCTGTGTATCTATCCTATCATGTGTATACTACCTGCTGAGCTGTGTATCTAATACTATCATGTGTGATAGTGTCTGCTCAGCTGTGTATCTATCCTATCATGTGTGATATTGTCTGCTGAGCTGTGTATCTAATCCTATCATGTGTGATACTGTCTGCTGAGCTGTGTATCTAATCCTATCTAGTGTGATCCTGTCTGCTGAGCTGTGTATCTAATCTATCATGTGTGATACTGTCTGCTGAGCTTGTGTATCTAATCTATCATGTGTGATACTGTCTGCTGAGCTGTGTATCTAATCCTAATCATGTGTGATACTGTCTGCTGAGCTGTGTATCTAATCCTACATATGTGATACTGTCTGCTGAGCTGTGTATCTAATCCTATCATGTGTGATACTGTCTGCTGTGTTAGCCTTCCATTGTGTGATACTGTCTGCTGAGGCTTGTGTCTCTATCCTATGTGTGATACTGTCCTGCTGAGCTGGATCTAAGTCCTATCATGTGTGATAGCTGTCCTGATGAGCCGTATGTTATCTATGCCTATCCATAGTGTGATACTGCTCTGCTGAGCTGTGTATCTAATCCTATCATGTGTGATACTGTCTGCTGAGCTTTGGTATCTAATACTATCCTGTGTGATACTGTCTTGCTTGAGGCTGTGGTATCTAATCCTATCCTGTGTGATACTGGTCTGCTGAGGCTGTGTATCTAATACTATCCATCTGTGATACTGTCTGTTGAGAGCTGTGTATCTAATCCTATCCTGTGTGATACTGTCTGCTGAGCTGTGTATCTAATCCTATCCTGTGTGATACTGTCTGCTGAGCTGTGTATCTAATCCTATCCTGTGTGATACTGTCTGCTGAGCTGTGTATCTAATCCTATCCTGTGTGATACTGTCTGCTGAGCTGTGTATCTAATCCTATCCTGTGTGATACTGTCTGCTGAGCTGTGTATCTAATCCTATCCTGTGTGATACTGTCTGCTGAGCTGTGTATCTAATCCTATCCTGTGTGATACTGTCTGCTGAGCTGTGTATCTAATCCTATCCTGTGTGATACTGCTGCTGAGCTGTGTATCTAATCCTATCCTGTGTGATACTGTCCTGATCTGTGTATCTAATCCTATCCTGTGTGATACTGTCTGCTGAGCTGTGTATCTAATCCTATCCTGTGTGATACTGTCTGCTGAGCTGTGTATCTAATCCTATCCTGTGTGATACTGTCTGCTGAGCTGTGTATCTAATCCTATCCTGTGTGATACTGTCTGCTGAGCTGTGTATCTAATCCTATCCTGTGTGATACTGTCTGCTGAGCTGTGTATCTAATCCTATCCTGTGTGATACTGTCTGCTGAGCTGTGTATCTAATCCTATCCTGTGTGATACTGTCTGCTGAGCTGTGTATCTAATCCTATCCTGTGTGATACTGTCTGCTGAGCTGTGTATCTAATCCTATCCTGTGTGATACTGTCTGCTGAGCTGTGTATCTAATCCTATCCTGTGTGATACTGTCTGCTGAGCTGTGTATCTAATCCTATCCTGTGTGATACTGTCTGCTGAGCTGTGTATCTAATCCTATCCTGTGTTACTGTCTGCTGATGTGTATCTAATCCTATCCTGTGTGATACTGTCCTGAGCTGTATCTAATCCTATCCTGTGTGATACTGTCTGCTGAGCTGTGTATCTAATCCTATCCTGTGTGATACTGTCTGCTGAGCTGTGTATCTAATCCTATCCTGTGTGATACTGTCTGCTGAGCTGTGTATCTAACCTCCTGTGTGATCTGCTGTGTATCTAATCTGTGTGATACTGTCTGCTGAGCTGTGTATCTAATCCTATCCTGTGTGATACTGTCTGCTGAGCTGTGTATCTAATCCTATCCTGTGTGATACTGTCTGCTGAGCTGTGTATCTAATCCTATCCTGTGTGATACTGTCTGCTGAGCTGTGTATCTAATCCTATCCTGTGTGATACTGTCTGCTGAGCTGTGTATCTAATCCTATCCGTGTGATACTGTCTGCTGAGCTGTGTATCTAATCCTATCCTGTGTGATACTGTCTGCTGAGCTGTGTATCTAATCCTATCCTGTGTGATACTGTCTGCTGAGCTGTGTATCTAATCCTATCCTGTGTGATACTGTCTGCTGAGCTGTGTATCTAATCCTATCCTGTGTGATACTGTCTGCTGAGCTGTGTATCTAATCCTATCCTGTGTGATACTGTCTGCTGAGCTGTGTATCTAATCCTATCCTGTGTGATACTGTCTGCTGAGCTATGTATCTAATCCTATCATGTGTGATACTGTCTGCTGAGCTGTGTATCTAATCCTATCATGTGTGATACTGTCTGCTTAGCTGTGTATCTAATCCTATCATGTGTGATACTGTCTGCTGAGATGTGTATCTAATCCTATCATGTGTGATACTGTCTGCTGAGCTGTGTATCTAATCCTATCATGTGTGATACTGTCTGCTGAGCTGTGTATCTAATCCTATCATGTGTGATACTGTCTGCTTAGCGTGTATCTAATCCTATCATGTGTGATACTGTCTGCTGAGCTGTGTATCTAATCCTATCATGTGTGATACTGTCTGCCTGAGCGTGTATCTAATCCTATCATGTGTGATACTGTCTGCTGAGCTGTGTATCTAATCCTATCCTGTGTGATACTGTCTGCTGAGCTGTGTACTCTAATCCTATCATGTGTGATACTGTCTGCTGAGCTGTGTATCTAATCCTATCATGTGTGATACTGTCTGCTGAGCTGTGTATCTAATCCTATCATGTGTGATACTGTCTGCTGAGCTAGATGTATCTAATCCTATCATGTGTGATACTGTCTGCTTAGCTGTGTATCTAATCCTATCATGTGTGATACTGTCTGCTAGCTGTGTATCTAATCCTATCATGTGTGATACTGTTGCTGAGCTGTGTATCTAATCCTATCATGTGTGATCCTGTCTGCTGAGCTGTGTATCTAATCCTATCATGTGTGATACTGTCTGCTGAGTAATGTATCTAATCCTATCATGTGTGATACTGTCTGCTTAGCTGTGTATCTAATCCTATCATGTGTGATCCTGTCTGCTTAGCTGTGTATCTAATCCTATCATGTGTGATACTGTCTGCTGAGTAATGTATCTAATCCTATCATGTGTGATACTGTCTGCTTAGCTGTGTATCTAATCCTATCATGTGTGATACTGTCTGCTGAGCTGTGTATCTAATCCTATCATGTGTGATACTGTCTGCTTAGCGGTGTATCTAATCCTATCATGTGTGATACTGTCTGCTGAGTAATGTATCTAATCCTATCATGTGTGATACTGTCTGCTTAGCTGTGTATCTAATCCTATTATGTGTGATACTGTCTGCTTAGCTGTGTATCTAATCCTATCATGTGTGATACTGTCTGCTGAGCTGTGTATCTAATCCTATCATGTGTGATACTGCCTGCTGAGCTGTGTATCTAATCCTACCATGTGTGATACTGTCTGCTGAGCTGTGTATCTAATCCTATCATGTGTGATACTGTCTGCTGAGCTGTGTATCTAATCCTATCATGTGTGATACTGTCTGCTTAGCTGTGTATCTAATCCTATCATGTGTGATACTGTCTGCTGAGTAATGTATCTAATCCTATCATGTGATACTGCCTGCTGAGTAGTGTATCTAATCCTATTTATGTATGATACTGTCTCGAGAGCTGTGTATCTAATCCTATCATGTGTGATACTGCCTGCTGAGCTGTGTATCTAATCCTATCATGTGTGATACTGTCTTCTGAGCACTGCATTATGGTGTGATAGAGTCTTCTCCTCATTGACAGCAAGCAGAGATCTTAGTAACTGTGAGTACGCCTATTGTGTAAAGTAACCCTCTGTGCCAAACTGATACATTGTGTCCAGGGTGAGGGGGCGGGGCATAAGCAGGGATTCAGAGAACACCAGTGTCAGGCTCCGCCCCCCTCAGGCCCTGCAACATGTATAACATATGATTCCTTTAAATGCCCAGTCTCCCTGCATGGTTTAGTTTAGGTGACAGATTCCGTCCCAGGGAACATAATGTGGATGACTTCTGCCGCTCTGTGTGATGTAGCCGGGACTTGGCATCGAACCCTTGGCATAGGTCATGGCTGCCCCCTCAATCCTGCACAGGGTGGCACCTGGGGTGACATTTCTATTCGGCATCTGCTTGTCCATTCAGCCATAAGTGGACTGCTACCAAGATCAAGCTTCTTAAAATCATAGCAAAGTATTCCCTGCATGGACAGGGGCAGCTCGCCCATGACCCCGAATGGCATATATATCTGTAGTGGAACCCACTGCCCACTCTCTGCTATTGATCTGAGTGTGTGTCAGTCTTCACTGTAGGTCTAGAATTCTGTTCTGCTGAAATTTCACTTTGCCTTTAAAAAATTGCTTTTCACGCAGAATCTTTTATCTTTTAATTATATTTCTTATCTCCCCCCCCCCCCCACCTCTACTCTTAAAAAAAACTGATTCTGAGTTACATCCTACTCCAGTCACACCCAAAGCTGTATTCAAAATTACACTGATTAACCACTTCAACCACCCTAGCTGAAACACCCTTAATGACCAGGCCACTTTTTACACTTCTGCACTACACTATTTTCACCGTTTATTGCTCGGTCATGCAACTTACCACCCAAATGAATTTTACCTCCTTTTCTTCTCACTAATGGAGCTTTCATTTGGTGGTATTTCATTGCTGCTGACATCTTTACTTTTTTTGTTATTAATCGAAATTTAACAATTTTTTTGCAAAAAAATGACATTTTTCACTTTCGGTTGTAAAATTTTGCAAAAAAAACTACATTCATATATAAATTTTTCGCTAAATTTATTGTTCTACATGTCTTTAATAAAAAAAATGTTTGGGCAAAAAAAATAATAGTTTGGGTAAAATTTATAGCGTTTACAAACTATGGTACAAAAATGTGAATTTCCGCTTTTTGAAGCAGCTCTGACTTTCTGAGCACCTGTCATGTTTCCTGAGGTTCTACAATGCCCAAACAGTACAAACACCCCACAAATGACCCCATTTCTTAAAGTAGACAACCTAAGGTATTCGCTCATGGGCATAGTGAGTTCATAGAACTTTTTTTTTTTTTTCACAAGTTAGCGGAAAATGATGATTTATTTATTTATTTATTTCTTACAAAGTCTCATATTCCACTAACTTGTGACAAAAATTAAAAACTTCTAGGAACTCGCCATGCACCTCACGGAATACCTTGGGGTGTCTTCTTTCCAAAATGGGGTCACTTGTGGGGTAGTTATACTGCCCTGGCATTTTAGGGGCCCAGATGCGTTAGAAGAAGTTTGAAATTAAAAATCTGTAAAAAATGACCGGTGAAATCCGAAAGGTGCTCTTTGGAATGTGTGCCCCTTTGCCCACCTAGGCGGCAAAAAAGTGTCACACATGTGGTATCGCCGTACTCAGGAGAAGTTGGGGAATGTGTTTTTGGGTGTCATTTTACATATACCCATGCTGGGTGAGATAAATATCTTGGTCAAATGCCAACTTTGTATAAAAAAATTGAAAATGTTGTCTTTTGCCAAGATATTTCTCTCACCCAGCATGGGTATATGTAAAATGACACCCCAAAACACATTCCCCAACTTCTCCTGAGTACGGCGATACCACATGTGTGACACTTTTTTGCAGCCTAGATGCGCAAAGGGGCCCAAATTCCTTTTAGGAGGGCATTTTTAGACATTTGGATCCCAGACTTCTTCTCACGCTTTAGGGCCCCTAAAATGCCAGGGCAGTATAAATACCCCACATGTGACCCCATTTTGGAAAGAAGACACCCCAAGGTATTCAATGAGGGGCCTGGCGAGTTCATAAAAATTTTTTTTTTTTTTTGGCATAAGTTAGCGGAAATTGATTTTTTTATTGTTTTTTCTCACAAAGTCTCACTTTCCGCTAACTTGGGACAAAAATGTCAATCTTTCATGGACTCAATATGCCCCTCAGCGAATACCTTGGGATGTCTTCTTTCCAAAATGGGGTCATTTGTGGGGTGTTTGTACTGCCCTGGCATTTGAGGGTCTCCGCAATCATTACATGTATGGCCAGCATTAGGAGTTTCTGCTATTCTCCTTATATTGAGCATACAGGTAATGAGATTTTTTTTTTCGTTCAGCCTCTGGGCTGAAAGAAAAAAATGAACGGCACAGATTTCTTCATTCACATCGATCAATGTGGATGAAAAAATCTCTGCAAAAAAAAAAAGGAGGAGAAAGGCATCTGCCAGGACATAGGAGCTCCGCCCAACATCCATACCCACTTAGCTCGTATGCCCTGGCAAACCAGATTTCTCCATTCACATCAATCGATGTGGATGAATAAATCATTGCCGGGATTTTTTATTTTTTTTAAAATACAAAGTGTTTGCCAAAGCATATGAACACCGCCGCCTCCTCAGCTCATATCCCTCGGCAAACGTATCTTTTTTACTGCAGAGGAGAAATCTCGTCTTGCAGCGCCGCATACACCGACTTGTGTGTAATCTGACAGCAGCGCAATGCTTCTGTCAGAATGCACATCAGTGCTGCAGCTAGTCGATCGTTTTTTTTTTTTTACCTTTATAGGACAAACCTCTCCTTCCCCATGGGACAATGTGCAAAGCGCAAATCGCCCAAAGATGTGGCGAAGTGCGTTATGCACTTTGTCCCAGGTGAAAGGAGAGGTTTGCAGCAACTCTGTGTAAATGGGTCCTAATAGCCCTGTGTGCCTGTCCTGGTGAGATGTGATCCCTATGCTAATAGTGTACCTGTGAGTGGTACTTCCGGAAACACTCTCCAAAGCATAGGGCAGGGTGGTCAGGGCAGTCAGGACAGAAATAGCGGGTGTCACGCCTTATTCCACTCCTGCTACAGACACGACATCTTTTTCGGGGTGACGGTTGTGTTGAGGTACCAGGAACGACACTGGGGAAATGTCGCTCGTGTAGACGGCTAACTACACTGGTGGATGGGGCCACGGAACCTCCTGGGTACAGGAGGTTCTCGATGATCTCTTCCTGAAATTTGAGGAAGGATCCAGTTCTCCCAGCCTTACTGTAGAGAACAAAACTATTATACAGAGCCAATTGAATTAAATATACAGACACCTTCTTATACCAGCGTCTGGTGCGGCGGGACACTAAATACGGAGCCAACATCTGGTCATTGAAGTCCACCCCTGGACTGAACATCTGGTCATTGAACTGAACATCTGGTCATTGAAGGTTATAGTCGTGGACTGAGAGGGGCTTTTCAATGACACGGGTTGCTCGCTCAATTTGGATTGTCGTGTCTGCGTGAATGGAGGAGAGCATGTAAACGTCACGCTTGTCTCTCTATTTCACCGCGAGCAGTTCTTCGTTGCACAAGGCAGCCCTCTCCCCCCTTGCAAGATGGGTTCTAACGAGCCGTTGGGGGAAGCCCGCGTGACTAGTTTGCGCGGTGCCACAGCAGCCAATCTGTTCTAGAAACAAATGCCTGAAGAGGGCCACACTTGTGTAGAAATTGTCCACATAAAGATGGTACCCCTTGCCAAATAAGGGTGACACCAAGTCCCAGACTGTCTTCCCACTGCTCCCCAGGTAGTCAGGGCACGGAACCTCCTGGGTACAGGAGGTTCTCGATGATCTCTTCCTGAAATTTGAGGAAGGATCCAGTTCTCCCAGCCTTACTGTAGAGAACAAAACTATTATACAGAGCCAATTGAATTAAATATACAGACACCTTCTTATACCAGCGTCTGGTGCGGCGGGACACTAAATACGGAGCCAACATCTGGTCATTGAAGTCCACCCCTGGACTGAACATCTGGTCATTGAACTGAACATCTGGTCATTGAAGGTTATAGTCGTGGACTGAGAGGGGCTTTTCAATGACACGGGTTGCTCGCTCAATTTGGATTGTCGTGTCTGCGTGAATGGAGGAGAGCATGTAAACGTCACGCTTGTCTCTCTATTTCACCGCGAGCAGTTCTTCGTTGCACAAGGCAGCCCTCTCCCCCCTTGCAAGATGGGTTCTAACGAGCCGTTGGGGGAAGCCCGCGTGACTAGTTTGCGCGGTGCCACAGCAGCCAATCTGTTCTAGAAACAAATGCCTGAAGAGGGCCACACTTGTGTAGAAATTGTCCACATAAAGATGGTACCCCTTGCCAAATAAGGGTGACACCAAGTCCCAGACTGTCTTCCCACTGCTCCCCAGGTAGTCAGGGCAACCGACCGGCTCCAGGGTCTGATCTTTACCCTCATAGATCCGAAATTTGTGGGTATAGCCTGTGGCCCTTTCACAGAGCTTATACAATTTGACCCCATACCGGGCGCGCTTGCTTGGGATGTATTGTTTGAAGCCAAGGCGCCCGGTAAAATGTATCAGGGACTCGTCTACGCAGATGTTTTGCTCTGGGGTATACAAATCTGCAAATTTCAGGTTGAAGTGGTCTATGAGGGGCCGAATTTTGTGGAGCGGGTCAAAAGCTGGGTGGCCTCTGGGACGAGAGGTGCTGTTATCACTAAAGTGCAGGAAACGCAGGATGGTCTCAAATCGTGTCCTGGACATGGCAACAGAGAACATGGGCATGTGATGAATTGGGTTCGTGGACCAATATGACCGCAATTCATGCTTTTTAGTTAGACCCATGTTGAGGAGAAAGCACAGAAAAATTTTACATTCGGAAACTTGGACTGGTTTCCATCAGAAAGGCTGGGCATAAAAGCTTCCCGGGTTGGCGGTTATAAATTGTGTGGCATACCGATTTGTTTCGGCCACGACTAAGTCCAAGAGCTCCGCAGTCAAGAACAGCTCAAAAAATCCCAGGGCCGAACCGATCTGAGCTGTCTCAACCCGAACTCCAGACTGGGCGGTGAAAGGGGGAACTACAGGTGCGGCTGAAGTTGGGGACTGCCAATCAGGGTTTGCCAGCACCTCTGGGATTCTAGGGGCTCTACGGGCACGTCTTTGCGGTGGCTGCGACGGGGTCACTACTGCACGTGCCACCGTACCAGCTTCAACTGCCCTTCTGGTGCTCGCTACTTCACCAGGTTGTACGGCAGTGCTGGTACTAGGTCCAGGGAGGGCTGGGCTGCTGGTGTATGCCTCACCACGTAATCTGACAGCACCAGCCCCACTCTGCTGCTCTTGAAGCGGATCCTGCGCAACCTGCGGTCTAGCGACACGGGGCCGGGTACGCCTGCTGCTATCAGGGACCTCAACCTCCTCGTCCGAACTTTGGGTCAGAGTGCCACTGCTTTCTACAGGTTCATATTCTGACCCGCTGGATTCATCAGATGAGGGTTCCCATTCCTCATCCGACTGGGTCAGAAGCCTGTAGGCCTCTTCAGAAGAATACCCCCTGTTTGACATGTGGGCAACTAAATTTAGGGGTATTCCCTGAGACTACCCAAGAAAAAAAGCAAGCCTGTCTTACAAATGGGAGGTGAGCGAAGTACCGGAGGCCGCTGCGGTTGATAAAAAATATCAAAACAGATTTTTTTATCGCCGCTGTGCGTGTAAAGTGAATGTGCAGCGATCAAAAAAAAATTTTTTTGGTCAATGTGGCGGGGCGGGCGTGGGTGAACGCACGTGTGGGCGACCGATCAGGCCTGATCGGGCAAACACTGCGTTTTGGGTGGAGGGTGAACTAAGGTGACACTAATACAATTATAGATCTGACTGTGATCAGTTTTGATCACTTACAGATACTATAGAAGTACAAATGCTGATTAGCGGTACGCTAATCAGCGAATAACGGACTGCGGTGCGGTGGGCTGGGCGCTAACTGATCCCTAAACTACCTAACCAAGGGGCCTAAACTAACCTAAAACCTAACAGTCAATACCAGTGAAAAAAAAAAGTGACACTGATCACTTTTTTCCCTTTCACTAGTGATTGACAGGGGCAAGAAGGGGTGATCAATGGGTTAATTGGGGTGCTGGGAGGTGATCTGGGGGCTAAGTGTAGTGTTTGGTGCTACTCACTGTGAAGCCTGCTCCTCTGCTGGATCCAACCGACGAAAAGGACCAGCAGAGGAGCAGGGAAGCCATTTAACACATCATATTTACTAATATGATGTGTTAGATGGCTTGTGATTTGTCATTTTAAAAATCGCCAGCCTGCCAGCAACGATCATTGGCTGGCAGGCTGGTGACGAAATTGTTCTCGTTCATTTGCCGGCCCGCGATGCGCATGCGCGGGCCGGCTCAGTCCGAAATCTCGCGTCTCGCGAGATGACGCACGGATGCGTCCAGGAGGAATGAATCGACCGCCTCCCGGACGCATCCGTGCGTTACATGGTCGGGAGGCGGTTACCTGTTAACAGATAGTAGAGCATCGTGACAGCCGAACAGTTTGGTCACGACTGTGCAGACAAACCACAGTCTTTTTCTAA
The DNA here is from genome assembly GCF_014858855.1 of Bufo gargarizans. NCBI lineage: Eukaryota > Metazoa > Chordata > Amphibia > Anura > Bufonidae > Bufo > Bufo gargarizans. Next base: position 41,705,822 of record NC_058085.1, read on the forward strand.
GCATAAAAAAAATGTCGAAAGCAGCTTTGGATGTGAATGGAGTAGAAAATGCATTTTTCGTAGTTTTGGACCTTTTACAGAGTGCATACTTCCAAATTAATAGGTGGAAACCTGTACTTTTACCACAGGGACTGCACATTCTAGTGTCTGCACATTCCCCACATATCTTCTGTGAGAGAAACATTGCAGAGGAACATTTCTGTCTCTGAATGGAGTGTACCAACTCCCACAGGGTGCAGGGGGGCCAGAATCCCTCCGCTAGTCTGCACTCTGCTTGGTAGCTCTGGAGGAATGTCATAATTGCTCTCGAAACAAAAGCATCTTATATTCCTTGAGACGCCAGGGCTGCGAGCGCATCTTAAGAAACAGGCGGAATGGCTGATGTCTGCCAAAAGTGTCCAGAATACAAAAATATGGCCTCCATTACAGCACCCAGCTTTTTTGGCCAACCCTTAAATACTCTGTCTGTTACCTCAGGTGTACTGTTTGGGCAACCAGAATGGTTAGATCGAAAGTTAGGTCAAAACAAAATGGCCACCATCAAAGGGGTCATCACCCACTTTCCCCAGACGTCGTGGAGGCATGGATTTCCATATAAATTAGCAGACGTATGACTCAGATCTACTCTAGGAAAGATGAATAAAGTGGAATTATTTTCTTTTTTAAAGGAGAAATGGGCCCTGACTCTCGAAGTCCGAGCTGACTCTAGCGTTGTATACAGTTGCAAGAAAAAGTATCTGAACCCTTTGGAATGATATGGATTTCTTCACAAATTGGTCATAAAATGTGATCTGATCTTCATCTAAGTCACAACAATAGACAATCACAGTCTGCTTAAACTAATAACACACAAAGAATTAAATGTTACCATGTTTTTATTGAACACACCATGTAAACATTCACAGTGCAGGTGGAAAAAGTATGTGAACCCTTGGATTTAATAACTGGCTGAACCTCCTTTTGCAGCAATAACTTCAACCAAACGTTTCCTGTAGTTGCAGACCAGACGTGCACAACGGTCAGGAGTAATTCTTGACCATTCCTCTTTACAGAACTGCTCCAGTTCCGCAATATTCTTGGGATGTCTGGTGTGAATCGCTTTCTTGAGGTCCTGCCACAGCATCTCAATCGGGTTGAGGTCAGGACTCTGACTGGGCCACTCCAGAAGGCGTATTTTCTTCTGTTTAAGCCAGTCTGTTGTTGATTTACTTCTATGCTTTGGGTCATCGTCCTGTTGCAACACCCATCTTCTGTTGACCTTCAGCTGGTGGACAGATGGCCTTAAGTTCTCCTGCAAAATGTCTTGATAAACTTGGGAATTCATTTTTCCTTCGATGATAGCAATCCGTCCAGGCCCTGACGCAGCAAAGCAGCCCCAAACCATGATGCCCCCACCACCATACTTCACAGTTGGGATGAGGTTTTGATGTTGGTGTGCTGTGCCTCTTTTTCTTCACACATAGTGTTGTGTGTTTCTTCCAAACAACTCACCCTTGGTTTCCTCTGTCCACGGAATATTTTGCCAGTACTGCTGTGGAGCATCCAGGTGCTCTTGTGCAAACTGTAAACGTGCAGCAATGTTTTTTTTGGACAGCAGTGGCTTCCTCTGTGGTATCCTCCCATGAAATCCATTCTTGTTTAGTGTTTTACATATCGTAGATTCGCTAACAGGGATGTTAGCATATGCCAGAGACTTTTGTAAGTCTTTAGCTGACACTCTAGGATTCTTCCTCACCTCATTGAGCAGTCTGCGCTGTGCTCTTGCAGTCATCTTTACAGGACGGCCACTCCTAGGGAGAGTAGCAGCAGTGCTGAACTTTCTCCATTTATAGACAATTTGTCTTACCGTGGACTGATGAACAAGGCTTTTGGAGATACTTTTATAACCCTTTCCAGCTTTATGCAAGTCAACAATTTTTAATCGTAGGTCTTCTGAGAGCTCTTTTGTGCGAGGCATCATTCACATCAGGCAATGCTTCTTGTGAAAAGCAAACCCAGAACTGGTGTGTGTTTTTTATAGGGCAGGGCAGCTGTAACCAACACCTCCAATCTCATCTCATTGATTGGACTCCAGTTGTCTGACACCTTACTCCAATTAGCTCTTGGAGATGTCATTAGTCTAGGGGTTCACATACTTTTTCCACCTGCACTGTGAATGTTTACATGGTGTGTTCAATAAAAACATGGTAACATTTAATGCTTTGTGTGTTATTAGTTTAAGCAGATTGTGATTTTCTATTGTTGTGACTTAGATGAAGATCAGATCACATTTTATGACCAATTTGTGCAGAAATCCATATCATTCCAAAGGGTTCACATACTTTTTCTTGCAACTGTATAGTGAGGACATGATCAGATTATGCTCTGCACAGATCGGGATCCACATCTGGTTGTTGTAGTGTTGGGGGCGGGGAGGAGGGTTCACAGATTAAAGCAATGGGATAAGGGTGCATTAAGGCTGACCCTGGGAGGTCTGAGGTTTCTGTTTATAATCAGACATCATCGGGGGGTTCAAATGGCCTTGTGTTTATTCACGTGCAAGACAAGCAGCGCCTGGTCCTTCCATGGGTGACATCTATTATGACCCCTGGCGGATGACAGAAATGCGTTGATTGGGCGACAGGCGTCAAATTTGCTGCTCAAAAATGCTGAGTTCTGGCTCGGGTTTTTATGTCATCCAAGATTGCAAACAGTCCGTCAATTCTGGATTAATGAGAGTTTTCAGCGAAAGATGGAATTCAATTCATGTCAGAGAACTTCAAGAAAAGGTCAGGAATCTGAGGTACAAATTAAACTTTCTGAGGTAAAAATATGCCAAAATTTGGAAAATTATGATTTCTGAGGTAACAACTGAATTCTAAGGGAATACTTCCTTATTTTAGAACTCTTAAATAAAAAATAAAAAATTATGGCGAGATTTCTGTATTCTGAGGTAAAATAAGAATCTTTTTTTTTAAATTCTCAAATACATTTTTTTATATCTAGGTGAGCTATCCAGCGCTGAAGAAGACCAGAAGCTTGTAATATTTCTGAGGTAACTTCTAAAGTCTGAGGTAATATCCCAATACACATCTAGACTGATTTCAGTAAAGGTTGCAAACGAGGTGAAGGCCATTTTGTTTGGATCTTCAGCCTCTCCTCTGGCTCTGACCATAGATGAGAAAAACTTGGCCCACCCATATCTCCACCACTGACTGCCTACTTGAAAAGGATGAATTTTAAATAAACTCTAAATGATTGGATAAAAAAACTATAGAAGCCAAAATTCGAATGTGGGAAGTTTGAGGTTTGAGAAAAGAAATTGGAACTTTGAATCTTCCAAATTCTGATAAAAAATAATTTTGATAAAAGTCAGAATTCTGAGGATTTCAGAATTGTGATATAAAAGGTCATAAGAGGTTGGATTCAGAAGGTGAATCTTATGGAATTTCTGAGGTAAATTGTCCAAATGTTGAATTACGGAAAAAAATGCAGAAAGCCGTCAGCTAGTCCAGAAATGGAACATTCCTTTGCAAAAATATGTATCAAAGTAAGCACCAGCCTCAACACCCCCCTCTTCCGTCTACCGAGAGTGGGCATAGCCACATTATCTCAGGTAGATGGTTCTTGATATATGGTCTTGTGTACACAGGCACGGTGCAGAGCTGTGTAGGATCAGCTCCTCATTCAGAGTCTATTGGGACACAGGAATTCTCCACTCTGTAGGTTGATGGCATTCTGCTGAGCTCCAGAGAGACCGTAAGCACTTAAATACTGTGCCAGCTAAGAGGGTGGCATTCCTGTACATAACCCAGAACTCCTGGGCACTGGATGAGGCTGGCACTGCTGCAAGAAAAGGAGGAGGGAGCAGAAACTCAATTGTTATATTGTGTTCTCTAGAGACAGGGCGATGGGCCTGGGACGGCACATGGTCTGCTCAGTGCACGTGATGGAGACCATATTGGTTTGCACTTAGCTTGGTATATATATATATATATATATATACATATACACTGGTGACATGTTTGGGATTTTTTTCATACCTGGTCGAGGTTTTACATAACCCTCCAGCATTCCCGGGATAGCCGCATACCATTCCCATACTTAAAGGGCACCTGTCATTGACACTCAATGGACACAACCACCTAAACTCATGGGAAAGCAGAGGTTGTGATCCCCACCCAGCTGTCCATGTGTTGATTTTTCCTTTTTTTGACCCAATAGAGACACTGTATTATCAGTGAGCAGAGATAAGAGACTGGTGACTACTCTGTGCTCACAGGCAAGCTTGGTGTGTACAGTCTTAGCAGGCACACAGCTTGGTGGTTACAGTCTCTAATGGGCCTACAACTTGGTAATTACAGTCTCTAATGGGCACGCAACCAGCTTGGTGGTTATAGTCTCTTATGGCCTATAACTTGGTGGTTACAGAATTTAGTGGGCACACAGCTTGGTGGTTACAGTCTCTAATAGGCCTACAACTTGGTAATTACAGTCTCTAATGGGCACGCAACCAGCTTGGTGGTTACAGTCTCTAATGGCCTATAACTTGGTGGTTATATAAATTAGTGGGCACACAGCTTGGTGGTTACAGTCTCTAGTGGGCACACAACTCTGTGGTTACAAAATTTTGTGGGCACACAGCTTGGAGGTTACAGTCTCTAGTGGGCACACAACTTGGTGGTTACAGAATTTAGTGGGCACACAGCTTGGTTGTTACAGTTTCTAGTGGGCACACAGTTGGTGGTTACACTGTATGGCAGACACACAGCTTGGTGAATACAGTCTGTAGCAGGCACGGAACTTGGTGGTTACAGTCTATTGGAGAGTTACAGTCTCTGTTACACTCACGGAGCAACTCCTGGTTAAATCCTTTCAGGACCTCCATGGCTTGGCACTGCCTCAGTCAAAGGTCATACTTTCAGGCTGGGGCAGTATAACTATCACCTGCCTCAGTACAGGAACACTCTAGAAGTGGTCCACAGCCACTTGCAGAGCCTTCTTTTCACCAGTCTTGGTATACTCTCCTTGATGGCCCCAGTTAGACCAGCAGACTGGTATCTTCAAGGTACTAGAGGTGGTGTACTACCACTCAGCAGGATTCCCTCTTACAGAGGCAGTGTGATGTTGAAGTTAAATGTAGTCACCCTTGAATTTGAAGTTTTTGAGTGGAGTTAGTCCACTTGACTAAAACACTCCAGTCAAAGGGGTCAGCACAGGGAGGAGAAAGGCACAAGGGGATCTTACGCTCCTTCAGGCCCTGCAATAAAATAACACAATATATGAGTTTTTACTGGAGTATTCCTTTATGACAATGTAATACAGAGTTCCTACATGGTCTAAAATGTTTGAATCACCTCCAAGCTTCCAATGAACTAAGGAGCAGTATAATGCTCACTGCTTAGTAAGCAAGACGGCTGCCAATCATGTGTGCTGTGCTGGTGTGTGGTCACATGACCATCTGGTATAATAAACCGCACATTGCCGGAATATTATAACATCAAATGCCTGCAAAATAATGCGGAGAAACAGATTTCACGGTAAATAGGAAACACACAACTAATTGGGGAATCAACACGTTCCAATACAATCTTCCCACACCCTACTGCAGTTTTATTCTTTCATTCTGGCTGATGGAGTGAGGTGCATGCCCATGTTGGTCAATGGACCGAGAAATACACGGAGCTTAAGAATAAGGGGCAACGATGATGGGGCTTGAATACTTTCTGCATATGTGCTTTCTAAGGTATGGACTACACTGAGATCTTGGCCATTAAACTTGTTGTGCAACCAATAATCGCTGTGTAGCACTTCAGGCATTGAATCGAGTGGGTTAGCAATTCTGGGGTTGCGGCAACTTATGAGTTACACTACGACCCCATTCAGTTCAATGGCTGTAGTGCTGCACAGCAAGCCTTGGTTGCACAATGGGTGTCATGGCCAAGATCACCATGTAGTCTCTGCCATAGGAGGCCACCGCTGCAACAAGTGAGTTCCTGACATTTCTTTCCATCTAGATGTTCCACCATCAGCTGTGGGGGGTATAATTGTAAAATGGAAGGAACCACAGCAACTCAGCCATGAAGTGGAGACCACGTAAAGTTGCAGTGCGAAGTCCCCAAGTTCTGAGGAGCATAGTGCATAAAAGTCACCAACACTCTGCTGACTCCATAACTGCAGAGTCCAAACCTCTTCTGGCATCAACATGAGCACAAAACCTAGGAGCTTCATGGCATGGGTTTCCATGGCGGAGTAGCTGTATGCAAGCCTTACATCACAAAGCACAATGCCAAGTGTCAGATGGAGTGGTGTAAAGCACTCCACCACTGGACTCTGGAGGAGTGGAACTATACTCGGGAATCACGCTTCTCTATCTGGAGGTCTGATGGTCTGGGTTTGGTGAATGCCAGAGTAAGGTTTGGTGGACGATCGATAATGCTATGGGGATTTTTTCAGAGGTCAACCTCAGCCCCATATTTGCATTGATGGGAAATTGTAATGCTTCAGCAGACCAAGACATTGTGAACAATTGTATCCTTCCAATTTTGAGGGAACAGTTTGGTAAAGGCCCCTTTCTATTCCAGCATGACTTGCTCTACTAGTGCACAAAACGAGGTCCATAAAGGCATGTTTGGGCAAGTATGGTGTAGAAGAACTTGACTGACCAAATACCTGACCTCAACCCCATCCAACACCCTTGGGATAAACTAGAACGGAGATTGTGAGCCAGGCCCTCTTCTCCAACATCAGTGTCTGACCTCACCAATGTTCATATTCTGGATGAATGGGCAAAAATACCTACAGACAACCTCCAAAATCTTGTAGAAAGTCTTCACTGAAGAGCAAAGGGGGACAACTCCATATTAATGCCCATGGATTTAGAATGGGAGGTCATAAGAGCTCCTGGAGGTAGAATGTGGAGGTATCCCAAGAGGTCCATGTATTGTAAGTGCCCCTGAACAAATATGAAGGCCTGTGTTCTACAGACAAAGATGGCGCCATTGTCAGCCTCACTTCTGCACCAGTTTCTGTACTGATGCCCCTCATTCTGGGCTGGCGCAGCTGTCAGCACTCCTGGCACTGTCCTCCCATGGTAGGCAGGAGATCTGAGGAACGTCACCTTCTATTTATGGCTGTGTCCAGTCGCTGACAGCTATCCCTGTCCTAAATATATCGCTCCCATTAGGATTGCGATGCCAAATGCCTGAAGGGCTCAGATCAAAACAGATTAAAGAGGATCGCGGGCGGCGTGATCTGGCCGCCTGGAGCCTCAGACGCCGTGGCTGCTCTAACGTGGATGTAGCGAGTGGAGAGGGTTAATGGGGCTATTATAGGAAGGCAGCACGACGAGGACACTATGTGACGAGAGCCTCACGTTCAGAGGCTGTGGGCTGGCATCCCTGGCATCCCATAACCCATAGAATAGAAGCCTATGACGTCAGCAGTGCGAGGACCGCTCATCCAGGCATTAGGGACTGACCCCTGTCCTAATTTAGGACCCTTCTCTGTATATGGGAGCAGAACCGCAGCTCGGGAGCAGCTGGGGTCCAACCTGTCATCACTGTGGTCATATATCTGTGCATAGTACATAGCAGGAGGCCTGAGGCTTACCGCATGCCTCCCTGATGGGTATGGAATACCCCTCTTTAATTGAGGCCAAGGCGGTGGGGGGAGGTTGAGGTGACAGCCCACCTCCTTCTGGACCCCAGAGGCTGACATGTGAAACGTATAGAGGGTGCAAGGGGGTCAGAAGAAACCCCCCAAAATGTAAGACGAGACCCTAACACATGGAAACCATATCCCACAGGATGAGCTTAGATACAGCAGATCAGCAGACAGTATCACACAGGATGAGCTTAGATACAGAAGATCAGCAGACAGTATAACACAGGATGAGCTTAGATACAGAAGATCAGCAGGCAGTATAACACAGGATAAGCTTAGATACAGCAGATCAGCAGAAAGTATCACACATGATAGGATTAGATACACAGCTCAGCAGGCAGTATCACACATAATAGGATTAGATACACAGCTCAGCAGTCAGTATCACACATGGTAGGCTTAGATACACAGCTCAGAAGACAGTATCACACATGATAGGATTAGATACACAGCTCAGCAGAAAGTATCACACATGATAGGATTAGATACACAGCTCAGCAGACAGTATCACACATGATAGGATTAGATACACAGCTCAACAGACTGTATCACACATGATAGGATTAGATACACAGCTCAGCAGACAGTATCACACATGATAGGATTAGATACACAGCTCAGCAGGCAGTATCACACATGATAGGATTAGATACACAGCTCAGCAGACAGTATCACACATGATAGGATTAGATACACAGCTCAACAGACTGTATCACACATGATAGGATTAGATACACAGCTCAGCAGACAGTATCACACATGATAGGATTAGATACACAGCTCAGCAGACAGTATCACACATGGTAGGATTAGATACACAGCTCAGCAGACAGTATCACACATGATAGGATTAGATACACAGCTCAGCAGACAGTATCACACATGATAGGATTAGATACACAGCTCAGCAGACTGTATCACACATAATAGGATTAGATACACAGCTCAGCAGGCAGTATCACACATGATAGGATTGGATACATAGATCAGCAGTCAGTATTACACCTGGTAGGCTTAGATACAGAGCTCAGCAGACAGTATCACACATGATGGGATTAGATACACAGCTCAGCAGGCAGTATCACACATGATAGGATTAGATACACATCTCAGCAGACAGTATCACACATGATAGGATTAGATACACAGCTCAGCAGACAGTATCACACATGATGGGATTAGATACACAGCTCAGCAGACAGTATCACACAGGATAGGATTAGATACACAGCTCAGCAGTCAGTATCACACATGATAGGATTAGATACACAGCTCAGCAGACAGTATCACACATGATAGGATTAGATACACAGCTCAGCAGACAGTATCACACATGATAGGATTAGATACACAGCTCAGCAGACAGTATCACACATGATAGGATTAGATACACAGCTCAGCAGACAGTATCACACATGATAGGATTAGATACACAGCTCAGCAGACAGTATCATACATGATAGGATTAGATACACAGCTCAGCAGACAGTATCACACATGATAGGATTAGATACACAGCTCAGCAGACAGTATTACACATGATAGGATTAGATACACAGCTCAGCAGACAGTATCACACAGGATAGGATTAGATACACAGCTCAGCAGACAGTATCACACAGGATAGGATTAGATACACAGCTCAGCAGACAGTATCACACATGATATGATTGGATACACAGCTCAGCAGACAGTATTACACATGATAGGATTAGATACACAGCTCAGCAGACAGTATCACACAGGATAGGATTAGATACACAGCTCAGCAGTCAGTATCACACATGATAGGATTAGATACACAGCTCAGCAGTCAGTATCACACATGATAGGATTAGATACACAGCTCAGCAGACAGTATCACACAGGATAGGATTAGATACATAGCTCAGCAGACAGTATCACACATGGTAGGCTTAGATACACAGTGTTTGTGGTGGGGATGGGCTCAGGCCAGGTTTTCCTGTGTTTCCCGCTGTGCTCGCGGTTTCAGGATCTCCTTTATGATATTTTCTTTGGCATCAGATAAAAGTCCGGAATATGAATGAACGGATCATCAGCGCAGAGGATTCTGGGTAACTTTCCAGCCATACATAAAAAAAAGGAAAATCTGATGTTCTTCCCAGAAAATCACATGATCCCCCACCACCAGGCATGGTGCCAGGAAGGTGCCCGCACAAACGTCTCCGAGGCGTCTGGTGAATTGCACTTACAATGCCCTGTGAGGCTGGCAGCATCCTGACTGGCAGTGCCCGGGCAATAGAAACCAGTGAATGCAGCGCAGAGGTGAACCTTGTCTGGGATGGGGAGGGGGGATGTTGGCTCTAAGCTGGCACAGTACAGCACTGTGTGAACACTGGCTCTTTCTTGACTAGTCAAAACCAAATACTGCCCACATGGTGCCAACATTGCTTCTGTATGGCAATTTGTGGGCTCTGTGTGGCTCTAGCAGGGTTGAGACACTGGCACTTAGGGGGCAATATGTGGCTGTAGTTTGGAAAAGCATGGGGCTCCCTGAGCACTGTTTGGCACTATGTGGGCATTATTTGTACAGTATTGCACTATTTGCCTGTAAGTAGGGTGCACAGTATTGTACTGTGTGAGCATAAGATGCCATTAAGTAGGCACTGCCTGGCTCTAGGTTGGCACAGTATGGCACTATTTGCCTGTATGTGGGAAATGTATGGTAGTCTCTACTTGGCACTATGTGGGCACAGCATAGCGTTGTACATTGGCAAAGTTTCGTACTGTGTTAGCAAGAGATGGCACTATGTGGTCACTGCTTGGCACTAAGTGGGCATAGTATAGCATTGTATGTGGGCAATCTATGTACTATTTGGTACTGTGTGAGCAAGAGATGGCACCATGTGGTCACTGCTTGGCACTAAGTGGGCACTGTATGACATTGTTTGACTGTATTTGGGTAAAGTATGGTGCTTTCTGGGCACTGTTTGGCAAAACTTTGGCAGAATGTAGGACACCTGGCATCAGGTTGGCACAGTATCACATTGGTACCATGTGGGTAATGTATGGCTTTGTGTGGGCATTCTACAAAATGGTCTATTAATGCTTTGACTTCTTACCATAAGGCCGTACTGCCTTTGTGTCAATCCTCACGAACGAGGAGGATCAGGATGAACACAGCTGTTCATCCTGACAAGATAGTGATTAATGCAAAGCAGGGAAGACAAATCCATGACTGTGATGCCCAGACCTCCTGGAAGGGACAAATTGCTGATGGTTTTTATTTGGGAAGGGGGGGGGTGGGGGTCTGCATAAAATGTCAGTAAACACAACTCAGTAAATTATATTCAGGCACCAAAATATCAACATAAAGCAATGTCACAACAAGGGGCTTTATGTCCGAAAAATCCATGAACTGGGCCGAGGGATGACAATGCGGCTTGTGTCTGGCCAGAGAGAATGGATTGGCGACATTGCATGGAGTGTATTGGTTCGCCTACCAGTCCCCTACGCTGGAAATTTGCCGCATTCCAGATGGGGCCCACAGGACAGAGAAGAAAAACTTCAGCAGAAAAGTGCAAAAACCCTATAAAATAGTGCATCAAAAAGAAGAAAAATGTATAATTACATAGGATTCATTTACTAAAAAGTCACCGCACTGCAGCATCCCCTGTCTAGAAAGGACTCCTGGTTCATGACTACAATGCTAGAACAGCAGTAAAGACTGACACATATCTGTAGCATTAGGAGAAAAGGAGCATTACATATATATAATAATGCAGGTTTATATTCTATTCATTTGGAAATGCTAGGTGTCAATCCTGATGAGTGCTGTAGGCCATTAATGGGTGTCACAAAGTATTAAAATATGTCTCTGTCTATCTATTATCTATCTATCTCATATCTATCTATCATCTATCTATCATCTATCTATCATCTAATATCTCATATCTATCTATCATCTATCTATCATCTATCTATCTCATATCTATCTATTATCTCATATCTATCTATCTATCTCATGTCTGTAGTCTGTCTGTCTATCTGTCACCTATCTATCTGTCTATCTCATATCTATCTATCTATCTATCTATCTATATTTTTCATATCTATCTGTCTCATGTCTATCTGTCTGTCTGTCTGTCTATCTCATGTCTATCTATCTATCTATCTATCTATCTATCTATCTCAGGTCTATCTATCTGTCTCATATCTATCTGTCTCTCTTATATCTATCTGTTTATCTATCAACTTTTTTAGTAAAATTCTCTAAATGGGTCCTTAATTCTGTACTAATTAATTTCTTCATATTTCTTTATAGTTCTTCAAGTTCTGATAAGTTTTTCTCCTTGTAAAGACATAAGTGTCTAAGTGAAGTCTGACTTCCTGAAGGTGCCACTAGAGGGCGCTCAGGAGCTTTCTGCATACATTGTTACTATTGAGCTCAATGCATTCTCACTATTCTGTTAGGTCCACAGCTCCCCCTAGTGGTGGCTGCAGGAAGACAGAATATTATCAGTAAGCTCTCTCTCCATGCAGAGGATTTACAGCTCTGCATCAGAGAAAACAGACCTCCGACCACTATAAAGATATTGCAAGAAATTAATCTGCGCAGCGTCTTCATCTTAAATATGACATGAGGATAAAAGGGGGAAATTATGTAAGATGTAAAAATGATATAAAGGATGATTAGTGAAAATAATCTTTTTTAAAAAGTAATAAACAAAATATAAAACGTTTTACTTCCTGTTTTAATAAAGTTTGTTTTCTGGTATATTATTGTATTATTTGATGATTACATTAAATTAATAATAATCTAATAATTAGTTAAAGGGGTTGTCCAGGTTCAGAGCTGTACCTGGACAACCCCCTTCTTCCCCCACTCAGCCCCTCTGACATTTCATGCTCCGATGCCCTCCCTTGCCCTGCGCTGAACCACGCAGGGCAAGGGCTTTTCTGGAGATGGGTGACGTACCGGGCACTCCATGGGTAAGCTAGGCGGAGGATTCCAGCCTCAGGTAACCCCTTTATTAATAATATAAATGAAATAAACAAAAATAATAATAGGGGTGTCCCAACTTGCCCCCAATAGCAGAAGTTGGGGGGCAAAAGTTGGGGTATGTTGGATTTCAATATGCCCTATGATTGCTTTCTGCTATCTGCTTATTCCCCTTTCCCGACTGAATACACATGCATGCTCGGCTGACCACAGAGTGCATGCATATCACGGAGATAAAGAGAAGAGTTGCTACTGCATGCTTTCGCCATCGTCTATTGAGAAGGATGGATACCGAAAGGCTTAGGATCCTTTTCTTTCCAAAACCTTGCACACATCTATATATACACCACTTTCTATATACTCTTCCTTCTATATACTCTCTCTTCTACATATACTCCTCCATTATATATACACCACTTTCTATACTCTCTTCCTTCTATATACTCTCTCTTCTATATATACTCCTCCATTATATATACACCACTTTCTATACTCTCTTCCTTCTATATACTCTCTCTTCTATATATACTCCTCCATTATATATACACCACTTTCTATATACTCTTCCTTCTATATACTCTCCCTTCTTAATACTCTCTCTTCTATATATACTCCTCCATTATATATACACCACTTTCTATATTCTCTTCCTTCTATATACTCTCCCTTCTTAATACTCTCGCTTCTATATATACTTCTCCTTTATATATACTCCCCCTTTTATATATACTCCCCCATTATATATACCCCTTCTATATACTCTCCCTTCTATATATACACCTCCATTATATATACTCTCACTTCTATATATACTCCTCCATTATATACACTCTCCCTTCTATATACTCTCCCTTCTATATACTCTCTCTTCTATATATACTCCTCCATTATATATACACCACTTTCTATATACTCTTCCTTCTATATACTCTCTCTTCTACATATACTCCTCCATTATATATACACCACTTTCTATACTCTCTTCCTTCTATATACTCTCTCTTCTATATATACTCCTCCATTATATATACACCACTTTCTATACTCTCTTCCTTCTATATACTCTCTCTTCTATATATACTCCTCCATTATATATACACCACTTTCTATATACTCTTCCTTCTATATACTCTCCCTTCTTAATACTCTCTCTTCTATATATACTCCTCCATTATATATACACCACTTTCTATATTCTCTTCCTTCTATATACTCTCCCTTCTTAATACTCTCGCTTCTATATATACTTCTCCTTTATATATACTCCCCCTTTTATATATACTCCCCCATTATATATACCCCTTCTATATACTCTCCCTTCTATATATACACCTCCATTATATATACTCTCACTTCTATATATACTCCTCCATTATATACACTCTCCCTTCTATATACTCTCCCTTCTATATACTCTCTCTTCTATATATACTCCTCCATTATATATACACCACTTTCTATATACTCTTCCTTCTATATACTCTCTCTTCTACATATACTCCTCCATTATATATACACCACTTTCTATACTCTCTTCCTTCTATATACTCTCTCTTCTATATATACTCCTCCATTATATATACACCACTTTCTATACTCTCTTCCTTCTATATACTCTCTCTTCTATATATACTCCTCCATTATATATACACCACTTTCTATATACTCTTCCTTCTATATACTCTCCCTTCTTAATACTCTCTCTTCTATATATACTCCTCCATTATATATACACCACTTTCTATATTCTCTTCCTTCTATATACTCTCCCTTCTTAATACTCTCGCTTCTATATATACTTCTCCTTTATATATACTCCCCCTTTTATATATACTCCCCCATTATATATACCCCTTCTATATACTCTCCCTTCTATATATACACCTCCATTATATATACTCTCACTTCTATATATACTCCTCCATTATATACACTCTCCCTTCTATATACTCTCCCTTCTATATACTCTCTCTTCTATATATACTCCTCCATTATATATACACCACTTTCTATATACTCTTCCTTCTATATACTCTCTCTTCTATATATACTCCTCCATTATATATACACCACTTTCTATATACTCTTCTTTCTATATACTCTCTCTTCTATATATACTCCTCCATTATATATACACCACTTTCTATATACTCTTCCTTCTATATACTCTCTCTTCTATATATACTCCTCCATTATATATACACCACTTTCTATATTCTCTTCCTTCTATATACTCTCCCTTCTTAATACTCTCGCTTCTATATATACTTCTCCTTTATATATACTCCCCCTTCTATATATACTCCTCCATTATATATACTCTCACTTCTATATATACTCCTCCATTAAATATTCTCCCTTCTATATACTCACCCTTCTATATATACTCCTCCAGTATATATACTCCCCCTTCTATATACTTCCCCTTCTATATACTCTCCCTCCTATATATACTCCTCCATTATACATACCCCCTTCTATATGCTCTCCCTTCTATATACTCTCCCTTCTATATATACTCCTCCATTATATATACTTGTTCCTTTTATATGCTCTCCCTTCTATATATACTTCTCCATTATATATACTCTCCCTTCTATATATACTTCTCCATTATATATACTCTCCCTTCTATATGCTCTCCCTTCTATATATACTTCTCCATTATATATACTCTCCCTTCTATATGCTCTCCCTTCTATATATACTTCTCCATTATATATACTCTCCCTTCTATATATACTTCTCCATTATATATACTCTCCCTTCTATATATACTTCTCCATTATATATACTCTCCCTTCTATATGCTCTCCCTTCTATATATACTTCTCCATTATATATACTCTCCCTTCTATATATACTTCTCCATTATATATACTCTCCCTTCTATATGCTCTCCCTTCTATATATACTTCTCCATTATATATACTCTCCCTTCTATATGCTCTCCCTTCTATAAATACTCCTCCATTATATATACTTGTTCCTTTTATATGCTCTCCCTTCTATATATACTTCTCCATTATATATACTCTCCCTTCTATATGCTCTCCCTTCTATAAATACTCCTCCATTATATATACTCCCCCTTCTATATATACTTCTCCATTATATATACTCTCCCTTCTATAAATACTCCTCCATTATATATACTCTCCCTTCTATATGCTCTCCCTTCTATAAATACTCCTCCATTATATATACTCCCCCTTCTATATATACTTCTCCATTATATATACTCTCCCTTCTATAAATACTCCTCCATTATATATACTCTCCCTTCTATATATCCTCTTTCTGCCCCAGGGCTCAACCGTTTAACCACATCAGGAAATAACTTCCATCTGTTCCTTATAAAATACCTGTAACCCCTTCATCTCAAGGTCCTTGGAATTAACCAATTTACAAAAGAGCCATAAATGAAGGGGCGTCAGGGCCCTGGGCTGTGAAGGGTTAATGTCACTACTCATATGAAAGCGATCAGGGGCTAATACTTTTAGTGAAACCTACACAATCTGCATGTTATCTAATGTGTGACCACAAGTTATAGAACTGCAACAATGTAACCACATGATAAGGTCACGCCCTGTTGGAGCTGTCATGGGGGCCACATGGGTGGTCACCAGCTTGTTCTAGGCATAAATATATCTAAAACAGGACAGAATTTCTATATTTGACACACAGGAGGTCATCTCAAGGACTGGAGTGAACTGGTAATGTTTTTTTTTGGGGGGGGGGGATATATTTCATGTGAAAAAGCCCCTTAAAGGTAAAATAAATTGCAGAATTATAAAAACATGGCTGCTTTTTTCTCCACCTAGAAACAGCGCCATGTCTGTCTATAGGTTGTTTCTGGTACTGCAGCTGAAATACACTGAAGTAAATGTGGCTATACCAATACACAATACCAGACACAACCTGTAAATAGGTGTGGCGCTGTTTTTTTTTGTTGTTGTTTTTTTTTACAGAAAGCAGCCATGTTTTTATTTTATTATTTATTTTGTGGTACTATCTATATTTTAGTACCTTACAAATCAGCCATTTAACTTTTTTAAATATATATATATATATTTCTGTAGGGTGCATTCTAAATTTTTGACGTTTGGATCTAGGAAAAATTCAAGGCCATCTGTAAAGGATGCAAGACTATTGGGTGTCAGATTATAAGAATTACAGTATTTTATTAACTTATACAAAATAGAAAAATAATTACAAAAATATTATATATATACAGTATATATATATATATATATACACACACACACACACATAGAGAGAGAGAAAGATAGGAAAAATCAAATCAAATCAAATAAAAAATATAAAAAAAAACATGATTATAAAATAAATGTGTTTGTGCAAAAATATTTCAAAATTAAAAAATAAATATGAAAAAATAGACAATAAATACAAAAAACATAAAAGTAATACATTCCGAGTTAAATCATCTTGCAGGATTTTACGTGATATTACGTCTGTGGTTACGGCTCCTCAGGCAGTGGAGGTAAAACCCATATGGCTTTCATTAACCAGCCGACTTCCAAATGAAATCCTCACTGAGGGCTGAAGCCAGATGGGGGCAGATCTCCTGAAATCGGTTCTGTTATTTAAAATCCAGCTTTTATATTGATTTAGAAATCCTGGGTCACAACGATAAAATAATACATATTACAGTGTTCAAATAATAAGACCAGCCTATAGATAAATAATAGGGCCATACAGTGCCTAAATAATACAGTGTACAGTGTCCAAATTATAACGCCAGGCTAGACACAAATAATAGTACCATACAATGCCTGAAAAATATAATATACAATGTCCAAATAATAACACCAGGCTAAAACTAATACAATACAGTGAATAAATAATACCGTTTGCAGTGTCCAAATTATAACACTAGGCTATACACAACACAAATAATAGGGCTATACAGTGTACAGTGCCTGAATAATAATGCATTCAGATAATACCAAGCTATACCCAAATAATAGTACAACGCAGTACCCAATAATGACAGTTCTATATGGTGCCTAAATAATACAGTATACATTGCCCATATACACTGAACAAAAATATAAACGCAACACTTTTGGTTTTGCTCCCATTTTGCATGAGCTGAACTCAAAGATCTGAAACATTTTCTACATACACAAAAGACCCATTACTCTCAAATATTGTTCACAAATCTGTCTAAATCTGTGACAGTGAGCACTTCTCCTTTGCCGAGATAATCCATCCCACCTCACAGGTGTGGCATATCAAGGTGCTGATTAGACAGCATGAATACTGCACAGGTGTGCCTTAGACCGCCCACAATAAAAGACCACTCTGAGATGTGCACTGTTTTGCCTTACTGGGGGGGTCAGAAAACCAGGCAGTATCTGGTGTGGCCACCATTTGCCTCACACAGTGCAACACATCTCCGTGGCATAGAGTTGATCAGGTGGCTGATTGTGGCCTGTGGAATGTTGGTCCACTCCTCTTCTGTGTGAAGTTGCAGATTATTGTCAGGAACTGGAACACGCTGTCGTATACGCCGTTCCATAGCATCCCAATCATGCTCAACGGGTGACGTGTCCGGTGAGTATGCTGGCCATGCAAGAACTGGGATGTTTTCAGCTTCTTGTACAGATTCTTGCAATATGGGGCTGGGCATTATCATGCTGCAAGATGAGGTGATGGTCGTGGATGAATGGCACAACAATAGGCTTCAGGATCTCGTCACGGTATCTCTGTCTGTGCATTCAAAATGCCAACAATAAAATGCACCTGTGTTCGTTGTCCATAACATACACCTGCCCATACCATAACCCCACCGCCTCCATGGGCCACTCGACCCACAACGTTGACGTCCGCAAAACGCTCACCCACACAACGCCACACGCTATCTACCATCTGCCCTGAACAGTGAAAACCGGGACTCATCCGCGAACAGAACGCCTCTCCAACGTGCCAGACGCCATCGTATGTGAGCATTTGCCCACTCAAGTAGGTTACGACGTCGAACTGCAGTCAGGTCCAGACCCGATGAGGACGACGAGCAGATGAGCTTCCTTGAGACGGTTTCTGACAGTTTGTGCAGAAATTCTTTGGGTATGCAAACCGATTGTTGCTGCAGCTGCTCCGGGTGGCTGGTCTCAGACGATCATGGAGGTGAACATGCTGGATGTGGAGGTCCTGGGCTGGTGTGGTTACACGTGATCTGTGGTTGTGAGGCCTGTTGGATGTACTGCCAAATTCTCTGAAACGCCTTTGGAGACGGCTTATGGTAGAGAAATGAACATTCATTGCACGGGCAACAGCTCTGGTAGACATTCCTGCAGTCATCATGCCAACTGCACGCTCCCTCAAACGTTGCGACATCTGAGGCATTGTGCTGTGTGATCAAACTGCACATTTCAGAGTGGCCTTTTATTGTGGGCAGTCTAAGGCACAGCTGTGCAATATTCATGCTGTCTAATCAGCACTTGATATGCCACACCTGTGAGGTGGGAGGGATTATCTCGGCAAAAGAGAAGTGCTCACTAACACAGCGTTAGACAGATTTGTGAACAATATTTGAGAGTAATGGGTCTTTTGTGTATGTCGGAAATGTTTCAGATCTTTGAGTTCAGCTCATGTCAAATGGAAGCGAAACCGAAAGTGTTGCGTTTATTTTTTTGTTCAGTGTAACATGGCCATACCAAACCCACTAATGCAGTAAAAAGGAGTTCCAATAATAAAATTGTAATTTGTACAAAAAATACATACAGTCCAAATAACAATCCAAATAACAGTATTAGGGCTCATGCACATGAACGTATTTTCTTTCCGTGTCCGTTCCGTTTTTTTTGCAGACCGTATGCGGAACCATTCATTTCAATGAGTCTTAAAAAAAAACTGAAGTTACACCGTGTGCATTCCGTTTCCGTATGTCCGTATTTCCGCCAAAAAATAGAACATGTCCTATAATTGTCTGCATTTTGGACAAGCATAGTATTGTTCTATTAGGAGCTCCGTTCCGCAAAATACTGAATGCACATAGACGTCATCCCTATTTTTTTGCGGACCGCATAATACATTTGGTCGTGTGCATGAGCCCTTACCCAGAGTCTCAATAATACCACCATATAGTACCCATATTAACCCTGCCGGACCATGCAGTCAGCAAATAACATGACCCTATATAGCACTCAAGTACCCAAGTTAGGGTCCATTCACATGTCTGTATACAATGCTCAAATAATATTGCCATACAGTATTAGATAATAGTGTCAGTAAAAGCAGTAGAACAGTATAGATGGTTGCGAATCGATAATGGCGTGGATTGGGACCCCGATAAGTATTACATTTTTTTTTTACTTGGCCACTTGGGGAGCATACATGGCACACTTGAGTACATCTTTAATACCACAGACATTTTTAATACTGGGGGCACTAAGGGGACATTATTATATCTGGGGGCAGTATAGGGGCATTATTAATACTGACGGCACTATAATGGTATTATTATTTCTGGGAAAATCATCATCACTGGGACACTATAGGGGGTATTTTTACTACTGGGGCACAATTTTTTCTGCAATAAAGTATTTGGAGGCTTTGGGGAGCATAACCAGCACAGTATTAGGGGTTGCACAAGGATGACACGGTTGGGGCACCAGGATTTTGAGTTCTTGCTGAGAAGGTGGAGAGAATGATGGAAAAGTGAGGAATCAAAGATCTCTGTGTGGCAAACTTTACAGAGAAGAGACATGTCTAGAAGAAGTCGTCATGGCAGTCAGGGACACATAGAGAAGATGAAGAAAGAGAATGTCTACATCAGAGAAAGCATCACTGAAAGACCAGACAGTATGCCCCCTCCTCCATATCTTAATTTGAGATAATTGGAGGAGAAGGAGAAGAAAGACAGAATGTTGTAGCTTCTGGGAAGACTTCTCTTTGCTGCTAGGACAGTTGATCATCCTGTACTGTGACATTTGGTTAAGCAGGACGGTATATTTGACTGTGGTATTTTATTCTGCTGGGGTAGTAATTTGCGTGCACTATGGCATTGCTGGACCTACCTACTTCTGTTGGCCGGGCCCCACCTACTTATGTTGGCTTCGTCTTCTGTCAGTTTGGACCCACCAGTAACAGGGAGCTTCTTTTAGGTTTCCATACAGTGCTTGCTCATCCCCAACATACCAAAAGTAGCAGCTGTGCCATACCCTCCATACTGGCTGTCCAATGGTTGACATGAACTAAAAATATGTGCTTAATGTTAGATGTACTTCATCAGGGAAGGGTCCAAAGTTCATGTTTAAACCCTCCCCAACTCCTGTGATTCATTATTTAAGATGTCCATAGATGGTAGAGGTCCAGGGGTAACTGTCCCTTTTACCCTTAGTTTAATCTGTCCCTATATGCAGAATTTTATGTGCAATGTTCTCCTTATGTTCCCCCAGAAATCCATCTGGTCCTATTTCTAATAAATGATGGATGTTCCACCTAGGTAAATATGGAACCTCTCAACGTTTGCTATAGTAAAAATACATGACTTGGCTAAATGTCTTTAGAGTCTGGTCAATGTCAGGCAGCTGCATTATATGACATGTCGTATAAACCTGTCCTGTGTCACTAACTCATTCTCAATCATCTTGGTGAGTGGAGCCCCTGACAGTAAATCCTACCAACCACCACTTCAAGTGTTCTGTATTGCTCATGACTAGCACTGATCAGGTGATTGAAGAGCGGGTGGCTAAAAAACTGTAGCCATGGTACAAAAATCTAATCAGTTATATAATTTTTTCTACACCTGAACTTACACAGAGACCTTTTGTGGAATATAACCATTATCTTTCCTTTTCTTTTCCATTTGGCCCAGCCTGCCATGATAACTTCTCTTTTCATATCTATCTATTTCATATCTATCTAATACACTGATGAACAAAAGAGTAACAATGTTTGAACTTCTGACTTTCAGGCTCCATATCTCACCATCCACTACAGCTTCTAAATCAAAAGTTCAAAACATTGTTACCCTTTCGCTCGTCAGTGTATCTATCTGTTTATCTATCTATCTATCTAGCTCAGTAACGTGAACATTGCCATCTTGGTGTTTTCTGTCCCCTGTAGTAGATGAGTCAAAGGAGAACACACTTATCTGGTACTTGATTCATGTGTTTTCCCATGTGTACATCTCAAGCCAAGGCCTTGGCACATTCTCATTTTAAGATCTAGGCTGGTGCCTGAGATAAGGATGGGACTTTCTGCTGTTCTGTAAACAGAATCAGACTGCAGGAGTCCAGGAGTCAGCGGAGGGCCAGCACATGACAGAAGTAGTAGCATGATGATGGAGAGGGTGGAGAGGAAATTTAACTCCTGCAAAAAAAAAATAATAATGAGCCGGTCCTTGGTATCCCTTCTGTTTATCACCCTACATTCACACGATACTGAAAAACAAAAACAACCATTAAAAACAGACACTCTGTCAGTTTTTCATGGCCATTCTGTATTCATGTGTGCATCCATTTTCTGGCCGCTTTGCATCCCAGATGATTGTCCTTGTCTTTTTCTTTTTTTTCCGGAACATCGCGACCCATGCAGTGCGATCAATATATATGATACACCCCCATGGTGCTCCCAATATAACTAATAGCCAGCATATCGCCCCTAGTATCTATAATGCCCCCCCCCCCTGTAGTTCCGCCAGTGTCTATAATGCCCCCTATGGTGGCTCAATTATATATAAAGCCCCCCTACAGTGCTCCCTGTAAATACAATGCCCCCCAATAGTGTCCTACAGTATATATATATTGCTCCCAATAGCGCCCTCCATTCTGCAGGGTCCAAAAATAAAAACAATATACTCACCTCATCCACTTGAACTCAAGGGAGCATTCACTCTGCCCTGGAGGGAGCAGGACCTTATGCTCCCAGCGTTGTGATATTACATGTGAGCATAAGGTCCTTCTCCCTCCAGGGTAGAGTGAGTATTCCCTCGCATTCAAGTGGATGAGGTGAGTTATGTTTTTCATTTTAACCACTTTGGCACGGTTTTAATGGCCATTAAATGGGTGCACTCCTGTCTAAATGGTTGTTAAAACTGGGCCCATTGATTCCAATGTCCGTGTGGCTGTGAAAATGGCTAAAAATAGGACATGTCCTATTTTTTGATGGCCGCTAATCACTGGCTGTTAAAAAAAGATGGCCATGAGAATAACCCCATAGACTTCGATTGGTTCTGAAAACGGCCGTGTAAATGTAGCCTTAGAGAAGATCAGCCTGACCATTGCACCAGATCACATGTCCGTTGGTCAGGGCGTAACTTTACAGGGTGCAGAAGAAGGAGTCATACACCAGCCTTGGTACCCAAGGGGGCCCAAAAGCCCCTCAGCCACATAGGAAGACATCATTACAAGAAATAGCATGTGGTAAGTGCGGGGGATGGGAAGTGACAACTGCTCCAAGTTCATATATTGATCACATTATGCTTATTGTCACCTTTTAAGAGCGTCCACCCGTCATCTAGACCAAATCAATAGAACTTGTGAAAAATCAGGAATTAGACTCTGGAGCATAAGATTCTTCTAAATATTTCAGTTTTTTTGTAGGCCACACCAACATGCGACATAGCGGTGCGTGCAGAATGACCTGTGCACATCAATAGGAGAGGAACAGAAGAGGGAAGCCATGACACGTCAGGAGGGGTCATGTTTTCACAGCCGCAAACCCAAATACCATGGACCTGTCAGAGGAAATAGGAGAGGATTGTTTTGGCAACAGGCAGATTACAGACATAGGAAAGAGAGAATGTGAATAGAGGCCAAGAGTAGTGATACTGCAATATCTATGTATTCCTACATATACCTATAGTACATAGGAGGCAGTATTATAGTAGTTATATTCTTGTACATAGGAGCAGTATTATAGTAGTTATATTCTTGAACATAGGAGCAGTAATATAGTAGTTATATTCTTGTAAATAGGGGGCAGTATTATAGTAGTTATATTCTTGTACATAGGAGGCAGTATTATAGTAGTTATATTCCTGTAAATAGGGGGCAGTATTATAGTAGTTATATTCTTGTACATAGGAGGCAGTATTATAGTATTTATATTCTTTGTACATAGGAGGCAGTATTATAGTAGTTATATTCATGTACATAGGAGCAGTATTATAGTAGTTATATTCTTGTACATAGGAGGCAGTATTATAGTAGTTCTATTCTTGTACATAGGAGCAGTATTATATTAGTTATATTCTTGCACATAGGAGCAGTATTATAGTAGTTCTATTCTTGTACATAGGAGCAGTATTATATTAGTTATATTCTTGTACATAGGAGCAGTATTATAGTAGTTCTATTCTTGTACATAGGAGCAGTGTTATAGTAGTTATATTCTTGTACATAGGAGCAGTATTATAGTAGTTATATTCTTGCACATAGGAGCAGTATTATAGTAGTTATATTCTTGTACATAGGAGGCAGTATTATATTAGTTATATTCTTGTACATAGGAGCAGTATTATAGTAGTTCTATTCTTGCACATAGGAGCAGTATTATCGTAGTTATATGCTTGTACATAGGAGCAGTATTATAGTAGTTATATTCTTGTACATAGGAGGCAGTATTATAGTAGTTATATTCTTGTACACAGGAGGCAGTATTATAGTAGTTATATTCTTGTACATAGGAGGCAGTATTATAGTAGTTCTATTCTTGCACATAGGAGGCAGTATTATCGTAGTTATATTCTTGTACATAGGAGCAGTATTATAGTAGTTATATTATTGTACATAGGAGGCAGTATTTATAGTAGTTATATTCTTGCACACAGGAGCAGTATGATAGTAGTTATATTCTTGTACATAGGAGGCAGTATTATAGTAGTTATATTCTTGCACATAACAGCAGTATTATAGTAGTCATATTCTTGTACATAGGAGGCAGTATTATAGTAGTTAGATTCTTGTACATAGGAGGCAGTATTATAGTAGTTATATTCTTGTATATAGGAGCAGTATTATAGTAGTTATATTCTTGTATATAGGAGGCAATTTTTATTAGTATAAAACAAGCAAAAATACAATAGTACATTCCGAAATGAGAATGAACAAACAATTATTGAACTGAAATCATACATATCATCAAAATAATAAGTTTATAATAACTTTAACTTAAGAGTCCATTGCAAATAAATGGGAGAAAAGATGAATAAATAAACATAATTCCAGTATACATGAACCAGAAATTACTCCAAATATACATTCTTCCATAATTTTTCATTCTCGCCCTTTCTCCTAACTTCTATAGACCTGACCCACCTTAGCTCCGACAGGATGAGGTTTACGGCTTTCTCATGATTGAAGGGCTCACTATGGATGGACACTCTTGTTCTTGTCTGCCAGTGATAGTACTTAACGATGGTAATAATCAAATGCAAGGTCCCCCGGTCAATGTCAGCTACCTGTGATGTCACACCATATACAATGTCTGGGTAGGTCAGAGACTGCAGCCTTGGGATTTTTAGCTTGCTGGCTATCTCCTGCCATATCTGTCGCCCTCCCCAGCACTCGGTTATAAAATGTTCCATAGTCTCCTCCTGCTGACAGCCCAAGGGACACATGCGATCTAGAACACTCAGGAACTTTAAATTGCCTCTGACAAAAAGCTTCCCATGGAATGACAGCCAGGCAATGTCAAACAACTTTGCAGGAAGCCTTGGTCCGTTGAGGAACCTAAGACTTTCCTGCAAGGTGGCCGTTGTACAGTCTCTCAGTGCTGGCTGCAAGTTATAGAAGGCCCTACAGATCTTTATATAGAGATCCTTCCTGGTCTTAGTCTCCAGATACACCTTGTCTATTCCCCATTTCTTCACACACTTTAGACCATATTCCAGGTACTGGGGGAGGAAGCCACGAGTAAACCGACCCCTCTTGAGACTGCCGCCTCGCACCCAAGACTCTGCAAAAGGCAATATCCAGTCCCTGACACTGTTCGCCCACAGGGAGCTGCTGTTTGAGTCCAGGCAACCAAAATTAACTTTCAGAAACATGGAGTCAAAGAACACCCTTGGATTTAACATATCCAGCCCACCCTCTCTCCTCTGTAGGTAGGTGATCCCTCTTTTTATTGGGTTCAACCTGTTCCCCCACAAAAGTTGGAAGAACAGGCTAAAGAGCCTAGCCGAGAAAGGTTCTGGCAAAGGAAAGACAACAGAGACGTACAAGAAGACGGGGACCAGGTAAGTCTTCAACATAGTAACCCTTTCTCTATAGGTCAGCCTCCAGTTCTTCCATCGCTGAACCTTTGCATTTCCGGAATCCAACTTTTCTTCCCAATTTAGTTTGGCATTATCTTCCCTCCCAAATTTGACCCCAAGGATTTTAATATAGGTGGAGGCCTTTGCAAATTGTGGCAGATCAAAGTCTGGATCAGTACTTAAAGTCCAGAGAGCTTGACTCTTCTCAAGGTTGACTAGAGACCCCGAGGCCTCCGAGTAGCTTCTGATGGCTGCAGACAACATCTGCACCTCACGAGGCTCAGATATCACCACAGTCACATCATCCGCATAGGCAACTACTTTCAAAGGCAAGCAGTGGGGGACCGGCACCCCCTGAAAATCGCACTCCTGCAGTGACCTCAGGAACGGGTCCAAGGCAAACACATACAGCAGTGGACTCAAAGGGCAACCCTGTCTCACCCCTGCCTCTACTTCAAAAGTGTCCCCCTGCCAACCATTGATTAGAGGAAAGCTCTTCGCCTCACAATATAAAGTTTTCAGCCAATCTACAAATTGTCCTGGAATACCGTACTTTGACAAAGTGGCCCATAGATACTCGTGATCCACTCTGTCAAAAGCTTTAGCCTGGTCCAGACCTACAACATATCTCCCACACCTCAGAGCTTTACATCTCTCAAACATCTCCCTTATCGAGATGACTGCTCCAGAGATGTTCCGCCCTTTTACTGTGCCAAACTGACAGCCTGCCAACAGTGCCCGGGACAAACAGACTAACCTAGAGAACATGATTTTTGCCAGAATCTTCCTGTCAACATTCAAGAGGGCAATCGGCCTCCAGTTCTTGATGTCACTAGGCTCCTTACCTTTAGACAGCAGAATTAGCGAGGACACCCTCATGGACGGAGGCATCAGGTGATTTTCTAGACAATTTTTGTACACGTCCACGAGGATTGGGGCCAAGTGGTCTACGAACTTCTTATAGAATTCTGCTGTTATACCATCTGGACCTGGTGCCTTCTTCAGATGTAACTGATCAATGGCCACTTTAACTTCCTCCACCGTTAATTCTGCTGTCAAAGGAGAAAAGTCCACATCATTAGTATCAGGACCTGGAGTTGCCTCCAAGAATTGAGTCATCTTCTCTTTATCCAAAACCTTCTTCTGAAATAAGCCAGCATAGTAAGATCTCACCACCCCCAGGATACCCTCCCGAGATTCCTGCAAAACACCCTGGGAGTCAGTGAGACCTGCCACTGATCTATTAGCCACACGTTCCCTGCAATTCTCAAAGGGATCAGGAGCCCCTAAGGTCCCATAATCCCGTTCCAGAACCAGGGAGGTGTACCTGCTGTACTGATACTGACTTATCTCAGATTTCAGTTGGTCGATCTTTTGTTTTTCATCCCCACCCGCCGAATACAGTGACTCCAATTCTTTCCGCAGCCTGAGATACTGGCTATACTTACTCTTCCCTCTTTTAATTGACAGTCCCTGTAAGAGGGATCTGATCTCCACCTTGACATCCTCCCACCAGTCGGCCACGTTGTTATAAAAGTCCACTCTCTGAAGCTGAACCTGGAAAAGAGAGTGGACACAATCCTGGACATAGACATCATCCAGGAGGCTAGAATTAAGCCTCCATAGCCCTCTACCAATATCAGAGCGTCTAGTGGCTCCCAAGCAAAAAAACAAAGCCAGGTGGTCAGAGTAGGGGACGACCTTCTCACTTATCCCGCTAACAGTCTCTGTGGGGTTCACAAACGCCATGTCAATTCTACTGCTTCTGTCAGCACAAGAATATGTGAAGTTTGGCTTCCTGCCACCCCATGTGAAGACATCACTTAGGCCAGCCTGCGATATTATATTACTTAAGACTCTGGAGTCTCTGACCACCGCCCTGCCCGAGGACCGGTCACCTGATGACAAAGTGACATTAAAGTCCCCAGCCATTACTACAGGTATAGAGGTGAAAAGATACTGCTTCACATCATTAAACAGCTGGATTCTCTCAGCCACTGTCTGTGGGCCGTAGATGTTAATAAAGCGGAGCCGTCTACCATGGATGGTCACTTCCAGCACCAGGCACCTTCCCATAGCTACCTCCGTTAACCTGTGCACAGTCACGTCATTTGTGTTAAACAATATGGCCACCCCGGCATAAGGCTCCACAGCCAGCGACCAGCAAGAAGGACCAGACCGCCATTCACTCTCAGCCTCACGTAGATGCCCCAAGGTGTTCAAACGTGTCTCCTGCAGAAAGATGACATCTGCATCCAGGTATCTGAGGTGATCGTATACCGCGTGTCTGGTCCTTCTTACTTTGATGCTGTTCACATTGCTCGAAGCAACTTTTAGAAAAAACCCAGCCATCACAAGACAACATAGAAAGAGCAGATAAGTGACTCCCATCAACATAGGTCAGGATCAGAGGCTTCCTGCCTACCACCGGTCTCCATATCTGACTCTACAAGGGCTTCTACAGGAGGGGGCTTCTTCTTTGTTGGGGGGTCCCCTGTGTCTGCCTCACACTCATTATCTATTCTCTGTTGCTCTTCCTCATAATCCCCATCAGACTCTGATAACGCCTCATATCTGTTTGATAGGACCATGACGCCTGCACCGGTACTGACTTTTTTCCTGGTGTTTTGGCCCAGGTTATGTTCCTCCTCAGACTTACGGGAAGACTTATCTTTTTTCCTCCTTTTGTTCCTCTTGGCCTCTTCATATACAGACGGTGATACAGAGGCGGCTGCCTGAGACTGGTCCTGAGTGACCACCTCCATGGTGCCCTGTGTGCTCTCTGAAGGCTGAGGTTCGGGTGTTGTCTCACCTGACCCCTGTTGTACCTCGTGCCTCGTCAGTATGGTCCCTGACATCAAAGCCTCCTCCTCTATAGCGTCTGCGGCCTCCGCTAACTCCTCATCTGGAAGCTCCCTGCATACGTTATGCCAGGCATCTGGGCAATCCTTATGTGAGTGGCCAATCTGCCCGCAGAGATTGCACCTAACGTTCTTACATGTGGCACTCAGATGGCCGAGCTCACCGCACAGGTTGCACTTGACCACTGTGCACACATTTGCCACATGACCGACTTTGCCACACTTGAAGCACTTTCTAGGTTGCCCAGGATAAAAACAGACGCCCTTCTCTCTACCGATAAAGAAGGAGTTAGGCAGATGTAAGGTGATGTTATTGTGCTGGCGCAGCTTCACCAGCACCTTCCACCCTCCAGTCCAGACACCATCATCGTCCCTGTTCTTAGTGAGATCAGACACGAGGTCACAGTGCCTCCGGAGCCACACCACAATGTCCTGGGGAGGAACAGATTCATTCCAGAAGATGACATTCACAATAACAGTGTCTGGCTTGGAAATGGGAATGAAAATGAACTTATTCCAGCCCTCGGTGTCTCTAACCCTGGCAAAGTTTGCCCAGAACCCATCCAGACTAGACATAAGCTTAAAGCTGACATCATAGCCCTGCCTGTCTGGTAGATTTATCACCGCCAGGATGTCCTCTGGAGCAAACCCCATCTGGTGGCACAGGAGTTCCCTCACCACAAACCTCCTATCGGGGAGGTCTTCTTTGGTGCCTCGGTGCTTAAACCTTACCACGTTCCTCCTCTTAAATGCCTGGCCTGTATAGCCTGCACTGGAGGTGAAGGATGGAGCGCCGCGGCTCCAGGCATTTCTGGGAGGATCCTGACGGGGCTCACTACCTTGAGTATTGGGCCGCGCGTCTGCACTAGAGAGGACAGTCTCATCCGACGTGGGTTGTGTTAAGGGGGGGAAATTACAGACATCATTCCGTACACCCTCCTGACCACCATCCACCTCTATATCCCACACAGACTGTACAGTATCCCCAGCCCCCAACCCCTCAGGTACAATATCAATGTCCCCGGTCTGTGCCCCAGTAACAGAGCTCTCCTGCGTCACCGCATCACCCTGACCCATGGATACATGTCCACTGTCCTGCTGTTGGGCTGGCTCTGCTGGGACTTGTGGTGCCACATATCCAGGATGTTGCTCAGGGACAGCTGAAGGTTCTTGCTGCTGCACTTGCCCACCTCCCTTCTGGAAAGAGAAACTTGCAGGCTTCAGTATTGGTTGCGTCACTCGCCGGGGCTCATCTGGGGACACGGACCCTGATTGTGCTCCAGAGTCACTGTTCTGTCTCTGCTGTGAGAAGCGTTCCTGGTTCCCGTAGGACTCGGCCAGGGGCCCCATCCTCTCCAGGACACAGTCCATCTCCTTCACCACCTGTGCCAGCTCTATGCTCAGTGAGTGCAGCTTGGTATCGTATAAGGTGTTACTATCGGGGTGTGCAGTTTTCAGGTTATATATACAGTCTATCTGCATCTGTAGCAGTTGTTTGTGATGCTTTAACTCCCCCATTCTCCTTACCAGTGCCGGGATCTCCTCCGCCATCTGCAGCTCAGGTGCTCTCGTGGTCTCCTTCACCTGCTGTCCTGGTCGGGGCAGGGGTCCAGGCTGTTTGGATTCACCGGTCTCCTGCAGCTTTGCCTTCCCAGCTTTACTGCTAGTACTTGCGGTTGCATCTGCTGAGGCCTGTTCACACTTTGCAGTGTTTGTAGACACGGCATTCCTGGTTACCTGTGGAGGCATTGCTGCAGATCTGGTGCGGCCCTGACAGGCCATGCTGGAGGCCACAACTTGCTGTTTCAGGTTTTCTTGCAGTGTTTGTTTCTCCAGTGATGTCCGTCTCTGTCTGTGTGCAGGAGAGGGGAGCTGCTCACCTGCTGCACGGCCTGTGCTCATCACCCCTGCACCTTGCTGGCTGGACTTGGGATCCGCTTGCATCTTCACTGCACTCACTTTCCTCTCTTCTTCTTTCTTCAGGACAACAATATTTCCTTCATTCTGCTGCTGACTGGAAACTTTGGGATTAGTATCCACTTTAGGAATGGTTTGGGAGTTTTCTCCCAGTGTAGGCCTGGAAGCCTGGGCCTTGCTGAGGGAAGTTCCCCGCCCGGGCTGGCCACACCCTGGGCTCTGGACAGACATCCACAGGCTCAGGAGAGCTACTCACACACGTCCTCACAGCTAGGAGGCAGTATTATAGTAGTTATATTCTTGTACATAGGAGCAGTTTTATAGTAGGGATATTCTTGTACATAGGAGGCAGTATTATAGTAGTTATATTCTTGTACATAGGAGCAGTATTATAGTAGTTAGATTCTTGTATATAGGAGCAGTATTATAGTAGTTATATTCTTGTATATAGGAGGCAGTATTATAGTAGTTATATTCTTGTACATAGGAGCAGTATTATAGTAGTTATATTCTTGTACATAGGAGGCAGTATTATAGTAGTTATATTCTTGTACATAGGAGGCAGTATTATAGTAGTTATATTCTTGTACATAGGAGCAGTATTATAGTAGTTATATTCTTGTATATAGGAGGCAGTATTATAGTAGTTATATTCTTGTACATAGGAGCAGTATTATAGTAGTTATATTCTTGTATATAGGAGGCAGTATTATAGTAGTTATATTCTTGTACATAGGAGCAGTATTATAGTAGTTATATTCTTGTACATAGGAGGCAGTATTATAGTAGTTATAGTCTTGTACATAGGAGGCAGTATTATAGTAGTTATATTCTTGTACATAGGAGGCAGTATTATAGTAGTTATATTCCTGTACATAGGAGCAGTATTATAGTAGTTATATTTTTGTACATAAGGGTAGTTTTACAGATGTTATATACAGTATTTGTGGGGAGTTTTAGTGATATTATATTAACCTGTGTATTAGATAAACTGTCTTTCCATATGACACAGGAATGATTTCTGCATCATTGATACTGCTTTCAGTCACTTGTGGCGTTTCCCATAAAATGGGCAATTCTTCACACACTTACATTACAGATTAACGAGGTGACCTATTCTGCACACATTTTAAGAAGAGAGCAGCTGACATTCAGACGGTCTGTGGGACTTCTGAGTTTCTGCCAATGGTTTCACAAAGACGCCTTTCTGCTGTCGCAAAGCATCTCAGATGCCAGTAACTTATGTACAGTGAAGACATTGAGGAAAGCACTACTTCGCAGAAAGGAGGGGGCTCCACTCGTCGTCTTCACATTCTAAAGCATCCTGCACTTTGCACGCACCATACTGGGGTCAGCAGATAATTGCCTATATGGGCATGAGAATTAGTAATAGAGAAGAAATGTACATTTTCTTAAGGCCAAGTGGCACGGGTGATATTTAAAGGGATTGTTCCATTATACATCAGTGTTGCTTCATTTTAGTCAAAGGGTTTGCCCTGAATTAGAAAAGCATAGTTGCTTTTCTTCCAAAAACAGCGCCACACCTGTGCACAGTTTGTGTGTGGTATTGCAGCTCAGCTCCTTTGTGGTAAATGGAGCTGAGCTGCAAAACCACTTACAACCTATGGACAGGTGCAGTGCTGTTTTTGGAAGAAAGTAGTCAAGTTCTTCTAATCCTGGACAATACCTTTAAACGGGTTTTTGAACGTAAAATACGTGAGGCTTATTTATCATTTGCAAATGGGGGTCAAGCATTTCCAATAAATTTGTCCATAATCTACCAGCTGCCTGTAAGATGGGATTATTAAAAGGCATGCATAAAGAAAAAGGGCCTTCAGAAGGGTCAAAAATACCAGTTCACATCACCCTACTCCCCTATCTGAAGACCCTGCTCAATTTATAACAGGAAGAGGTGATAGGACCCTTGGGTTAATTTTCACTACTAGTTTTTTGCTATGGCACTGGCAAGGCTTAACACCCATGGGAAGGGCGGTGAGGCCGACCTAAGCTTGGCCTCATAGCAGACACAGGGACAGTCTCTGTGTTTTTCTCCAGGAATGCACTGTTGGAAAGTTGAAAATTAGGGATAAAGGATAGGAAGGATGTTTTATGGGAAAAGGGTGGGGTTGTAGGGAAGGTGAAAGTGGACGGGCCTGGGTAGTCAGGAAGTTTGATCAAGGCAAGAAGTGGCTACGAGGGAGAACAGTTAACTGCCAGTGAAAAGTGGGCAGTAGGTGGACTTGGTTGGCCATTTGGCAGTGAGATCTCTTGATCATTTGGGCTCTGTAAATATGAATGGTTCCAGTAAAATTTTGTCATGTGGACTGTTTTATGGGTTTATTTGGTGTTACTCATCTTGGCTGGTTTCGGCAGATGGCCATAGTTCTTTGAGACAGTCTTGCCCAGTTTCTGTGCTTCTTCTTCACTCTCTTTCTTCAGAGTCTTTTCTTCACCGAAGCTCTGTGTCTGTAAATGTACAGTGTCATTGATGTCCTAAGGCAACTGGCTCCTGAGATGACTCCAGGCCTGACAGCCTGCCTAAAGGACAATAGTCCTGCTTTGCTTTGCTTGTTTGCCTGCCCCTGGTTCTTGTTCCTGTGTTGGTTTTACTGCATTGATTTGACTCTAGAATTTGATTTTGATCCTTACTTCGGCCTTGTTCCTACCTTGTCCACTGGATTGTAGTCCTCATTCTACCCCTGGCAATGACCCTTGGCTCCATTCCTGACTATGAGCCTGTCTTATCCTCCAGACTGTTGTATTTTCATTGATCTCCAGGTGATAACCCTCAGCGTCATTTCTGACCACTCTATTGTTCCAACATCGCTACTGTTGCCCATCCATGAGTATTCTGGACCATGAGCTGGGACTCCTCATGTAGAAAATTCCACACCACTGTTCAGGAGTTCAGGGTGAAGACCAGGGAATTTCCTAGACTTTGGACTTCAATCTGGCCAGATTAAGCCCTCGTTCCAGATTGTAGTCATCACTTTGGGTCTTGGGAAGGGATATACTGTATACCAACTGAGCTTATTGACCTGACTACCTATGGTGACTGCCTGGAATACAACTGCATGAACTAGAGTCCTGTAAGAGCCAAATGGTTCTATGGCTACAAATATGAACCAAACCTAAAAAACGTTTCTCGGTGGGAAACCAAACGCTGGATTATTCCTTACATTTTTCTTCTGCTTTGACTGTTTATCTCTTGTGGATGTTTGAGAGGGAGATGAGAGGAGTGTACGTGTGAGCCATAAGGAGGGGGCTCTTTGGCCCGTTGCCTTCGTTCACGGCTTCCTGTTTCCTCTCTGTCGCAGGCTGGGTCCTGTTTATATTTCGCCTAAGATACGAGATGTGTGAACTGGCTGTGGCTTACCCAGGAAGCCTGCCCAGGTAGTGCTATGGGAAATGCCAGCGCCCCTAGCCAAAAGATTAATTTGTGTCACTTCAGAGAAGAACCAGGCAGATGCTCAACTGTGACTTACAGGACTCAAACACCATCCACAAACATTGTCTAGCTGGTGGTGTTACTACATATCATCCCAAATCCAGTGATTATTGTGTCACTATAGTAACATGCAAACTATGCAATCGATTAGTCATTAACACCAAAATTCAAAAAAAAATTCTAGAGAGATTCTCCTGCTTCTAAATGTATGACACATTAACCCGAGCCACTCTGAACATAGGAATATGTGAGTCTAAAGGGTGTAATAACTGAAGTAATGCAGTAGTCATTTATTCTGAATGTCACTCCCATCATGCCGCAGGGTAGATATCATTATAATACAGCCTCCATGTACAATAATATAACTATTATCATACTGCCTCCTGTGTACAAGATATAACCACTATAATACTGCTACTATTTATAAGAATATAACTACTATAATACTGCTCCCATGTACAAGAATATAACTACTATAATACTGCTCCTATGTACAAGAATATAACTACTATAATACTGCTCCTATGTACAAGAATATAACTACTATAATACTGCTCCTATGTACAAGAATAGAACTACTATAATACTGCCTCCTGTGTACAAGAATATAACTACTATAATACTGCTCCTATGTACAAGAATATAACTACTATAATACTGCCTCCTATGTACAAGAATATAACTACTATAATACTGCTCCTATGTACAGGAATATAACTACTATAATACTGCCTCCTATGTACAAGAATATAACTACTATAATACTGCCTTCTATGAACAAGAATATAACTACTATAATACTGCCTCCTATGTACAAGAATATAACTACTATAATACTGCTCCTATGTACAAGAATATAACCACTATAATACTGCTCCTATGTACAAGAATATAACTACTATAATACTGCTCCTATGTACAAGAATATAACTACTATAATACTGCCTCCTATGTACAAGAATATTACTACTATAATACTGCTCCTATGTACAAGAATATAACTACTATAATACTGCTCCTATGTACAAGAATATAACTACTATAATACCGCTCCTATGTGCAAGAATATAACTACTATAATACTGCCTCCTATGTACAAGAATATAACTACTATAATACTGCTCCTATGTACAAGAATATAACTACTATAAAACTGCCTCCTATGTACAAGAATATAACTACTATAATACTGCCTCCTATGTACAAGAATATAACTACTATAATTATGGCTAGTAGTAGATGTAAACCTGTGTTTGTTGGGTCTCCAGTGGGGTCAGCTCTCGGCAGGTGAGGATGGAGGTGAGATGAATGAGAGTGCAGACCTGAGGATGTGATTTGGACGTCTGCTCTGTTGTAGCCTTTGCACATCTGAAATAACACAGCGCAAGGAGCTGATCTTTCCTCCAGTCTTACTGGCTTGGGGACAGATTTGATGTAATTAGCAGCTTCCTAAATGTTCTTAAGCAATTAGTGTCAGACAAGAAGCAGCTCATACACAGGAGACGCAGAAGAATTCAACAGATCCCATTTTAAAGGATTTCTAGCTATTTGATGCTGCACCATCCCTGTAGACAGTTTTATATTGTGTGGTTTTGCAGCATTATTTCCAATCTCCATTTATACCCAGAGCTTCTGAGACATTGGATTATCTTTACCCCCCTATCGGTGGCCATAACCGTCTTTTGAGTTCCCACAACTCATTTTTCTCTGGTAAAATCAAATCTAGATAATTTTGAGTGGAGAAGAAAGTATGATGTGACTCAAAATGGATTCAAAGAATTTACAAAGTTGCTCAACATTTTATGAAGATAATTCTTGAAGAGCTGTCCTCCATCGCTCTTATGTGAATTATTCACCACCGCCTACTCTAAGTTGAGCTTCTAATTCAAGTTGCATGAGTTACTTGGATTATGAAAATGGGGAAAAATTTATAATTATGATTTTGTATTATGGCATATATATAGTCCACTTAAAGGGGCAGTTTATCCTTAATCGGCTGCAACACTATAGCATACCCCCCACTGAAGTAAGTGTACTACATTATTGTGCACTTGACTGTTTACACCCCAGTGAGGGTAACTGGCCATCATTGTCAAGCTGACTTATTCTGCTGGGTGGTAATACGATGTTTGTTGTTGGTGCATTGACCTGTGGTCATTTGCAGGTACTGGGACTTTAACTGTACCATGGGGATGTAAGAAGTTCTGTTGCTCCAATTTGGAAAAGAGACCTGAGACTGGGTTGTCCCAAGCTGCAGCAGCCATGCATTTCCTTGCTACTGTGAGTTCCTCAGAGAACCTGTTGAAGACTGTAACCATTAGGCAAGTGTGCCCACCAAAAACTGTAACCAATAAGATGTGTGCCTACTAGATAGATAACTGTAAGCACTAAGCAGTGTGTGAACTAAGGAACTGCAACCACTAGGTTGTGTGCCCACAAAAGATATTTAACCACTGGATTGTATAGCTACCAGAGAACTGTAACCACCAAGCTGTGTGTTTATTAGAAAACTGTAAACATGGATTGTGTGCCTGCCAGAGAACTGTTGCACTCAGCTCTGTAGCCATCAGAACACTGTAACCACTAAGCTGTGTGACTGCCAGAGAACTTTATACTCTAAACTGTGTGCCCACTAAAGAACTGTAACTATAAAGTTGTGTACCTACCAGAATACTATAGCCACTAAGCTGTGTGCCCACCAGAGAACTGCAAGTACTAAGCAGTGTGTCAACCAAGCAACTGCAACCTCTGGGTTGTGTGCCCACAAAAGATGTATAATCACTGGATTGTATACCTACCAGAGAACTGTAACCTCTAAACTGTGTGCCCACTAAAGAACTGTAACTATAAAGTTATGTGCCTACCATAATACTATAGCCGCTAAGCTGTGTGCCCACCAGAGAACTGTAAACACTAAGCTGTGTAACCACCAAAAAACTATAACTATTAAACGTTGTGCATGTCCTAGAACTGTAAACATGGATTGTGTACCCAGCAGAAAGCTGTAACCACTAAGCTGTATACCCTACAGAGTGTCACGGATGTTCCCATGGCAGGTACCAGGAGATCAGAGAGACTGGCAACTCGTGGGTTAAATTGACAAGTTCACTGTGGATCTTATTGTGTCTGTGTTTTGGTGAATGCCACACCACTTGCTTCAGGTGTTGCTTGTTGGTAATTTACTTTTCCCATAAGTAGCCGTTTCTCACTCTATGAGGTGCGGTTTATAGATTTTCTTCCTGCCTTCTAACTAGCTGGTCAGTTGTACTCTGTGGTGCTTTTGGAGTTGCCAGTTTTGTACTTTCAGATAAGTCTTGTCTTTTCTTATTGTTTTGTGTTTGTTATATTCCCTCTTGTTTGGATCTGGGCCTGAGACAGAGACTTCCATTCGTCCATCTGGGGAGGAATGGGTTGTCTGTGGTCCTAACCTCATTCCAGGGCCTTATAGGGATATAAGGGCCTAGGTATACAGCATATGAATATTCCTACCTTCAAGGTCTATTCATATTGATAGGTAGTTAGGGCCTGGATTAGGGTTATCTAGGAGTTAACCTGTTCCTTCCCTAGTTTCCAGGCCCAGTTACTGTTCCCCTTCCCTCCTGTGTTTAGTGTGAAATTTTTCCCCCACACTGATTTGTGACATTATAAACCGCCGAATAACCGTCATTTTCTTGTCTGTATCAGTTCAGCCATGGATGTTATTGCTGCACTGACCGGAAGGCTACAGGGGTTGTCTCTGGAGGTGGATGACCTCCGCACGACCATCTCACAGATGCAGAGACCACTGTTGGCTGATCCTTGTAGTGGTTACCTGACCTGTCCTAAACCTAAAGTTGCTCTCCCGGATAGATTCTTGGGGGGGGAGTGATAATTTTATTCAGTTCAGGGAAGCGTGCAAATGGTACTTTAAGTTTTTTTCTGCCGACCGGATCACAGTCTCTCCGATCAGTAGATGCATTTTTCGGAGCTTTAGGTCTCATCTATGATGACCCGGACCGAACCTCCCTGGCCGAATTACGCGGCCTGCGTCAGGATGAGCGTTCGGCGGAGATCAATTGTTCCGAATTTAGAAGGTGGGCTACGGATACTGAGTGGAACAATTCAGCTCTCTGTAGCCAGTTTTGTCAGGGATTATCTGAGAGGCTGAAGGACGCTTTGGCCTTTTATAAGAATCCTGAGTCTTTGGAAGCCGCTATGTCTTTGGCTGTATGTATTGATAGACGCCTGAGAGAGAGATCTAAGGACCCGCTCTCTCAGGACGTTTTATTACATAATGTACTGTCTTCCTTTGACTCTTTGGGTGAAGAGACTCCTGAGCTTATACCTGGGGATAAACCCATGCAATTAGGGGGAGTGACTCCTGGATCTGCTTGCAAAAGTAGGAGTCGCAAGCAGGGAGTATGTTTTTTCTGTGGTCAAAGGGGACATTTTGTCAATATATGTCCAAGCATTCAGCGGCAAAAAGAGAAACAAAAAGGGGCATCTAAATCCCATCTGACTATCGGAGGTGTGAGTGGGGAGTCAGAGAATGTGCATTTGTCCTTTGCTGAGAGTACCCGATTTCTTCTGACTGCCGAGGTGGCGCTAGAGTAAAAACTGTGGGAATTGAAGTATTTATCGACAGCGGGGCCAGGGGTGATGCTCAGTTTGTCCACATGCACGGGTTATCACTAAGTACATACAAAAAAAGACATTCCTGTATTTGCTATTGATTCTGCCCCTCTTACTCTGAGGTGCTTGTCGCAAGTTTTGCATGACATCAGATTAAGAGTGGGTGACTTTCATCAAGAAGTTATCTTGTGTTTTGTCTTGGAAGGTCTCCCTGCACCTATGGTTCTCGGTTTACCGTGGCTTACCAAGCATAATCCTACTATCTATTGGCAAGCTAGGCAGATTCTGGATTGGGGGACTATTGCATTTATAATTGTCTCAATACATCCTTTTCTGTGGTTACTACTAAGGCTGTACCTTCTTTTATATCCGAGTTTGCTGATGTGTTTTCTGAGAGTGGTTGTCAGGATTTACCTTCCCATCGGGAATATGATTGCCCTGTCAATCTTATTCCCGGGGCTAAATTGCCTAAATCTAGGTTGTATAATCTTTCTGAACCTGAAAGGCAGGCCATGAAAGAATATATTGCAGAGAGTTTGAAGAAAGGGCAAATAAGACCTTCCAAGTCTCCAGTAGCTGCAGGGTTCTTTTTTGTAAAAAAAAAAAAAAAAGATGGAGGTCTTCGGCCATGTCTGGATTTTCGTGAACTCAATCAGATTACTATCCGTGACCATTACCCTCTTTCTTTGATTCCTGATTTGTTTAACCAGATTATTGGTGCCAAGGTGTTCTCCAAGTTGGACTCAAGGGGGGCATATAATCTGGTTAGGATCAAGAAAGGGGATGAATGGAAGACGACTTTTAATACTCCTGAGGGGCACTTTGAGAACCTGGCCATGCCTTTCG
Source organism: Bufo gargarizans (assembly GCF_014858855.1). Classification (NCBI taxonomy): domain Eukaryota; kingdom Metazoa; phylum Chordata; class Amphibia; order Anura; family Bufonidae; genus Bufo; species Bufo gargarizans. The sequence continues at coordinate 41,745,340 of NC_058085.1, forward strand.
GGTTGACCAATGCCCCAACAGTCTTCCAAAATTTTGTGAAAGACATCTTTCATCACCTGGTGGGGAGGTTTGTGTATTTGGATGACCTTCTTATTTATTCTCCTGACATGGAAACACATCAGAATCATGTGAGACAGGTGTTACAGATTCTAAGGGATAATAAATTGTTTGCAAAATTAGAGAATTGTGTTTTTGCTGTACACGAGGTGCAGTTTTTGGGCTAACTGCTGTCATCTTCGGGTTTTCTAATGGATCATGAGAAAGTCCGTGCTGTATTTGACTGGGATCGACCGAAAATCTGAAGGCTCTAATGGGGTTTTTAGGATTCACCAAATGTATTAAGAATTATTCAACAATAGTAAAACCCTTAACGGACATGACTAAGAAAGTGACGGATGTCTCTGTATGGTCTGATTCGTCATTGCAAGCCTTTTCTGCGATTAAGGAATGCTTCTCTTCTGCTCCCATATTGGTGCAGCCAGATGTGACACAACCGTTTATTGTGGAAGTGGACGCATCTGAGGTGGGGGTAGGAGCAGTTTTATCACAGGGCCCATCACCTGGTGAATGGCAACCATATGCATTTTTCTTGAAAAAACTATCTCCCGCTGAGAAAAATTATGATGTGGGTAACAGAGAATTGCTGGCCATTAAATTGGCTTTTAAGCAAGGGGGAACTAACTCTTCTTAATCAGTGTGAGGAGACTTATAGGCCATACATGCTCCTCTGGAATTCTAGGAGGGAAGAAATGCAAATGAGCTCTTAACAAGCTTTGCCTCTTATGCCACCAGATGTAAGGCAGCTATCCTATAAGTCAATATTCAGCTCTTAAAATAAGCCTTGAGACATGACTTGGATATTAAATAAGCCAGCACCTCACCTGCAGACAGCTGTTTCGGGGTGATTGGCTTTTAAGGAATGGCGTCATTGGTTGTAAGGGGCGATTCATCCAATCACGGTATTCACTGATCACAAAAATCTGGCTTATATGGATTCGCCGAAACGACTGAACCCAAGACAAGCCAGATGGGCTTGAATTTCACTGTCATCTATCATCCTGGGATTAAAAATGTCAAGGCGGACGCCTTGTCATGTAATTTCCCTGGAGGTGGTGATTTTGAAAACCCGAGTCCCATACTGTCTAAAGGGGTGGTTATATCCGCCCTCTACCCTGACCTTGAGGTGAAGGCGTTAGAGGCTCAGGGAGACATACCCGACTCATGTCCCTCTGGGAAACTATTTGTGCTACTGGAATTGCATCACAAGGTGTTGGAGGAACATCATTATACGGTTCTTACAGGACATCCTGGGAGTAGGTCCACTGCCAACCTCATATCTCGGAAAAAACAAGAAAATGGAGCTCATAGTACCAAAGAGTAAGAAATGTACTTTATTGAAACATGATTAAAAGATATACATCGGTATGCCTTCGTCTGAGGGCGCTACCCAGAAACGCGCATTGGGGTAGCGCCATCCTGGGTAATTCAGCACACGGTCTCCTTCAGGTGAGCCTCTGCTCTTCATTCGCCTGCACGGCACTCTGACTTCGGTGGTTCACCACACCTGGTCTCCACCGTTGGTTTGTTGTTATCTTTCTCATACAAACCTTGACCTACTGCCGTGCGGTTTTGCTTGTTGACCACTGACTCACCTGCAAACTTTAGGTCTTTATTCTCCGGTTGGGTCATAGGCTGGTCACTGTACCCAGTATTTTTCCTTGATCCATACATATATGTTGTACTATTGACCTGTGTGCTATCCCAGGGTGGCGCGTTCTTTCTGCTCCCATTCACTTTTTAAATGGCACTTTATTTTCTGGCTTATTTATTTATGTATATCTTTTAATCATGTTTCAATAAAGTACATTTCTTACTATTTGGTACTATGAGCTCCATTTTCTTGTTTTTTCCATTATACTCGGGAGCTACAAATCTCAGGTGTCCTTTATGGTCATATTGGGTGGGCACTGTCCTTCACCCTCTCTCGGGACGCCCTGGGTCATTTTTGTATTTCCAACCTCATATCTCGTAGATTCTGGTGGGCGGGGTGGCGTAAGTGTGTGAAGGACTATGTGTCAGCCTGTACTACCTGTGCACATGCCAAGGTGACACATACTCGACCTTCTGGATCTTTACTTCTGTTACCCATTTCGTCCAGACCATGGACTCATGTATTCATGGACTTTATCACTGATCTACCTAATTCTTCAGGAAAGACAGTTATTCTGGTGGTAGTTGATTGCTATAGTAAAATGGTACATTTTATTGCATTACCATGCCCACCTAATGCTAAAACCCTTGCACAGGTATTTGTTGACAACATTGTGAAACTTCATGGCATTCCCTCTGACGTGGTCTCAGATCGTGGGACTCAGTTTGTTTCCAGATTCTGCAAGGCGTTCTGTACTCCTCTGGGAATTCAACTGTCCTTTTCTTCGGCTTTTCCTCCTCAGTGGAATGGACAGACGGAGCGCATTAATCAGAGTCTGGAGACTTACTTGAGATGTTTTGTATCTGAGAACCAGGAGGAGTGATCTTCCTTTTTGTCTTTGGCAGAGTTTGCCATAAACAATCGTAGTCAGGAGTCCACTGGTGAATCACAGTTTTTTGGGGGCTATGGATTTCACCCACAGTTTGGCACATTTTCTGGTATTAATACTTCTGGTATCCCTTAGGAAGAACGTTTTTCGTCATCATTGTCATTGATATGGCGAAAAATTCTAAATAACTTAAAAAATATGGGCAACAAATATAAATGTGTGGCTGACAGGAAAATTAGGAGTGGTCTGGACCTAAGTGTGGGTGATTCCGCGTGGCTGTCCACAAGAAACATTAAGTTGAAGGTACCTTCCTGGAAGTTGGGTCCAAGGTTTATCAGCCCATATAAGATCACAGCCTTTATTAATCCTGTAGCTTTTTGTCTTGAGCTTCCTCAGGCCCTGAAAATTCATAATGTGTTCCATAGGTCTTTGTTGAAAAAATATGTGGAACCTTTACAGTCATTTTCCTTGCCACTCGCTCCGGTCATTGTGGATGGTAATTTGGAATTCGTGATCGCGAAAATAGTTGACTCTCGAGTTCTTCGTGGATCCCTTCAATATCTTGTCCACTGGAAAGGTTATGGACCGGAGGAGAGGATGTGGGTGCCGGCACCCGACGTTAATGCCAATCATTTAGTGAATGCCCTTCATAGATCTCACCCGGATATGGTCGGTCCTGGGTGCCCGGAGGTCACCCGTAGAAGGAGGGGTACTGTCACGGACGTTCCCATGGCAGGTACCAGGAGTTTGGAGAGACTGGCAACTCGTGGGTTAAATTGACAAGTTCACTGTGGATCTTATTGTGTCTGTGTTTTGGTGAATGCCACACTCTTTGCTTCAGGTGTTGTTTATTGGTAATTTACTTTTCCCAAAAGTAGCCATTTCTTACTCTTGGAGATGCGGTTTATAGATTTTCTTCCTGCCTTCTAACTAGCTGGTCGGTTGTACTCTGTGGTGTTTCTGGAGTTGCCAGTTTTCTACTGTCAGATAAGTCTTGTCTTTTCTTATTGTTTTGTGTTTGTTATATTCCCTGTTGTTTGTATCTGGGCCTGAGACAGAGACTTCCATTCGTCCATCTGGGGAGGAATGGGTTGTCTCTGGTCCTAACCTCATTCCAGGGCCTTATAGGGATATAAGGGCCTAGGTATACAGCATATGAATATTCCTACCTTCAAGGTCTATTCATATTGATAGATAGTTAGGGCCTGGATTAGGGTTGTTTAGGAGGTGACCTGTTCCTTCCCTAGTTTCCAGGCCGAGTTACTGTTCCCCTTCCGTCCTGTGTTTAGTGTGGAGTTTTTCCCCCACACTGATCGTGACACATAAGTGTACTGTATCTACCATAAAACTGTAACCATTAAGCTGTGTGCCCATGGGAATACTATAACCATTAAAGGGGTTTTCTGAGATTTTCATATTGATTGCCTATCCTCAGGATAGACTATCAATATGAAATTGGCAGGGGTCCAACTCCCAGCACCTCAGCTGATCCCCTGTTTAAGCTATAGTCCTGTGCTCATAACTATATGGGGTGCACAGCCACGCCCTAGCGTCTAAGGGGCCCGACAGCTCCTCTGCCATATAAAATACCAATGTTATAAATGATATATAGTTTGGAGGGGGCCGTTACAGATTTTGCATTGAGGCTTCAACTTACACCCTTGTCACACAGGCCATGGGGGTTGGGGCTGGCACGATCTGCCCCCACGGGCACCATAACAGCTCCCTCTATTGTATGAATGCCTATTCTTTAGGCTGTCTATGTACATGCCGTGTGTGACAGGGCAGGCCAGAGGTCCCGGCTTGCATAAGATTGGGGTCTTGGCATCCAGCGCTGGGGAATTTGTTTTCCCTGGGAAGATACATTGCACAGAGTCAGTATTTCTGTTCTCACCCTGAGCTGGGCTGGGATGCTGAACATTACTCTCCCTGCATTTTTGGCAGGGCCAGTAGATGGGGTGACCTATCTGGGGCCTGTGTACTAAATAAGGATCCCATTAAAAGGGCTGTAAAAGCTCCGGACACATTCCTACGGCCTCCTCTCCCACTACAGTCCATCCATGGAGAAGATACTATGTTTTTGTTTTTTAATTCTGCCCAGATTTCACTTTGCATAATCCGTCACATATACGTCCGGTGCGTGTGGTGGAGACCAATTTCTTGCACCCCGAGGGGTTGCTACTTCTCTTATTTTGCGAGAATTGTAACCCCCTTGAATTTTTCCTTCCGTGACTACCAAGTTTAAAGTATCATGACCCCCTGGGCAGCCTCCACTGTGTCACAAGATCAAGCAGAGGGGTCACTTCTGACACATTCCCCAATTGTATCAATGATGCTCCAAACCAAAGCACCAGAATAGTGAGTGCAGCTGTGGAGTATAATACAGGATGTAACTCAGGATCAGTACAGGATAAGTAATGTAATGTATGTACACAGTGACTCCACCAGCAGAACTGTGAGTGCAGCTCTGGAGTATAATACAGGATGTAACTCAGGATCAGTACAGGATAAGTAATGTAATGTATGTACACAGTGACTCCACCAGCAGAATAGTGAGTGCAGCTCTGGAGTATAATACAGGAAGTAACTCAGGATCAGTACAGGATAAGTAATGTAATGTATGTACACAGTGACTCCACCAGCAGAATAGTGAGTGCAGCTCTGGAGTATAATACAGGAAGTAACTCAGGATCAGTACAGGATAAGTAATGTAATGTATGTACACAGTGACTTCACCAGCAGAATAGTGAGTGCAGCTCTGGAGTATAATACAGGATGTAACTCAGGATCAGTACAGGATAAGTAATGTAGTGTATGTACACAGTGACTCCACCAGCAGAATAGTGAGTGCAGCCCTGGAGTATAATACAGGATGTAACTCAGGATCAGTACAGGATAAGTAATGTAATGTATGTACACAGTGACTCCACCAGCAGAATAGTGAGTGCAGCTCTGGAGTATAATACAGGATGTAACTCAGGATCAGAACAGCATAAGTAATGTAATGTATGTACACAGTGACTCCACCAGCAGAATAGTGAGTGCAGCTCTGCAGTATAATACAGGATGTAACTCAGGATCAGTACAGGATAAGTAATGTAATGTATGTACAAAGTGACTCCACCAGCAGAATAGTGAGTGCAGCTCTGGAGTATAATACAGGAAGTAACTCAGGATCAGTACAGGATAAGTAATGTAATGTATGTACACAGTGACTCCACCAGCAGAATAGTGAGTGCAGCTCTGGAGTATAATACAGGATGTAACTCAGGATCAGAACAGCATAAGTAATGTAATGTATGTACACAGTGACTGCACCAGCAGAATAGTGAGTGCAGCTCTGGAGTATAATACAGGATGTAACTCAGGATTAGTACAGGATAAGTAATGTATGTACACAGTGACTCCACCAGCAGAATAGTGAGTGCAGCTCTGGAGTATAATACAGGATGTAACTCAGGATCAGTACAGGATAAGTAATGTAATGTATGTACACAGTGACTCCACCAGCAGAATAGTGAGTGCAGCTCTGCAGTATAATACAGGATGTAACTCAGGATCAGTACAGGATAAGTAATGTAATGTATGTACAAAGTGACTCCACCAGCAGAATAGTGAGTGCAGCTCTGGAGTATAATACAGGATGTAACTCAGGATCAGTACAGGATAAGTAATGTAATGTATGTACATAGTGACTGCACCAGCAGAATAGTGAGTACAGGTTGGGAGTATATGGCCTGATGTCTGTGCTGGGTACAAGAAACACAGCCGGTGTGTCAGCCGCACCTCCCTGACCGACTGTGGCTCCACTGTCCCAAACTGACTAAATGATAGTGATTTTTTATACAGTCAGTTGCTATCTGATATAATCATGTGAGTACGGCACATTAGACCCACTATCAGATAGGAACTGACTGTATCATAAATCACTATGATGTAGTCATTTCGGGTCAGTGGAGCCGCAGCCGGTCCGGGAGGTGCGGCCGACACACCGGCTGTGTTTCTCGGACAGAGTACGCTCGTGTGAATCAGGCCTAGTACAGTATGTAGCATTCACTTTAAATACTCTATGTGTATTAAATATGCTATACAATCCCCATCTTTGCTTGCAGTCATTTACTACACGCTTTGGCCTCAGGTTACCATCACTGGTTGTAGAGGAGATGAAAAGCTTATGTTCAGTGCAGCAGTCAGCAGCAGTGCCCGCCGCTCCCCTCCCTCCATCACATGCCGCTCCACAGCAATGTGACCAACCAGTGGTGAACGCTCTTTTCTTGGCTGCAGTCCCATGTACAGTACATGGCCTCAGCACAGGAAAGAGTGCGGTGGGCTGAGAGGATAGCCCCACCCTGTCTCACACTCCCCTCGGAATGCTGTTTACAAAAACGGGTGCTAGTAAAACGCGCCACTTGGGGGGGGTGGTACTGCTCCATGGTGCCCAGGGTGCACTGGAAGTTCACTTGCCAAGTATGACTAACTGTGTCTCTTCACTCTGCGATTAACCCATTAGCCGTTACATTTCTTAAAGGGGTTTCTTACTGGTTTCAAGATCTCTGCTTGCTGTCAGTGAAAGGAAACATTAAGTGACTTGCTTTCTGTGTCAGAGCGTATAACCTGGGGTTCCCTGCACCCTACCACGGCCCATGCTCAGCTTCCCTCCAGCTGTAGGACTACAAGTCCCAGCCCTTCCTGCGATTGCTGTGTAGCCCTTTCACATACCATTGCCGTGCCTCAATACACTCGATGAGGTGCGAGCCGCATTCCACCTCGTTTTGCTGCCTCATCGCTGTCGGGAATTCGCCGGGTCCCACATGGGGTGGGTTTCCTGAAATGCCGAAGGAATGCAGATGTTTTATTTTTTTCTGAATCCAGGATAAGAGGGATGTATGGGAAATGTGTGAATGTGCAGCGACTCCACCCAACCGGATAATGTGAGGGCCAAACACGGACCCTATACCTCACGAATAGGGGGCCTGCGGGGAGAACTGGAGGATTACAACTTATTTTATATTCATCCTTCCCTAAGGGGAGGGGGGGCGCACTCTGCTGCCAAGTGGACCACCCGACCACAGCCGTGGTATGTCACATGGCCTAACCTTAATTAGAGGTTGTCCAAGTTAAAACTAAATATGTAACAATAGTTGCATAAATCTACCCTGCTGTCTTCACCCTAGGATACACAGGGTACTGGGTATTGCAGCTGTGATTATAGGTCCCAGCAGAAGATTCAGGATTCAAGGCCGGAATCTTTTTACACCTTTCATGGTTCTTGGAAACAAGTGTCATTCATAACTGGCCCTGTGCACAAATATGTAACAATATTTACATGATTCTCCCCTTCTGCCTTCACCCTAGGATACCCAGGGTACTAGGTTTTGCATCTGTGATAGTGGGTCCCGGCAGAAGGGTGCAGGATTCCAGGGCTGGTGCCTCCTACATCTTTTCACACCTTCCATGGTCCTTGGAAACAAGTGTGATATGCATGACTGTCCCAGTGCACACTCTGGAGCTTTGTGGTCACAATATGTAACCATAGTTGCATACTCCTCCCCTACTGTCTTCACCCTTGGATACACAGGGTACTAGGTTTTGCATCTGTCATAGTGGGTCCCGGCAGAAGGGTGCAGGATTCCAGGGCTGGTGCCTCCTACATCTTTTCACACCTTCCATGGTCCTTGGAAACAAGTGTGATATGCATGACTGTCCCAGTGCACAATCTGGAGCTTTGTGGTCACAATATGTAACCATAGTTGCATACTCCTCCCCTACTGTCTTCACCCTTGGATACACAGGGTACTAGGTATTGCAGCTGTAGTTATGGATCCCAGCAGAAGGGTGCAGGATTCCAGGGCTGGGGCCTCCTACATCCATCTTTTCACACCTTCCATGGTCCTTGGAAACAAGTGTCATATTCATGACTGGTCCAGTGCTTTGTTGTCCTACAGTGGATGGTGGGCGCTCAGGCTCGCAGCAGCTGCCCCCCTGCGCTTTACTACTTGGTCCACCCCACGTAACCCTTCAGTGCCTGGTGACAGCTGATGATGGTGCAGTATACATTATAAAGGCCCAATACTCAGCAAATGAATCTGATTATACGTGTTCTAACATTGTCAGGATCTCTGCTACCAGTCATTGAATGGAAATCTTCATTGTGAACTTCTGAAGGAGGGAAATAACTGTACTGTAACGGTAACAAAAAGTAATAAAAAGTCACTAGTGGTATAGATGGCACATTAAAGGTTGGCGTCCAGATTTTGCATTAGGTTTAAGGTGTTCACCCTTGCTCCTAAGAAGGGATGGGATAAGGTGGGCACCAGAAGGTGGTCCATACCATTTATCATTTTTGCTCTAATGACCCAATCGTCAGTGTACAACCCTATAGCAGATAATAAAAGACTCTTAAAGGGATATTCACACATCAGACATTTATGGAATGTGCCTTTAAGCTTCTGCAGTTTTTATATGATTTTGATGAGGCAGGAACATCTGTCTATAGTCAGCGGATTGTTATTTCATTACTAAATGTCACTTAGGTGTGTCCTATTCACTTCCAATGCAGCATCCAGCAACCTCTCCCAGAGACAGAAGCACCAAAGTGAACGTGGAGGAGACGTTCTTAGGCTACTTTCACACTAGCGTTCGGGTTTCCGTTCGTGAGCTCCGTTTGAAGGAGCTCACGAGCGGACCCGAACGCAGCCGTCCAGCCCTGATGCAGTCTGAATGGAGGCGGATCCGCTCAGACTGCATCAGTCTGGCGGCGTTCAGCCTCCGCTCCGCTCGCCTCCGCACGGACAGGCGGACAGCTGAACGCTGCTTGCAGCGTTCGGGTGTCCGCCTGGCCGTTCGGAGGCGTGCGGATCCGTGCGGATCCGTCCAGACTTTCAATGTAAGTCAATTGGGACGGATCCGTTTGAAGATGCCACAATGTGGCTCAATCTTCAAGCGGATCCGTCCCCCATTGACTTTACATTGAAAGTCTGGACGGATCCGTCCCAGGCTATTTTCACACTTAGCTTTTTTTTGCTAATATAATGCAGACGGATCCGTTCTGAACGGAGCCTCCGTCTGCATTATTATGAGCGGATCCGTTCAGAGCGGATCCGCCCGAACGCTAGTGTGAAAGTAGCCTAAGCTAACACAAGGACCTGAAAAGAGCTCCCTTCCTCCTAGGAGTTCCCTGTTTCCGGTCCCTGTTCCTCAGTCTTAGGTCGACCCCAGTCGTCCATCATTGTCTGGGTGTGAGACCTGTTCAGCTAAATGTCAAGGATCCTGGAAACTACAGGACAGAGGAGCCTGTACCCCGACACAACAATACCGAGACTGAACACCACAAAAACGGGACCATAATAACATCACGTTATAATACTACTGACAAGAGGGACCCGTTTTCTGTCACCCCAAGTGTCAGTGTCATTATCCTGTACCCCAAGTGTCAGTGTCATTACCCTATACCCCAAGTGTCAGTGTGTCATTATCCTGTACCCCGAGTGTCAGTGTCACTATCCTGTACCCCAAGTGTCAGTGTCATTATCCTGTACCCCAAGTGTCAGTGTCATTATCCTGTACCCCAAGTGTCAGTGTCATTATCCTGTACCCCAAGTGTCAGCGTCATTATCCTGTACCCCAAGTGTCAGTGTCATTATCCTGTACCCCAAGTGTCAGTGTCATTATCCTGTACCCCAAGTGTCATTGTCAGTATCCTGTACCCCAAGTGTCAGTGTCATTATCCTGTACCCCAAGTGTCAGTGTCATTATCCTGTACCCCAAGTGTCAGCGTGTCATTATCCTGTACCCCAAGTGTCAGCGTGTCATTATCCTGTACCCCAAGTGTCAGTGTCATTATCCTGTACCTCAAGTGTCAGTGTCATTATCCTGTACCCCAAGTGTCAGTGTCATTATCCTGTACCCCAAGTGTCAGTGTCATTACCCTATACCCCAAGTGTCAGTGTGTCATTATCCTGTACCCCGAGTGTCAGTGTCACTATCCTGTACCCCAAGTGTCAGTGTCATTATCCTGTACCCCAAGTGTCAGTGTCATTATCCTGTACCCCAAGTGTCAGTGTCATTATCCTGTACCCCAAGTGTCAGTGTCATTATCCTGTACCCCAAGTGTCAGTGTCATTATCCTGTACCCCAAGTGTCAGTGGTCATTATCCTGTACCCCAAGTGTCAGTGTCATTATCCTGTACCCCAAGTGTCAGTGTCATTATCCTGTACCCCAGTGTCAGCTGTCATTATCCTGTACCCCAAGTGTCAGCGTGTCATTATCCTGTACCCCAAGTGTCACGTGTCATTATCCTGTACCCCAAGTGTCAGTGTCATTATCCTGTACCCCGAGTGTCAGTGTCATTATCCTGTACCCCAAGTGTCAGTGTCATTATCCTGTACCCCAAGTGTCAGTGTCATTATCCTGTACCCCGAGTGTCAGTGTCATTATCCTGTACCCCAAGTGTCAGTGTGTCATTATCCTGTACCCCAAGTGTCAGTGTGTCATTATCCTGTACCCCGAGTGTCAGTGTCATTATCCTGTACCCCAAGTGTCAGTGTTATTATCCTGTACCCCAAGTGTCAGTGTCATTATCCTGTACCCCAAGTGTCAGTGTCATTATCCTGTACCCCAAGTGTCAGTGTCATTATTCTGTACCCCAAGTGTCAGCGTGTCATTATCCTATACCCCAAGTGTCAGCGTGTCATTATCCTGTACCCCAAGTGTCAGCGTGTCATTATCCTGTACCCCGAGTGTCAGTGTCATTATCCTGTACCCCAAGTGTCAGTGGGTCATTATCCTGTACCCCAAGTGTCAGTGTCATTATTCTGTACCCCAAGTGTCAGCGTCATTATCCTGTACCCCAAGTATCAGTGTCATTATCCTGTACCCCAAGTGTCAGTGTCATTATCCTGTACCCCAAGTGTCAGTGTGTCATTATCCTGTACCCCGAGTGTCCGTGTCATTATCCTGTACCCCAAGTGTCAGTGTCATTATCCTGTACCCAAGTGTCAGTGTCATTATCCTGTACCCCAAGTGTCTGTCATTATCCTGTACCCCAAGTGTCAGTGTCATTATCCTGTACCCCAAGTGTCAGTGTCATTATCCTGTACCCCAAGTGTCAGCGTGTCATTATCCTGTACCCCAAGTGTCAGTGTCATTATCCTGTACCCCAAGTGTCAGTGTCATTATCCTGTACCCCAAGTGTCAGTGTCATTATCCTGTACCCCAAGTGTCAGCGTGTCATTATCCTGTACCCCAAGTGTCAGTGTCATTATCCTGTACCCCAAGTGTCAGTGTCATTATCCTGTACCCCAAGTGTCAGTGTCATTATCCTGTACCCCAAGTCAGTGTCATTATCCTGTACCCCAAGTGTCAGTGTCATTATCCTGTACCCCAAGTGTCAGTGTCATTATCCTGTACCCCGAGTGTCAGTGTCATTATCCTGTACCCCAAGTGTCAGTGTGTCATTATCCTGTACCCCAAGTGTCAGTGTGTCATTATCCTGTACCCCAAGTGTCAGCGTGTCATTATCCTGTACCCCGAGTGTCAGTGTCAGTGTGTCATCATCCTGTACCCCAAGTATCAGTGTGTCATTATCCTGTACCCCAAGTGTCAGCGTCATTATCCTGTACCCCAAGTGTCAGTGTCATTATCCTGTACCCCAAGTGTCAGTGTCATTATCCTGTACCCCAAGTGTCAGCGTGTCATTATCCTGTACCCCAAGTGTCAGCGTGTCATTATCCTGTACCCCAAGTGTCAGCGTGTCATTATCCTGTACCCCAAGTGTCAGTGTCATTATCCTGTACCCCAAGTGTCACTGTGTCATTATCCTGTACCCCAAGTGTCACCGTGTCATTATCCTGTACCCCAAGTGTCAGTGTCATTATCCTGTACCCCGAGTGTCAGTGTCATTATCCTGTACCCAAGTGTCAGTGTGTCATTATCCTGTACCCCAAGTGTCAGTGTGTCATTATCCTGTACCCCAAGTGTCAGTGTCATTATCCTGTACCCCAAGTGTCAGCGTCATTATCCTGTACCCCAAGTGTCAGCGTCATTATCCTGTACCCCAAGTGTCAGCGTCATTATCCTGTACCCCAAGTGTCAGCGTCATTATCCTGTACCCCAAGTGTCAGTGTCATTATCCTGTACCCCAAGTGTCAGCGTGTCATTATCCTGTACCCCAAGTGTCAGTGTCATTATCCTGTACCCCAAGTGTCAGTGTCATTATCCTGTACCCCAAGTGTCAGTGTCATTATCCTGTACCCCAAGTGTCACTGTGTCATTATCCTGTACCCCAAGTGTCACCGTGTCATTATCCTGTACCCCAAGTGTCAGTGTCATTATCCTGTACCCCGAGTGTCAGTGTCATTATCCTGTACCCCAAGTGTCAGTGTGTCATTATCCTGTACCCCAAGTGTCAGTGTGTCATTATCCTGTACCCCAAGTGTCAGCGTGTCATTATCCTGTACCCCAAGTGTCAGTGTCATTATCCTGTACCCCAAGTGTCACTGTCATTATCCTGTACCCCGAGTGTCAGTGTCATTATCCTGTACCCCAAGTGTCAGTGTCATTATCCTGTACCCCAAGTGTCAGTGTCATTATCCTGTACCCCAAGTGTCAGCGTGTCATTATCCTGTACCCCGAGTGTCAGCGTCATTATCCTCTACCCCAAGTGTCAGTGTCATTATCCTGTACCCCAAGTGTCATTATCCTGTACCCCAAGTGTCAGTGTCATTATCCTGTACCCCAAGTGTCAGTGTCATTATCCTGTACCCCAAGTGTCAGCGTGTCATTATCCTGTACCCCAAGTGTCAGTGTCATTATCCTGTACCCCAAGTGTCAGTGTCATTATCCTGTACCCCAAGTGTCAGTGTCATTATCCTGTACCCCAAGTATCAGTGCCCCACCTTTGGAGCCGTGCAGGACTCCTACTCTGCCCATGGCATGCTCGGTGCTGCAGTAATATGTATTGGAGGCTGAGGCCGTCCAAACCGGTGGTGACAGCACTGATAAAGTACGGCACTGTCACCCATTGCCTGCCATACCTGTCGCCCTTTACTGACAAGTTACATCCCTACAACAAATAGGGGATTGGTTTTCTACAACTCCCAGCATACACTGACAGCCACAGGCTGAGAGTTGTAGTACCACCACAGTCTGGAGACCACTTAAGGGGGACCTGTGACATGGAGTTCACATTGTGGGTTATCTCTGTCCAACAGCTTCCGCCGGCTTGTCTCTGGAGGACGCTGTCACGTCCTGTATGACCACTCCCAGGGGATGAAAAACCGCATTAAATTATCTTTAGGAAGTGACAATTGTTTCTCGTTTAAACTCTGCATTCTCCTCACGATTTTTCAAAGACGAAGAGTCAAGAAGAAGTCACTTGCTTGAGGAATGTAATTCTGGGATATAAGGGAAAAGGTTTATTCGATTTCCATCTTCTAATATGCTTTGTGGCCCATTTCCTTGACATTTTCAAGATCTCTTCTTCCTGTAAGTGAATGGAAACAACATTGTTTACATTCAAAAAATAAAAACCCTCCCTGACTACATCCTGCCAACAGAGCTAAGGCTGGGGCTACACTGCGACTATTTGTAGCGAGATTTAATGAATTTAACTACTGAATTACAGCTGCAGTTAATATCAATGCATTTAAGTAAATGCAATCTTCAATGGTTAAAATTATCCGCACTACAAAAAGCTGCAGTATAGCCTGGGCCTAAGGGTGGATACAGACTTCAGAGCTGCACTCACTATTCTGCTGGTGCAGTCACTGTGTACATACATTACTTATCCTGTACTGATCCTGAGTTACATCCTGTATTATACTCCAGAGCTGCACTCACTATTCTGCTGGTGCAGTCACTGTGTACATACATTACATTACTTATCCTGTACTGATCCGGAGTTTCATCCTGTATTATACTCCACAGCTGTACTCACTATTCTGCTGGTGCAGTCACTGTGTACATACATTACATTACTTATCCTGTACTGATCCTGAGTTACATCCTGTATTATACTCCAGAGCTGTACTCACTATTCTGCTGGTGCAGTCACTGTGTACATACATTACATTACTTATCCTGTACTGATCCTGAGTTACATCCTGTATTATACTCCAGAGCTGCACTCACTATTCTGCTGGTGCAGTCACTGTGTACATACAATACATTACTTATCCTGTACTAATCCTGAGTTACATCCTGTATTATACTCCAGAGCTGCACTCACTATTCTGCTGGTGCAGTCACTGTGTACATACAATACATTACTTATCCTGTACTAATCCTGAGTTACATCCTGTATTATACTCCAGAGCTGCACTCACTATTCTGCTGGTGCAGTCACTGTGTACATACATTACATTACTTATCCTGTACTGATCCTGAGTTACATCCTGTATTATACTCCAGAGCTGCACTCACTATTCTGCTGGTGGAGTCACTGTGTACATACATTACATTACTTATCCTGTACTGATCCTGAGTGACATCCTGTATTATACTCCAGAGCTGCACTCACTATTCTGCTGGTGGAGTCACTGTGTACATACATTACATTACTGATCCTGAGTTACATCCTGTATTATACTCCAGAGCTGCACTCACTATTCTGCTGGTGCAGTCACTGTGTACATACATTACATTACTTATCCTGTATTATACTCCAGAGCTGCACTCACTATTCTGCTGGTGTGGTCACTCTGTACATACATTACATTACTTATCCTGCACTGATCCTGAGTTTTACAGCAAGACACGGAGGCTCATATTGCTTTCTCCTTCTTTACTGTGCACCAATAGCATCAAAGAGAAAAAATTTACATACAGGAAACCATAGTAACCAAGGTCCCTCCCCTATGGCCCCTATAACAGGCAACTCCTCCTCTGGACCTTCCTCTTTCTTTGCTGCTGCCACCAGTTAAGTACACCTTTGGAATCTGTTGTTTTTTCTAAATGGTTTGTGTTTATGTGGCTCTTTTGCGCTGTTTTAACCCAGGGTGACTAACCCTTTTTTGCTGGCAGCGCTCCCTTGTGTTTTCTCTACCCGCTTATTGCTTTTGCGGGTGTTATTGTCGCCCCTGCGCTTATCCCCTGCGCCTTGTTTTATTCCCCACTTGGCGCTTCCCTGCGTTTCCCCTTATCTGCCTGCTGCGTTTTCTATCCTCAGGGGGAGACGCTCACTGCGGCGATCCGGCCCGCTCTAGCGGCGCTCCCTCTGACTTACCGGCTCGGTCTCCACACGTCCCTGGCGTTCGGGGGCGGGGCCTTATTCCCCCTGTTTTGGCGGCGCCATTCTTGAGCGCCTTCAGTAGCCCGGCCGGCCGCGAGATCTCGCGAGATCTCGGCGGCCATTTTGAGCGCCTTCAGTAGCCCGGCCGGCCGCGAGATCTCGCGAGATCTCGGCGGCCATTTTGGAGTAGATTTTACCGCGATTCGCGGGCTTTGTGGCTGGCTTCCGGTTCCCTCTTCACTTCCGGCCACTGTGCGTCTCCGGCTCCTGCGCTCTGCCCGGTCGGCGGCTCCTGCTCCCACTGCCAGTTAGCGGCGATCTATATTGCGTTTTCAGGTGCCATTAGAGTTAGCCCCAGTGTGCCTATATAACCCGGCCGTATTGTTGGGATATCATGTCTGTCCCTACACCTCCTCCTGCTACCAATATGCCCCACTCCTCCCCTGAGGGTCAAAACTCCACTGAGGTGGACGCACAGGCGCTTGCCCTGCAGCGCTCTGTGTCTGATGCTATCATGGCGGCCATGGCATCCATGTCGACTATTCTGTCGCAAACCATCACCCAGGCTCTGTCCGCCCAGCCCGCTAGTATGTCTTTACAAGACCCTATTGCTACACCGCAGCCTACCTCTAATGACCCTCCTGTGCCACAGGAGACTTTGACAGGTGCGCATCCTGCCACCCAAGAGATCGTGCATAGTTCACGAAAAAGGGCCTCGTCACGCCAGGCAGAACGGGCGCAAACATGGAAGTGCGCTAGAGCACAATCACCTGATATGTCTGACTCAGATAGAGCATCGGACGAGGAGGCTATTGCGGATTTTGATTACGTGTCAGAGGAGGATGTCGCCCCCCAGTTCAGGGCCCCTCTATATCCGCTACTGCGGCCTCCTCTGCCAAGGACGTAGCGTCCTCATCTAACGCTACCCGATCAGAGGCTTTGCTAGATGCATCAGGCGAACCGATGTTCGACCCTGAGACCTTGCATCACCCTCGTTCGGCTGAGTGGCTTCCCACTGTCCATGTGGGGACTTATTTAGAACATTGGGTGCGTCACCCTCTTAGCCACGAGTCACGGAACAAACTTAGGGCCGAGTGTCCCAGACCATTAGTGCCCAACAAAGTATGTGACACTCCTGTAGTGGACCCCAAGATGTCACAATTCTTGGCCAAAACTGGCTGGAACCCTAAAAAGGGCCTGGATTCAGCTCTCCGCAGCTGCCAGGATAAGGTTTTGAATATCTTTGGCCCGCCGGCCAAGATTTTTGAATTAGCCGAGGCGGCTAGAAATGAGGGATCCCCAATAGACCCCGAAGAATTGCGGGGTTGGACCCAGAGGGCAATCTGTATTGCCGGTAATGCCAATACTTCCTTGGCGATTGAGAGGCGCAAAGCCATCTTGTTTAAAATAGACCCCAAATTGGCAAATTTGGCACTCACAGAAGCGGGAAAGGATGCCCAGGGTCTCCTTTTCGGCGATTCCTTCATTAAGGATATGAGCCGATTCGTGGGTACCTTTACCGCGCTTGACAAGGCCCAGGCCTCTATGCGCAGGGTATTCCAGGGACGGGTCTCTCGTCGGGCCGGCAGTAGTAGGGGCCGCCTGTCCGGCCGTGCAAACTTTCAGGCCCGTGGCGCTAGCAGAGGTTCCGGTGGACAACGACCTCCCTTCCAGGACCAACGCAACCCGTCACCTTTCTTCTCTACCCGAGGAAATCAATGGCGATCTCGCTCCTTCAGAGGCAATCCAAGCCATCGCAGACCCTTGGGTAAGTCTTCCCCAGATAGGGGATTCTATGGTACCTTGTGTAGGGGGCAGACTCCATCTTTTTTCTCATGCTTGGAGTCTCATCACCTCAGATCCATGGGTACTGACCACGGTCAGGGGATTTCACATAGAACTCACTGGGTCCCCTTGCCTGATCCCCTCCCCTCCACCCGTACCACTGTCACGCCCAGATTGCGCTCTGGTGGACGCGGAGCTGTGCTCTCTCAGGCAAAAACAGGCGATAGAGCGAGCACCCCCTTCTGGGTGGGGTGTGATCAGCAATATCTTTCTCGTCCAGAAAAAAGGGGGTCAGATGAGACCTGTTATCAACCTTCGCGCTCTGAATACGGTGGTACGCTACCGTCATTTCAAGATAGAGGGGATCCACCTCCTTCGGGACTTGTTAGTTCCTGGGGACTGGATGGTAAAGCTGGATCTAAAGGATGCTTACCTGATGGTCCCAGTGGCCACTCGTTCCGGGGATCTGCTCTGGTTCTGGTGGAAAGGAGAGGTCTGGAGGTTCACCTGTCTACCATTCGGGTTGTCTTCAGCTCCTTGGTGTTTCACCAAGCTGCTGCGTCCGGTCGTGTCATGGTTGAGGACTCGAGGCGTTCGTCTCATCATTTACCTGGACGACATCCTGCTGATGCACGAGTCCAGTGTGGGATTACTGGAACATCTGCAGTGGACAGCGGACCTACTGTCGGATCTCGGTTTCCTCCTCAACAAGGAGAAGTCTTGCCTCATCCCATCTCAGAGGATGGAGTTCCTGGGCTTCATGGTGGATTCGCTCTCGGAGTCCCTCAGTCTGCCGGCGGCGAAGTTGCGGGCGATCCGCAAGGAGCTGAGACATGCTCTCCTCATTCCCCACCTCTCATTGCGTCACCTGGCTCGCATCATCGGTCTGTTAGCCTCATCGATTCAGGCTGTGTTTCCGGCCCCGTTGCATTACCGTGCTCTCCAGCGGCTGAAGATCGCCCATCTTCGGACCGGTGCCTCCTTTGCGGACGCGGTGGTTCTGGACTCGGAAGCCCGAGAGGAGTTGAGTTGGTGGATCGCCAATCTGGAAGCGTGGAACGGCAGAGCGATCTTCGGATTCCTGCTGGAATTGACCATCGAATCGGATGCGAGCCTTCAGGGCTGGGGCACCCATTGCAATGGAGTCTCCACGGGGGGAGCCTGGTCGGCGGAGGAATCCCTCCTCCACATCAATGCATTGGAACTCCTAGCCGGTTCATTTGCAGTGAGGAGCTTCTCCAACGGGATCGCCAACGCATGCATCAGGCTGCAGATGGACAATATATCGGCGGTCCGGTATGTCAACCGATTCGGAGGTACTCACTCGGCAACCTTGGCTCGGTTAGCCAAGGATTTTTGGTCGTTTTGCCTGTCCAGGGACATCATGGTACAGGCGGAATACTTACCGGGGCTGAACAACGTTCGTGCGGATTGGAACTCGCGCTACCTATCGGATGGCAGCGATTGGCAGTTGGATCCGCAGGTTTTCTCGGCGATTTCGGATATATGGGGTCCGATGTCTGTCGATCTCTTTGCCTCTTGGCTCAACAGGCAACTCGCCCGGTTTTTCAGCTGGCGTCCGGATCCGGAAGCAGTGGCGGTGGATGCGCTTCTCCAAGATTGGTCGGTATCCCGCCTTTACGCTTTTCCTCCTTTCTCGATGATTCCAAGGACACTCCTTCAGGTTCAACGTCATCTGGCGGACTTGGTTTTGGTGAGTCCGTTCTGGGGGTCTCAAGTCTGGTTCCCTTCGTTGCTGAGGATCCTAGTGGAAGTACCTCTTCTTCTCCCAACCCGTCCGGATCTCCTTGCGCAACCCTCAGGGTCTACACCATCCACTTCTCCTCTACGGATCCCTACGGCTGTTGGCGTGCCGGATCTCCGGACACCTGGAGCTGTTGAGGGCTTTTCGACTCGACAGTTACTGGACAACGCATGGGCTCCCGGCACCTGAAAGTCTTACCGGGCAGCCTGGAGAACTTGGGCTAACTGGTGCGTGGAACGGGACTTGGATCCCGTTTCGGCACCTGTAGCTCACCTGCTACAGTTTCTCATCTCTCTCTTCGAGGCGGGGAAGGCGTATCGGACCATCAACCTTTTCAGGTCCGCTATTTCTTCTACCCATTCAGGTTACGAGGGTGTCCCGGCTGGTCAACATCCTTCGGTGTCTCGTCTTTTGCGTGGGTCTCGGTTGGCTCGTCCCCCTCGGCCTCGTTTTTCCACTACATGGGACGTCTCCCTGGTACTTTCCTTTTTATCCTCTTTGCACCGAGAATTCTGCCCTTTCACTTAGGCAATTGTCCGCAAAATTGTTGGCATTGTTTTGCCTTATTTCCTGCAAGAGGGTCTCGGATGTGAGGGCCCTTGACTACGACGCTCGTTCATTTACCCCGGAAGGGGTCACCTTTAACATTTTGCGTCGCACCAAGACTAGTATCCGATTTGTCTCCTATCCCAGTTTTCCTTCCTCTCCTATTTTATGTCCTGTGGCTTGCCTTAAGGAGTACGAATCCAGGACTTTGGCACATCGGTCTTCCGCCATATCTCAGTTGTTCCTTTCTATCCGACATCGTTCTGGACCGGTTTCTAGCCCTACGTTGGCACGCTGGCTTAAATGGGTCATGTCGCTAGTGGGAGTAGACACAGGGCCGGCCTTTGGGGTGTGCGGGCTGTGCGGCCGCACAGGGCGCCATAGCAACAGGGGCGCTGGGCGGCCGACAGCTCGCAATGTATATGCGGCAGGCGAGGCTGCACTTGTGTTCTACCTCGGGGCGCCCCCTCCATCTCCCCCTCCCCTGTCTGACCTGATTCCTCCTCCCCTGTGTCTGACCTGATTCCTCCTCCCCTGTGTCTGACCTGCCTGCTGCCCCCGCCGCTGCCAATAAGAAGAGAGACGGGAGGAGGAGGGGAGGGGCTGTGGCCACTGTGCCACCAACGTTTCTTATAAAGTTATACAAATACAGGAGGCGGGTGCCGGAATCAAATAGCCGGCACCCGACCTCTGTGACAGGGAGCTGCGATCAGCGGCAGTTGAGTTAACCCTTCAGGTGCGGTACCTGAGGGGTTAACTGCCGCTGATCGCAGCTCCCTGTCACAGAGGTCAGGTGCCGGCTATTTGATTCCGGCACCCGCCTCCTGTATTTGTATAACTTTATAAGAAACGTTGGTGGCATAGTGCACCCCCCTCCCCCCCCCCCAACACCCCAGTATAAGAAACGTTGGTGGCACAGTGCGCCCCCCCCCCCAACACCCCAGTATAAGAAACATTGGTGGCACAGTGCGGCCCCCTCCCCCCCAACACCCCAGTATAAGAAACGTTGGTGGCACAGTGGAAAGTGCCAATGAGGGTTAAAAAATAATAAAAAAAATTAACTCACCTCCTCCAGTTGATCGCGTAGCTGCCGGTCTCCTGTTCTTTCTTCAGGACCTGTGGTGACGTCACTGAGCTCATCACATGGTCCATTACCATGGTGATGGATCATGTGATGGATCATGTGATGAGAACAGTGATGTCACCACAGGTCCTTTGACAGGTCATGAAGAAAGAACAGGAAACGATCAATTGGAGGAGGTGAGTTAATTTTTTATTTATTTTTTAACCCTCATTGGCACTGCCCACTGCACCACCAATGTTTATTATATGGGGGGGCGCACTGCGCCACCAATGTTTATTATACTGGGGTGTTGGGGGGGTGCACTACACCACCAATGTTTATCATACTGGGGTGTTGGGGGGGGCGCACTGCGCCACCAATGTTTATCATACTGGGGTGTTGGGGGGGGCGCACTGCGCCACCAATGTTTATCATACTGGGGTGTTGGGGGGGCGCACTGCGCCACCAATGTTTGTTATATTGGGGGGGCCCACTGCGCCACCAATGTTTATCATACTGGGGTGTTGGGGGGGCGCACTGCGCCACCAATGTTTGTTATATTGGGGGGGCCCACTGCGCCACCAATGTTTATTATACTGGGGTATTGGGGGGGCGCACTATGGGCCAGTGCACAGGTGCGGTGATCGGATGGATGTTCTCAGCTGGACACCGGCCGACACTGCGCATGCGCTGGGAGCCTCACCAGTGGTTAGGGTAGGGAAAAAGCACTGGCCCGTACGTAATTTTTCCCTTCCCTAACCGCTGGCGAGGCTCCCGGTGCATGCGCAGTGTCGGCCGGTGTCCAGCTGAGAACATCCATCCGATCACTGCGCCTGCACACTGGCCCATAGTTTTTCCCTACCCTAACCGCCGGCGAGGCTCCCGTCGCATGTGCACTCTGCTGTGAAATTTCCCTAACCTGTCGTTGTGCGCCTGCACGGCGCTGCACACCTCCTCACGTCATGTCCGGTGCGACCGGAAGTGACGAAGGTAGGGAAATCTCACGAAGTAGGGAAGTATAACATTACACCGGCCTTTGGGGTGTGCGGGCTGGTAACTACTTGGTTGGATAGTCAGCCAGCCTATGCCATGATGCCAGCAACAAGCAGTGTTTTTTTTTTTTTGGGGGGGGGGGGGGGCGCCACAAGGTTAGCTCGCACAGGGCGCCTGAACACCTAAGGCCGGCCCTGAGTAGACACTTCTGTCTTCACGGCCCATTCTGCGCGTGGTGCTTCTGCCACCGCCTTGGCGGTTTCGCGGGCCAGATTGGAGGATGTTATGCGTCTGGCTGATTGGTCTAATGTTACCACGTTCAGAGAATTTTATTTTCGTCCTCCGTCTAATTTGTTTGCTTCTATTATAGACCGGCTTTGAACTTGCAATATGAGCCTCCGTGTCTTGCTGTAAAACTAAATGATTTTCCTATTTCATGACGTAAAGTCATAGTTTTATTAAAGACACGGAGGCGAGTATTGCCCGCCCTGATTCCCTCCCTGGGGTCTATTCACGGCTTTTGTTACAGGGGTCGTTTATTATTGCCTCAATGTATTATTAACCTTTTATAGTTGTTTCTGTTTAATGTCTTTATTGTTATGATATTTATTTAATTGCCATTATCTTTCATGTCACTTACTGCAATTTTTATTGTCTTCGGTCACTTGACCTCTGTTGGGTCAATTTGAGTAGATGGCTTCCGGACGTTCTGGTCCTGACATGCTTGTTTCACCTAGGCCTATGGTCTGTTTTCTTTTTCAGGATGAAGCTCTTTCCGTTCTAAGAAGCCGTGTTCCCGGTTGATGTCTCTATTACAGTTTGGCCAGGTTGGCTACTTGGATACGCTTCGTTGGCGTTGGACTTATCCGTTCCAGTCACAGTTCAGAGTTATCGTTGGGATGTTCGTGATGTTGGCACCAGGTTCTCAAAGAAAGAGGAAGGTCCAGAGGAAGAGCGGCCTATTATAGGGGCCATAGGGGAGGGACCTTGGTTGCTATGGTTTCCTGTATGTAATTTTTTCTCTTTGCTGCTATTGGTGGACAGTAAAGAAGGAGAAAGCAATACTCGCCTCCGTGTCTTTAATAAAACTATAACTTTACGTCATGAAATAGGAAAATCATTTAGTTTTACAGCAAGACACGGAGGCTCATATTGCTTTCTCCTTCTTTACTGTCCACCAATAGCAGCAAAGGGAAAAAATGTACATACAGGAAACAACCATAGTAACCAAGGTCCCTCCCCTATGGCCCCTATAATAGGCCGCTCTTCCTCTGGACCTTCCTCTTTCTTTGCTGCTGCCACCAGTTAAGTGCACCTATAGATTCTGTTATCTCTTACTATTGTGATTGTGTATTTATGATTATCTTGTGCGCTGCTCCATACCAGGGTGACTAACCCTTGCAGACAGCGCTCCCTTGTGGGTTTCGACCCATATATCGCCGTTTTGTGTGTGTTTTCATTTTCATTTTCCTTCCTCTGCGTTCTCCCCTGCGCTTTGTGTACCCCGGTCACGGTGCTTACCATTTACTGACGGAGGCCTCACACTGTGGCGTCTCCCCCCCGCATTACCTTCTCGGTCCCAATTCTTAGCTCGGCAGTCGGAGGCGGGGCCTTTCCTCTTCACGCTGCTACTGCACCATTCCTGAGGGCGCTTCCAGTGTATCGTCCGGCCGCGAGATCTCGAGAGATCTCGGCGGCCATTTTACATGCCTATATGCCGCGATTCTCGCAGGATTTTGACCGGCTTCCTTTCCCTCAGCGCTTCCGGCCTCGCACTTTCCTCCGGCCTCCGGCTCCTGCTCCGGTCCCCTGCCCGTTTTGTGTGCTTATATCGCGATTATCTGCTTGTTTCTCAGGTTCGATTATTACTAGCTTTCCAGTGTGCCCCCTATTTTGGCCATCCATTTTACAGGGATACCATGTCTAGCCCTACCCAGAATCCCACCAACAATGTTCCCCCCTCCTCTCCTGAGGGTCAGAGAACCACTGATGTTGATGCACAGGCGCTTGCCCTGCAGCGCTCTGTGTCAGATGCCATCATAGCGGCCATGGGCTCCATGTCTAGTATTTTATCTCAGAGCATTACTCAGGCACTATCTCAGCCTTCTAGAGGTGCTCTGCAAGACTCTATTACCACACCGCAGCCTACCTTTAATGAACCTCCTGTACCACAGGAGACCTTGACTGGTGCGCATCCTGCCACCCAAGATTCCGTGCATAGTTCACGAAAAAGAGCCTCATCACACCAGGCAGAACGGGCGCGAACATGGAAGTGCGCTAGAGCACAATCCCCTAATGAGTCTGACTCGGACAGAGTATCGGACGAGGAGGCTTTTGCAGATGCGGATTATGTGTCAGAGGAGGTTATTTCTCCCCCAGTTCAGGGCCCCTCAGTCTCCGCTACTGCGGCCTCCTCTGCCAAGGACGGAGCGTCCTCCTCCGCCATTAACCGATCTGATGCACTACTAGATTCTGCGGGTGAACCTATGTTCGATCCCGAGACCTTGCATTACCCTAGATTGGCGGAGTGGCTTCCCACTGAACATGTGGGTAATTATCTGGAGCACTGGGTGCGTCACCCTCTAAGCCGTGAATCACGGAATAAACTTAGGGCCGAGTGCCCCAGGCCACTAGTCCCCAACAAAGTATGTGACACTCCAGTTGTGGATCCCAAAATGTTACAATTCCTGGCCAAAACTGGTTGGAACCCCAAGAAGGGCCTGGACTCAGCTCTACGCAGCTGCCAGGATAAAGTATTAGATATTTTTGGCCCGCTGGCCAATATTTTTGAACTAGCTGAGACTGCTAGGACTGAGGGCTCCCCTATAGACCCCGAAGAATTACGGGTTTGGACCCAAAGGGCGATCTGCATAGCCGGAAACGCCAACACTTCTTTGGCAATTGAAAGGCGCAAAGCCATTTTATTCCAAATCGACCCCAAATTGTCCAACTTGGCACTCACAGAAGCGGGTAAGGACGCCCAGGGGCTCCTATTCAGCAATTCCTTTATCAAGGATATGGGCCGATTTGTTGGTACCTTCACCGCGCTAGACAAAGCACAGTCATCTATGCGCAGGGTGTTCCAGGGACGGGTCTCTAATCGGGCCGGCAGTAGCAGGGACCGCCTGTCCGGCCGTGCAAACTTTCAGGCCCGTGGCGCAGGAAGAGATTCCTTTGGACAGCGTCCTCCCTTCCAGGAACAGCATAACCCCTCACCCTTCTTCTCGACCAGAGGAGGCCAGTGGCGATCTCGCTCTTTCAGAGGCAACCCCAACTCTCGCAGACCCTTGGGTAAGTCTTCCCCAGATTGGGGATTCTATGGTCCCTTGTGTAGGGGGCAGACTCCAACTCTTTTCTCATGCTTGGGGCCTCATCACATCAGATCCATGGGTACTGACCACGGTCAGGGGCTTCCACATAGAGCTCACGGGGTCCCCGTACCTGGTTCCCTCCCCCCCGCCCATACCGCTATCGCACCCAGATTGCGCACTGATAGACACGGAGCTATTCTCTGTCCTGCAAAAACAGGCGATAGAGCGGGCCCCTCCTTCAGAGTGGGGTGTCATTAGCAACATATTCCTTGTTCAGAAAAAAGGGGGTCAGATGAGACCAGTCATCAACTTTCGCGCTCTGAATACGGTAGTACGCTACCGTCATTTCAAGATGGAGGGGATTCCCCTCCTTCGGGACCTATTGACTCCTGGGGACTGGATGGTAAAGCTGGATCTAAAAGATGCTTACCTGACGGTCCCAGTGGCCACTCGTTCCAGGGATCATTTCCGATTCCGGTGGAGAGGAGAAACCTGGAGGTTCACCTGTCTCCCATTCGGGCTGTCTTCAGCTCCTTGGTGCTTCACCAAGCTGCTACGTCCAGTCGTTTCATGGTTGAGAAGTCGTGGCGTTCGCCTCATCGTTTACCTGGACGACATCCTCCTGTTGCACGAGTCTAGTGTGGGTCTGCTAGAACACCTGCAGTGGACAGCGAACCTACTGACGGGCCTCGGTTTCCTCCTCAACACGGAGAAGTCATGCCTCATCCCATCACAGCGGATGGAATTCCTGGGCTTCATGGTGGATTCGATCTCGGAATCCCTCAGTCTTCCGATGACGAAGTTGCGTGCGATCCGCAAGGAGTTGAAGCATGCTCTTCTCATTCCCCACCTCTCGTTGCGTCACCTGGCTCGCATCATCGGACTGTTAGCTTCTTCGATTCAAGCCGTGTTTCCGGCCCCATTGCACTACCGTGCTCTCCAGCAATTGAAGATCGCCCATCTTCGGACCGGTGCCTCCTTTGCGGACGTGGTGGTCCTGGACTCGGAAGCCCGAGAGGAGTTGAGCTGGTGGATCGCCAATCTGGAAGCGTGCAATGGCAGGGCAATTTTCGGATTCCTTCCAGAGTTGACCATCGAGTCAGATGCGAGCCTCCAGGGTTGGGGAGCTCATTGCAACAGAGTTTCCACGGGAGGATCCTGGTTGGCGGAGGAGTCCCTCCTCCACATCAACGCCTTGGAGCTCCTAGCCGGTTCGTTTGCAGTCAAGAGATTCTCCAACGGGATCGCCAACGCGTGTATCAGACTGCGAATGGACAATATCTCGGCAGTTCGATACGTCAACCGATTGGGCGGTACTCACTCGGCAACCTTGGCCCGGTTAGCCAAGGAGTTTGGGTCATTTTGCCTCTCCAGGGACATCATGGTGCAGGCGGAATACTTGCCGGGGCTGAACAACGTTCGGGCGGATTGGAACTCGCGCTACCTGTCGGACGGCAGCGATTGGCAGTTGGACCCGGAGGTGTTCTCAGCGATTTCGGACATATGGGGCCCGATGTCCATCGATCCTTTTGCTTCTCGACTCAACAGGCAACTCACCCGGTTTTTCAGCTGGCGTCCAGATCTGGAGGCAGTGGCGGTGGATGCTTTCCTCCAGGATTGGTCTGTATCCCGCCTTTACGCTTTTCCTCCGTTCTCGATGATTCCGAGGACACTCCATTAGGTTCAACGACTACAATACAACATATTGTAAGGTGGCAGCAGGTAAAGTGTTAAATGGCATCCTGTACATGTGCTGCCTGTTTACGCTGACAATAAATGCCGGAAAGGACCGCGCTTTCAAATCTTAAAATTTGTCTGGGTCTCTATAGCATTGGACTTGCTTGGACCAGTGAGCTAACTAGAAAAGTCCACATGTGGTGTCGGATGCGGGCAGATCCTTAGAGAGACAGTACTCTTAAAGAGACAGCGCACCTGGCATAACCGGTTCCTGGCGTAAACATGGAGGAACTTATAAAGCAGCTGGTTCAGGCTAATGTAAGCCTTCAGCAGAACCAGGCCACTCAGCAACAAGCCAATGCTCTTCATCAACAGATGCATGAGGAGGCAATGAAAGCCCAGAGTGAGACTAATCATCTGTTGGCTCAAGCGCACCAAGCCTCGGTGAAAGAACAACAGCAGGTGAACCAATCTCTACAGCAGAAGATCAAAGCCTTGTTGGAGAGACCTGAGGTATTGCAAGGAACCCAGCTTGCAACACGGCAGTTGGTGCAGAGTGCCCTAAGAAAGATGGTGAAGGAGGATGAAATACAAACCTTCCTGGGTACCTTTGAAAGGATTGCAGAGAGAGAAAGGCTTCCGGGCGACCAGTGGGTGGATGTGCTGGCACCCTTTCTAACAGGTGAACCCCAGAAAGCTTACTTTGACCTGAGGGTACAATATGCTAAGGTGTATGCCAAACTGAAGACTGAAATCCTAGCCCGTCTGGGAGTTACCCTAGCGGTCCAGGCACAGAGGGTCTACGCCTGGGTATATGATCAAGCTAGATCTCAAATGTATGATCTCTTCCACCTCACAAATAAATGGTTGCAGCCAGAGGAACTTACTTCAGCTCGAATTGTGGAGCGAGTCGTTTGTGACCGTTTTATACGGGCCCTGCCTCTGAAGATACAATGCTGCATTGGATACACCAACCCAAAAAGTTTGGATGAGCTTGTGTCCGTGGGGGAGCGATACACGGCTTTAGAGGAATTCCTCCAGGATCTACATCCTACTGGTGTGGCTCCTAGGAGCAAGAGAGGTCCGTCTGTGGGTAAGACTGCTCCATTTTCTAAAGGGGTGAGACTGTGTCCTAAGAAAGAGGGTGGTACACATGCAGAGGGCCAAGGTGTAAGGGCCCCAAGTCCAAAAAGTGTCACGGCTGAGGATGGGGGAAACCCTCAGCCGTGTGATGCCAGATGATGTTGTGGCTACTCGGCCATGAGAACAGGATAGGGAGCAGGTCACCTCCTCACGCATCCCTAACCTGACCCTAACTCCTACCTGCATGGGCCGACCTTTAAGGTAGGAGGACCCATGCGCAGGAACCTCGGAGCCCTGACTTACCCTCCGCAGATCCCTGAGCTAGGAGCTGGTTAAGACGACCTACTCCTCCAAGGTACGGAGGAGCAGGAGTCTCAATGGCCAAGCTGTTGGGAAAAGGGGAACTCATACAGCCTTACGGGAATGACAGGCGAACTATTAGTTCCACCAACCTGTCACAGCCTTGCTGACTGGATCCCTGCGCAAACAGGAATCCAGAACCGTAAGCTGCACCAAACACATAGGAAGGTCCCAACAGAACATAACATACAACATCAACACACAGCAAGACATAAACATAACGACAATATCTTTATGACCACAGGGGTGGCTCTCACTGGCAGGTAATATGCACAGGAGGCTGCTCCAGCCAAGCATGACTGAAGCAACCTACTGAGCCATGCCAAACACCAAGGCTATATAGGCCAAGAAGCCACACCCCACAGTCGGACACACCCAGTGACATCACACACACACTGGGAAGGGAGTTAACCCTTCCAGCACCACAGAAGGGAAACATCAAATAGGAAAAGTGTCCAACAGTAGCAACACACTGTGGTTGTTGCCGCTGGCAACGACATGGGTGGCAACCGTGTCCTGGGAGATAGCCCGGAGGCCGGGACACTGCCACCACATGTACAGACAGCCAAACGTTGCCACGGGCAACCACAGTGCAGGAAGAGTGTCAGTGCACACCACACATACTACACAGAGTGCACACAGACATACAACACAGTGAACACAATACACACACCTAACATAGAGGTTGCTAGGTGCAACCGCATGCACAGCAGGAAAGCTGCCACATACATACGTTGTCAGCGGCAACCACAGGTGAGGCAAATACCACTGCCCTCACCTGTGATTGACAACAAAACCAAACCGCTGACCATCGCATGCGGTTGAAGAGTCACGGTCATAGCCATGGCCGTGACAAAAAAGGGAAACTGGACCAAGACCCCGGGGCCTGATATTCTGTTGGCAATGCCAAGGGTTGGGACATGTTGCAGCTAACTGCCCACTAGCTCGTGAACCTATGGAATGTGACTTTGGAAGGCTTATGTCTTATTTCGCTAAACCGTCCTGTACAGCTCACGCGGACAGTAGAACCGACAGTCAAGTGTGTCAAGTCAAAATCGAGGGACACCCTGTAATGGCATTGCTGGACTCTGGGAGCCTGGTGACCCTAGTACACGCCAGTCTTGTCGACTCTGAGAGGCTCCAGTCCCACCGGTTAGGGGTGGTATGTGTCCATGGTGACACAAAAAACTATCCCACTGCGGTGCTAACCGTGGAAACTGCCTGTGGGTCAGTGGCACATGAAGTGGGTGTGGTCAAAAACCTGTTACACTGTGCTGTTATTGGTTGTGATTTTCCTTTGTTTGGGGATTTATGGGAAAATAACCAATCTAAGGTAGGGGATAACTTGCATAATATACGTGATGTTTCTGTGGCACCTGATAATGCAGTAACTCTGGAGCTTGGGGAGCCTGATAAATTTCCAATAGAGGTTCTGGCGGGGGACCCAGGGGAATCTCCTCCGGAGACAGAGTTTTCAAACTTACAAGTCTCCCGGGGCCGCTTTGGTACTGAACAAATGAGGGATCCCAGTCTCGTGAGTGCCAGGAAAAATTAAAGTAATTAATGGGGTACCCCAGAAACCAGGTATGGGTTTGGTGTACCCCCACTTTGCTGTACATAATGATTTACTTTACAGGGTAAAGAAAACTGAAAAAGAGGTTGTAGAGCAACTGGTTGTTCCCAAGTCCCATGTCCGTATGGTATTGGAACTAGCGCATTCCCATATTCTGGGAGGGCATTTAGGGGTGCAAAAAACAAAAGAGCGCATTGAACAGAACTTTTTCTGGCCCGGTATTTATAAGGCTGTAGAGGATTTCTGCCATTCATGCCCTGAGTGTCAAATCCACACCCCTAGGCTGCATTTTCGTAACCCCCTAATACCTGCCTATAATTGAGGTTCCTTTTGAGCGCATTGCTATGGATTTAGTCGGCCCACTTCATAAGTCTGCCAGAGCTCACCAGAATATCTTGGTTGTACTAGACTATGCCACCCGTTATCCCGAAGCCATACCTCTAAGGAGCATATCCGCTAAGGTCATAGCAAAAGAACTGTTCCAAATGTTCACCCGTACAGGTATACCAACAGAAATTCTAACAGACCAGGGAACGTCTTTTATGACTAACGTTACTAAGGAGCTATGTCGGCTGTTAAAAATTACGCAATTACGCACCTATCCTCCCGAGACTGATGGTCTGGTGGAAAGGTTCAATAGAACACCTAAAGGGATGCTTAAAAAGGTGGTTGATAAAGATGGAAAGGATTGGGTTTGCCTGTTGCCCTATCTCATGTTTTCCATACGGGAGGTTCCACAGGCGTCAACAGGGTTTTCCTCGTTTGAGCTCCTAAATGGTTGCCTTCCTCGAGGGCTTTTGGACATAGCCAAAGAGACCTCGGAACAAGAGCATACCCCCCACAAAAGTGTTATTTAATATATCGCTTAAATGCAGGACAGAATTGCGGCAGCTATGCCGATTGTTCGAGAGCATATGCAGCAAGCCCAGGAAGCACAAGCCCGGGTTTACAATAGGTCGGCCAAGGTCAGGACATTTCAACCGGGCGACTGCTTGTTAGTACTAATACCCACGGTAGAAAGTACGTTTCTGTCCAAGTGGCAAGGTCCATCTTCCATCTATGAAAGAAGCTCTTAGTCTTTTTTTCTCTTTGTGTTTCTGTGTCCAATTTGTCTATGTGCATGTAGTGCGACATTTGACCTCATTTATTTGTGGTGTACTTGGTCTTAACCAGTGTTGTAAAGGACATCTTAAGGACACCAGCAGTGCTGTGTCCACTATCAACTGTGGCTTGGGTTCTTCTATGAAGATATGAAAGAGCAGTGGCTCTGGTGCTAGGCATAAGTTATGCTCCCATGTGCAAGCAATCCAGTCTAGGATGTTTTTCCAGAACCCTTGCACATAGGAGCACTGCCAGATACAATGCGTCAAATCTGCTCTCTCCAATCCACATTTAGGACACACGCCCTAAGATGGTCCGGGTTGTCACTCTTGTTAGAGAAACTAAATACGTATATGGCTGAATGTATCAGGCGGTAGTGGGGTTCCCGCCACTTCTCACATGGGACTGCTTTGCATACTCTGTTCCACCCTTGTAGGATTTCTTCAGGTGTTAGGCCTCATGCACACGACCGTTGTTTCATTCCGTGTCCGTTGTTCCGTTTTTCGTGATTTTCTGCGGACCCATTGACTTTCAATGGGGGGGGTTCAGTCAGCACATCCCAAATCGCAGGAGCATGTTGCTATGGCTGAGAACAACACTGTTAAACAAAACATACAATGCAACAGCTCACTGTAAACCAAATAAAGTACAAAATTGCATCACAATTGCAAATGCTATACTAATAAGTTAGAGATGCTTGGCAAATCATTTTGTACAAAATTATTTGAGCCCGTCTGCCGCACGTCAAGGCGCTCTCTAGTTAGACGGGTTCCTAACAATGGGTCCGTTGAAAACACGGCAAATGCACCGTTTGACATTCGCGTTCGTGATCCGTGGTTCCAGTCCGTCAAAAAAATATAACCTGTCCTATTTTTTTCACGGAAAACAGTTCGCGGACCCATTCAAGTCAATAGGACCGTAAAAAAACACGGAGGCACACAAGATTGTTATCCGCGTCCGAGCTCGTTTTTTTCCTATCATTTGCATGGCAAAGTCCAAAGGAGTGTAAGAGTTTTAGAACTTTTTCCAGATCCTCTACCAGGTCTGCCATGAAGAGGAGAAGATCATCAGCAAAAAGAGAGGTGCGCACCTCCGTCTCACCTATTCTAATTTCCCTGAATATGTCTCCCTCTTCCAATATACGCGCCAGGGGCTCTAAGGCCAGATTAAACAATAGAGGCGATACAGGGCAACCCTCGCGAGTACCTTTGTGTAATGTGAAAGATGTGGAGAGGAATCCCGGGATAGAAACCCTTGCTTTGGGGGCGGTGTAGAGGGCAGATACAAATGTCCTGAAAGGGCTGAAGAGCTGCATCCCATCCAGTACCTTTTTCAACCAATCCCATCTGACAATGTTGAATGCCTTCTCCGCGTCAATCGCTATTAGCGATGGAGCAGGAAAATTATGTGGTGTGCACTGTACGACATCCAGCACCGTCAGCACCTTCCTTATGTTGGATACTGCGGATCTGTTCCTGATGAACCCTGATTGGGATGGTGTTACAAGACCTGGCATAATAAAGAAGAGCCTATCTGCCATGATTTTGGCAATTAGTTTGAGATTAACATTGATCAGCGATATTGGGCGGTAAGATGAAGGTTGTAGTGGGTCTTTCCCAGGCTTGGGAATCAGTTTTATATACGCCATATTGTCAGTGGTTGACAGAGGAGTGCCCGCCAGGAGGCTAATAAAGACCCTAGTGAGAGGTTCATTGAATTCTTCCCCCAGGATTTAATAAAATTCCCCAGTGTATGCGTCTGGACCCCAGGCCTTATGTAGGTGTAGTTTTTTTTAAGGCTTCAAGTAGCTCACCCTCAGTGATCGGTGCATTTACTTCCTAGAGTTGGGCCTGTGAGGGGGATGGAAGGGATACGCATTTAAGAAGAAGTCTGACATGGGGTCTGTGGGGCCCAGGTTTTTATATAGCGCGGCGTAAAAATCCCCCAGAATGGAAACAATCTTGTCTGGGTTCCTGTGGACTATTCCATGGGCATCCGCAAGACCTAGAATATGGAGTTTTTAATCAGAGCAGACAGTAATCGTTCAGCTTTGTTGCCACCCCGGAAGAACTTAGCCTCTGTGTTTGACATGTCAAGTTTCATCCTACGTTCATACCACAATTCATATTCTCGTCTCGCTACCTGCCACTGGTGTTTAGTTTCTGCAGTAGGTGTGATTTGGTGGTTTGTGTGCGCTTTACGTAGGGTTTGGCAGATCTCGTGAAGTTGTTGTGTTACCCGCTTCTTGACATCTCGTGTATATGCCATGATCCAGCCTCTGAGGACTGCTTTGGCTGTATCCCAATAAACAGAAGGGATATCTACATGTGCTGCATTGTCTTCTCTAAATTCTAGATACCAACCCCGTAAAAGATCCCTAAATTTGTCATCTTTAGACAGAAAAGAAGGAAAGCGCCACAAAAAAGTCACTGCCCCTCGGATGGTGGTCTAGAAGGGTTATAGATATGAGTGGTCAGATAGTATCATGTCATGTATTAGAGAGTTGGTCACTCTTGATTGTAAGGATTCCTTGACTAGAAAATAGTCGATTCTGGACCATGAATCATGGGGAGGGGAATAAAATGTAAATTCCCTGCTATATGAGTTTGTGACTCGCTACGTGTGTCTATTAGTGCTGTGTCATTAAGAAACGGGTCTAAGATCTCATCATGTGTGTGGGGTATTGTTGATCGGTGGCGTGGTCCTTTTCTATCTTCAACGTTATTAACCACTGTGTTAAAATCCCCCCCAAATTATTCAGTATAGTACGGGGTCTCTGTCTATCATGGTCAGATCTGCAAATAATTGTTTGTTTTCCCCATTAGGTCCATATACATTATATAAGCTGATTTCACCTGCCCCTGTAATTATACAGTTGTGTACAAAATAATAGCAGTCAGACATCACTAACCTGATCTATCACTGTTTTTGGTAGAAATTATCTTTCTACATGGCAAATAATTTACTAGTAGGTGTAGTAGAGTAATATAAATCCAACAGACCCAACAGTCATGACATGCATGCTGCTGATTCTGTGTAATTGAATCACTAATTGAAAGGGGCATGTCCAAAATAATAGCAGTGCGGAGTTCAACGAGTGAGGTCATTCATTCTTTAAAAAACAGTTGGCAATTATTGCCCTT
Source organism: Bufo gargarizans (assembly GCF_014858855.1). NCBI lineage: Eukaryota > Metazoa > Chordata > Amphibia > Anura > Bufonidae > Bufo > Bufo gargarizans. The sequence goes on from NC_058085.1 coordinate 41,779,509, forward strand.
ATTTAAGGAAGGAAGGCAGCAAATGTTGTACATGCTGGTTACAGTGCATTTCTCTCTGAAATTCTAAGGAAAATGGGTCGTTCCAGACATTGTTCAGAAGAACAGCGTTGATTAAAAAGTTGATTGGAGAGGGGAAAACATATAAAGAAGTGCAGAAAATGATAGGCTGCTCGGCTAAAATGATTGCAAATGCTTTAAAATGGCAACCAAAACCTGAAAGACTTTAGTGTGTATAGCCAGTCAGGCTGAATCACACAGGACACGACCGCATCAAAATTCTCTATCCAAAAAAGGTACAGCTGCACCAGTGGGTGCCAACTATAAAGGATAAGAGGGGCCACAGGATGGTCAATCCAGGGGCAGGCTGTCAGCAGAGTCTCTGCTGACAGCCTGCCCCTGGATTGACCATCCTGTGGCCCCTCTTATCCTTTATAGTTGGCACCCACTGGTGCAGCTGTACCTTTTTTGGATAGAGAATTTTGATGCGGTCGTGTCCTGTGTGATTCAGCCTGACTGGCTATACACACTGATAGACACTTGACCTTACCTTCCCCTCTTTTTGTACTATTTTTCCCCCCTCTCAATGGTTGCACAGGCCCCATCCATAGCCCTGTGACCACCATTTGATCTCCCCTGATGATATTCTTCACGAGCTGAAACGTGACACGTAGGGAGCAAAAAAATTTTTGGGGGATTACTAGGGAATCTGTCCCCCCAGGGCCAGGTATCCGGACGGGGACGCTCCTTGCGGGGCAAGTTCCCCGTATAGGTAGGTAGGGCGTACTAGCCCCTGCCCCCTATTCAGGGCCGTCTAGGGTTAATCGCCCTGCTACCCACCTATGTCAAAGGGGCACCTATACCTACTTGTCTCCAGTGCGGCCATCAAGTATTCCAGGATCCTCTCCATCATTAGCCATCTCTGCGAGAAACCCTGGTCGTTAATCGGGTGAGAACGTTCCTGATTTTATTACTTATACCATCTTGGCCACATTTTGTATGTATATGTACAAATTTATGCCCATAGGGCTGTCTTTAATTATTGTTTGTTGTAGAGGCTCATCCTCTGGTGTCTACCTATCTATTTTAGAATTTACTGACATTAAATGTTAAGTTTTATCCCTCTGTTCCGCTGGATCAGTACATACGCTATTTAATTTGGGATTAAGCAGGCCCGGTCGCCAAATCCGGCCTTTCTGGTCTTCCCAGATCTTAATCCAATAGAAAACTTGTGGGGTGACATAAAAAATGCAGTTTCTGAGGCAAAACCAAGAAATAGATAAGAACTGTGGAATGTAGTCCAATCATCCTGGGCTGGAATACCTGGTCACAGGGGCCAGAAGGTGGTGACTCCGAGCAACACAGACGTCCAGCAGTTCTCAGAAACAGCGGTTATACAACTAAATATTAGTGACGGGATTCAAAGGAAAGCAAAATCTTCAAACATTTTTCAGTTTATATAGTAAATGTTTGTAAAGAAGAATACAAACACTGCTATTTTTTTGAACAGTCTAATATTCACTTTTCTTCAATTTTTTTTAGAGGAACAACACAAATTTAATATATTTTTCTTCATGTTTTGATTTGGAATAGAATGTGTAGTGTTCCCAATGCATTTGTGTGGATGGAAATAAAAGCTGTTAGAAGGATTTTGAGCTGTATTCACTTTTTTAAAACACACTGCTATTATTTTGAACACAACTGTATGTAGACGGCACCATCACCCTTCATAATCAGCCGCTGAGTCATATATAGTATAAGCTAAGTTTTTATTTAGTAACACCAATACCCCTGCTTTGCGGTTTACTGATGGTGAGCCCAGTGCTTTTCCTACCCACAGGAGATGTGTTTCTTGCAACAGGGCTATATCAGGCTGAAGGTGTTTTAAGTGTCCGAGAATTTTGTTGAATTTTTGCAGGGATCGCAGCCCCTTGTCGTTCCAGGATATACAGTACCTAAGCATAAAATATACCATAGTGGTGATCGCTTTCAGACATCCTATAGGTTCCCAACAGTCCCTCTCCCCCCCCAACCATCCCGACACCCGCCAACGCCCGCTATCAACCCTTCTAAGGAAGGGATCAAACGCGAACACGTACAATAGTGGGCTCAAAGGACAACCCTGGCGAACCCCAGATCCCACCTCAAAAGGGCGGTCAGTCCAACCGTTCACAAGTGGGAAACTCTCTCCTCCTGCATACAAGGTCTTAACCTCTGTGTTGTGCACTGTGACACGTTGCCGTGCATGCCGGTTGCCAGGGGCAACGCAGTTAGGTTGGCTTGTATGTGCCATTCTCCCCTTCTCCTGGTTCCTCCCCTGTTTGGTGCTGGAGGGGTTAACTACCTTGCTGGGTGTGGTCACTAGGTGCTTCTTATGGTCAGTTGTACTTCAGCCTTGGTGTGTGCTGAAGTTATGCTCCTTGTCTGGATGTTCCATCTTTCAGTGTGGGGGCCACCTAGTGGGACATAGATGTCTCCAGCGATGTCTTCCTTATGTCTCCTCCATTTTTCCCTACCTTACCTGTTGTTATGTTTGGTGTGGGCAGGGCCGGATTAACATAGGGGAGGATGGAACTGCAGCTCCAGGCCCCTGCGTGAAAATAGGCCCAGGCTGCCAAGCACATCAGGCAGCAGACCGCAATTGCCCCCCTCCCTGAGCTGGCGGCGCGGCCGGCCCAGGCCTGGACCCTGTCCCTGCTGAAAACCTAGGCGTGCGCGGTGCGGGTGCCGTCACAGGGAGATGAGCATCTCCATCTGTATCGCGGCAGGGCAGGATATAGGCGTGTCCCTCCCCTGTGTCTCTGATAGGCTGTAGGCACTAGGCCTACAGCCTATCAGAGGCCAGCGCAGGCGGCGCAATGACGTCATCACGCCGCCTGAGCCGTATAGCGCTGGACACAGGCCGGAAGAGGCCTGCATCGCATCGCTGACATGGAGGCAAGTATATATATATATTTTTATGTATAATACTTTACTGGCACATGATAGGGCATGGGGGGGCCCTCTTGTTACTGGCACATGATGGAGGGGGCCCTCCTGTTACTGGCACATGATGGGGCATGGGGGAGGCCTCTCGTTACTGGCATGGCACATGATAGGGCATAGTGGCCCTCTTGTAACTGGCACATGATGGGGCATGGGGGGGCCTCTTGTTACTGGCACATGATAGGAGGGCCCTCTTGTTACTGGCACATGATGGAGCATAAGGGGGGCTCTCCTGCTACTGGCACATGATCATGATGGGGGGCCCTCCTGTTACTGGCACATGATGGGGCATGGGGGGGCCTCTTGTTACTGGCACATGATGGGCCATAAGGGGGGCCTCCTGTTACTGGCACATGATGGGGCATGGGGGGGCTCTTGTTACTGGCACATGATGGGGCATAGGGGGGGCTCTTGTTACTGGCACATGATGGGGGGCCCTCTTGTTACTGGCACATGATGGGGGGGCCCTCCTGTTACTGGCACATGATGGACAGGGCCCTCCTGTTACTGGCACATGATGGGGCATGGGGGAGGCCTCTTGTTACTGGCATGGCACATGATGGGGCATAGTGGCCCTCTTGTAACTGGCACATGATGGGGCATGGGGGGGCTCTTGTTACTGGCACATGATGGGGCATAGGGGGGCCTCTTGTTACTGGCACATGATAGGGGGGCCCTCTTGTTACTGGCACATGATGGGGCATAAGGGGGGCTCTCCTGTTACTGGCACAAGATCATGATGGGGGGCCCTCCTGTTACTGGCACATGATGGGGCATGGGGGGGCCTCTTGTTACTGGCACATGATGGGCCATAAGGGGGGGCCCTCTTGTTACTGGCACATGATGGGGGCCTCCTGTTACTGGCACATGATGGGGCATGGGGGGGCTCTTGTTACTGGCACATGATGGGGCATAGGGGGGGGCTCTTCTTACTGGCACATGATGGGGGGGCCCTCCTGTTACTGGCATAGGGGGGCCTCTTGTTACTGGCACATGATGGGGGGAATCTATGAGGGCACATTTTACTGGCACATTATTGGAGGGGCATCTATGGGGGCACTTATTACTGGCACATTATCGGGGCACTTTTTACTGGCACATTCTTGGTGGGCACTATAGGGGCATCTACTGAGGCCACAAAGAAGGTGTATTTTTTATGGGGGGCTCTGTACAGTAGAATTTTATACTGGGGCACATTATGGTGGGTACTGTTGGGGAGAGGAGTACTATGGGGTCATCTACGGGCGCACTAAGAAGGGGTATTTTATACTTGCAAATTATGGGGGACTTCGAGGGCATCTACTGGGGCATTTTATACTGGTAAATTATGGGGGGCACTAGGAGGAAGGGGGGAGAGAAGCACTATGGGGGCATTTACTGGGGGCACTATATAGGGGTATTTTATACTGGCTCATTATGGGGGCACTATGGGGACATTAGCTCAACTGGGGGCATTACAAGGGGGTATTTTTTGCACTGTCACATTATAAGAAGAATTATTTCTATGGGGGGCATTATGGTGGGCTTTATTACTCCCCCATGGTATGACCCCCCCTAGTAGCAGCACCAGCCTCTCCCTGCTCTGCTATTCCTCTGCCCCTTCTCCAAATCCCTATTATGAAATCTTTCTCATTAGGATAAAACACAACATCAGCTCCACCGAGCCCCCGGCCAAAGTGTGGAAGTGGCGACCGAGAGCCCCAAGGGCCAAGCCAAGTAACTGTAAGTTTTCATGTGGAGTATGTTTATGTTATAAACATATAGCCTACACTGTGCCCCACAATATACAGTATACCGCTACACTGTGCCACACAATATACAGTATACCTCTACACTGTGCCCCACAATATACAGTATACCGCTACACTGTGCCACACAATATACAGTATATCTTTACACTGTGCCACACAATATACAGTATACCGCTACACTGTGCCACACAATATACAGTATACCTCTACACTGTGCCCCACAATATACAGTATACCGCTACACTGTGCCCCACAATATACAGTATACCGCTACACTGTGCCCCACAATATACAGTATACCGCTACACTGTGCCACACAATATACAGCATACCTCTACACTGTGCCCCACAATATACAGTATACCGCTACACTGTGCCACATAATATACAGTATACCTCTACACTGTGCCACACAATATACAGTATACCGCTACACTGTGCCCCACAATATACAGTATACCGCTACTCTGTGCCACACAATATACAGTATACTGCTACACTGTGCCACACAGTATACCGCTACACTGTGCCACACAATATACAGTATACCGCTACACTGTGCCACATAATATACAGTATACCTCTACACTGTGCCACACAATATACAGTATACCTCTACACTGTGCCACATAATATACAGTATACCTCTACACTGTGCCCCACAATATACAGTATACCTCTACACTGTGCCACACAGTATACAGTATACCGCTACACTTTGTAGTCTGTTCTATAAGCACCATTGTTTTGTGGCGGCGGACAGAAAATAATCTGGAAGTGCCCCTCCCGAGACCAGGCTCTGGATCCACCACTGCCTCGGCCTCGCTGAAGTCGCCTGGCGGCCGCCCCGCTACCCAGTTGGAGAGACCGGGCCGACTGTCAGATGATGACAGGGCCGGTGCCGCAAGGAGTAATCTCCCAGACCGGCCCTTTACAGAACTCACCAGGACAGTGACGGGTCAGACTTCTCCCCTGGGTCCTGGGCCCTGCCGTAAAGTGGAAGACCGTGACGGCTGCTGCGCACAGGATGTAAAACATTCTTCCTGCTTGGAGTCAGGTGCGCTGCTGGCAGCCGGCGGTGAGTCGCGTTCATCAGCCTTCAGTGTACTGCCCACTTGCCCAGAAAACAACTCATAGGCGGTAAGAAAGTAACTCAGCATTGGCTCACCTCACCTATTATACTGTATAATTTATACATATGTCATTCAGGGGCATGGAAAAGCTGGGTGATGATTTTTCACCTAGCGTTTCCATGCTATGTTCCTGAATTGCATATCTGCTTATAGGCATATAACTTTATAATAGCTGAGCCTGATCTATTATAAGCAGATATGCCATTCAGGAGCATGGAAAAGCTAGGTGAGAAATAGTCACCTATCTCTTTAATGCTTCTGAATGGCATATCTGCTTATAATAGATCAGCTATTCTAAACAGATATGCCTATAAGCAGATTTGCCACTCAGGAGCATAGCATGGAAAATTTAGGTGAGAGATTATTGGCGCAATGGGATCGATAATGCAGGATTTTCCTACCTGCCTACTCAATGGGGGGGTCTACTTACTATGTGACTGTCTACCTACCTACTGTATGGGGGCACAAGGGGGTGTTATTACCATTTGGGGCACTATAGATGGGGTGTTTGTATAGAGGTGCTAAGGGTGCTGGAAAACTGCTGCTTCTAAGATGTTTGCCTTCCAATTCTGCAAAAACGAGTCACGTATCGGCATAGTGATCTGAGCAAGATGGAAAAGAAAAGAGAAGAGGATGACTCTGATCAGAGAAGACTTCACCCGTGAGTCCAAACCATAGCATAGCATTTTTACATAGCATCTTTGCAGCATGTATGTAAAAATGGGTGTTTTTCAAAACGATTTATGGAACATTGCTAATCATTAATCAAATTTTTCCATGCAGTTTTGCAAATGTGTTTTATTGGGTATAAAGCCCATTTCACAACACCATGTTTCATATAGCATGCTACTGTGTATAAGAAAATGATCTCCAAATAGATTCGAAAATCTTGAAAATCATGAAAATCTTGCACTGGGCCCACCAATGTGTAAAAATTTAATATTGTCCAATTTTGGGCCCCCTGTATATAAGAAGGACATGGCTGAACTGGAGCAGGTGCAGAGGAGGCCGACCAAGGTAATTAATGGTATGGGGGGATTACAGTATCAAGACAGGTTATCAAGCTTGGGGTTATTTAGTTTGGAGAAAAGACATCTTAGGGGCGATCTGATCACAATGTACAGGTATATGAATGGACAGTACAGAGATCTTTCTAGGGATCTTTTTATACCTAGGCCAGTAACCATGACAAGGGGGCATCCTCTACGTCTAAGAGAAAAGAAGGTTTCACCGTCATCACAGGCTGAGATTCTTTACTGTAAGAGCAGTGAGACTATGGAACTCTCTGCCACATGATGTTGTGATGACTGACTCAATAAACTAAGTACAAGGGGGGCCTGGATGTTTTTTCTGGAGAGTAATAATATTACAGGTTATGGTGGATACTAGATTTACGTGGATAGAACGTTGATCCAGGGATTTATTCTGATTGCCATATTTGTAGTCGGGAAGGAATTTTTCCTCTGTCATGGGCCAATTGGCATCGGCCTCATAGAGGTTTTTTGCCTTCCTCTGGATCAACACAGTAGGATTTTAGGTTGAACTCGATGGACTCGTCTTTTTTTCAACCTCACAAACTATGAAACTATGAAACCACTAATCACCTATTTATTTATTTTTCTACTTTCTAGTCTTACAGAAAGAAGACCAGATTACTTTGGATCAAGAAACAAAGATAATTTATTTTCTCAATGAAAGGGTTAATGACGGAACTTTTTTTAATCTGTTGTGTGTTTTTTTTATATATTTTTTGGGCTTAGTAGTGGAATCGGTCTAATAGACTGCCTCCATTACTAAGCTGAGGCTCAGCGTTAGCCTGTAACTTGACAAGGGAAGAGCCGGGTATCATCAGGCTCTGACCATCCCAAAAATTATGCTTCGGGTCTGGAGCAGTAGCATGCTGGTATTATTAGGCTGGCAACAGCAAAAATAATTGGCCTTTGCCTCCCTGGTAACACCAGGATGCTGCTGTTTGGTTTTGTACCTGGCTGGTCATGGAACTAAGGGTTCCCCATTTTCCATAACTAGCCAGGTACAAAACCCAACAGCAGCATCCTTGTGTTACCAAGGTGGTTAGGGCCTAATAATATCAGCATGCTACTGCTCTGGACAGCCTGACGGTACCTGGTCCTATCCCATACCTCTGGTGCCGGTAGGTACCAGGGTAATAATAGGAGGTTAGCGCTAACTTTTTTTCTTTTTTTAAACTAACGTTAAGCCCCACATTAGTAATGGACACCATCTATTGGACTGATTCCACTACTAAGACAAAAAGAAACACATCAGGTTTTTAAAAAAATTGAAATTCAAAAAGAAAACAGTCCCCTAAACCAAGGATGGCCAACCTGCGGCTCTCCAGCTGTTGTAAAACTACAACTCCCATCATGCCCTGCTGTAGGCTGATAGCTGTAGGCAGTCTTGGCATGCTGGGAATTGTAGTTTTGCAACAGCTGGGGAGCCGCAGGTTGGCCATCCCTGCCCTAAACCCTTTTATTTTTTTTTTATTTTTTTTAAATCATCTTTATTCTATTCTTGTCCTGGTCATCTTCCTGTAAAAAAATAAATAAAAGGTACAAAGAAATATATGAATGACTATAGTCTCTCATGTTTTTATGATGAAAAAATAACGTAGTGGTTGGTCTAAGGTGAAAGCTAAGAAAGAGGAAGAGAAACTAATACAAAAACTTTTGTCCAAAACAAGAAAAATTACAGATTTTTGTGGAAAAAGCACATCTGGAAAAAACTGTTCAAGTGACGTGCATGCTTCTACTCCAAGGGACGTGCATGCTTCCCCTCCAAGTGATGTACATGCTTCCACTTCAAGTGCTCCAAGTGACGTGCATGCTTCCCCTCCAAGTGACGTGCATGCTTCCCCTCCAAGTGACGTGCATGCTTCCCCTCCAAGTGACGTGCATGCTTCCCCTCCAAGTGACGTGCATGCTTCCACTCCAAGGGACGTGCATGCTTCCACTCCAAGTGACGTGCATGCTTCCACTCCAAGTGACGTGCATGCTTCCCCTCCAAGTGACGTGCATGCTTCCCCTCCAAGTGACGTGCATGCTTCCCCTCCAAGTGACGTGCATGCTTCCACTCCAAGGGACGTGCATGCTTCCACTCCAAGTGACGTGCATGCTTCCACTCCAAGGGACGTGCATGCTTCCACTCCAAGTGACGTGCATGCTTCCACTCCAAGTGACGTGCATGCTTCCACTCCAAGTGACGTGCATGCTTCCCCTCCAAGTGACGTGCATGCTTCCACTCCAAGTGACGTGCATGCTTCCACTCCAAGTGACGTGCATGCTTCCACTCCAAGTGACGTGCATGCTTCCACTCCAAGTGACGTGCATGCTTCCACTCCAAGTGACGTGCATGCTTCCACTCCAAGTGACGTGCATGCTTCCACTCCCAGTGACGTGCATGCTTCCACTCCAAGTGACGTGCATGCTTCCACTCCAAGTGACGTGCATGCTTTCACTCCAAGTGACGTACATGCTTCCACTTCAAGTGCTCCAAGTGACGTACATGCTTCCACTCCAAGTGATGTACATGCTTCCACTTCAAGTGCTCCAAGTGACGTACATGCTTCCACTCCAAGTGACGTGCATGCTTCCACTCCAAGTGACGTGCATGCTTCCACTCCAAGTGACGTGCATGCTTCCACTCCAAGTGACGTGCATGCTTCCACTCCAAGTGACGTGCATGCTTCCACTCCAAGTGACGTGCATGCTTTCACTCCAAGTGACGTACATTCTTCCGCTCCAAGTGATGTACATGCTTCCACTTCAAGTGCTCCAAGTGACGTACATGCTTCCACTCCAAGTGATGTACATGCTTCCACTCCAAGTGCTCCAGGTGACGTACATGCTTCCACTCCAAGTGACGTACATGCTTCCACTTCAAGTGCTCCAGGTGACGTACATGCTTCCACTCCAAGTGATGTACATGCTTCCACTTCAAGTGCTCCAAGTGACGTACATGCTTCCACTCCAAGTGCTCCAAGTGACGTACATGCTTCCACTCCAAGTGATGTACATGCTTCCACTTCAAGTGCTCCAAGTGACGTGCATGCTTCCCCTCCAAGTGACGTGCATGCTTCCACTCCAAGTGACGTGCATGCTTCCACTCCAAGTGACGTGCATGCTTCCACTCCAAGTGACGTGCATGCTTCCACTCCAAGTGACGTGCATGCTTCCACTCCAAATGACGTGCATGCTTCCACTCCAAGTGACGTGCATGCTTCCACTCCAAGTGACGTGCATGCTTCCACTCCAAGTGACGTGCATGCTTCCACTCCAAGTGACGTGCATGCTTCCACTCCAAGTGACGTGCATGCTTTCACTCCAAGTGACGTACATTCTTCCGCTCCAAGTGATGTACATGCTTCCACTTCAAGTGCTCCAAGTGACGTACATGCTTCCACTCCAAGTGATGTACATGCTTCCACTTCAAGTGCTCCAAGTGACGTACATGCTTCCACTCCAAGTGACGTGCATGCTTCCACTCCAAGTGACGTGCATGCTTCCACTCCAAGTGACGTGCATGCTTCCACTCCAAGTGACGTGCATGCTTCCACTCCAAGTGACGTGCATGCTTTCACTCCAAGTGACGTACATTCTTCCGCTCCAAGTGATGTACATGCTTCCACTTCAAGTGCTCCAAGTGACGTACATGCTTCCACTCCAAGTGATGTACATGCTTCCACTCCAAGTGCTCCAGGTGACGTACATGCTTCCACTCCAAGTGACGTACATGCTTCCACTTCAAGTGCTCCAGGTGACGTACATGCTTCCACTCCAAGTGATGTACATGCTTCCACTTCAAGTGCTCCAAGTGACGTACATGCTTCCACTCCAAGTGACGTACATGTTCCACTTCAAGTGCTCCAAGTGACGTACATGCTTCCACTCCAAGTGACGTGCATGCTTCCCCTCCAAGTGACGTGCATGCTTCCCCTCCAAGTGACGTGCATGCTTCCGCTCCAAGTGACGTGCATGCTTCCGCTCCAAGTGACGTGCATGCTTCCGCTCCAAGTGACGTGCATGCTTCCGCTCCAAGTGACGTGCATGCTTCCGCTCCAAGTGACGTGCATGCTTCCGCTCCAAGTGACGTGCATGCTTCCGCTCCAAGTGACGTGCATGCTTCCGCTCCAAGGGACGTGCATGCTTCCGCTCCAAGGGACGTGCATGCTTCCGCTCCAAGGGACGTGCATGCTTCCACTCCAAGTGACGTACATGCTTTCACTCCAAGTGACGTACATGCTTTCACTCCAAGTGACGTACATTCTTCCGCTCCAAGTGATGTACATGCTTCCACTTCAAGTGCTCCAGGTGACGTACATGCTTCCACTCCAAGTGATGTACATGCTTCCACTTCAAGTGCTCCAAGTAAAGTGCTCCAAGTGACGTACATGCTTCCACTCCAAGTGACGTACATGTTCCACTTCAAGTGCTCCAAGTGACGTACATGCTTCCACTCCAATTGACGTACATGCTTCCACTCCAAGTGACGTACATGCTTCCACTCCAAGTGATGTACATGCTTCCACTTCAAATGCTCCAAGTGACGTACATGCTTCCACTCCAAGTGACGTACATGGTTCCACTTCAAGTGCTCCAGGTGACGTACATGCTTCCACTCCAAATGACGTACATGCTTCCACTTCAAGTGCTCCAGGTGACGTACATGCTTTCACTCCAAGTGATGTACATGCTTCGACTTCAAGTGCTCCAAGTGACGTACATGCCTCCACTCCAAGTGACGTATATGGTTCCACTTCAAGTGCTCCAAGGGACGTACATGCTTCCACTCCAAGTGACGTACATGGTTCCACTTCAAGTGCTCCAAGTGATCTACATGCTTCCACTTCAAGTGACGTACATGCTTCCACTCCAAGTAACGTACATGGTTCCACTTCAAGTGCTCCAAGTGATGTACATGCTTCCACTCCAAGTGAAGTACATGCTTCCACTCCAAGTGACGTGCATGCTTCCACTCCAAGTGACGTGCATGCTTCCACTCCAAGGGACGTGCATGCTTCCACTCCAAGGGACGTGCATGCTTCCACTCCAAGGGACGTGCATGCTTCCACTCCAAGTGACGTGCATGCTTCCCCTCCAAGTGACGTGCATGCTTCCACTCCAAGTGACGTGCATGCTTCCACTCCAAGTGACGTGCATGCTTCCACTCCAAGGGACGTGCATGCTTCCACTCCAAGTGACGTGCATGCTTCCACTCCAAGTGACGTGCATGCTTCCACTCCAAGGGACGTGCATGCTTCCGCTCCAAGGGACGTGCATGCTTCCGCTCCAAGGGACGTGCATGCTTCCGCTCCAAGGGACGTGCATGCTTCCGCTCCAAGGGACGTGCATGCTTCCACTCCAAGTGACGTACATGCTTTCACTCCAAGTGACGTACATTCTTCCGCTCCAAGTGATGTACATGCTTCCACTTCAAGTGCTCCAGGTGACGTACATGCTTCCACTCCAAGTGATGTACACAATTCTACTTCAAGTGCTCCAAGTGACGTACATGCTTCCACTCCAAGTGATGTACATGTTTCCACTTCAAGTGCTCCAGGTGACGTATATGCTTCCACTCCAAGTGATGTACATGCTTCCACTTCAAGTGCTCCAAGTAAAGTGCTCCAAGTGACGTACATGCTTCCACTCCAAGTGATGTACATGCTTCCACTTCAAGTGCTCCAAGTAAAGTGCTCCAAGTGACGTACATGCTTCCACTCCAAGTGACGTACATGTTCCACTTCAAGTGCTCCAAGTAACGTACATGCTTCCACTCCAAGTGACGTACATGCTTCCACTCCAAGTGACGTACATGCTTCCACTCCAAGTGATGTACATGCTTCCACTTCAAGTGCTCCAAGTGACGTACATGCTTCCACTCCAAGTGACGTACATGGTTCCATTTCAAGTGCTCCAAGTGACGTACATGCTTCCACTCCAAGTGACGTACATGGTTCCACTTCAAGTGCTCCAGGTGACGTACATGCTTCCACTCCAAATGACGTACATGCTTCCACTTCAAGTGCTCCAGGTGACGTACATGCTTTCACTCCAAGTGATGTACATGCTTCCACTTCAAGTGCTCCAAGTGACGTACATGCCTCCACTCCAAGTGACGTATATGGTTCCACTTCAAGTGCTCCAAGGGACGTACATGCTTCCACTCCAAGTGACGTACATGGTTCCACTTCAAGTGCTCCAAGTGATCTACATGCTTCCACTTCAAGTGACGTACATGCTTCCACTCCAAGTCACGTACATGGTTCCACTTCAAGTGCTCCAAGTGATGTACATGCTTCCACTCCAAGTGATGTACATGCTTCCACTCCAAGTGACGTGCATGCTTCCACTCCAAGTGATGTGCATGCTTCCACTCCAAGGGACGTGCATGCTTCCACTCCAAGGGACGTGCATGCTTCCACTCCAAGTGACGTGCATGCTTCCGCTCCAAGTGACGTGCATGCTTCCGCTCCAAGTGACGTACATGCTTTCACTCCAAGTGACGTACATTCTTCCGCTCCAAGTGATGTACATGCTTCCACTTCAAGTGCTCCAGGTGACGTACATGCTTCCACTCCAAGTGATGTACATGCTTCCACTTCAAGTGCTCCAAGTGACGTACATGCTTCCACTCCAAGTGATGTACATGTTTCCACTTCAAGTGCTCCAGGTGACGTATATGCTTCCACTCCAAGTGATGTACATGCTTCCACTTCAAGTGCTCCAAGTAAAGTGCTCCAAGTGACGTACATGCTTCCACTCCAAGTGACGTACATGTTCCACTTCAAGTGCTCCAAGTGACGTACATGCTTCCACTCCAAGTGACGTACATGCTTTCACTCCAAGTGACGTACATTCTTCCGCTCCAAGTGATGTACATGCTTCCACTTCAAGTGCTCCAGGTGACGTACATGCTTCCACTCCAAGTGATGTACATGCTTCCACTTCAAGTGCTCCAAGTGACGTACATGCTTCCACTCCAAGTGATGTACATGTTTCCACTTCAAGTGCTCCAGGTGACGTATATGCTTCCACTCCAAGTGATGTACATGCTTCCACTTCAAGTGCTCCAAGTGACGTACATGCTTCCACTCCAAGTGACGTACATGTTCCACTTCAAGTGCTCCAAGTGACGTACATGCTTCCACTCCAAGTGACGTACATGCTTCCACTCCAAGTGACGTACATGCTTCCACTCCAAGTGATGTACATGCTTCCACTTCAAGTGCTCCAAGTGACGTACATGCTTCCACTCCAAGTGACGTACATGGTTCCATTTCAAGTGCTCCAGGTGACGTACATGCTTCCACTCCAAGTGACGTACATGGTTCCACTTCAAGTGCTCCAGGTGACGTACATGCTTCCACTCCAAATGACGTACATGCTTCCACTTCAAGTGCTCCAGGTCACGTACATGCTTTCACTCCAAGTGATGTACATGCTTCCACTTCAAGTGCTCCAAGTGACGTACATGCCTCCACTCCAAGTGACGTACATGCTTCCACTCCAAGTGACGTACATGGTTCCACTTCAAGTGCTCCAAGTGATCTACATGCTTCCACTTCAAGTGACGTACATGCTTCCACTCCAAGTAACGTACATGGTTCCACTTCAAGTGCTCCAAGTGATGTACATGCTTCCACTCCAAGTGATGTACATGCTTCCACTCCAAGTGATGTACATGCTTCCACTTCAAGTGCTCCAATTGACGTACATGCTTTCACTCCAAGTGACGTACATGCTTCCACTCCAAGTGACGTGCATGCTTCCACTCCAAGTGACGTGCATGCTTCCACTCCAAGTGACGTACATGCTTCCACTCCAAGTGCTTCAAGTTCAACCAGTGCAATCGATGTCAGTACATCCAGTTTGGTTGCTACACATGTGTCTTCTTCAAGTGAAACTAGTGCAGGAACAAGTGGATCCTCTGAGTTTGTCACAGAACAGCAAGAGGAAATTTTTCCAAATGATATTGGAGATTGGAAAATTTGTGATTCCTTGTGGGAATATTTTTGTCAAAAAGGGGTTGCCAACTGTCAACATATGGACAGTAATTTTAGAGCCTCAGAAAAGATATGTCCAGGTGAAACGTATACAAGACACTGTACAAAGTCTTTGTTTTTCCGAGAAACGATGAATGGAGAAAAAGTTAAGCGTGACTGGCTGTGTTATTCCCCGAAAACTGGCAAAAAAATTCACGCTCTTTGCAAACTGTTTTCGAAAGACGAAACAACGCATTTGGCTTCAACTGGTTATTCAGATTGGCGACACGCCACAAGAGATTTTAGGGATTCTGTCACCTAGTTTTACCCTATAGAGCTGCGGACCTGCACGGATAGATCTCCGCTAGCATGTCCGCAATATACAGAATTATATATGTGAATAGGATTATTAAAATATAACGTTTACTAAGTCCTTTAAAATTACGAGTGGAGGTTGGTTTCCGATAAATGGAGGTCTCCAAACGACCACTTTGGTCAATCCCGACAACAATATCAAGGAAGGGGAGTTTACATTGATGACATTCTGATGTAAAATGGAGGCCTATCTCGTTTTTATTGAGTTCTTGGACCCACTTAGAGAAGCACTCCAGACTCCCTTTCCATATGACAAACACGTCATCAATGAAACGTGCCCATTTTAAAACACTTTGGAATTCCATCATAGACTCATCCCTGAATACTATGGTATTCTCCCACCAGCCCAGGAACAGGTTTGCGTACGATGGCGCACAGGGACTGTCCCGGGGATTAGACGGGGGGATGTGGACAGGAGGATCCTACAATGTGAAGCAAAATGGATCTTCTATTTAAAAACTGTCCATCCCTTTCGGGCTAAACGAACAAGAAAATTATAGTTGCTTCTTATGAGTGCTGTGCTGCCATGACATAGTAACATACTACTTTCCGTACGCACATTTAGCGAACGGTAGGTAGGTTTTGGCAGTCCTAAAAGGATTATTAGCATAAACATAAAACATAATTAATTTCTTCTGTCGGCGCGATTTTATCGAGATTGAGGCCTAAGCTCGATTATCCGGCCAGATTAATATCCTATTTGCATGTATACTTGCGATTGAGCATTATTAAATTAGTAGGCAGGTTATCAAATGTAGCATAAGGGCATTGTAGAAGCGAGCTGGGCGGTTGCCCAGCAACTTGCGACGCTCAGACGCAGGCTCTGACCTCACTTCCGGTGAGCCCGCACCATGTGATGCCAGCTTCCGGTCCGGTGGAACGCACGCGAGCGGCGTGCGTTCCACACACTATTCCAGATACCATGGTCGTTATGGACAGGTGAGAGAGGTAATCGGGGGGCGTACTTGTACCGGGAGGTGGGGTATTTAAAGCGGTGGATAGCAACCAACAATTGCTCACCCAGATGACCATTTTGGGTGAGACAGACAACTTACATGGGACACTTCCCATGCTATGGTGTGGATATGATCCATTGAATGTCCACAGTGGAAGTACGAGGCTAAACAATACCTTCTTCTTTCAGTAAGTAACCTGAGTTTCTAATATACGTATTTACAGTTATTACTCAGAGTATTTAGTGATCTATAATTAGGACATATTTGTAATTTGTTTCTAGTTACCCTTGAAAACATTGTTGAAGTCCCCTGATGAGGTCTGGACATTGAGACCGAAACATGGCGTGTAGGGCTGCGCAATTAGGGTATCAATAGGATTAGGCCCCTACCGAGGGTCAGGTTCGGTATGGGGTCGCCCCTGTCGGGGCGAGTGCTCCATGTGTGCTAGGCAGGTGTGTTTATAGCTCCCAGCCCATTCTGTAGGTAGGAAAGACACAATAGGGTAATACAGGAGTTTTCACACCGCCTAAAACATCAGCACCCAGGTCACACAGATTCAGGCAACCACCGAATACCTGAACCACGGACCGCAGGCTGAAGCATCCACTAGATGTGGTAAGATCAAATCATTTTTTATCTCAACGTGAAACACATCCGTAGAGGTATTTGAAAATCTTGTTTGTCTGCGGCAGTTCTGTATAATTATTGTTGCAATAATCGTTGTTTTTTCACCCACTCGTAATTTTAAAGGACTTAGTAAACGTTATATTTTAATAATCCTATTCACATATATAATTCAGTCTATTTTGGGTGTGATTATATACCGCCACACACTACGTTGTGAGCAGGTATAACCAATCTTTACATGTCCGCAATATACTTATCCCATAGGGCTGTGTGGTTTGATTTTGTTTAAAAAAAAGATTTTATTGATATGTGAATTAGCCAAGTAAGGTGCCCAAGGTGTGGTTGCTTACGGTTAAGGAGCCCAGCACCGCCCCCTGTGAAGGAGCCCAGCACCGCCTGCATCCAGGAATCTCCTCCTTTCTCACGAAGTTACAGTGCCGTAATCTCGCGATGTGCGAGCTACCACATGCGCAGTTCGTTCACTGAAGCTGATGCCAGTAAAGGGATCGAACACTTTGCCGGCACTGCGCATGCGCCAGCTTGCACATCGGGAGATTACGGCACTGTAACTTTGTGAGCAAGAAGGAGATTCCTGGATGCAGGCGGTGCTGGGCTCCTTCACAGGGGGTGTGGCTGGGCTCCTTAACCGTAAGTAATCACGCCTTGGGCACCTTACTTGGCTAATTTACATATTTATAAAATCATTTTTTAAATGAAATAAAAACACACAGCCCTATGGGACAGGTATATTGCGGACATGCTAGCGGAGATCTATCCCTGCATGTCTGCAGTTCTATTGGCTAAAACTAGGTGACAGATTCCCTCTAAGCAGGCATGAAAGTAGTGCTTCCCATGGAAAAGCAATTGAAAACCTTATCATAAGAAAAACTTCTGGCTAACGCCAAAATAGTTTGAGAATCAGAAAAAATATTGGCACGAAATACTTTGACATATTCTGAGCTTTATAAAAATTACTTTCATCACGAGGTCTTCCATTTCGAGGAAATGATGAAATTATTGGATCAGTACACAATGGAAATTATTTGGGTTGTCTTGAGCTGTTAGCTGAATATAATCCATTTCTAGCAGAACATATTCAGAAGCATGGCAACAAGGGAAGAGGTCACATATCATACCTGTCCTCAACAATATGTGATGAGTTTATTGAATTGATTGGTCAGCAAGTGCTACAGCAGATCAGAAACGAAATGAAGCAAGCCAAATATGGCCTGACCATAATATTTCGCTATGTACTAGCTAATGGTCCAGTGGAGCGTTTCACAAAATCTGTCCCAATATTGCTATGGTGCTAGCAAACGCAATTCAATTTTTTTTGGAAGAAAATGGAATTTCCATCAAAGACTGCAGGGGTCAGTCATATGATAATGCATCTAATATGAGTGGTAAATATACTGGAATGCAGGCCTTAATTTGTGAGAAAAAAAATTCCACTGGCTGCGAACATTCCTTGTTGTGCACATTCGCTAAACCTTGTAGGACAAAATGCTGGAAGCAGCTGTCCAGTTACAGTTTCTTTCTTTGATTTTGTACAGCAGCTTTAATTTTTATTTTTTTTTTCTTCAACTCACTGGTGGAATCTGTTAACAAACAGTTTCAAACTGTGTGGTATACCAACATTGAAAAGGTTAGCGGATACTCGTTGGTCTGCTCGCCATGATGCTGTGAATGCCTTACAAAAAGGCTATAGTAATTCTGTCATGAGATTGTAGCCCTATAAACTAAACATATGCCCATGTCCGTACTAATAACATGAATCCTAAACTGGACTTATTAAACCTGCTTGTGGCTCTATTAGCCCAAAAAACTGTTTTTTATACCCTGTCAATCACCTACCTAAGGTGCCCAAGGGGATGTCGGTTAATACAGGGTGCACGGACGCCTGGTGCCCAGCGCCTCCTTCCCAGTCTTAATCGCCACCCTCCCTGTCTACAGTGCCGCCTTCCTCACCTCAGCGCCGCCTCCGCCAGATCCGGCCGTCCCTCTGCCAGATCCTGCGCTTGCGCACTATGCTCAGCCTGATGCGCCGCGGACTCCTGGCAGCGGCTTCGTTAAGCGAAGTGCGCATGCGCCCGGCCTGATGCGCATTTCGCTCAACGAAGCCGCTGCCAGGATCCCGCGGCGCATCAGGCTGAGCATAGTGCGCAGGCGCCGGATCTGGCAGAGGGACGGGAGGATTGCGGAGGCGGCGCTGAGGTCAGGAAGGCAGCACTGTAGACAGGGAGGGTGGCGATTAAGACTGGGAAGGAGGCGCTGGGCACCCTGTATTAACCGACATCCCCTTGGGCCCTTAGGTAGGTGATTGACAGGGTATAAAAACCAGTTTTTTGGGCTAATAGAGCCACAAGCAGGTTTAATAAGTCCAGTTTAGGAATTATGTTATTAGTACGGACATGGGCATATGTTTAGCTTATAGGGCTACAATCTCATGACAGAATCCCTTTAAAGATGTCCTTACAAATATTCTTAATGATGAATCCACAAAAGGAGAGATCTGTTTACAAGCCAAAGGCCTAAGCATTGTTATGGATCACCTTGAAACTGGAATAATGGTCGAAATATGGTCCGTTATTTTACCCAGGTTTCACAGAACCAGTCTGTGTCTACAACATGCTAAATTAGATTTACATACAGCAACAGGCATGCTGAATTCTCTAAAGGCTTTTGTACAGTCTCTTCGTTCTAGATTCTCTGAATTTGAACAACAGGGGAAAAACCTTGCAGGCTGTGAGGAGCACCAACTACAACGTGGACGAAAAATTTAAAGAAATAGGAGGTGGTACTACGGTGATGCAGAAGATGCTGATATGACACCATCTGAGAAGTTTAAAGTGCACACCTTTTATCTTAGAATTGACCAACTGACTGAATCACTGAGGCACAGACAAGCAGCATACAGAGTGATTGAAGAAAGATTAGGCGTTCTTCTCAGAAATATGCCCACTAGCAACAGATAATCTACGCTCCAAAGCCAGAACACTAGTAACACCACATCCTGAAGATCTTGACCCCCTTTTCTGCGGAAGAAGTTGTACAGTTTGCCTCTGTTTTCAAAATTTACCAGTCTTCCCCTACGAATAAAGACATTCATGAGAGTCAAGAAATACAAACGTACAAGTTTCTGATCACACAATCCCTAGTTGGTGCATTTCCAAACACATATGTGATCCTTCGCATGTATTTGTGTTTAATGGTCAGTAACTGCAGTGGTGAGCGTTCATTTTCAGCATTAAAACGTGTGAAAAATGAACGAAGATCTTCAATGGGTCGGGAGCGTTTAAATGCACTCTCTCTGTTATGCATTGAAAATGGGTTGCTGAATGATTGATTCTACAATTGAAGAATTTACAAGCAAAAAAGCACAAAAAGCGAATGTGTAGTTTAATTTTCTTCTGCCAGTTTAATTTATTTAGATTAAAACTCAGTTTAGAGTTCAGCGAATAACAACCAGATTTATCATG
The DNA here is from genome assembly GCF_014858855.1 of Bufo gargarizans. NCBI lineage: Eukaryota > Metazoa > Chordata > Amphibia > Anura > Bufonidae > Bufo > Bufo gargarizans. The sequence goes on from NC_058085.1 coordinate 41,799,813, forward strand.
ACTCACATGACAGCTCACTCCACTTTCACATATGGCTAAAGTCAGATTTATGATTGGCCCTTAAAGACTGTAATAAATGTGGTTTGATGGTAGCAGTTTATCCGCCAGTAAGCAGCTTTACAAAAGTCGCAAGTCTTTACGAAAAAGTCGCATGTTCTATTAAAAATTGCATAAGATAAGCATGCTCCTTACTGGAGTGAAATTGGGCATTTTTTGCGACTTTTTAAATAGCCCCAATAGTAAGTCTGTCTAGAGATTCATTTACATAAGAAAACACGCCCACTTTCAGAAAAATGGCGAGCATAGTGCAGAGCAGGAAAAAGTCGAAAATTTTTGCGCAGTTTAAGCGAATGCGTAAAAATTTGCGACTTTTTCACTCCATTGTTTTGACTTGAGCTAATGATAAATCTGGCCCTGTGTGTTTAAGTTACTCTCAACACCATAACAGCAGGCCTATGTGATTATGATGCTTAGGGTAATACTTTAAAGAGCATATTTATATGAGCCATGTATCTTACATTTATATTTAATTTATTTATATGGTTTGTTATATTTATAAGAAATGGTTGTTGTGAATGTTGTATTTATTATGGCTTTATTTAATTGACCAGTTTTCTATTGTTCCCAAAAAAAGTTATATTTTCAATATGTTCCTGTTATGGCACTTTAATGGTATAACAAAGCAATAACAAATACAGGTGCACTCTGCGGTCTCACTAAACCCTCAAACTGATTTTAAAATTGAGAGATTAGTCAACATGTCCTACGGTGTAGAACATGTCTAAGCCCGGGCACCACGTCAAGGTTTCTCAAGTAGCCCGAGACCTAACACTCTCCTACCTGAGCCGTATGGGCGATACCAGGAGCCAGTGGGCAAATTACAGGAGCATGAGGCCGACTCACAAACAACTCACCAGTTACCTCCAGCATGTAACCATACTAGCAATGGGAGGAGGGAGGAGTCTGTGAGTCCCACTCAAGACTGACTGATATGGCCCAGGCCTCACAGGTGCACCTAAATGTGGCCTGTAGATGGAAAACAGGCACATTTGAATTGGAGTTTATACACCTCCAGGAATCTATATATACAAACTAAGAAGACAGGGTGGTATTAGCCGGAGGTGCTCAAACCCACATGCAGTCCTGCATATATACAGGGGAGCAAATCCTGCACTTGTGGCCCGCCGCTAATGGCGATCCCCAGCAAAATGCATACAGTGGAGGATGCCCGCGGCGAACCACAAGTACCACAATAGACATCTCACACAAGGTAACAAGTGCGTATGTCAATCAATATAACAATATAAAAAAATATTTATTGTTATATTGATTGACATACGCACTTGTTACCTTGTGTGAGATGTCTATTGTGGTACTTGTGGTTCGCCGCGGGCATCCTCCACCGTATGCATTTTGCTGGGGATCGCCATTAGCAACAGGCCACAAGTGCAGGATTTGCCCCCCTGTATATATGCACGACTGCATGTGGGTTTGAGCACCTCCTGCTAATGCCACCCTGTCTTCTCACTTTAATGGTAATTTAAATTATTTAAAGTGCATTCGACATATGAAAATGCACATAAAAACCGCCGGCACAGCCAAAAAGAGGTTAGTGTATGGATACTTTGCATACCTTTATAGATGTTGTTCTTGCCTTTCTGTCACTAAACAAAACAAACAAACAAACAAAAAAGACTTCATGGGGGTCCAGTGTATAACAGGTGTGGCTGGGGGTGCGCTGTCCTCCTGGACTGCAGGACTTCTGCCCTGTGAGTTCATGCCTGCACCTTCTTTGACACACACACATCCCGTATGCGCTGTGAATGGGGATTGCGGTGCATGCACAGTCTCAGGTTCCTACAGACTCCACATTTGTGTACCGCAATCCCCATTCACCCATTCATGGCACATGCGCAGGATCTCAACACGTCGCTGTCAAGTTAGCCGTTGGTGTCAACCTAAGGAGTGGGCGTGACTTCACATGGGAGAAGTCTTACGGTCTAAAGGGCATAGATGACCCCCCCTACCACACCTCTTTTGACACAGTAGCCTTTACTTAAGCTAAGTAAAGGCTAAAGAACAGATTATATAAAGGTATGCAAGGTATCGATACATCAACATCTATTCAGCTATGCTGGTGATTTAATATGCATAAAACATATGACAGATGCACTTTATTTGTGTTATAAAAAATTGCTCTGCGTTGCGTTTTCATTTTCTATAAAAAAGGCCCATTAAAATCTTCAGCACCAGGCCCGTCATGCTCTTAATCCGGCCTTGGGTGTGGGTATATGTTCTGGGGTTGTTGTACGTCTAGTTGTTGTTCCGTGTCTGGTCAGTGTTTGGTGTATTCTGTCCGGCATAGATGCTAGATGTTTCCCTGTTTGTCTGTTGTGGTCTCCGGAAGGGAGTCTCATGGGTTCCCGGAGGGGTGAACCATATGTCAAGTCTGTGAGCTGTTGCTGGAGTGCTGGTTCCTGTGTGTCAGTACGTACTGCATCCGTTTGGTATTTGGATCGCAGTGAGTTTGTATGGGTTCCAGTTTACCTTGGTGTGGTCTTTTGTTGTGTCGTCCAGCAGCTGCGGCAGGTAACTTACCATGCCTTCCTTGGTTCTTGGTTCAGTGCTTATCCCTGCCACTGGATAATTACCTGCCATTCCACTTGGCTTCCTCTTCTTGCTACTAGGCCGGTTGAGACTCCTGTTCTTCTATGTCTTGGGCGAACAGTTTGTCTCTCCCCTGCTCCTATATGAGGGATTATCAGGCCTAGGTATCCTGAGTATGATCCATTCTACCATCTAGGTCCGCTCATACGGTGAGGAGTTAGGCCTCTTTCAACGTGAAAATGTGCGGGTGCGTTGCGGGAACACCCGCGATTTTTCCGCGCTATGCAAAACATTGTAATGCGTTTTGCACTCACGAAACCCGAACTTCTTCACAGAAGTTCGGGTCTGGGATCGCTGTTCTGTAGATTGTATTATTTTTCCTTATAACATGGTTATAAGGGAAAATAATAGCATTCTGAATACAGAATGCATAGTAAAATAGCACTGGAGGGGTTAAAAATGTTTTTTAAAAAAATTAACTCACCTTAGTCCACTTGCTCGCGTAGCCGGCATCTCCTTTTGTCTTCATCTTAGCTTTTTGTAGCAACAGGACCTGTGGTGACGTCACTCCGGTCATCACATGATCCATCACCATGGTAAAAGATCATGTGATGGATCATGTGATGACTGTGACGTCACCAAAGGTCCTTGTTGCTACACAAAGCTAAGATCAAGACAGAAGGAGATGCCGGGCTGCGCGAGCAAGTGGATTAAGGTGAGTTAAATTATTTTTTATTTTTTTTAACCCCTCCAGCGCTCTTTTACTATGCATTCTGTATTTAGAATGCTATTATTTTCCCTTATAACCATGTTATAAGGGAAAATAATAAAGATCGGGTCTCCATCCCGATCGTCTCCTAGCAACCGTGCGGGAAAATCGCACTGCATCCGCACTTGCTTGCGGATGCTTGCGATTTTCACGCTACCCCATTCACTTCTATGGGACCTGCGTTGTGTGAAAAACGCACAAAGAGGAGCATGCTGCGATTTTCACGCAACGCACAAGTGATGCGTGAAAATCACCGCTCATGTGCACAGCCCCATAGAAATGAATGGGTCAGGATTCAGTGCGGGTGCAATGCGTTCAACTCACGCATCACATCCGCGCGGAATACTCGCTCGTGTGAAAGGGGCCTTAGGGCGAGGATTAGGGACGCTTTAGGAGGTGACCTGCTCCCTGAATCCGGCATCCTGGCCTAGCTGCTCCCCTACATACCCATTTATCGTACGGTGGGGAGTTTCCCCCACTCCCCACCGTGACACTGTACTATCAATCAGTCCTGACACAATCTTACTACTCACAAAGATGCGTGTCTATCATACTGACACCTCATAAGCAAAGACTTCACTCAGGAGATCTCCTCACGGCTACCCCCAGTCGATACAAGATGTTCGAGTTTCCTCCTCAGGCCCTGATACAGGCGGTACCTACTCAGACTCCTGAGGCTCGAGAGCTGGCGGAAGAATCTCCCTATCCTTTCCTTGAACATCTCCCACCACTCAGACTTACTGCTGCAGAGATCCAGCAAAGGTAGCTGGCTCTGAACGAAATCCTCAAAGTACTGTCTTATTTCCACTTCCGCTTCTTCCAAGAGAGATGAATTGAGCCTCCAGTAGCCTCTTCCCATCCGGGGGATCTCTTTAACATTCAGAGAAAACAAAATCAAACAGTGGTCGGGGAACTCCACCTCCACAGCAGACACGGCTGAAGAGACGACTTCCTCCTTTAAATAAAACCTATCTATTCTAGACCTACAACTACCCCTATGATAGGTGAACCCCGGGTGGCCTGGGGTGTGCCGGATGTGGACATCCACCAGGCGAGCCTCACTAGCTATACTGCAGTGTCCCAGGGGGTCAGTAGTGTAGGCTGGGCTTTGTAGTGCAGATTGACCACTAACCTGGGATCCACTGTCGTCTTCAAATCGGGGCTAACACTGGAACAGGCAGGTAGTTAAAGAGTTCGTGACGCCAGTGTCAATTAAACGGTGACACGCCGTGTAAAGTATGGTGGACAAATGAAGCAAGCACAGGATAGCCAACAAAAACTGGAACTTTTACTGAATATCAGTCAGGATAATACATGGACATTGGTACAGCACAGTTCCATAAAAGACGGTTGGTTTTAGAAGAATACAGGTGGTTCTTGACATCACAGAATGGCCGGTCTTAGCGATGAATTATACAGAGTGTTAATTACAGGAGATGCAGTACAGGCGGCTTGCACACTATTCCTGTCTGGTCCCGCTATATGTGAATTTCCTCCAAGGTCTAATGCCCTTTATCTGGCGTACCCTTGAAGCTGTCCTTATCTAGTACCTCCTCTGTTATCTTGAGTACCTCTCGCTTTATCTGATCGGCCTCTGTGGTAATCTGTGTCTTGGCTTGTGGCTCACTTATGCTGCTTCAGCTGGACGGATGGTGACTCAGGAGGGGAACCTTTTCCTTGGATCCGGAACCCGGTTACAGGGCCTTTACTACCCTCTCCTAGCCGGCAGGCTTCAGGCCTGCTATGCTCTCACAGGCCCATAGCCTTGCTTTCTCTCAGACACAGGATCATTTCTGACCTCTGCTTCCCACAGTCTGTCTCCTCTCTCCAACTACTATTACTTCCTGACTGGGCCTTATATAACCTAGGGTTCTCTAGCTCCCTCTAGTGACTAAGAGCTGGAACTACACCCTAGCCGGCCTGCAATGCACGTTTCACAGTAACAGGAAATACATAGCATGACATTATAGATTTTCTGTACCAACTTCCCCTTAAATACAGGGGGAACGACAATACCCAAGTGACCCTTCAGTAGTGACGGGCATCTCGCTCCTGTACACTACAATACTATAGAGCGCAAAGCTGTCATAAGTCAGCTATCCCTGGAACCTCCCCTATCCTGGGACCTCGTGACAGTATTGAAGTTCCCTCCAAAGACCACCTGCCGACTTGCAAAAAGATAGGGCTTGATCCTCATAAAGAGACACTTCCGGTCCCACCTGGACTGGGGACCATAGATTTGTAAATATACAAAGCTCTTTTCCCTTCATGAGGACATCCAAGATCAGACACCTCCCCATTTCTGGGTGATTGAATTAGATGGCTTTCTTTTTCCCACTGCCCATGCCATCCTTTCCATCAGATGATGGCTTACCCCCTTTCAAAGAAACAGATGTGTCCATCTCACCGCCGTCCTTGTGCTCTGACTCCAGGCCAGCCTCCACCCCTGAGGACATATTTTCCCCAGGAGAAGGAGGCTCTGCGTCCCCCGCAGGCCCCAGTGTTACCGCAACTCCAGGAACCTCTCCCTTGGATCCCTCCCCCAAAGAGGGGGAGGTGTCACCGATGGCTTGGAACCGGTTTGACAGACTAATCAGAGGGGGGTTGGTTGTACCTTCCTTTCGCATCTGACGGGTGGGAGAAGACCTTAAAGGGCTTCTGTCACCCCACTAAACTCATTTTAATTTTTTTTGGCTTCTTATAATCCCTATACAGCGATATATGAATACATAATGTTATTAGTCATTTTGGTTCAGTAGATCATGAATAAAATGTACTTTTATAATATGTAAATCACCTGTCTACCAGCAAGTAGGGCGGCTACTTGCTGGTAGCAGCCGCATCCTCCTATCATATAGACACCCCCTCCGCATGTTGATTGACAGGGCCAGTGAATGGGAACGTCCTCTGGCTGGCCCTGTCTGCTATCAAGATCTCGCGCCTGCGCCGTAATGGTATTCAGTCGGCGCAGGCGCACTGAGTGGAGGACGCTCGCTCGGCTGCTCCATTCTCAGTGCGCCTGCGCCGATGACGTCACATCTACACCCGGTGCAGGCGCACTGAGAGGATGACGCTCGCTCGGCCGCTCCATCCTCAGGGCGCACTGAGGATGGAGCGGCCGGTGCGCCTGCTGAATACCGTTATGGTGCAGGCGCGAGATCTTGATAGCAGACAGGGCCAGCCAGAGGACATTCGCATTCGCTGGCCCTATCAATCAACATGCGGAGGGGGCATCTATATGATAGGAGGATGCGGCTGCTACCAGCAAGTAGCCGCCCTACTTGCTGGTAGACAGGTGATTTACATATTATAAAAGTACATTTTATTCATGATCTACTGAACCAAAATGACTAATAACATTATGTATTCATATATCGCTGTATAGGGATTATAAGAAGCCCCAAAAAAAAATATGAGTTTAGTGGGGGTGACAGAAGCCCTTTAAATCTCCCTTTTTCCCTATATGTTTTTTACCTTGCTTTTTCTCTTGCCATTCCCCATCCATACTTTGTCATGGGGGGGATATTGAGGAGATGGCACCTTCCTCTTCCTGGATCCTCTTAATTTCCTCATCCAGTTCACTGGCCCTTTGGGCCTCAGCAGTAGCAACAGCCTCAGGGGCGAGATCAGAGGTTGTCCCAGTTCCCCCAGTTGCCTGTCTCCCTCTCCCTTTGGCGTTTTTCCTGACGCCTCAGTTGGGCAGGCGTCTTTTGTTCGCTTTTCCTACCTGGCCCCTCTGTTCCTTCACTTCTGTCAGCCTCTCCCCCCAGTAGAATTGACCTCACGGCTTTCTCCCGCCGGGGTATTGACCATATTGGCAAAGGAATGAGGGCAGCGACTAAATAGGTGAAAGCTTAAGTTTTACCATCCATAAACATCCGGGGCCCCAGACCAGATGCCATATTCATCCCTGTTCTTCTTGGGAACCTCCACCACCTCGCCATATCGGCCAAACCACGACATGATGTCAATACACAAGGGTGACTTGTTACGCGTTAAAGCGGTCACCTTCTTGACATTGTTCTGATGAGACACTGCCTGGACGGCAAAGTCTTGCCAGCTGGGCTCGTTCTTTGCAACCTCATAGTTAGACCAGAAGAGCTCAAGCCCCTCCGGTCGAACAAAGCTGACATCGAACTCGGGGGCCCCATAGGGATGTATCAAGGAGTAGATGTCAGTCGCCTTGAAGCCCATCTTTAGCAGGAGCTCAACTACTTCTGATCTTTAAGGACATGTATCACTGCCCCTCTATTTTCAGACGGAACACATTCCTACGGAGACTACCCTGCCTAGCTGTCAGGAGCGACCACGTGGTCTCCATGCTGCTTTCCTCTCGGAAGGCTGAGAGGCCATGCCTCTCTATCCAGAAGGATAGATCAACCTCCCTACCCTATACATTAATTGTTCTCTCCCCTCTCTTTAGAGCTTCCAGAAGACGCTGCTGCAAAACGCCATCCCCAGAGCCAGAGGACAAGGAGGGTCCCCTATTTCCCCTGGCTGCAACATTAGTATAGCTGCGCACAGGGGCTGCCGCAGTCAGAGCAGCAACAGGACCAGGTCCCACATCCTGCCAACTTACCAAAGACCCTCCACCACCCACTTCCATATCCTCCATCACCAAACCAGCCTCACTTATAACGGATGCTGTGCCCACCCTTCCTTCCCTCCTACCACCACTCACTCCCCCATCCGAACCACCAGACAAAAACATCCCCCCCCCACTCATACTGGCTGAACTGGTGTGTTTTGGTGTAAGCTTTGGTACCTCAGCATTACTGGGCCCTGGGGCCAGAGCTGCCTCCAAAAGACATGCCGCCAGCCCCTTGTGTAGGGGCCAGTCAGCATGCTTACCCTGTTTAGAAGCAGCCCCAACACCACTTTTATCATTGCTCTCCGCTTAATCAGTACTATTCTTCACAACTTTTGGGTGCCGCTGATCTAAACCCAGACGCTGCTGATCTGTTCTTTCATGGCGCCGCTCATCTGGACCAGCAGCACCAATACAAAACAAAGGTTTTAGTCCCAGTTCTAGTCCTTTTTTGAGAGGTGGAACAGTCAAAGCCCCGGCAGCTCCTTCATGCCTCTGCTGCCGTGAGGAAACAGCATCATCAGCGGTCAGAGCCACCGGAGCTCTCGCAGCCAACTCTGGCGTGGAGCCGCCCCCCCCCCATCAGGGAGCAAATCCAGTGCCAGAGCCTTTTCTCTTATCCCCCGGGGTAACCTTCCTGTTCGGCTTTTCAGCCAGTGCTGCACCAGCTCCATCCCTGTTACTGCAAACAGAGACGGAGCTCACCACCATATTGGATACCTCACTCTCCCCTCTCTTCTGCACCGAGTCCACTGCAAGACACAGGCTGGGCTGAGAAGAGGGGCTAATACAGTGAGCCGGCCCTGTGGACGACCTGGGGTTCCCAGGGAGGGGGGTGTATACAAATCCTACCTGCTCCTGGAGCTTGGTCTTCTTAGCTTTTTTCTTTTTTCCTTCCCCAGGCATCTCCTGTGGCAGCTCAACACCAAAGCACAAGTCCTAGAAACGCACTGGGGACTCCAGGAGCTCCTCCATGAGGGCCCCTCCTGGGCTATAGGTCTCACACTCATCCCCCGAGCCACCAGAGCCGCAGCTGGGTGACATTGCTGCTTGGCATGCAGGGGGCCCACTATACAGAACCTGTTGCTGCTCCTGCAGGCTGCCAGGTGGATCTTGCTGGTCACCATCATGATCCTGCTCGACTGCTTGGTCCTTCTCCACCTGGCTGTCAGGCTGCAGTTCACTCCTTCTCCTCTGCCATCTTCTGAAAACGATCTTCGTTTAGGAGTTTCTCCTTAAACAGGCCACTTTTCTCTCTGAGTACTTTTCTCTCTTATTTCCTCCAACTCGCCAATCTCAGCTTGAAGCTGCTTTATTTGGTTCTGCAGCCCCTGCTTCTTCCTCTTGGGGGCCACTTCAGCATAAGCCCTCAAGCTGTGCAGCTCCTCCCGGAACCTCCTCAGGGTCTCACTTGTGTCTTCATATTCACAGAGGTGGCTCATGACCCGGGAGCCGTAGGTGGAAATGGACTCCCAGGCCCTCAGTACGCCCCAGCCTTCCTCCTCAAGATCTGCTTCACCTCAGTGAACACTCGGTTTTCACTCTCACCTGAGCTGGCATTCAGGTCGTCCTTAGTGGATTCAGCCTTGCGGCTCTTCCTACTGTCCACAAACTCAGGAGAGACAGAAGCCACATTGCTGCGAGTCCTGCCAGATCTTCTTACCCCTGAGTCCTCCATACAGGCCAAATGCTGGCTCCTCCTGTCCCCCGATGGCCTGCCGCTAGAAACAGGATCCTGGGGCTTGCTTCCCTCGCTCAAGCCTGAGAACCCACTCTCTCCCTGGGGAGGAGAGCGCCGGTGTTCCGTTATATTTCCCTACCTCGTGAGATTTCCCTACCCTCGTCACTTCCGACCGCACCGGACATGACGTGAGGAGGTGTGCTACGCCGCACAGGCGCACAACGGCGGGGTAGGGAAATTTCACAGCAGAGTTAGCTGGACACCGGCCGACACTGCGCATGCGCAGGGAGCCTCACCAGTGGTTAGGGTAGGGAAAAATTACGGGCCAGTGCTTTTTCCCTACCCTAACCGCTGGATAGGCTCCCGGCGCATGAGCAGTGTCAGCCAGTGTCCAGCTAACTGCTGTGAAATTTCCCTACCCCGTCGCTGTGCGCCTGCGCGGGGCGCCATACCTCGGGCACACCTCCTCCCGTAATGTCCGGTGCGGCCGGAAGTGACGAGGGTAGGTAAATCTCACGAGGTAGGGAAATGGAACACCGGCCTCAGGTTGATAGATTTTTCCTCCAAGCGATTCAGAAGTACCAGCACACGCAACCACAAGCGACCGCACCCATAGGTAGATGCAACTCAGGAATAGCTGGTCCAGAGCTGCACTCACTATTCTGCTGGTGCAGTAACTGTGTACATACATTACTTATCCTGTCCTGTATTATACTCAAGATCTGCACTCAATATTCTGCTGGTGGAGTCACTGTGTGCATACATTACATTACTTATCCTGTACTGATCCTGAGTTACATCCTGTATTATACTCCAGAGCTGCACTCACTATTCTGCTGGTGGGGTCACTGTGTACATACATTACTTATCCTGTACTGATCCTGAGTTACATCCTGTATTATACTCCAGAGCTGTACTCACTATTCTGCTGGTGGAGTCACTGTGTATATACATTACATTACTTATCCTGTACTGATCCTGAGTTTTACAGCAAGACACGGAGGCTCATATTGCTATCTCCTTCTTTACTTCCACCAATAGCAGCAAAGGAAAAATTAACATAATCAAAACAACAAAGGACCCTCCCTGACAGATCCTATAATAAGCAGTGTCCTCTTCATATCTTCCTCTTTCTTTGCTGCTCCACCAAAGATAAGTTGATCTATTTATCTGATTATGTGATTTTGATTCAGAAGCATTTGTGTCTTTGCTTGGTATTTCAATTCTGGCCTAGTATACTTATGCTGTACTGAACTGTTGCAGGGTCCCCCCCCTGTTTCACTTCCTTGTGGGGTTTTATCCCTGTATTGCTTATTCCCCATACACCTGTTGCGGCCTGCATCTGGGGGGTCGTCCCCCTCCCTTCCTTTCTCCTCTCTGCCTTGGCATTTATTCTTTTCCCCTCAGCCTTTTCACTTTGGGGGTGTGTTTCTTAACCCCCCTCCTCTCCCCCTACCTCTGCGCCGCTCCGATTCCTCTCCCCGGGTCTCCGGCGACATAGTCTTTCGGCGGGCTTTTCTTCTGTAGCTTCCCGCGGCTCCGAGATCTCGCGAGATCTCGGCGGCCATCTTGGGAGCTCCCGGCCCGTCATCTCGCGAGATTTCGGAGCATTCACCAGTGCTCTGCTACTGTGCTCACCTCCGGATCGGCTCCTGCCTACCTGCGGCGTTTGGGGTGATTAACCCCTGCTTAGGTCAGTTTGTTCTGCTACAGAGTAGTTACTATAGACTAGGTACAGGAGGGGATCCCTTTGATTATTCTGATAATCATCCCAGCCGGATACAATCGAGATCATGTCCTCAGACCGCTCCCCCTCAGGGCCTAATCCCCCCCCACCATCGGGGGACCCCGGTTTGCCAGCCATGAGCACACAGGCCCTGGAGCTACAACGCTCAGTGTCTAGTGCCATTATAGAGGCCATGGGCTCCATGTCCTCAATGATTTCTCAGACCATATCTCAGGCCTTATCTGCCCATGCTCCGGGCCCCTCTAATTTAATGCCTGTACCCACTTACCCGCAGCCTGCCATTGAACCTCCTGCCCAGGAGAATTTGATTGGTGTGATCCAAGCCACCCAGGATAGCGCGCTTAGATCGCGCAAAAGAGCCTTACCGCGCCAGGCAGAAAGGGCGCGAACGTGGAAATGTGCTAGAGCACAAACTGACGACATAGATTCTGATATTGAATCGGACATGGAGGCTTATGCGGAGGCAGATGACCACTCTGATGGAGAGTTGGAGAGGGAACAGGAATTTCCAGGTACCTCAGGCCCTAGGCCGTCCACATCTGGGTCCGTGGGCGCATCCACCTCTGCCCCTAACACGGCTTCTAGCCTGGTGGATCCCTCTGGCAACCCACTATTTGACCCTGATGCCCTCCACCACCCTAGGTCGGCGGAGTGGATGCCCGTAGCTCATGTGAGCGACTACCTGGAGCATTGGGTGCGTCGTCCTCTCAGCAAAGAGGCGCGCAGTAAACTCCGTGCGGAATGCCCCAGACCATTAATCCCAAACAAGGTCTGCGAAACGCCAGCTGTGGATCAAAAGATGACGCAGTTTTTGGCCAAAACCGGCTGGAATCCCCGTAAAGGGCTAGATTCCGCTATAAAGAGTTGTCAGGACAAGCTCCTCGACATTTTTGGCCCCCTAGCCAAAATTTTTGAGATGGCCGAATCGGCCAAGGTGGACGGCTCTCCGGTTGATCCGGAGGAGCTTGCTGGCTGAATTCAAAGAGCCATTTGCATTGCGGGCAGCACTAACTCCTCCCTGTCTATTGAAAGGCGTAAAGCCATCCTGTTTAAGATCGACCCAAAATTGGCCAACTTGGCACTCACTGAGACAGGGAAGGAGGCTCAGGGTCAACTGTTCGGGGATTCCTTCATTAAGGACCTCAGCAGGTACGTTGGAGCATTTACCGCATTGGACAAGGCCCAGTCCTCCATGAAAAGGGTATTTCAGGGACGGGTCTCCACTAGGGCCGGCAGTGGTAGGGGCCGTCTGTCCGGCCGCTCCAGTTATCAAGCCCGCAGCTCGGGCAGAGGCTCCTTCAACCAGAGGCCTCCTTTCCAGGACCAAAGGAATCCCCCCTCGTTCTTCCCGGCCAGAGGCGGCCAATGGCGTTCCAGGTCGGTTAGAGGGAATCCGAGCTACAGAAAATCTTTCGGTAAGTCTTTCCCCAGTGGGGACTTCTTCCACCCCTCGCGTAGGGGGCAGACTCCGTCTATGTTCCCACGTTTGGTCCAACATCACATCAGACCCATGGGTGCTGAACACTGTGCAGGGGTTCCACATAGAACTTACGGGTTCCCCAGATTTCGTCCTTTCTCCCCCGCCCCTGGCGCTACCGGACAGGGAGCTAGTGGACGTAGAACTTTTTTCCCTCTTGCACAAGGGTGCGATAGAAAGGGCCCCTCCTACCCGAAGGGGCGTTCTCAGCCACATTTTTCTGGTTCAGAAAAAAGGGGGACAATTTCGTCCGGTCATAAATCTCCGGGCACTGAACTCTGTGGTGCGCTACCGCCACTTCAAATGGAGGGGATTCACCTCCTTCGGGACTTGCTGATTCCAGGGGACTGGATGGTGAAGCTGGATCTCAAAGATGCCTATCTGACGGTTCCGGTTGCCTCCTCCTCCAGGGACCTTCTTCGCTTCCTGTGGAAGGGCGAAGTGTGGCGCTTCACTTGCCTACCGTTCGGCCTTTCCTCGGCGCCTTGGTGCTTCACCAAGTTACTGCGCCCAGTCATGGCCTGGCTGCGGAGTCGGGGGGTGCGTCTTGTCATATACCTGGACGACATCCTCATTATGCACCAATGTCAGCAGTCTCTGCTACAACACCTCCAGTGGACCTCGGATCTGCTGACGAGTCTGGGTTTTCTACTCAATCTCGAGAAGTCTCGGCGTATGGAGTTTCTGGGCTTCACGGTGGACTCTGTCGCGGAATCCCTCAGTCTTCCTGCGGAGAAGTTACGGACGATACGCAAGGAGTTGAGACATGCTCTCTCTACTCCCTCCCTATCGCTACGCCATCTGGCTCGCATCATTGGGCTATTAGCCTCCTCTATCCAGGCAGTCTTCCCCGCTCCACTCCATTATCGGGCTTTACAGCGTCTGAAGATCGCCCACCTCCGTGCCGGGGCCTCGTTTGCAGACGCGGTGATTCTGGATCAGGAAGCTCAGGAGGAACTCCGTTGGTGGTTGAGCAACTTGGAAGCCTGGAACGGCAGAGCAATTTTCGGATTCCAACCGGAATTCACGGTGGAGTCGGACGCGAGTCTCCAAGGCTGGGGGGCCCACTGCGAGGGTATCTCCACTGGCGGTCGATGGTCGGAGTCCGAGACCCGTTTTCACATCAACGCTCTGGAACTTCTAGCGGGTTCGTTTGCCATCAGGAGTTTCACCAAGGGCATAGCTCATGCATGCATCCGTCTACGCATGGACAACGTGTCGGCGGTCCGATACGTCAATCATCTAGGCGGCACTCAATCGGCCACCTTAGCCCGACTGGCGAAGGAGTTCTGGTCCTACTGTCTGTCCAGGGACATCATGGTTCAAGCGGAGTACCTTCCGGGTCTCCACAACTACCGAGCGGATTGGAGCTCCCGATGCTTCACGGACGGCAGCGACTGGAGGTTGAATCCGGAGATGTTCTCCATGATCTCGGACATCTGGGGTCCTTGTTCCATAGACCTCTTCGCGTCCCGTCTCAACGCTCACCTGCCCAGGTTCTTCAGCTGGCGTCCGGATCCGGCGGCAGAGGCGGTGGATGCGTTTCTCCAGGACTGGTCTGCAGCCCTACATTACGCATTTCCGCCGTTCGCCATGATTCCGAGGATGCTGTTACAGACTCGTCGTCAGGCGGCGGAATTGGTGGTGGTGATTCCCTTCTGGGGGTCTCAGGCCTGGTACCCGATTATCCTGGAACTCCTGGTGGATGTGCCTCTCCTACTCCCGACGCGGACGGATCTCCTCCGGGACCCGCTGGGTGCCCCGCATCCCCTCCTGGTCGACGGCTCCCTTCAGCTTCTGGCGTGCCGAATCTCAGGACTCCAGGCGAGGTCGAGGGAGTTTCGGAGGCAACTAGACGCCTCCTGGACAACGCTTGGGCTCCCGGCACCCGAAAATCTTACCGGGCAGCTTGGAGATCTTGGGTTGGCTGGTGCATGGAACGGGACCTGGATCCCGTTTCGGCGTCTGTGACCCATTTATTACAATTCCTGACGTCTCTTTTTGAAGCAGGGAAAGCTTATCGGACCATCAATTTGTTCCGTTCCGCGATTTCCTCGACTCATCAGGGTTTTGATGGCGTTCCTGCTGGTCAACACCCTTTGGTGTCTCGGCTTTTACGTGGCTCGCGTTTGGCTCGGCCTCCTCGGCCGCGTTTCACCGCTACGTGGGATGTCTCCCTGGTCCTGTCTTTTCTCTCTTCCTGGCCCGACAACGCGTCTCTTTCCCTCCGTCAGCTGTCGGCCAAATTGCTGACTCTTTTTTGCCTGATTTCCTGTAAGAGGGTCTCAGATGTTAGAGCTCTGGATCATGATGCCAGGTCCTTTACGCCCGAGGGTGTTACTTTTAACATCACACGGCGTACCAAGACCAATATTCGGTCGGTGTCCTATCCCAGTTTTCCGTCTTCTCCGGCGCTCTGTCCTGTAGTTTGCCTGCGGGAATATGAGTTGCGCACTCGGTCTCACCGTTCTGCGGACACTCCGCAGCTTTTTCTCTCTATTCGCCATCCCTTTGGCCCGGTGACCAGTCCCACTTTGGCGCGATGGATGAAGTGGGTCATGTCCCTTTCCGGGATTGATACGACGATCTTTACCGCTCACTCGGCCAGGGGCGCGGCTGCTACTGCCCTGGCAGTTTCGGGGGCTCGTTTGGAGGACATTCTGCGTCTGGCTGACTGGTCTAGGGCCACGACGTTCACAAAATTTTATTTCCGTCCTCCTACTCACGTGTTTTCAGCTATTATTGAGCAGCTTTGAACTTGCAATACGAAGCCTCCGTGTCTTGCTGTAAAACTAAATGATTTTCCTATTTCATGACGTAAAGTCATAGTTTTATTAAAGACACGGAGGCGAGTATTGCCCGCCCTAGGTTTCTCTTGCCCCCCCCGGTTGTTATGTTATTGTTGTTATTGACTGTTTGACTGTCTTTTATTGTTATTTATGACGTTTTACCGTTCAGTTTTATTATGGTTGTTTCTGCGACCTTTTTGAGGTGCGACCGTTATAGGGTCGAGATTGCGCATTTTGTACCCATGTGCTTACACTGGCTATATTATTTGTTCTGTTTCAGGTTGAGAACTCCTTGGCAGATGGCGTTCCGTGTTGTTCCGGGTTTCCTGAGATGTTAGCCATGTTGGCTTGAGTTCTTCAGTCGGAGGGACCAGAAGGGGCCGTGTCGGTTCCGGTTTCCAGTTCGATTCGTTTTCGGTTATGGTTGGCGGTTGGTGTCGTGGATTCAAAGAAAGAGGAAGTTATGAAGAGGACACTGCTTATTATAGGATCTGTCAGGGGAGGGTCCTTGGTTGTTTTGATTATGTTAATTTTTCCTTTGCTGCTATTGGTGGAAGTAAAGAAGGAGATAGCAATACTCGCCTCCGTGTCTTTAATAAAACTATGACTTTACGTCATGAAATAGGAAAATCATTTAGTTACATCCTGTATTATACTCCAGAGCTGCACTCACTATTCTGCTGGTGCAGTCACTGTGTACATACATTACTTATCCTGTACTGATCCTGAGTTACATCCTGTATTTCTTTTATTAAAATTTTAAAACAAACAGATAAATAAATATATAAAACAGAGACCAAACCAACCATACAGGAAATGATGCTCCTCAGCGCGGCGCAGACAGCACCGGTCCAGCCCACTCGCCACAGAACACCAGCTATGTACAATATTTACAATATCTATGTACATGTACTAACCTTCCTGATCCGGTTGCACCTACCTACACTTAACAAATACAGAAGTTAAACTTACAAAAAGCCCACCCACCACCACCCCAATGCAACACACAATTTTTTTTATTTTTTTTTTATATTATATATATATATATATATATTTTTTTTTTATATTTTTTTTTTTTTTTTTGGGTCCCTGAGCTGGTCCCGCATCCCATGCCCCCAGTACATGATAATAGACGTCCATGAACCAGCCCAGGATTTTCTTATATGTCCCAAAGTCCCCAATGTTCCCAATGTTCCATCCCCCCATTTACCCACCACCCAACCTAACACTACACCCGACAACTCAACCTATACAAATATACAAATATATATAGACATAAAGACATATAAACTACATTACATAGTACATTACATAGTAGACCTTAACCTCACCACCCACCGTGAGGCTTTTCAGCCACACACAACCCATTAAAGCCCAAGTTTGGCGCCTGCAAGCCCTATGTCCTCATACAGCCACCAAAACAAAACAAAAATCTACAGTGTCAGCTTCAGCCCACCACCGGGAGGGGAGACAACAGGCTAGGGTACCCTAAAGGCAAAACCCCTCCAGAGGAGAGAGGCTCTACCCGCCCCCAACCTCTCGTACTCCAGAGAGCGCACCTTCACCAGGTCTCCGAGAATGTTCCTAACCACCTCATCCTCGGGGAGGATTTTGCGTTGCGTCGAAACTAAACACCGTGCATGCCACGTGTAGTACCTGACCACTGAGCTGACTAGGAATAAAGTGCAAAGGTCCCTACCACCCAGGTGTCTGAATGCTCCATAGGCCCATTCCGCATAGGAGAGAGTGACCAGCCTAGGCCAGCCAATGGAGGTCCCCACCCTGGTGTAAACCTCTGTGTTAAAGGGACAATGAAGCAGGAAGTGGTCCATGCTTTCCAGCACACCACCGCACTCCTCACGGGGACACCCCCTGTCCTCAGAGCTCCTACACTTCAGATTGTCCCTCACACACAGTTTCCCATGGAAGCAGCGCCAAGTCAAGTCAAAGAACTTCAAGGGGATCCTATTGGAATTTAAAAGCCGTAACCCAACCCTCAGATCCCGACCTGGGCAGTCCCTGAGGGCCAGAGGTTTCTGGAAATGGGTCAACAGAACCCTCTGGTCAAGGAGTCTCCTTGACTGAGTCCTGATTTCCCACATCCCCAGACCCCACCGACGTAATACCTTCAGAACCAGGGCAGCATAAGCCGGGAGATGCCCATGTGGTGTGCGGAGATCCTTCACTTGCCCCCCTGTCTCCCATTCCTGGAAGAAAGGCCGAAACCATCCCCGACAGGAGGCTACCCACAGAGGAGCCCTCTCTTGCCAGAGGTTCGAGAGATTAATCTTAATAAAGGTGTTCACCAGGAACACCACAGGGTTGACCATACCCAACCCTCCTAGTCTCCTCGTACGGTAAGTAACCTCCCTCTTGACAAGGTTCAGTCTGTTTCCCCATAACATCTGGAAGAACAGACTGTAGACCCGAGTCCAGAAAGGTTCCGGCAAGACGCACACACTGCCCAGATATAACAGCAAAGGGATCAGGTAGGTTTTGATAATGTTCACCCTTTCCCTGAGGGTTAAAGACCAACCCTTCCACTGGTCCACCTTCTGAGCGGCAATCTTAAGCCTGCTATCCCAGTTTTGATGGGGGTAATCCCCCTGGCCAAATTCAATGCCGAGGACTTTTGTAGATTCCTGGGGCTCTGGGAAGGGTGTCCGGGAGATCAAAACCAGGATCTCCACCTCCCAGCCAGAGACTCTCACACTTATCTCGGTTGATCTTGGACCCAGATGACTCTGAGTAGCGCTCTACCTCAGACAGTACCCACTCTGCCTCCCCTCTCGAAGACACAAAGATAGTTACGTCATCAGCATACGCCACCACCCTCAGTGTAGTCTCCGGAGCCGCCCGGTCCATCCCGATGCCCGCCAACGGCCCACGATCAACCCCTCTAAGGAAGGGATCGATCGCGAACACGTACAAAAGCGGGCTCAGAGGACAACCCTGGCGAACCCCAGATCCCACCCCAAAAGGACGCCCAATCCAACCATTCACAAGCGGGAAACTCTCTGCCCCTGCATACAAGGTCTTAAGCCAATCAACAAACCCCCCGGGCAGGCCATATCTCAGAAGGACAGACCAGAGGTACTCGTGGTTAACACGATCAAATGCTTTTGCCTGATCCAAGGACAGCATGTACCCCTTCCAGTGACCTGCCCTGCCCTGCTCCACGGCCTCCCGGACACTGAGCACAGCACTAAAAGTACTGTGGCCGGGAACAGAGCAATGCTGGGCCCCAGAAAGGAGCTGGGGTGCAAACTTCACCAGCCGATTAAATAGCACCTTTGCCAAAATCTTTCTGTCCACACCGAGGAGCGCTATGGGACGCCAATTCTCAATGTGGAAAGGATCTTTACCCTTTGACAGGATGATCAGGGCCGACCTCCTCATTGACTTTGGTAGAGTACCCGAGGAGAGACACTCATTTAATACCTCAGTCAAGAGGGGAACTAAGGTGTCCTTAAAGGTCTTGTAAAACTCAGATGTTAAGCCATCCGGACCAGGTGATTTTTTGGGAGCAAGCCCCTCAATCACCAGACTGACTTCCTCTTCACTGATCATTTCCGTCAAACCGTCAAGAGAGGGGTCTACCCCTGGTTCAGGGACAGTTTCAGTCAGGAAAGCCGATATCTTATCACGATCAAGATCCCTCCTTGCCATGAGATGTGAGTAAAAGGATCTGACAACCTCCAGGATCCCTGATCTGGACCTTCTCAGAGAACCCGTACTATCAATCAGTCCTGACACAATCTTACTACTCACTGACATCCTGCAGTTTTTGTAAGGGTCGGGCGAGCGGTATTTCCCGTAATCCCTCTCAAAAACTAAAGATGCGTGCCTATCGTACTGACACCTCATAAGCAAAGACTTCACTCTGGAGATCTCCTCACGGCTACCCCCAGTCGAGACAAGACGTTCGAGTTTCCTCCTCAGGCCCTGATACAGGCGATACTTACTCAGACTCCTGAGGCTCGAGAGCTGGCGGAAGAATCTCCCCACCCTTTCCTTGAAGATCTCCCACCACTCAGACTTACTGCCGCAGAGATCCAGCAATGGTACCTGGCTCTGAACGAAATCCGCAAAGGACTGTATTATCTCTGCTTCTTCCAAGAGAGACGAATTGAGCCTCCAGTAGCCCCTTCCCATTCGGGGGGTCTCTGCAACATTCAGAGAAAACAAAATCATACAGTGGTCGGAGAACTCCACCTCCACAGCGGACACGGCTGAAGAGACGGCTTCCTCCTTTAAATAAAACCTGTCTATTCTAGACCTACAACTAGCCCTATGATAGGTGAACCCCGGGTGGCCTGGGGTGTGCCGGATGTGGACATCCACCAGACGAGCCTCACTAGCTATTTTATTAAGCGCAATGCTGTCGTAAGTCAGCTTGTCCCTGGAACCTCCCCTATCCTGGGGCCTCGTGACAGTATTGAAGTCCCCTCCAAAGACCACCTGCCGACTTGTAAAAAGATAGGGCTTGATCCTCATGAAGAGACACTTACGGTCCCACTTGGACTGGGGACCATAGATGTTAATTAGACGAAGTTCTTGTCCCCTCATGAGGACATCCAGGATCAGGCACCTCCCCATTTCTAATTCAATAACCCGTCGGCATTCTACCGGTGCAGTAAAAAGGACTGCCACCCCGCTATACGGCTCGGCCGCAAGAGACCAGTAGGAGGATCCGCGTCGCCACTCCCTTTTAGCTTTAAATACAGATGCCAAATCTGGCAGCCTGGTCTCCTGCAAAAACAAAATGTCAGCTTCAACCCGGCTGAAAAAATCAAAGGCCGCAAATCTAGCCGTATCTGACTTAATGCTGGCGACATTAATGGACGCCAGCATCAACGGAGTGAGTGCCGCCATCATGGGTGATTGAATTAGATGGCTTTCTTTTCCCACTGCCCCCACCAACTTTTTCATCAGATGATGGCTTACCCCTCTTCAAACAAACAGATGTGTCCATTTCACCTCTGCCCTTGTGCTCTGACTCCAAGCCAGCCCCCACCCCTGAGGACATGTTTTCCCCAGTAGAAGGAGGCTCGGCGTCCCCCGCAGGCCCAGGTGTCACCGCGACTCCCGAAACCTCCCCACCGGCTCCCTCCCCTGAGGAGGGGGAGGTGTCACCAATGGCTTGGAACCGGTTTGAGAGACTAATCAGAGGGGGGTTGGTTGTACCTTCCTTTGGCATCTGGCGGGTGGGAGAAGATCTTAAATCTCCCTTTTTCCCTGTACGTTTATTACCCTGCTTTTGCCATCCCCCACTTCCCCCGTCATGGGGGGATAATGAGGAGATGGCACCTTCCTCTTCCTGGATCCTCCCAATTTCCTCATCCAGCTCACTGTCCCTTTGGGCCTCAGCAGTAGCAGCAGTCTCAGGGGTGAGATCAGGGGTCATCCCAGCTTCCCCAGTTGCCTGAGGTTCCCGGGATTCACCCATCTCCCTCTCCCTTCGGCGATTTTCCTGACGCCTCAGTTGGGCAGGCGTCTTTTGCTTACTTTTCTTCCCTGGCCCCTCTGTTCCTTCACTTCTGCCAGCCCCTGCCCCAGTAGAATTGGCCTCACGGCTTCCTCCCGCCGGGGCATTGACCGCATTGGCAAAGGAATGAGGGCAGCGACTGAATGGGTGACCTAAGTCACCACACAGGTGACACCTAATCTCTGCACATGATGCAGCGAGGTGGCCAATCTCCCCACACAGCGCGCACTTCTGTACAGTGCAGTTAGCACTGAAGTGTGTGGGGCTGCCGCATCTGTGACAGAGCTTCGGCTGACCCTGGTAGAAAATCTGGATGCGATCCCTTCCAAGGAAGGTGGCAGATGGTATGTGAGTAACTGTGTTTCCTAAAAGCCTAAGTTTTACCATGAACGTCCAGGCCCCAGACCAGATGCCATGTTCATCCCTGTTCTTCTTGGGAACCTCCACCACCTCCCCATATCGGCCGAGCCACGTCATGATGTCAATACACGAGAGTGACTCGTTACGGGTTAGAACGGTCACCCTCTTCACATTGTTCTGACGAGACACTGCCTGGACGGCAAAATCTCGCCAGCTGGGCTCGTCCTTTGCCATCTCATAGTTCGACCAGAAGAGCTCAAGTCCCTCCGGCCGAACAAAGCTGACATCGAACTCAGGGGTCCCATAGGGATGTATCAAGGCGTAGATGTCTGTCGCCTTGAAGCCCATCTTTAGAAGGAGCTCAACAACTTCTGATCTTGAAGGACATGTATCACTGCCCCTCCACCTCAGACGGACCACATTCCTACGGAGAGCACCCTGCCCAGCTGTCGGGAGGGACCACGTGGTCTCCCCGCTCCTTTGCTCTCGGAAGGCTGAGAGGCCATGCCTATCTATCCAAAAGGATAGATCAACCTCCCTCCCCTCTACATTGATTGTGCTCTCCCCTCTCTTTAGAGCCTCCAGAAGACGCCGCTGCAAAACGCCGTCCCCAGAGCCAGAGGACAAGGAGGGTCCCCTACTCACCCCGGCCGTGACAGTAGCAAAACTGCGCACAGGGGCTGCCACAGCCGGGGGGGCAACCGGACCAGGTTCCACACCCTCCCCGCTTACCAAAGACCCTCCACCACCCACTTCCATATCTTCCATCCCCAAACCAGCCTTACTTACAACAGATTCT
This sequence comes from Bufo gargarizans, assembly GCF_014858855.1. Taxonomy (NCBI): domain Eukaryota; kingdom Metazoa; phylum Chordata; class Amphibia; order Anura; family Bufonidae; genus Bufo; species Bufo gargarizans. The sequence continues at coordinate 41,822,118 of NC_058085.1, forward strand.
GCGACCTCCCTTCCTTCCCTCCTAACACCATTCACTCCACCATCCAAACCCCCAGACATATTTTTATTAAAAATAATTTTCTGCCCCCCACCTGCTCCCTCACTCATACTGGCTGAACCGGTGTGTTTTGGTGTAATTATTGGTACCTCAGCATCACTGGGCCCTGGGGTCGGAGCTGCCCCCAAAAGACAGACCACAGCCCCAACCCCACTTTTATCATTGCCCTCCGCTTCCTCAGTACTACCATTTACAACTTTTGGACGCCGCTGATCCATTACCGGGCGCCACTGATCCAAACGCTGCTGATCTGTTCTTTCATGGCGCCGCTCATCTGGACCAGCAGCGCCAATACAAAACAAAGGCTTTGGCCTCAGTTCTTGACCTTCATTGGGAGGCGTAACCGTCATAGCTCCGACAGCTCCTTCATGCCTCTGCTGGCCCGAGGGAACAGCGTCATCAGCGGTTGGAGCCATCGGAGCTCCTGCAGCCATCTGTGGCGTGGAGCCACCCCCTCCTCCCATCAGGGAGCAAACTCCAGCGCCAGAGATTTTTCTCTCATCCTCCGCAGTAACCTTCCTGTCCGGCTTTTCAGCCGGTGTCGCACCAGCTCCATCCCCGTTACTGCAAACAGAGACGGAGCTCACCACCATATCGGATACCTCGCTCTCCCCTCTCTCCTGCACCGAGTCCACTGCAGGACACGGGCTGGGCTGAGAAGAGGGGCTAATACAGTGAGCCGGCCCTGCGGTCGACCCGGGGGTCCCAGGGAGGGGGGTGTATACATATCTTACCTGCTCCTGGAGCTTGGTCTTCTTAGCCTTTTTCTTTCCTTCCCCAGGCGTCTCCGGTGGCAACTCATCACCAAAGCATAAGTCCTGGAAACGCACTGGGGACTCCAGGAGCTGGATCTCCTCCACTAGGGCCCCTCCCGGGCCGCAGGTCTCATACTCATCCCCCGAGCCGCAGCTGGGTGACCTTGCTATTTGGCGTGCAGGGGGCCCACTGTACGGAATCTGCTCCTGCAGGCTGCCAGGTGGATCTTGCTGGTCATCATCATCATCCTCCTCCTGCACTACTGGTTCCTTCTCCACCTGGCTGTCAGGCTGCTGCCCCATCTGCCCCTTCTCCTCCGCCATCTTCCGAAAACGTTCCTCGTTTAGGAGTTTTTCCTTAAACGGGCCGCTTTTATCTCGGAGTACAGTCCGCCTTTGCTCAATCTCGCCAATGTCAGCTTGTAGCTGCTTTATTTGGCTCTCCAGCCCCTGCTTCTTCCTCTTTGGGGCCACTCCAACACAAGACCTCAAGCCGCGCAGCTCCTCCCGGAGCCTCCTCAGGGTCTTAGTCGCGTCTTCGTACTCACGGAGGTGGCTCATGACCCGGGATCCGTAGGTGGAAATGGACTCCCGGGCCCTCAGTACGCCCCAGCCTTCCTCCTCAAGATCTGCTTCACCTCCGTGAACACTCGGCTTTTGCTGGGCCCCGGAAGGGCCACTCTCACCCATGCTGGCATTCGGGTCCTCCTTAGCGGATCCAGCCTTGCGGCTCTTCCTACTACCCTCAGACTCAGGGGAGACAGAAGCCACATTACTGCGACTCCTGCCAGATCTTCTTACCCCTGAGTCCTCCATGCAGGCCAAACGCTGGCTTCTCCTGTCCCCTGAAGGCCTGCCGCTGGGAACAGGAGCCTGGGGCTTGCTTCCCTCGCTCATGCCTGAGAACCCACTCTCCCCCTGGGGAGGAGAGAGCCGGCCTCAGGTGGATAGATTTTCCTCCAAACGCTCAGGAGCAGCAGCAGCAGCAGCAGCTACACACAGCCACAGGCGACCACACCCACAGGTAATCGCAGCTCAGGAACAGCTGGTCCAGAGCTGCACTCACTATTCTGCTGGTGCAGTCACTGGCCCAGATTCAGGTAGATTTGCCCATTACTTACACCTGAGCCGCTCAGCTGAATTTCTCTGCGCTGGAGCAATTTTGCCAAATTGCCACCTGATTCAGGAATCGTTTGTTCATTTAATTTGCTCCTGTTTAAGGCAAAGCTGAGGGCGCAAGGCCGTGCAAGTCAAAGTGGGTGTGCCCCTATGTAAATGAGGAATTTTCGGCTCAGCAGAGGTTTGCTAGCAGAATTTCAGGGCAAATCCTGCTCAGCTGCTTGCACTGAGCAAATAAATAGGAGCAGACTTGCGCAGGTTCTTTGCTGAATTTCATCCTGCTTTTTCCTACCCCCCCCCCCCTCAGCAAGGAAATTCAGCCCTTTTGCAAGACATGGCACCTCCCAAAGGGACCAAAATAAGGAAGGCCAACTTTGTGGCTGCAGAGATGGACATCCTGATTGCTGCACTCCAGCAGCATAAGGAAGTCCTATATGGTGCCCAGCGGGCAAACACCACCATTGCCCAAAGGAGGGCTATATATGAAGCCATTGCCCTGGACATCAATGCCCTGGGTAATGAAGTGCGTACCTGGGATGACATCCAGAAGAAATTAAATGATATGAGACATTTGGCCATCTTTTGCTAACTTGCCCCTGCTTTTAACAGGAGCAAGTTTGCCCAGGGAAAAAAGCTTGCACGCTTCCAGCGCAAGATGCGCATCACACGCGCATGTTTCTGAATCATTGGCAGTACCTAATTTGCATATTCGCTGAGGGAATTCCATGAAGGCGCAACTTACACCCCGCGCAAAATTGCACGCAAATTGCGCAGGAACAGCTAGGCTGCGTGCGCGGGAAAATGGCCGCTTTTCAGGCTTAACTGGTTTACAGAATCAGCCGCAAATTTGCATAGGAGCAAATCAGTACTTGCGCGGCGCAAATCACACTTGTTCCCGCGCAAGTGCTTCTTGAATCTGGGCCACTGTGTACATACATTACATTACTTATCCTGTACTGATCCTGAGTTACATCCTGTATTATACTCCAGAGCTGCACTCACTATTCTGCTGGTGCAGTCACTGTGTACATACATTACATTACTTATCCTGTACTGATCCTGAGTTACATCCTGTATTATACTCCAGAGCTGCACTCACTATTCTGCTGGTGCAGTCACTGTGTACATACATTACATTACTTATCCTGTACTGATCCTGAGTTACATCCTGTATTATACTCCAGAGCTGCAATCACTATTCTGCTGGTGCAGTCACTGTGTACATACATTACATTACTTATCCTGTACTGATCCTGAGTTTTACAGCAAGACACGGAGGCTCATATTGCTTTCTCCTTCTTTACTTTCCACCAATAGCAGCAAAGAAGAAATTTACATAATCATAACAACAAAGGATCCTCCCCTCTCAGATCCTATATCAATCGGCTCCTCTTCAGAATCCTCCTCTTTCTTTGCTGCTCCACCAGCTAAGTACACCTGCATTTTCTCTTGTCATGTTGCTATATTGCTGTTTTTCTTATAGGATTGTTTGTCTGCGCTGCTTCATCTAGGGTGACTAACCCTTATGTGCAGCGCTTCCTGGTGGGTTTTTTCCCCACAGTTTTTTATCCCCCTTTAGGTTCTGTATTAGCCTTCAGTTTTCACTGTCCCCATTTTAGCCTGTTTTTCATTTTCATCCCCTTACCACACTCCGTTTCTGCGCAGCGTTTCCCCTTCCCGACCGCTTGTCTCTACATCGGGAGGCGGGGCTTTCCTCCCCATCTTCCTCGCTTCGGTCTGCCCGCGATTCGGGCCTTGCTCTCCGGCCGGCCACGAGATCTCGGCGGCCATCTTGGATGACGCTATTGTCCCGCGAGATCTCGGCGGCCATCTTGGATGACGCTATTGTCCCGCAAGATTTCGGCGTCCATTTTCGTTTTCTTGGTCGCGATTTCTCGTGGGCAGTTCCAGTGTTCCCTGCTTGCTGCTCCTGCCGCCCTCGTTCTCCTAGCTGCGACCCCTGTATTTGGTATTTTGCGCTTGCACTGCTAGTTCTTTGCTTAGCTACCTCGCCCTTACTTGCGGCCAGTTAATTTCAGGTCTGTTTTCCTCATACTGTCCCACCCTGCCCAGTCTCCCACTAATGCCCCCCCCCTTCCCCTGAGGGTCATAGGGCACCTGGGGAGGGTGCACAGGCACAGGCTTTTCAGCACTCTGTGTCTGATGCTATCATGGCAGCCATGGGCTCCAGGACCACTATTCTGTCCCAGAGCATTACCCAGGCGCTATCTGCGCAGCCTACAAGAGTAGCTCTGCAGGATACCCAGAACACACCGCAGCCTACCTGTATTGAGCCTCCTGTTTCACAGGAGAACTTGACTGGTGCGCATCCTGCCACCCAAGGTAACGTGCATAGTTCACGTAAAAGGGCCTCATCACACCAGGCAGAACGGGCGCGAACATGGAAGTGCGCTAGAGCACAATCCCCTAATATGTCTGACTCAGACAGAGCATCGGATGAGGAGGCTTTTGCGGATGTGGATTGTGTCAGAGGAGGATATTTCTCCCCCAGTTGAGGGCCCCTCAGTTTCCGCTCCTGCGGCCTCTTCTGCCAAGGACGTTGCGTCCTCCTCCGCCATGAGTCGGTCAGACATTCTGCTGGACTCAGCGGGTGAACCTATGTTCAACCCCAACACTTTGCATCACCCTAGATCGGCAGAGTGGCTTCCCACTGAACATGTGGGTAGCTATTTGGAGCACTGGGTGCGTCGCCCCCTGAGCCGTGAAACACGGAACAAACTTAGGGCCGAGTGCCCCAGGCCACTAGTCCCCAATAAGGTGTGTGACACCCCTGTGGTGGACCCCAAGATGTCTCAGTTTTTGGCCAAAACTGGTTGGAACCCTAAAAAGGGCCTGGACTCAGCCCTGCGCAGCTGCCAGGATAAAGTGCTGGATATCTTCGGCACGCTGGCCAAGATTTTCGAACTAGCTGAGGTAGCTAGGACTGAGGGCTCCCCTATTGACCCTGAAGAGTTGCGGGGTTGGACCCAAAGGGCGATCTGCATCGCCGGGAATGCCAACACCGCTTTGGCAATCGAAAGGCGTAAGGCCATTTTGTTTAAAATTGATCCCAAGTTGTCAAATTTGGCGCTCACAGAAGCGGGTAAGGACGCCCAGGGTCCTCTGTTCGGCGATTCCTTTATTAAAGATATGGGGCAATTTGTTGGCACCTTCACCGCGCTAGACAAGGCCCAATCATCCATGCGCAGGGTATTTCAGGGACGGGTCTCTGATCGGGCCAGCAGTAGCAGGGGCCGCCTGTCCGGCCATGCAAACTTTCAGGCCCGTAGCGCAGGTAGAGGTTCCTTTGGTCAGCGACCTCCCTTCCAGGATCAACGCAACCCATCTCCTTTCTTCTCGACCAGAGGAGGCCAGTGGCGATCTCGCTCCTTCAGAGGCAACCCGAACTCTCGCAGACCCTTCGGTAAGTCCTCCTCTGATTAGGGATTCTATGGCCTCTTGCGTAGGGGGCAGACTCCAACTTTTTTTTCATGTTTGGAGCCTCATCACATGAGACCCATGAGTGCTGACCACGGTCAGGGTTTTTTGTATCGAGCTCACGGGGTCCCGTGCATGCTTCCCCCCCTGCCCATACCAATGTCGCGCCCGGATTGCGCACTAGTAGATTCGGAGCTGTCTTCTCTCCTCCAAAAACAGGCGATAGAACGGGCCCCTCCTTCAGAGTGGGGGGGTCATCAGCAATATATTCCTCGTTCAGAAGAAAGGGGGTCAGATGAGACCGGTCATCAACCTTCGCGCCCTGAATACGGTGGTGCGCTACCGTCATTTCAAAATGGAGGGGATTCACATCCTTCGAGATCTTTTGACACCAGGAGATTGGTTGGTAAAGCTGGATCTAAAAGATGCTTACCTGACAGTCCCGGTGGACCCTCGTTCCAGGGACCTTCTCCGGTTCTTTTAGAGAGGAGGGATCTGGAGGTTCACTTGTCTCCCGTTCGGGTTGTCTTCAGCTCCTTGGTGCTTCACCAAACTGCTGCATCCGGTCGTGTCATGGTTGAGGAGTCGGGGTGTTCGCCTCATCATTTACCTGGACGACATCCTCCTGATGCACGAATCCAGGGCGGGACTTCTGGAACATCTGCAGTGGACGGCGGACCTACTGACGGACCTCGGTTTCCTCCTCAACGCGGAGAAATCATGCCTCATCCCATCGCAGAGGATGGAGTTTCTGGGCTTTATGGTGGATTAGATCTCGGAATCCCTCAGCCTCCCAATGACAAAGTTACGTGCGATCCGCAAGGAGTTGAGACATGCTCGTCTTGTCCCTCACCTTTCATTGCACCACCTGGCCCGCATCATTGGACTCTTAGCATCTTCAATTCAGGCCTTGTTTCCGGTGCCGTTGCACTACCGTGCTCTCCAGAGGCTGAAGATTGCGCATCTTCGGATCGGTGCCTCCTTTACGGACGTGGTGGTCTTGGACTCGGAAGCCCGGGAGGAGTTGCGTTGGTGGATCGCCAATCTGTGTGGAATGGCAGGGCGATCTTCGGCTTCCTTCCGGAGTTGACCATCGAGTTGGATGCGAGCCTCCAGGGATGGGGGTCTCATTGCAACGGAGTCTCCACGGGAGGATCTTGGTCGGCGGAGGAGTCTCTCCTCCACATCAACGCCTTGGAGCTCCTGGCCGGTTCCTTCGCGGTCAGGAGTTTCTCCAGTGGGATCGCCAATGCATGCATCAGGCTGCGGATGGACATCGTCTCGGCAGTCCGTTACGTCAATCGGTTGGGAGGTACCCACTCGGCAACCTTGGCGCGGTTAGCCAAGGAGTTTTGGTCGTTTTGCCTCTCCAGGGACATCATGGTGCAGGCGGAATACCTGCCGGGTCTGAACAACGTCCGCGCGGATTGGAACTCTCGCTACCTGTCGGATGGCAGCGATTGGCAGTTGGATCCGGAGGTGTTCTTGGCGATTTCGGACATGTGGGGCCCGATGACCATCGATCTCTTTGCTTCTCGGCTCAACCGGCAACTCACCCGGTTTTACAGTTGGCGTCCGGATCCAGAAGCAGTGGCGGTGGATGCGTTCCTCCAAGACTGGTCGACTTCCCGCCTTTACGCTTTTCCCCCGTTCGCAATGATCCCGCTGACTCTCCTTCAGGTTCGTCGCCATCGGGCGGATTTGGTACTGGTGGTCCCGTTCTGGGGGTCTCAAGTCTAGTATCCTACGTTGCTGGGGATCCTAGTGGAGGTACCTGTTCTTCTCCCGTCTTGCGTGGACCTCTTTCGCAACCCTCAGGATCTTCACCATCCTCTCCTGCTCGACGGTTCCCTTCGGCTGTTGGCGTGCCGGATCTCCGGACACCTGGAGCTGTCGATGGCATTTCGGAGGTGACTCGACAGTTACTGGACAACGCATGGGCTCCCGGCACCAGAAAGTCTTATCGGGCAGCCTGGAGAAATTGGGCTAGCTGGTGCTTGGAACGGGACTTGGATCCCGTTTCAGCACCTGTAGCTCACCTTTTGCAGTTCCTCACCTCCCTTTTTGAGGCAGGTAAGGCGTACCGGACCATCAACCTATTCAGGTCGGCTATTTCCTCTACCCATCAGGGTTATGAAGGCGTCCCTGCAGGTCGACATCCTTCGGTTTCTCGCCTTTTGAGGGGTTCTCGGTTGGTGCGCCCTCCTCGGCCTCGTTTTTCGACTACCTGGGACGTCTCTCTGGTCCTTTCCTTTTTGTCCTCTTGGCCGGAGAATTCGGCTCTCTCTTTGAGACAGTTGTCCGCTAAATTGTTGGCTTTATTTTGTCTTATTTCTTGCAAACGGGTCTCGGATGTTCGGGCCCTCGACTTTGACGCACGTTCTTTTACCCCGGAAGGCGTCACTTTCAACATTTCGCGTCGTACCAAGACTAACATCAATTCTGTCTCCTATCCCAGTTTTCCTTCTGCTCTGATTTTGTGTCCTGTGGCTTGTCTGAGGGAATATGAGTCCAGGACTAGAGCCCATCGTTCTTCGACTGTGTCTCATTTGTTCCTCTCTATTTGCCATCCTTTGGCCCGGTTTCTAGTCCTACGTTGGCACGCTGGCTTAAGTGGGTCATGTCACTGGCTGGAATTGACACTGCCGTCTTCACCGCGCTTTCCGCCAGGAGTGCCTCTGCTACTTCTTTGGCGGTTTCAGGGGCCCGATTGGAGGATGTTATGCGGTTGGCTGATTGGTCTAATGTTACCACGTTTAGGGAATTTTATTTTCGTCCCCTGTCTCATTTGTTTTATTCTATTATAGATCGGCTTTGAACTTGCAATATGAGCCTCCGTGTCTTGCTGTAAAACTCAATGATTTTCCTAGTCTACGACGTAAAGTCATAGTTTTATTAAAGACACGGAGGCGAGTATTGCCCACCCTGTTCCCGCCCTTGGGTCTCCTCGCGGTTTTTTATTGCAGTGGATTTTTTCCTTGTTTTTCTGATGATGGACGTTTTTGTTAATATTGTTATTATTATTGTTGTACCTTTTAGTATTACTGTTATCAGATCTTTTATGCTCTTATTATTTATATTATTATTATTATTATGATTATTATTATTATCGTATATTGTTGATCTGTCATTTTATCCCTGTCATGTATGTTTGAGTACTGGGATTTCCGGATGTGACAGGTCTTGACGTGTATGTTTCACCTGGGCCTATGGTCTGTTCTCTTTTTCAGGTTGAAGGTCGATTCGGAATTCGGTGCCGTTTTTCCGGCTGAGTTGCCACGGTGTCTATGGTTCTACGTCGTTCTGAGTTTACAGAAGTTAGCCAGGTTGGCTCGATTTTGCGGTTTGGTGGACCTGAATGGTGGTCGTTCCTCGGGTCCAGTTCCGGTTCCAGTTTCAGTTACGGTGTTATGGATGGTGTCGGATACAAAGAAAGAGGAGGATTCTGAAGAGGAGCCGATTGATATAGGATCTGAGAGGGGTGGATCCTTTGTTGTTATGATTATGTAAATTTCTTCTTTGCTGCTATTGGTGGAAAGTAAAGAAGGAGAAAGCAATACTCGCCTCCGTGTCTTTAATAAAACTATGACTTTACGTCGTAGACTAGGAAAATCATTGAGTTGCATCCTGTATTATACCCCAGAGCTGCACTCACTATTCTGCTGGTGGAGTCACTGTGTACATACATTACATTACTTATCCTGTACTGATCCTGAGTTACATCCTGTATTATACTCCAGAGCTGTACTCACTATTCTGCTGGTGGAGTCACTGTGTACATACATTACATTACTTATCCTGTACTGATCCTGAGTTACATCCTGTATTATACTCCAGAGCTGCACTCACTATTCTGCACACTTCAGAGTTGAAACTTAGTATTCCCTGCTTGTTCTGTGTCTGGATTGCGCTCGGTCTGGTGATTTGCATTCTGGGAAGTGTTATAAATGCAGAGATGTTCTGTAAACCGTCGCCTTGGTTAATATGAAGCAGGTTACAGTTATATTGTGCTCCATACACGATTCTGCTCCAGTCCCCAGCCCTGTGGGATATGTAGAAATAACAGGAATAAGCTGTAAAGCTGCAGGGACCCGGACGCCTCTCGTCACGTTTCCCAGTGAAATGTGAGACGCTCCAGCTGCAACACCATTTACTGGGCCCTCTGCACAGGGTGTAAAGAACACGAGTCTGTGTCCCACCAAATACTGTGTAGATCCATCAACAATAACCACATCTGTAATCAGGAAGTCAAGAATGAAAGCAGATTTATTTTTGATAACACTTTGGACAAAGGCAATGATTCCGACCAGAACAGGGTCAGAAAATACATTGAAATCTGCAGATTATTAATGCAGATTTCTTTGCAGTAAATGTTCTGTGTGAACATGCTCTTATAGACCATCCTGAACCATGAGTTACAGGTTCACTATGACCCGGTTTACCATATATACAGAGAGGAACAGAAGTATTTGAACACCCTGCGATTTTGCAAGTTCTCCCACTAAGAAATCATGGAGGGGTCTGAAACTCACTTTGTAGGTGCATTCCCACTCTGAGAGACAGAATTAAAATAAAAAAAAACAGAAAATCCAGAAAAGTATTTGAACACCTGAGAAAATCAGTGTTAATATTTGGTACAGAAGCCTTTGTTTGCACATACAGAGGTCAAACGTTTCCTGTAGTTCTTGACCAGGTTTGCACACAGTGCAACAGGGATTTTGGCCGACTCCTCCACACAGATCTCCTCTAGATCTGTCAGGTTTCGGGGCTGTCGCTGAGCAACATCCCTCTAAAGATGTTCTATTGAATTTAGGTCTGGAGACTGGCTAGGCCACTCCAGAACCTTAATATGCTTCTTACGAAGCCACTCCTTGGTCATCCTGGCCGCGTGCTTCGGGTCGTTATCATGTTGGAAGACCCAGCCACGACCCATCTTCAATGCTCTGACTGAGGAAAGAAGGTTGTTGCTCAAAATCTCACAATAAATGGCCCCATTCATCCTCTCCTTAATACAGTCCAATTGCCCTGTCCCCTTTCCAGAAAAGCAACCCCAAAGCATGATGATACCACCACCATGCTTCACAGTAGGGATGGTGTTTTAGGAGATGCAACTCATCCTTCTTTTTCCTCCAAACACGACGAGTGAAGTTTAGACATAAAGTTCTACTTTGGTCTCATCTGACCACATGACTTTCTCCCATGCCTCCTCTGGATCATCCAGACGATCATCAGATGGGCCTGGACATGTGATGACTTGAGCAGAGGAACCTTCCGTGCAATGAATGATTTGAAACCATGACGGTGCAGTGTTCTACCGACAGTGACCTTTGAAACTGTGGTCCCAGCTCTCTTCGTGTCATTGACCAGCTCCTCCCTTGTAGTTCTGGGCTGATTCCTCCTCTTTCTTATAACCAATGATACCTCACGAGGTGAGATCTTGCATGGAGCCCCAGTCCGAGGGAGACTGACAGTCGTCTTTTAGCCTCTTCCATTTTCTAACAATTGCTCCAACAGTTGATCTATTTTCACCAAGCTGCTTGGCAATAGCCCCGTAGCCCTTTCCAGCCTTGTGGAGGTCCACAATTTTGTCTCTGGTGTCTTTTGACAGCTCTTTGGTCTTACCCATGGTAGTAGTTGGCGTCTGACTGACTGTGAGGTGGACAGGTGTCTTTAAAGAGCTCAGGCAGATGCTACTAAGTTAGATTAATGAGTGGAGTAGAGGTGGACTTTTTAAAGGCACAGTAACAGGTCTTTGAGAGCCAGAATTCTTGCTGTTTCTCAGGTGTTCAAATACTTATGTTCAGCAGTGCAAGACAAATACATTCTTTACAAATCATACAATGTGACTTCCTGAATTTTTTTTTTCATTCTGTCTTTCAGAGTGGGAATGCACCTACAATGTGAATTTCAGACCCCACCATGATTTCTAAGTGGGAGAACTTGCAAAATAGCAGGGTGTTCAAATACTTCTGTTCAGCTTTTTTTTTAAGAGCTGAACATTGACTTATAGGATAGCTGCCTTACATCTGGTGACATAAGAGGAAGAGCTTGTTAAGAGCTCATTTGCATTTCTTCCCTCCGAGAATTCCAGAGGAGCATGTATGGCCTATAAGTCTGCTCCCACTGATTAAGGTGCTCTCTCCCTAAGGAGAGTTAGTTTTCCCCAATACTTCTGTTCCTCGCTGTATAATGAGATCAATCTGCTGTCCACATGTCTGCAGTGAACATACAGTACAGACCAAAAGTTTGGACACCGCTTCTTATTCAAAGAGTTTTCTTTATTTTCATGACTATGTAAATTGTAGATTCTCACTGAAGGCATCAAAACCATGAATTAACACATGTGGAATTATATACATAACAAAAAAGTGTGAAACAACTGAAAATATGTCATATTCTAGGTTCTTCAAAGTAGCCACCTTTTGCTTTGATTACAGCTTTGCCCACTCTTGGCATTCTCTTGATGAGCTTCAAGTGGTAGTCACCTGAAATGGTCTTCCAACAGTCTTGAAGGAGTTCCCAGAGATGCTTAGCACTTGTTGGGCCTTTTGCCTTTACTCTGCGGTCCAGCTCACCCCAAACCATCTCGATTGGGTTCAGGTCCGGTGACTGTGGAGGCCAGGTCATCTGGCGCAGCACCCCATCACTCTCCTTCATGGTCAAATAGCCCTTACACAGCCTGGAGGTGTGTTTGGGGTCATTGTCCTGTTGAAAAATAAATGATGGTCCAACTAAACGCAAACCGGATGGAATAGCATGCCGCTGCAAGATGCTGTGGTAGCTGTCACGAACTATGGATCCGACCGCTCCGGATCCCACAGCTCTGACGTAGTGGTCTGTGACGGAGTCTGCGCACGCACAGAGACCTCACGTGACCGGGGTATTACCACTCGGCTAACACCCCCCCACTATACTTCGGTAACTGCCACCACGTGGATTCCCGGTCCACGAGCCGACTATCCGGGTCATTCACTATCACACAGATCAGTGGATGAACCGGATATCACTTACTGACCAACCACAGTCAATCACCCCCAGCTACAATTCCTAAATGCGATTTAACTAACTACCTGGTAACGTCTCCTCAAAGGCAAGGTACGTTGTTCAGCAGCTTAGAATATGGAAGACTTGGCTATTTAGATTTTATAATCTTTAATAAGCGGTAAAAAGCACTGCATACAAGTCTAATGGAAATGACTATAAATCTACAGAATAATAATAACAATATAAATAATCACGACAGTTCAAATGAAAGGGAAAAAGATGAAAGAATACTTAGTTTCTCTGGGTTTCAGATGGTCGTTCATATGTCCTTTTTGAATCCTTGCAAACCCCTTTTCAGTATGTATCAGGGGAGACCCTCAAAGTTCTTCTGATACAGGGATATGCCGTCAATGTCCAATTAAGTGTCTGGTGATGTTCCATGGGTCTCTCTCCTCTGTCCTTGTGCATGGATTTTTATGAACTCTGCCATGGGCAGGAGACTTACTCCTGTCAGCCAATGGCAGCAGAGTGACTGTCAATCCTAGGGATTGCCCCCAAGTGTTTTATGACCCCATCAAAGTTCAGTTCCTACAATGAGGATTATACTTAAGCCCGTATCTCCTTGATACATCGGCATATTGTTATACAGAATACATATTTGCGATCCTTATTTATTTACCTACAGAATGAGACCACACACGGTAATGCTGGGACCTGTAGTTCTTCTACCACCCATAGGTCAGCTAAGGAATCACATCCTCTAGTCATGTTTGATACCCAATTAACCACAATACTCTGTAGAGCCTGGATCTGGTGTCAGAAAGGGCATAAGTTGATTCATAAATGAAATATGAAAGTGGACTGGTTTTATGCCCAGAGCTAATTAAGGGCTATTAGCTCTCCTCAAACCAGACCTGGAAATTAATGACGTCACGCTCCAGCCAGGCTTGACAGCGAGCTGGGCCTGGTATAGCTTTTATGACCTTTTATTGCTGGCCTTACAGAGTAGTGGTAATAAAAGTGTCCATCTATATCATAGGCGACCCAGGCTTCATGAAGATGAGAGTTCACAGTTTTTTACATAGGCCAGAAGCATATAAGATGGCTACCCAGAGGAATTATGTATGTATGCCGCCACACCTCCCTCTTTTAAAAGGTTCCCTGGGGAAATGGCCACAAGCCTATTCCACAGCAACCCAGCCGTCTCCGGCCGATTCTCCCTGCCGCGACAACCCGTCGGCATTTCCATGTAAGCTACCTTTTCTGTGCTGCACGGTGAAGTTGTACTGCTGCAAAATCAGGCTCCATCTCAGCAGTTTCGCATTGTCTCCTGCGAGACGTGCCAACCAGCTGAGGGGATTGTGATCAGTGATCACTGTGAAATTGCGTCCATACAGGTAGTGTTGTAGCTTTTGCAGGGACCACACAATAGCTAAACACTCCTTCTCTATTGTGGAGTAGCTGGTCTCCCTGGCCAGTAACTTACGGCTCAGGTATAGTACAGGATGCTCCTCCCCGGCCTGGTTCACCTGACTCAGAACTGCACCCAGACCAAAGGCGGAAGCATCCGTGTGGACCACAAACTTCCGAGTGAAATCTGGGGCCTGAAGCACAGGAGCACTGGCTAGTGCATCCTTCAGGGCCTGGAAGCCTTGCTCGCATTCCGGCGTCCATGACACCATCCTGGGCAGCTTCTTCTTTGTCAAGTCTGTCAGAGGCTTGGCCAGGGCGCTATAGTTCGGGATGAACTTCCTATAGTACCCGGCCGTTCCCAAGAAAGACATGACCTGCTTCTTGGTGAGAGGTGTTGGCCATCTCGTAATGGCTTTCACCTTCTCTATTTCAGGCCTCAGTGTGCCTCCTCCTACTCTGTGGCCTAAGTAAGTGACCTCATTCATGCCCAGCTGGCACTTGCTAGGCTTAACAGTTAGTCCAGCCACAGCAAGTTTGTCCAGTACTTGCGACAGGTGCACCAGATGCTCCTTCCACGTGGGGCTATACACGGCAATGTCGTCTAAATAGGCGACAGCACATTCTTCTAGTCCTTCCAGCAAGTCATTCACAAGCCTTTGAAAGGTGGCTGGCGCATTCTTCATCCCAAACGGCATTACAGTAAATTCGTATAAGCCGAAAGGGGTGATGAAGGCCGACTTCTCCTGAGCCTCCGAGGTCAGGGGAATCTGCCAATACCCCCTGCTCAGGTCCATGATTGTCAGGTAGCTGGCTCCTGCCAACTTATCTAACAGTTCATCAATCCTGGGCATGGGGTAAGCATCCGAGGTTGTGATGGCATTCAGTTTCCGATAGTCCACACAGAACCTGGTTGTCTGATCTTTCTTCGGGACCAGAACCACCGGTGAGGCCCAAGCGCTGTGGGATTTCTGAATGACCCCGAGCTGCTTCATCTCCTCGATCTCCCTCCTGAGGTCTGCCTGGACCTCCAGTGAGACACGGTAGGCGGACTGCTTTGTGGGAGCATGTGTACCTGTGTCCACATGATGGACTGCAAGGTGAGTTTTCCCGGGTTTCCCTGTAAAAGTGTCACGGTGAGCCGTCAACACTTCTAAGAGCTGAGATCTCTGCTGGGACGAGAGTTGAGGGTTGAGGGTTAAGTCCACCTCCAACTCTCGAGTGTCAGCTAGCAGATCTAGTAGGGGTCGTAGGGGTCGGCCTCCTCCCTTTCGGGCAGGCTGCAAACCGGCATAACATGTGGCGTTCTCTCGTGATGCTCCTTGAGCATGTTGACATGAAACGTCTTCTGTCTCCTACCTCCCTCTCCAAGGCCCACCACATAATTTACCTTACTCAGACATTTGACAATGGGGTACGGCCCTTCCCATGCAGCTTGCAGTTTGTTTTGCCGCATTGGCAGCAGGACATAGACCTTCTGCCCCTCCTGGTAGATTCTCTCTCGGGCAGTGCGGTTATACCACTGCTTCTGTTTGCTTTGGGCCTGCACCATATTCTCCTGTACCAGACCTACCAGCGACTCCATTTTGTCTCGGAACCTGAGGACATAGTCTACTACTGAGACTTCAGTTCCGGCAACCCTGCCTTCCCAAGACTCTCTGATTAGGTCTAGGGGACCTCTTACTCGTCGACCATACAGGAGTTCGAAGGGCGAAAACCCGGTTGACTCCTGGGGAACCTCTCTGTAGGCAAATAGCAGGTGAGGTAGATATCGTTCCCAGTCCTTCCCTTGCGCCTCCACAAACGTCTTCAGCATCTGCTTCAACGTCCCGTTGAAGCGCTCACAGAGGCCGTTTGTTTGTGGGTGGTAAGGGCTGGCTACGATATGGTTCACCTGTATTTTCCTACAGAGCCCCTGCATTAGTTCAGACATGAACTGAGGTCCTTGGTCGCTGAGAAGCTCAGCTGGGAACCCCACTCTCGTGAAGATCCCCAGCAGGGCGTCTGCAACCTTGTCCGCCCTAATGGAGGATAACGCCACTGCTTCCGGGTAGCGCGTCGCGTAATCCACCAGGGTTAATATGAACCGTTTACCCGAACTGCTGGGGATGGCCAGTGGACCAATGATGTCCATGGCCACCCTCCTGAAGGGTTCATCAATTATTGGTAAGGGATTCAATGGAGCTCGGTGACGGTCTCCTGCTTTGCCAACTCGCTGACAGATGTCGCAGGACCTGCAGTACTTGGCGACATCTGCCCCGAGGCCAGGCCAGAAAAAATTCTGCATCACCCGGGACTTTGTTTTGGTTATTCCCAGGTGACCAGCTAAGGGGATCTCATGAGCCACTTGCAGTAATTGTTCCCTGAACTGCACAGGTACAATGAGCTGCCTCTTGAGTGGCCCCACCCTACTGTCACTGTGGGAGATGTCCTCCTTATACAGTTTCCCATTGTCCCAACACATTTGGTATTTGTCTCCCTCAGTGGGAGGGCTGGCAGCTAACCCTCTTAGCTGCTCCAAGGTAGGGTCATCTCGCAGGGCCTGCTCAAAGGCGGCACTACAAGTCCCAGCCAGCTGTCCTGTGGCGAACAGGGACAGTGGCTGAGGCTCTGACGCGGTTAAGTCCACAGGGTCCGAACCGGTGGAAGGGGACACTTCCACTTGCTCTTCCCCAATGGAGCGTTCCGCTTCGGCTTTTGCAGCCCTGCGAGTGACGGGCAACACAGGCACAATAATGTCATCACATTTAACATTTGCACAACTTGAATCAGTTAAACACATGTTTGCTACCTGTGTACATACACCCGCCATCCCCTCTACATCTCCTGTCATTGGAGAACTGCTCCCACACACCCCACCACCCACCTTCCGCGATCCATCCCCAAGGTTATCTGATGTTACGCAAACATCCTTGCACAGTACCTCGGGATGTCCAGGGACCTCCATAGGGACGGGTGAGTCCTGTGTGCTTCCAGGGGGCACGTAGCACGAGACCAATCGTCCTAGGTCAGTGCCTAATAAAACATTTGTGGGGATCTCCGCAGAGACTCCCACCTCCCTTACTCCACTCCCAGCCCCCCAATCAAGGAAAACACGAGCTAGGGGAACATTAGGGCTCACCCCCCCAACTCCCGTGATGGTGAGGCTTTTGCCGGGAATAAGGTCTGTGTCATCCACTAGTTCAGGCCGAACTAGTGTGACTTCGGCTCCTGTATCGCGGAAGCCTGTGGTGCACCGGTTGCCCACAGTAACCGACTGTAGGTTGTCTGCGGTGTGTCTTGCAGCTCCATTCACTAACAGCACAGATGATGGGTTGCGGGCAAGCTTGCCAGGAGGTGCTGTCTTCTTCTCCGGGCACGAGTGGCTGAGGTGTCCTGGCTTGCCGCACGCATAGCACTTGTGCGCGTCTGTCGGTGCTGGCTTGACTCCTTCCGGTCTTTGTGCAGGCCTGTGAAAGGGTCGCTGGACAGGAACCGACAAAGCTGGCCGGGAGGAAGAAGCAGATGAAGTGGTTCCTCCCAGGCGGGACAGAGTGTCTTTGAATGCCCGAGTGCTGGGCATGGCGACATATTCATCGGCTAGCTCGGCCGCCTCTCGCGCACTCTTCGGCTTGTGCTCACATACATATTTTTGCACATCTGTGGGGCAATTGGAGACAAACTGTTCTCGGACCATCAGATCCGCCAGGGACTGCTTGGTGTCCTCTGTGAGGGGATCAGACCACTGTTGGAAGGTGGTCTGCAACTTGCCCAGATGGTCCATAAAAGTATCTCCGGGCCCTCTCCACAGGGACCGGAACCGTAAACGGTAAGTCTCTGGAGTCAGCTGGTACTTGACCAGAATAGCCTTTTTGATGACCGCGTAACTGGTACGCTCTGCTAATGGTAGTCCGACCAGGGCCTCCATAGCTTTGCCCTTCAGTGCGGACATTAGATGTCCCGCCCACTGTGGCTCTGGTACCTGGTACTGCTGGCATGAGGTTTCAAAAGCATGCAGGAAAAGATCAATGTCACAGTTCTCAGACTCCATCACAGGCAGTTTTGGCTTGACCATCAGGGATGGGCCTGTGGATGTGGCATGCCGGTCGGACCCCTGAAGCTGTACTCGGGCCATGTCCAGTTCATGCCTGCGGACAGCTTCCCGTTCTGCAGCCTCGCGCTCAGCCTGGCGCTCTGCCCGACGTGCCTCCAGCAGCCGAAAATATAAGTCCGGGTTACTAAGCATTAGTTGGTCCAGACCATTTTGGGATGGCATAGAGACAGAGTTATGTCCAGCTAGAGGACTGCAAGCCCCAGCAGGCTGTCCTCCTCCCAGTTCATCATCCTCATTCTGGAAGGGGTCACCTGGCTCAGGGGCCCCAGAGTCTCCTCCATTCTCTGAATCCTGCAGGGATGACTCTTGACTCCTCCGTGCACATAACTCCTGGATGAGGACAGTCTTATTTTTCCCATATACTTGGATGCCTTTGTGCTCACACAGAGCTGTGATATCAGCCACGCTCAGGGCGTCATAATTCACGGATTCGGACATTATTGCCAAATAAAAGATAGGACAGAAAACAAGAGAGAGGGGAGGGTACGGTCGTGAATTATTATTCTATCAAAACTAATGCACTGTGCTTCGTCTTCCAGAATTTTTCAATCCTTTAGTACAGAGTTATGGACATAACTTCATGCACTAATATTCTAAGCATACAGAATCCCGTAAGCTGCCACCATAAAAATGTCACGAACTATGGATCCGATCGCTCCAGATCCCACAGCTCTGACGTAGTGGTCTGTGACGGAGTCTGCGCACGCACAGAGACCTCACGTGACCGGGGTATTACCACTCGGCTAACACCCCCCCACTATACTTCGGTAACTGCCACCACGTGGATTCCCGGTCCACGAGCCGACTATCCGGGTCATTCACTATCACACAGATCAGTGGATGAACCGGATATCACTTACTGACCAACCACAGTCAATCACCCCCAGCTACAATTCCTAAATGCGATTTAACTAACTACCTGGTAACGTCTCCTCAAAGGCAAGGTACGTTGTTCAGCAGCTTAGAATATGGAAGACTTGGCTATTTAGATTTTATAATCTTTAATAAGCGGTAAAAAGCAGTGCATACAAGTCTAATGGAAATGACTATAAATCTACAGAATAATAATAACAATATAAATAATCACGACAGTTCAAATGAAAGGGAAAAAGATGAAAGAATACTTAGTGTCTCTGGAGGGTTTCAGATGGTCGTTCATATGTCCTTTTTGAATCCTTGCAAACCCCTTTTCAGTATGTATCAGGGGAGACCCTCAAAGTTCTTCTGATACAGGGATATGCCGTCAATGTCCAATTAAGTGTCTGGTGATGTTCCATGGGTCTCTCTCCTCTGTCCTTGTGCATGGATTTTTATGAACTCTGCCATGGGCAGGAGACTTACTCCTGTCAGCCAATGGCAGCAGAGTGACTGTCAATTCTAGGGATTGCCCCCAAGTGTTTTATGACCCCATCAAAGTTCCGTTCCTACAATGAGGATTATACTTAAGCCCGTATCTCCTTGATACATCGGCATACTGTTATACAGAATACATATTTGCGATCCTTATTTATTTACCTACAGAATGAGACCACACACGGTAATGCTGGGACCTGTAGTTCTTCTACCACCCATAGCTCAGCTAAGGAATCACATCCTCTAGTCATGTTTGATACCCAATTAACCACAATACTCTGTAGAGCCTGGATCTGGTGTCAGAAAGGGCATAAGTTGATTCATAAATGAAATATGAAAGTGGACTGGTTTTATGCCCAGAGCTAATTAAGGGCTATTAGCTCTCCTCAAACCAGACCTGGAAATTAATGACGTCACGCTCCAGCCAGGCTTGACAGCGAGCTGGGCCTGGTATAGCTTTTATGACCTTTTATTGCTGGCCTTACAGAGTAGTGGTAATAAAAGTGTCCATCTATATCATAGGCGACCCAGGCTTCATGAAGATGAGAGTTCACAGTTTTTTACATAGGCCAGAAGCATATAAGATGGCTACCCAGAGGAATTATGTATGTATGCCGCCACAGTAGCCATGCTGGTTCAGTATGCCTTCAATTCTGAATAAATCCCCAACAGTGTCACCAGCAAAGCACCCCCACACCATCACACCTCCTCCTCCATGCTTCACGGTGGGAACCAGGCATGTAGAGTCCATCCGTTCACCTTTTCTGCGTCTCACAAAGACACGGTGGTTGGAACCAAACATCTCAAATTTGGACTCATCAGACCAAAGCACAGATTTCCACTGGTCTAATGTCCATTCCTTGTGTTCTTTAGCCCAAACAAGTCTCTTCTGTTTGTTGCCTGTCCTTAGCAGTGGTTTCCTAGCAGATATTCTACTATTAAGGCCTGATTCAGTGTCTCCTCTTAACAGTTGTTCTAGAGATGTGTCTGCTGCTAGAACTCTGTGTGGCATTGACCTGGTCTCTAATCTGAGCTGCTGTTAACCTGCGATTTCTGAGGCTGGTGACTCGGATGAACTTATCCTCTGCAGCAGAGGTGACTCTTGGTCTTCCTTTCCTGGGGTGGTCCGCATGTGAACCAGTTTCTTTGTAGCGCTTGATGGTTTTTGTGACTGCACTTGGGGACACTTTCAAAGTTTTCCCAATTTTTCGGACTGACTTTCATTTCTTAAAGTAATGATGGCCACTCGTTTTTCTTAGCTGCTTTTTTCTTGCCATAATACAAATTCTAACAGTCTATTCAGTAGGACTATCAGCTGTGTATCCACCTGACTTCTCCACAACGCAACTAATGGTCCCAACCCCATTTATAAGGCAAGAAATCCCACTTATTAAACCTGACAGGGCACACCTGTGAAGTGAAAACCATTTCAGGTGACTACCTCTTGAAGCTCATCAAGAGAATGCCAAGAGTGTGCAAAGCAGTAATCAAAGCAAAAGGTGGCTACTTTGAAGAACCTAGAATATGACATATTTTCAGTTGTTTCATACTTTTTGTTAAGTATATAATTCCACATGTGTTAATTCATAGTTTTGATGCCTTCAGTGTGAATCTACAATTTTCATGGTCATGAAAATAAAGAAAACTCTTTGAATAATAAGGTGTGTCCAAACTTTTGGTCTGTACTGTACATATATATGATGGAATGGATATAGTGATGGCCTATGTGTGCATGTACAGTCATGTGAAAAAATTAGGACACCCTTTGAAAGCATGTGGTTTTTTGTAACATTTTTAATAAAAGGTTATTTCATCTCCGTTTCAACAATACAGAGAGATTAAAGTAATCCAACTAAACAAAGAAAACTGAAGAAAAGTCTTTTCAAGATCTTCTGTAAATGTCATTCTACAAAAATGCCTATTCTAACTGAGGAAAAAGATAGGACACCCTCACATGTATTCCCTCTTAAATTGGCTCAGATCTCACACAGGTATATCACACCAGGTGCACATAATTAGTAGATCGTTACTCTGCATGTTGAATGAGGCTTGCCCTATTTAAACCTCAGACATTTAGTTTGGTGTGCTCCTGACTGTTGAAGTGAGAGTGAGCACCATGGTGAGAGCAAAAGAGCTGTCAGAGGACTTCAGAAAAAAGATTGTAGCAGCCTATGAGTCTGGGAAGGGATTTAAAAAGATCTCAAAAGATTTTGAAATCAGCCATTCCACTGTCCGGAAGATAGTCTACAAGTGGAGGGCTTTCAAAACAACTGCCAACATGCCCAGGACTGGTCGCCCCAGCAAGTTCACCCCAAGAGCAGACCGCAAGATGCTAAAAGAGGTCTCCAAAAACCCTAAAGTGTCATCTCGAGAACTACAGCAGGCTCTGGCTACTGTTGATGTAGAAGTACATGCCTCTACAATCAGAAAGAGACTGTACAAGTTTAACTTGCATGGGAGGTGTGCAAGGAGGAAACCTTTGCTTTCCAAGAGAAACATCGAGGCCAGACTGACATTTGCCAAAGATAAAGTTGACAAAGACCAGGACTTCTGGAATAATGTTCTTTGGACAGATGAGTCCAAAATTGAATTATTTGGACACAACA
This sequence comes from Bufo gargarizans, assembly GCF_014858855.1. NCBI lineage: Eukaryota > Metazoa > Chordata > Amphibia > Anura > Bufonidae > Bufo > Bufo gargarizans. The sequence continues at coordinate 41,843,933 of NC_058085.1, forward strand.
GCAGAGGACATGTTTGGCGTAAACCAAACACAGCATTCCAAGAAAAGAACCTCATACCAACTGTGAAGCATGGAGGTGGAAGTGTCATGGTTTGGGGCTGCTTTGCTGCAGCAGGACCTGGTCAGCTCACCATAATAGAATCCACGATGAATTCTACTGTGTATCAGAAGGTGCTTGAAGAACATGTGAGACCATCAGTTAGAAAATTAAAGCTGAAGCGGAACTGGACCATGCAACATGACAATGACCCAAAACATACTAGTAAATCAACCAAAGATTGGCTGAAAAAGAAGAAATGGAGAGTCCTGGAATGGCCAAGTCAAAGTCCAGATTTGAATCCCATTGAGATGCTGTGGGGTGACTTGAAAAGGGCTGTACGTGCAAGAAACCCCTCAAACATCTCACAGCTGAAAAAGTTCTGCATTGAGGAGTGGGGTAAAATTTCCTCAGACCGATGTCGAAGACTGGTAGATGGCTACAAGAACCGTCTCACTGCAGTTATTTCAGCCAAAGGAGGTAACACTCGCTATTAGGGGCAAGGGTGTCCTATCTTTTTCCTCAGTTAGAATAGGCATTTTTGTAGAATGACATTTACAGAAGATCTTGAAAAGACTTTTCTTCAGTTTTCTTTGTTTAGTCGGATTACTTTAATCTCTCTGTATTGTTGAAACGGAGATGAAATAACCTTTTATTAAAAATGTTACAAAAAACCACATGCTTTCAAAGGGTGTCCTAATTTTTTCACATGACTGTATGTATCATGTGTGCACGTGTCTGTAATGATTAGGTATACCTGTGCATGTACTCTCTGTAGCAGGAGAGCCAGGATAATGACACTGACACTTGGGGTACAGGATAATGACACTGACACTTGGGGTACAGGATAATGACACTGACACTCGGGGTACAGGATAATGACACACTGACACTTGGGGTACAGGATAATGACACACTGACACTTGGGGTACAGGATAATGACACTGACACTTGGGGTACAGGATAATGACACTGACACTTGGGGTACAGGATAATGACACTGACACTTGGGGTACAGGATAATGACACCCTGACACTTGGGGTACAGGATAATGACACTGACACTTGGGGTACAGGATAATGACACTGACACTTGGGGTACAGGATAATGACACACTGACACTTGGGGTACAGGATAATGACACTGACACTTGGGGTACAGGATAATGACACTGACACTTGGGGTACAGGATAATGACACTGACACTTGGGGTACAGGATAATGACACCCTGACACTTGGGGTACAGGATAATGACACTGACACTTGGGGTACAGGATAATGACACTGACACTTGGGGTACAGGATAATGACACGCTGACACTTGGGGTACAGGATAATGACACTGACACTTGAGGTACAGGATAAGGACACTGACAATTGGGGTACAGGATAATGACACTGACACTTGGGGTACAGGATAAGGACACTGACACTTGGGGTACAGGATAATGACACTGACACTTGGGGTACAGGATAATGACACTGATACTTGAGGTACAGGATAATGACACAGTGACACTTGGGGTACAGAATAATGACACAGTGAAACTTGGGGTACAGGATAATTACACAGTGACACTTGGGGTACAGGATAATGACACAGTGACACTTGGGGTACAGGATAATGACGCTGACACTTGGGGTACAGGATAATGACACTGATACTTGAGGTACAGGATAATGACACAGTGTCACTTGGGGTACAGGATAATGACACAGTGAAACTTGGGGTACAGGATAATTACACAGTGACACTTGGGGTACAGGATAATGACACAGTGACACTTGGGGTACAGGATAATGACACGCTGACACTCGGGGTACAGGTTAATGACACGCTGACACTTGGGGTACAGGATAATGACACTTGGGGTACAGGATACTGACACTTGGGGTACAGGATAATGACACTGACACTTGGGGTACAGGATAATGACACACTGACACTCGGGGTACAGGATAATGACATTGACACTTGGGGTACAGGATAATGACACTGACACTTGGGGTACAGGATAATGACGCTGACACTTGGGGTACAGGATAATGACGCTGACACTTGGGGTACAGGATAATGACACTGACACTTGGGGTACAGGATAATGACCCCCTGACACTTGGGGTACAGGATAATGACACTGACACTTGGGGTACAGGATAATGACGCTGACACTTGGGGTACAGGATAATGCCACTGACACTTGGGGTACAGGATAATGACACACTGACACTTGGGGTACAAGATAATGACACTGACACTTGGGGTACAGGATAATGACACTGACACTTGGGGTACAGGATAATGACACTGACACGTGGGGTACAGGATAATGACACTGACACGTGGGGTACAGGATACTGACACAGTGACACGTGGGGTCCAGGATAATGACACTGACACTTGGGGTACAGGATAATGACACTGACACTTGGGGTACAGGATAATGACACTGACACTTGGGGTACAGGATAATGACACTGGCACTTGGGGTACAGGATAATGACACTGACACTTGGGATACAGGATAGTGACACTGACACTTGGGGTACAGGATAATGACACACTGACACTTGGGGTACAGGATAATGACACTGACACTTGGGGTACAGGATAATGACACTGACACTTGGGGTACAGGATAATGACACTGACACTTGGGGTACAGGATAGTGACACAATGACACTTGGGATACAGGATAATGACACTGACACTTGGGGTACAGGATAATGACACTGACACTTGGGGTACAGGATAATGACACTGACACTTGGGGTACAGGATAATGACACTGACACTTGGGGTACAGGATAATGACACTGGCACTTGGGGTACAGGACAATGATGCTCTGATATTTGGGGTACAGGACAATGATGCCCTGATATTTGGGGTACAGGATAATGACACTGACACTCGGGGTACTGGACAATGATGCTCTGATATTTGGGGTACAGGACAATGATGCCCTGATATTTGGGGTACTAGCGGTCAGCGGGTCTGATAACGTTTTGTCCCCTCCTTGTACGTTTGGCAGTTGTCAGGTTCTGGATGACATGGGAAAGTGATTTCAGCTTTTGCTGACTGTGCGCCCGGGATGAAGTCATGCACTTGGAAGTCCTGGTCTGTGTAAGGATTACGGGAATTTTGGGCTGCACACAGCAGAAGATCATTCACACCTCTACAGACATTGGGGCCCCGGCCCATCTTTCTTTACTGCCACCCCCTGGAACATCAGGGTACTGCAGCACATTAGTATAGTTATAGGGCTGGACAAGGGGCCACTACTATGAAGTGTACCTTGTAAAAGGAGCGGGGCTCTGACTACCTCTCAGAAGGTATAGCCGATGTTTGGACATTGTTGATTTCTAATATTTAAATGAAATATATTTTATAATTTATATGCTAAAGCCCGATACTGTGACCTCACCCTGCGGTGACCACCAGGCTGCCCCCTATGTCGCCCCTTTAACACTTACAGCTCCCCTCATTTTTAGCAGTCGTGTTTCAATGTTGGCTGAAAACCAGTACAGACCTTATACTTCTCACAGCTGAGGGGTTGTTACAATGTATCCAGGCTATACAGTTCCATGGGAGGTTAACACATCAGCAGCAAAAACTGTCCTCTGCTTTGTAACAATGTATCAGTGCAGGTAAAATGTATCAACCTGGAGTCTACACTGGATACCACTTTAAGGGTACTTTCACACTTGCGTTTTTCTTTTCCGGCATAGAGTTCCGTCACAGGGGCTCTATACCGGAAAATAACTGATCAGGCATATCCCCATGCATTCTGAATGGAGAGTAATCCGTTCAGGATGCATCAGGATGTCTTCAGTTCAGTCGTTTTGACTGATCAGGCAAAAGAGAAAACCGTAGCATGCTACGGTTTTATCTCCGGCGAAAAAAACTGAAGACTTGCCTGAATGCCGGATCCGGCATTTTTTTCCATAGGAATGTATTAGTGCCGGATCCGGCATTCAAAATACCGGAATGCCGGATCCGTCCTTCCGGTCTGCGGATGCGCAGACCTTTAAAAATGAAAAAAAAAAAAAAAAACTGATCCGTTTTGCCTGATGACACCGGAAAAACGGATCCGGTATTGCAATGCATTTTTCTGACTGATCAGGCATTTTTCTGACTGATCAGGATCCTGATCAGTCAGAAAAATGCCTGATCAGTCAGAAAAAATGACATCAGTTTGCATACAGTTTGCCTGATCAGGCAGTCAGTTCAGGCAACGGAACTGCCTGCCGGAATCAAACAACGCAAGTGTGAAAGTACCCTAACAAATCGTCAGCTGTAGCATGTTCACATTCAGTGACAGACAGCAGAGATACTGAAAATGGTTAGACATGACAAAGTGTCAGAACTTTCCATTACACAGTGACTAAGCTTCATTAAAGGGCATCTGTCAGCAGTTTTGTCCCTATGACACTGGCTGACCTGTTACATGTGCACTCGGCAGCTGAAGACGTCTGTGTTGGTCCCATGTTCCTATGTGTCTGCATTGCTGAGAAAAATGAAGTTTTACTATATGCAAATGAGCCTTAGGAGCAACGGGGGTGTTACCATTACACCTGGAGGCTCTGCTCTCACTGCCGCTGCCGCACCCTCTGCACTTTGATTGACAAGGCCAGGCAGTGTAAATGTCATCACACCTCGTCCTGTCAATCAAAGTGGAGAGGGTGCAGCAGTTGCAGAGAGAGCAGAGCCTCTAGGTGTAATGGTAACGCCCCCGTTGCTTCTAGAGGCTCATTTGCATATAGCAAAACATCATTTTTATCAGTCTCACTAACAACCTCCCGGTGATGTTCTGCAAAGGAGAGAGATCAATTACACCTCTGTCTAAAAATTAAAAGAAACATTGGGGAGAACAATGCGATTACCATGTTCAAGGCTGCTGCTTGCTGTCAGTGACTAGAACAGAAAGCCTGCAGGAACCTGATGAACATGGGACCAACACAGATGCCTTCAGCTGCCAAGTGCCCATGTAACAGGTCAGCCAGTGTCATAGGTACAAAACTTCTGACAGATGCTCTTAAATGTTAAACTGGACAGTCCCTTTAAGAATGTGAAAGATATTAGATTCAGAGCAGAGATAAGTGGCACATGACTGTCTAGTGGACACTTATCCACACTTCCTAGTGAAAAAAACAAGCCCATTTGCCATATCCACGTGTTCGTCATCATTGGGGCGGGGATCTGTTGTTGTGAAGCTCCTCTATAGGTGCCACCTGTGGACCTATAGGTACTATTGCCAGGGCCGTCTTTACTAAGGGGCAAAAGGGGCAGCTGCCCCGGGCCCAGTTGCTCCTGGGGGGCCCAAGGCAGCAGCCTCTTGAGCCCTGCTAGCTACTGCCCCGGGTGTCAAGCTGTCAGCTACACAGGGGTGCTGCCATGCCATGCCTGCCGTCACTGAGTCCAGGCATCATGATCGTACTGTGTTAAAGTTGTGATCTAGGACCTTAATGACATCATCACCATGTGACCAGTAACCTAGCAATTACTGGTCACATGGCTATAAGGTCATCACAGGTCCTAGCAGGAGTGTTGCAGAAGTTAACTGTGGAGCTTTTTTGTGTGAATATTACATCAGAAAGAGGTGACAGGGGCTGTTATGTTAATATACTGTAAACTACTGTATAATGGGGTGCTGTATACTGTGTGGGGGCCTGTATACTGTGGGGGGATGTATACTGTGTGGTGGGCTGTATACTGTGTGGTGGGCTCTATATTGTGTGGTGGGCTCTATATTGTGTGGTGGGCTGTATATTGTGTGGTGGGCTGTATACTGTGTGGTGGGCTGTATACTGTGTGGGGGTTGTATGCTGTGGGGGGCCTGTATACTGTGGGGGCTGTATACTGTGTGGGGGCCTGTATACTGTGGGGGCCTGTATAGTGGGGGGAGCTATACTGTATACTGTGGGGGGTCTGTATACTGTGGGTGCGTTATAGTGTGGAGTGCTATACTGCTGTACTGTATAGTGTGGGGGGCTGTATCGTGTATAGTTTGGGGTGCTGTATACAGTGAGGTGTTGTATACTGTAAGGTGTTGTATACTGTGGGCTGCTATACTGCTCTACTATATACTGTGGGGTACTGTATAGTGTGGGGTGCTATACTGCATACTGTGGGTGCGGTATAGTGTGGAGTGCTATACTGCTGTACTGTATAGTGTGGGGGGCTGTATCGTGTATAGTTTGGGGTGCTGTATACAGTGAGGTGTTGTATACTGTGGGGTGCTGTATACTGTGGGCTGCTATACTGCTCTACTATATACTGTGGGGTACTGTATAGTGTGTGGTGCTGTATACTATAGGGTGCTATACCGCATACTGTGGGGTGCTGGGGTGCACTGTAACACTAGGGTTACCCGAGCCCCGGTCTCCTTCCTGCACAGCGGTGCCCACTTCCAGCCTGAGCCCAGCTGCCCAGAGCACTGATCCTGAGCCGCTGGAGTCTTCAGAACTGGAAGTATTTACAGTCATTCACTGGACTCTACCAGATGTGTGGATTTTTTGTGTGTGTGTTGTGGTGGAGGGCGTGATTGCATGCTAAGGTGTGAGAAGGCGGGATCCAGGGGGCCCAAGTAAATTTTTGCCCAGGGTCCAATCAATATTAAAGACGGCCCTGACTATTGCTGCACATATAGGGGCACTGCAGATGTCGTAACGGTTACGACCACCACTGAACAGGTGCGTTAACACTGCCATTTCTGTCAGAGGTTCTTACGGTACAATAATTTTGATGCTTCAGGGCCTGTTTACACTGGCAGCTTTTCTAGAGGTGACGAGCACCAATCGACCCTATGACAAGTCTATATGCGCTCCTTTATCTCCATCATCCTCGCTGATGGCAATTTACAAGAAATCATATGAAACAGCCAAGAAATGGTTAATGACTTTCGGACAAGAGGGATGAGAACGAAGAAGGGCCCCTCCTCTGGCCGGCAGATATGGCACCATGGTCTACGTCGCCCTCTGCTGGCGCTGACATGAACTGCAGGACTCACTAGAGTCAAACCCACCTTTATAAAAAATAAATAAATAAATAAATAAAACATTCCCATCTTATCTATAGACAAGAGCAGGACTGCGATCATTCCTCCCAACATTAACCCTTCCATCTTTATCAGATTCACTCTTTAACCCTTTCAGCCACAGAGGATTTTCGTTATTTTATTTTTGACTTCCTGCCTTCCGTTCACGTATGAGGGCCTGTTTTTTGCGGCACAAGTTGCACTTTCTAATGGCAATACTTTCTATTGAATACGACGTTGTGAGAAGCTGTGTCGAAATTGGGGGGAAAAAAAAAAATATAAATTCGTCCAGTTTTTATGAGTTTACAGCATCCCCTGTGCAGTAAAACTGCCCGCGCCCTTCATTCTCCGGATCAGTGCGATTTGTGGTTTAATACTGAAAAAGAAATTTTTGGTTAAGAATTTTTTTTTTTCCTTTCATCAACATATTCTGACCCCCATAACGTTTCTATAGTTATGTCTACGGAGCGGTGCGGGGGCTCATTTTTTGTGGAACAATCTGTAGATTTTATTGATACCATTTTGGGACGTGTATGACTTTGTTACTACTTTGTTACGCTGAATCGCCCATTTAGATTTTTTTTCCTTCCGTTACACAGTTTGGAATAAATATTTTGTATTTTAATAGCATGGGAATCTTGGAATGCAGTGATGTTTATTTTTAAAAACTTCATTTCTTCCTAGGGAACAAGAACATTCAACCATCAGATCGCTCCTGTCACAGTCTATGAGAAATTCACTATGTTCCTATGGAGCCCTAGGAACATAGCTGGGGCAGCCTCAGATCATTCAGACGGACCGAGGCTGCCGCAGGGAATAAACAGCTCACCTGATCGCCATTCCAGCCCTGGGAGCGCAGTACTCCTGGGTTTTCACCGCTCGGATTCCATGGTCACATTTGACTATGACATCTGAGTGGTTAAATGTCAGTGATCGGCATTCTTTCCGATCACAGACATTAACCCCGGGTCTCTGCAGTGTGAAATAGCAGGCATCCTACGGCTATGGTGCTCCGCTCAACATGTACGGTGCTAGTCGTCAAGGGTTTAAAGAGTCCTTGGTGTTGCCTTTCACTGACAATGCATCTCTCTATTCACTGCCACCGCAAACAGAGCGCGCAAAGTGCCGGAGGGCGCACTATGGGACTGCCCCACAAAAGTGAATGGAGCGGTGGTCACCACAAGGCTATTTTCGGCAGTCCCATAGAAATAAAACGGAGGGCAGCCGTATAGGTGCACATCAGACCTTGGGGCTTATCCTAGCGATATGCCACCAATGTCCAAGATGGGACAACCCCTTTAAGGTGGCCATAAACTTTCAATAGCTCTCAGGCAAATGCTCTTTCAGCCGATAGCTATTTCTCCTGACATGCATGTTCAGTTTATGGTCAAGCAATCCTTCTAAAAAAAAAAAAAATAGAAACTGTCCAAAGTGGAGAACCCCTTTAAAGAAGCCAAACAATAGGCTGCATGTTGATGGTTTCCAGGTAGAAAACTTTTATTCCAACACAAAGTTTAGGTAAAACGAACAGTAAAAATGAATGAAAATGTCAAAAATATTTAAAGCAGAGATTCTGAATATGACATCTGCTAACAGGCAGAGCTTCCCCTTGAAGTAATTAGAGCAATAACGATTTTTGAGGCTGGAGATTTTTCTCATTCAGGTCATAGAAACCCATTAACCATATTGAGATGTTAATATGCGAGTAACACAGCACCTTCTTTCTATGTAGCGCTGCCTGTGCGCCCTCTAGTGTTCATACAGTAGATGGACAGCAGGATTTACTTTGATAAGGAATTTTCCAGTTTTTACCTAAATAAAGTGTAATCTCTGTATAGTGAACAGGGCTGTGACTATCTAATATGCTTTGTGTTTCAATGCCTCACCATTTTCAAGATCTCTGTATTTTATCACTGAATAGAAACATTCTTGATAACATCCAAAGGCTGGTACACTAATATTTCTCACAGCTGAGGGTTTGTACAGTTGTATCCAGTGCAGATAATCCTCTGCACCAGCAACACAGCATCAGCACAAATCTCACTCCTGTCCCGCCAGTTTGCTACAATGTATCAGTGCAGGTATACGTAGCAGCCAACCAAGGATTGCCTAGACTGGGTAGAACTGTAACAAAACATCAGCTTTGGGAAGTGGTAGGTCTGTACAGGTTCTCAGCCTCTGGATTCAAATGTTCTCATCTACTGACAGCAAGCAGAGATCTTAAAAATGGTAGAGTATATTAGAAAGTTGCAGAATCTTTCATTGTAAAATGAAAGGGGTGTTCCGGTTATGTGAAGTTATCCTCTATCCTATGGATTGGGGATAACTATTACATCTGGTGGGGGTCTCAGTGGTAGGTCCGCCACAATCACAAGAATGAGGACCCCATGGAGTCCCATTAAATGACTGGAGCAGCCGGTTGCTGTATGCCATCTCTAGAACTCTCTTAGAAATTAATGGGCCTGTTCTCATGATGGGGGATCGCTGTTCGATCGATGGGGGTTCTACCTCTGGGGCCCCCACCGATCTAATAGTTACCCCCTATCCTGTGGATACGTCACATAACCAGAATACCGCTTAATATACATAAACCTGGACAGCTTCTTTAATAGCCACTCGCGTTCATGTGTAAACCCTGTTCTACCCTTGCTTGGTCTCATGCTTGCAGTCAGTGACAGGGCTGCGCTGGGATAGACTCTCCTTGGCATGGGCGGCTTCTTCTCTGCAGTCTGGCGAAACATTCCTTTCATTTCTGAGGTCTGGCAGACACACTTCACGGGTTCTGGAGATAAACAGCGGGTAGCCAGTGATACGTGTGGGAGAGTCGGGCCCCTTACAGCCTGCGGAGTTCTGTGACACGATTAGGACGGGTGAAGTGAATAACACTGGCTATCCGAAGATGATGGCACCTGTCGGGGGTGAGATAGATCAGGTAGCAGGTCTTGGGGGTGATGTGCTGGAAGCAGGAAAAACGGGCGAGCGCCTGAGACCAGGGCCAAATTGTGAAGTGCAGACGACTGGATCAGCACGATCTTGTGGGGTATTTCAGGTATGTAGTGGTCAGTACCTACCGAAAGTGGTCCCCAAGGAAGGACAACCTGTGACAGGGTCATGGGTGCCCAAAGCTCCTTGATGTGTGGGGTATGAAGGCTACCCCATGTGGTCTGATCCCACAGAAGACATACTGTACAGCAAATTGCTGACAACATGACTGCTGTTTATGACAGAAAGGTGTCAAGAGACACAGGGGATCCCATGTATTCGGAGACCGTTCAGAGCACCCCATGCTGATACCTGTTCACCATCAAAACCTCTACAGTGAACATCAGTTCCATGCTATGGAGTAATAGAAGAAGGAGGCGGGTCTGATGAATCATGTGGAAGTCCGGGTGCGTGTGCGTCACTTACCTAGGGAAGAGATGGCACTAGGATGCACTATGGGAAGAAGATGACTTGGTGGAGGCAGCGTGGTGCGCCGGGTAATATTATGCTGGGAAATGTTGTGTCATGTATCAACTAACCACTGTACAGACAAGAAGCGGTTTGTATCAGCAGGATAATACTGACCATGGAACAGGACAAGTTCTAGACGGCCATCTGTCTCCAAGTTACCCAAATCTCAATCTGATCGCCTTCCGAGAGATGTGCTGGGAAAAAACAAGTCTGAACCATGGAGGCCGCATCAAGCAATTTACAGGATCTGCTGCTAACGACTTTGCGCCAGATCCCACAGGACACCTCAGAGATGTTGTGAGGTCCATGCCTCGACAGGTCACCAATTCAGGCAGCACAAGGAAGTGTATTCCTTTAAAATGACCCACCCATATAGAAGAAGATGCCAGGATGAATAGATTTGTACATTAAAGGGCAATGACCAGACCATGAAAAGTTCTGCAAGTTTTTAATACGTGTGCTGATACTTCACCATTTTCAAGATGTCTGTTTGCGGTCTGTGAATGGGAATACTGCACTACAGGTCATATTGCGCTTCCTACTCAGGAAACTGGAAGGCAGTGGTCGCGTTAGGTAACTCCTCGAATAAGCAGAGTTCATGATACCTGACCACTGGTGAATACCTGCTCCTCTGGCGTCAGCTCCAATAGGGCTCCATACAAATGCCCTTAAGGGGGTTTGCCAGCTCTAGCCACAGCATCAATAGCGGTTTGGTGGGGGTCCAAATTTCAGCACCACCCACAGTTCAGCCGACTGGATTGCTGTGTGCCAGGTACAGCGGCGAACACTGGGTAGTGGCTGTGCCAGGTTTTGCAGCTCATCAGACCCAACCAATCTGACATTGATGCTAAGGATATTGCAGTTCTCAGAAAACCCAAGAACTAAGTCAACCATGTTTGGCGGTAGATATATTCTCGAGATTTGCATCAACCAATCAGAATGAGTGTATAAGGAATCGTTAATTTATTTGCATAAAAACGTCTTAACACTTATATATATATATATATATTTACATCAGTTACCCAGCTACCAGCCCCATTTGTCAGAAATGTATTGCTTTAATAGAAAAGCACAGTGTCTCCTGCAGCTCATGACGTCACTGCTGCCATCCTGTCCTCACAAGTGACGGGCGATTCGTGACCCCAGCAATCACACAGAGGTCTCTGTCAGACCCAGATCAGCATCCCGTGTAAGCCAACCCAAGGCGATGAGCAGAGTAAGTTCTGAGAGGAAATCAGCAGCAGAAATTACACATGAATTGTGCCAAAAAGTAACCAAAATCAAGGCCTTTTCTCCGTGTTCTCACCGGTAAGCCGCTTAGTGCTGGTGGCGAGGAGGATTAAGACTCTGCCTGAGCTTCCCGGGAAAACGTCTAAAAATGCAGAGGAAAAGTTTCAGTATCCTTATTTAGAGGAAGATGACATGAGAGTATGTAATGATAGGTATTATACATCCCGGTGCAGTATGTTCGCTGGGTAAGTATTCCCCTCTTTCTAATATGCAGCTTGATATTAAAGGGGTTGTCTCACCTCAGATGTTGGTGGCAAGTTGCTCGGACACACTACCAGTCATATAGGTGCATGTCCTACATCTATCACCAGAACGGAGAGCAGCCATGCAGCCACCCTCCATTAATTTCTATGGGGCTCAGGAAAATAACCCATCACCGGTTCTGCTATTTCCAGCAGTTCCATAGAAGTGAATGGAGCGGTGGCAGTGCTTGCAAGGTGCGCTCTCCATTCCTTTCTAAGGGGCTTCCGTACATAGCTGAGTGTGCTCACTTTTTGGAACTCCCGTAGAAATGAATGGACAGCCTGCCACGCTCTCCTTGACTTTTAAAGTCCCATTCAGGAGATAAGTGCAGGTCTCAGAGATGGGACCCACATCTATCTGACTCTGATTGTATATCATTACTAGGAAATGCCTTCAAAGTCCCAGATGACACAACCCCATTAAGATTTCCTTTAGGTCCCTCCTCCCTTCTGAATCCATCGTCATATCCTGGACCCATTTCCATGACGTCTGTGTCATCACTGGCTCCTAGACCAGGGTATGGCTAGCTCAGCACTGCTGTACGGGCTCTCTCACAGTCGTAGTCATACAGCAATGCAGAGTCTAAACGTGCCTGTGTGAATAAACATCACTTACCTGTCTGAGGAACTGGCTACCCAAGTAACTGGTGGCGATGCTGGTCAAGTTCTGGCGGGTGCCTACTTTACATTTGATGTAGCCGTAGAGATTGGCCCCCTGGAGAGTGACCCCCATTATTACCACAGCCTATGAGGAAAGAATTATTATACAGCTCGTTAAAAAGGGTCCCACATACAGGGCTAGGGAGGGGAGCAACAGTAACAGTACAACAGTAGGTGGCGCTACAATGTTACTGTTTATTTTGCTGGCCGAGATACAAGAAAAACAAATACAAGATGTCTGCTGTAATCACTGATCATCCACATGTCCAGATCCACCTGCCGACAGATAACCATTTTCAAGATCTCTGGTTGTGTCAGTAAAAGGAAACACTTGCTTGCATCCAACTGACACAGGTGCAGGGCGCGTTACAGTGTATTAGCGGTTTCTATTGTAAGCCTGACACCATAGGAACAGGTTTTTTATACTCCGTTTACACGTATTTACTAATGGCTGACCCTCATATTTCTGCCATGCGTGTACAGTCTGAGGTTGGCCACCATCATGCGGAAATATGAGAATAAAGGGCCATTCACACATTCAGAATTTCAAGAGGATTTTGGTGCACGAGCTGATAAAGTAATTGCGAGAATACGTAGCATGCTCGTTAATCTTGCAGATTCTGCATGGTGGATCAGCCCCACTGAATTAGGCTAACCCTCATGTGGATCAGCAGCATATCCGTGGCAGAAGTCAGAGGTCCTCTCAGAATTGTGCCCTGAATCAAGTAAATAGGTGCCGGATCTGCCACAGGCAAATTCAACATGAACATATCTGAAGTACCGTGCCACTTAGTCTTGTGCATTCTTTGACCTGTGGCACAGACAACAATTCACACCGATTAGTTTCCAGAACATATAACCGGGGTAAGGAGAACTCCATTCACGTGCACTAGAGGCCAACTGCTAGAAGATTTGATGAGGATGTCAGCATGGAATCCACTTCAAAACATCGCAAGACACATTGACCATTGGGGTCATCAACTGGTTTGGACCCCTTTCCCACACCCCTGTATATAGGTGGTTTCTCTGTATACAGCGGATTGAGCCAAGGTGTTGTCCCGCAGCTGGGAGCTCCAGTAATTAGTAACTATCATCAGGAGAACACAAAGTTCCCTGAAGCATTAAAAAGGATATTCCGGTTACATTAAAGGGGTTCTACAGTTTGTTTTAACTGATGATCTATCCTCTGGATAGATCATCAGCATCTGATCGGCCGGGGTCCGACACCCGGGACCCCCGCCAATCAGCTGTTTGAGAAGGCCTTCTCACTCTTTACCGCTGGCCCAGTGAAGTCACGACTAGTATCAACTGGCCTGGGCGCGGCTAAGCTCCATTCAAACAGCTGATTTGCGGGGGTCCCAGGTGTCAGACCCCCGCCGATCAGATGCTGATGATCTATCCAGAACCCCTTTAAGTTATCCCCTATCTTACCACTGAGACCTCCAGCAACCACAAGAACAGGGGACCTGTACCCCCTGCAGCTCCGTGAAATGAATGGAGCGGCTGGTCAGGCAAGAGTGTTGCCACTCCATTTATTTTTCTGGGAATTCCGGAGATAGCCGAGAGGATACCCCTTTTAAAGAGGTTCACTATTTTATCTTTATTTTCCCAAATTTGTTCTGGCCGCAACCACATTGGGGGAGATTTATCAACACTGTTACAATGGAAAACTGGCTTAGTTGTCCATAGCAACTAATCTGATTCCACCTCACATTTTTCAGGACTCAGCGCCAGTTTTTATAAATCTCCCCCACGCAGAGATTTCTGTGACAAGGACACAGATGTACAGAGTTGTCCGGAGGGAGAGTTGCCCTTTTGCAGCGCTGAAACATATGGAGAGAGGCTGACCAAAGAGCAGTTCCCCTCACTCGTATCAAAAGGTCTTTACACCCCTAAAGGGACTCACCAGCCATTTCACATTGAATGAAAACAAAGCGCTGAAGGCAAAGATAACCCAAATAATGGGGCAGGAGATGAGGCCGAGCCAGAAGATCCGGGACTCTGCTTCAGAGGAGATTTTCTTTCCGGTCTTGAAAAGCGAGAGATGAATCATTAGTTAACGTGACGGACACAGCGGAGACCCTGCAGGATCAGCAGTCAGGCTTACCTTCCTGGATTCATACACCCAGTGGCTCTTCCCGTCGTCATCTACTTGGTTCCACCATCTCAGTCCCACTAACAACCTCCCGGTGATGTTCTGCAAAGGAGAGAGATCAATTACACCTCTGTCTAAAAATAAAAAAAAACATTGGGGAGAACAATGCGATTACCATGTTCAAGCCTGCAGGAACCTGATATTTCTCAAAGCTGAGAGTCTGCTACAATTGTATCCAGTCTACACAATTTTCTGTAGCAAACCATCAGGGCAGTCTAGACTGGATACAATGTAGCAACCCTTCAGCTGTGAGATGGATTAAGTCTATATTAGTCTGATGTATAACCAGTAAAGAAAAGGGAACTGTATACACATGGCTCGTGGATAGTGATGAGCGAACTTCTGTTTTAAGTTCGGCGTCTAAAGTTCAGCTTCCGGTTAGCGGAGAATCCAGATATGGATTCCAAATACCATTGTGGTCCGTGGTAGCGGAATCAATAATGGCCGATTATTGATTCCGCTACCACGGACCACAACGGAATTCGGAATCCATATCGGGATTCTCCGCTAACCCGAACCCGAACTTTAGACGCCGAACTTAAAACAGAAGTTCGCTCATCACTACTCGTGGATTCACTCACCCAGGTCTCAAGATATAAGCCATAATGTTTCTATTCACTGACAGCAATCGAGTGTCTCAAAAATGATGAGAAATTGAAAGATATGGGATATGTCAGTAATATGTGACGCCCCCTGCCAATTGCTAGGATAAGGGGCGGCAGCGTTGCTGGTTGGCCGAATAAGCTAGGGATACACAGTGAAGTGTGCCCCCCCCCCCCCCCCCCCCCCGACATGAAATCTGCAGTATCACATTGTGACCTAGTGCAACCATGACACCATGGACGCAAAAAATATAGTGTGAACAGGGGATAAACTGTCGCCATTGGACAATCTCCGAGGCAGAAGTTATGCAACTTATAATACTTTAAACCTAAAAAAAAGTCATGGAGACTTCCAGGAAACCCAATTAAGGCTCCATTCACACGTCCGCAATTCTGTTCCATATTTTGCGGAACGGAATTGCGGACCCATTCATTCCTATGGGGCCGCACAATTTGCTGCCCGGATCCGGAAATGCTGACCCCCACTTCCAGGTCCGCAATTTCAATCCCGAAAAAAAAAATAGAACATGTCCTATTCTTGACCATGATTGCTGGCGATGTGCGGTCTGCAAAATGCGGAACGCACATTGCCAGTGTCCACGTTTTACGGATCAGCGGATCCGCAAAACACACACGGATGTGTGAATGAACCCTTACTGTAAGGCCTCTTTCACACGACTGTATGGCTTTTTCAGTGCTTTGCGGTCCGTTTTTCACAGATCCATTGTTACGTTTTTCGTTTCCGTTGGGTTTCCGTTTCTGTTCCGTTTTCCCGTATTGCATATACAGTATACAGTAATTACATTTAAAAAATTGGGCTGGGCATAAATTTTTCAATAGATGGTTCCGCAAAAACGTAACAGATACGGAAGACATACGAATGCATTTTTGTATGCGTTTCGTTTTTTTGGGCGGACCCATGGAACGTGATTTGCAGGCAATAAAAGGACATGTTCCATCTTTAACGGAACGGAAAATTGGAAATACAGAAACAGAATGCATACGGAGTACATTCCGTTTTTTTTACGGAACCATTGAAATGAATAGTTCTGTTCTGTACACGGACCGTAGATTGAACGCAAAATACGGCCCGTAAACAGGAGAATTTTTTTTTTATATATATATATATATATATATATCTCATATCTATATCTATCTAAAAATGGTCATGTGCAAGAGGCTTAAGGCTCTATTCACACGTCCGTATACGGGTGCGGACCCATTCATTCTCTATGGGGACAGAATGGATGCGGAGAGCACACTATGTTTCCAGAGCGCACACCCGATCTTCCAGTCTGCGGCTCCGGAAAAAAAATAGAACATGTCCTATTTTTGTCCGCAATTGCAGACAATAGGCAGTTCTATGGGGGTGCCGGCCGGGTGTATTGCGGATCCGCAATGCACTATGGACGTCCGAATGGACCCCAAGTGTAATCACACTTCCAGTCGTCTCCATGACAGCACACCTGACAACTACCAACGAATCTAGAGAGGGGCCTAAACTAAAGGGCGAGTTAACCCTTTCAGTGCCGGGCCACTTTTCACCTTAAATCCCAGGCCATGTGTCACCTTATGCGGTAATAACTTCGCTTTTACTCATCCAAGCCGTTCTGAGAATGTTTCCTCGTGACACATTGTACTTAATGACAGCGGTAAATATGAGTCAATATATTTCACCTTTATTTATAAAATAATCCAAAAATGTACAAAAAAAATTTGAAAAATTCTCAATTTTCTAAATTGGAATTTCTCAACTCTTAAGACAGATAGTAATGCCTCATAAAGTAGTTATCAGTCATCATTCCCCATATGTCTGCTTTGTATGTTGGTATCATTTTGTAAATGTCATTTTTTTTTTTTTAGGACGTTAGAAAGCTTAGAATTTTAGAAGCCATTTTTCAAATTTTCAACAAAATTTCCAAAACCATTTTTTAAGCACCAATTCAGTTATAAAGTGATTTTGAGGGGCTTATGTAATGGAAACCACCCATAAATGACCCAATTTTAGAAACCATACCGCTCAGAATTTTCAAAACTGATGTTACAAACTTTGTTAACCCTTGAGGTGTTCCAAAAGAATGAAAGGAAAATGGAGGTGAAATTTCAAAATTTCACTTTTTTGGTAGATTTTTTTATGTTAGTTTTTTCTTGCAACACAGCAAGGGTTAACAGCAAAATAAACCTCAATATATATTACTCTGATTCAGCAGTTTACTAAAATACCCCATATGTGGTGGGCATGTGGCAGTGGTCAGAAGGAAAGGAGCGCCATATGGATTTTGGAGGCAGATTTCGCTAGAATGGTTTTTAAACACAATTTTGTATTTGAAAAGACCCTGACGTACCCCTACAGTGGAAACCTTCAAAAAATGACCCCATAGAGAATATATTAAGGGGGGTAATGAGCACTTTGACCCCCTAAGCGTTTTACAGAATTTGGAAACACTTGGCTGTAAAAAAAGTTTTGTTTCTTCCAATAAAATGTTGCTTTAGCCCCAGATTTTTCATTTTCACAAGGGGTAACAGAAGAAAAAGCACCCTATAATTTGTTACCAATTTTCTTCCGAATACGGCAACACCCCATATGTAGTGGTAAACTGCTGTGGGGGGCACATGGCAGGACTCGGAACTGAAGGAGTGCCATATGGATTTTGCAGCACAGATTTTGATAAGATTGGTTTACGGGTGCCATTGGTTTTTATTTTTGGAGTGATTTTCTTATGTGGGGGCTCATTTTTTGCGGGATGAGGCGACGTTTTCATTGGTACCATTTTGGGGTACAGAAGACTTTGATTGCTTGGCATTAAACTTTTTGTGAGGCAAGGTGAAAAATAAAATATCTATCTATCTATCTATCTATGCCAAAACAGACATCTATCTATTTATATTTTTTTTACAGCATTCTCCTGAGGGGGCTTATAATGTGGTATTTTTATACAGCAGGTTGTTACGGACACAGCGATACCCAATATGTCTATCAGTTTTATTTTTTGTTAAGTTGCCATTTTCTGAGAGCCCTATTTTTTTATTTTCTAAGCGATTGTCTTAGGTAGGGGCACATTTTTTGCAGGATGAGATGAATGTTTGATTGGTACCATTTTCGGGTACATGAGACTTTTTGGTCACTTGGCATTACACTTTTTGTGAGGCAAGGTGACCAGAAAATTGCTTTTTTGACACTGTTTTTATTTCTTTATTTTACGGCGTTCACCTGACGGGGTGGGTCCTGTAATATTTTTATAGAGCTGGTCGATACGGACGCAGCGATACCTAATATGACTACTTTTCTTTCCTGCCTGTAAGATCCAGGGGGCTGATCTCACAGGCTCACACGGAAGGCAGCCACGATGCCTATCCTGCCGGATGTTTTTGGGATTTTACTGCCTTGATTTGAAATAAAGTTGAGGTCAGACAGGAACACACAACATTATAGATCATTATAAGGTGATAGGTCCGTGTCATAGCAGCATTCAGGATGGAAAACACCTCTGACACATGGAATGCATTTCTCCTACTGAATAGGATTGTGTGAAGTTGTCCATAGTAGAAGTAAATGCCAATCTCAAGCATAACAACGGGGGTCATTTATTAAGAAATATACGCCACTTTTTGTCGTGTTTAAGGTGCAGATTTTGTCGCAAAGCAGCTTTGTGGCAAAATCTGTGCCTTTGCGCCGCTCACGCTTCCGAGGTGCCGGGAAAAGTGTGTGTGGCATGGATGGAGAAGAGGGTGGGCTGGCCCATCACATTTACCATTTTCTATACTAGTTTATGCTGTGGAAAATGATCTTAAGCTACGCCAGCAATGGAGCTGCAAGTAGTTTAGAGCATGTCGCACAGAGAGCGGAACCAAGTGCCTCTACATAACTTTGGCTCATCCAGGCCTTTTAAATTTTTCTGCATGTGTTTTTCCTTTCTAAACAATCTCAGATTATGCTGCCATTGGAATAAGCACAACGGTATGGTCACATAAAATCAACACATATCAAAACAGATGCAAAGGAAAACTGGCTTACTTGCCCATAGCAACCAGATTCCACCTGTCTTTTTCTAAGGAAGTGCTGAAAAATAAAAGGTAGAATCTGATTGGTCACTATGGGCAACTAAACAAGTTTTCTTTGCACCAGTATTGATAAATGTACCCCGTTATCTGTAACCGTAAACCGAAAAAACAATGCCAAAAATTACCAGTTTTTGTTCATCCAGCCTCCAAAAAAAGAACAGAACACGGGTGTCATCCGCATCAGCGTGGTCGATCAGCAATTTTATAGAACAGGTCTTATTCTTGTCGATTTTGCATTTAATAAAATGGCCATTTCTATATTAGAATTGCACCACGCACACAAACAGTATCCACATTTTGAGGATCTGCGGACCACTCAACAGATACAGTTGTGTGCACGAGGCCTTAAAGGTCATCAAAAAGTCATTTATCCCAAAATGATGCCATCATAATGGGTATCACTGTGATCATACTAATCCACAGAACCCATTATATGTACAACTCGACCTGCGAGGAAAAAGCCCTCATACAGCTACCTCGAAGGAAAAATGCATTACTTTTGAAATACAAAAGGCAAAGGAAAAAAATAATTGCCAAGTTCCAAGGGCCTAAACGAGCTGTGTCATCACAGGAGTTAATAAATAAATGACAAGCTTATGTAATTGATGGTAATTGTTTCCAGTTACATCACTAGTATGTGTCCCGGTATGCACCCACTTACCTTCACGGCCCAGAAGTCACATGACAACAGCAGAATAATGGTCACCATGCAGGCGATGAAGCTCTTGAAGACCAGTTCACATAGGAGATAGACGATGATGGCGCTCACTCGGAAAAACAAGTGGAAAAATGACGCAATGGGATGCCTAATGGAAAAACATAATTCATATGTCAGAAGTGTACATCCATCACACACAAAGAAAGAGTAGAGGCGCTATCCTGCAAGAATTATCACTATGCCGAATACATGCAATTAAAATATTGTTAGTTTTTTATGTACATTGCATTTTCCCCTCTTTTAGCGCCCCCCTGCAGTTATTTCTTCTGGTCCGCCTTCTACGGCAGTCAGCAGTGGACGCACATGCTCAGTAGTTTCCCTGCTCACCTCGGCTGGCAAAGTGATCTCATAGAGAAGCGGCCCATTCGTTCCTCCCCACTAGTGTTGAGCGAACTTGTGTTTTAAGTTCGGCGTCTAAAGCTAGGGTTATCGAAAAAATCGTGTTATGGATTATTCCGCTACCACGGACCATAAGTTATGGTCCGTGGTAGGGGAATCCATAACGCGATTCTTCGATAACACAAACTTTAGACGCCGAACTTAAAACACAAGTTCGCTCAACACTACTCCCTACTTCTAAATTCAAATGTATAGTGATATCTCTCTCTAGACAGCGGAGAAGGAAAATGTGGGGGGCATTACATAGGACAGGTATCTCAGGGGCTAAAATGTGAGGGACTACACATGGCCTAGGAGCAGCTCAGCCCAATAAAAGTGAATGGGGTAGTGTGCAATACTAAGCACAGCCACTATACAATGTACGCTGCTCTGCTCGTCAAGCAAAGGGAAGGCCGCAGTGCTGATCGGCGGGGGTCCCGGGTGTTGAACCCTCACCAATCAGATACCGATGACCTATCCAGAGGATAGGCCATTAGTAGAAAAATCTTGGAAAACCCATTTAAGAGTTAATGCATATGTCCGGGATTTATGTGCGGACAATCCGCACTGAAATCTGCAAGTGTTTGCAGGGAAATCTGTGCGGTCAATCCACATCAATTGGTGCGGATTTTACTCTCCTCATTGAAGTGAATGGAGAAAATCCAGTCAGGAAAAATAACATTTTTAAATCCGCACCGTAGGTCAAAATCTGCACACAAAATAAAATAAAAAGTCCTCATTGTGTGCATGAGAATTTCAAGTTCTCATATAATACAATATGCATGGCCTACGGTGCATTTTCCCGCACATGTGCATTTAGCCTAAAGTAGCCCCTGCAGGTAAGATAATGAACAACGGCGCCCCCTGGAGAACCCAGAGAACTGAAGATTTACCTTATCTTTTTCCTCTTGGAAACTCTTGAGGTTTCTTCATCTGCGTCAAACAGAGAAACGTCCTCCGTCTCATCATTACTGTCCTATGAAGAAGAAACCGGGGTGACTGATCGTTACATTACACGTGCACATCCCTTGATAAGTGCAAGATAATGCACCTGGGGCGTAAAAACCCAAGAGCAGAATATACAATCAGTGATACAGTCCTAACCTCAGTATCTGAGGAAATGGATTTAGGGGTCATTATTTCAGAAGACTTAGGGCTCTTTCACATCTGCGTTATTGTCTTCCGGCATAGAGTTCCGTCGTCGGGGCTCTATGCCGGAAGAATCCTGATCAGGATTATCCTAATGCATTCTGAATGGACAGTCCGTCCTTCAGGATGCATCAGGATGTCTTCCGTTCCGGAACGGAACGTTTTTTGGCCGCAGCAAATAGCGCAGCATGCTGCGCTTTTTGCTCCGGCCAAAAATCCGGAACACTTGCCGCAAGGCCGGATCCGGAATGAATGCCCATTGAAAGGCATTGATCCGGATCCGGCCTTAAGCTAAACGTCGTTTCGGCGCATTGCCGGATGCGACGTTTAGCTTTTTCTCAATGGTTACCATGGCTGCCGGGACGCTAAAGTCCTGGCAGCCATGGTGAAGTGTAGTGGGGAGCGGGGAGCAGCATACTTACCATCCGTGCGGCTCCCGGGGCCCTCCAGAGTGACGTCAGGGCGCCCCAAGCGCATGGATCACGTGATCGCATGGATCACATGATCCATGCGCATGGGGCGCTCTGACGTCATTCTGGAGCGCCCCGGGAGCCGCACGGACGGTAAGTATGCTGCTCCCCGCTCCTACTATGGCAACCAGGACTTTAATAGCGTCCTGGGTGCCATAGTAACACTGAAAGCATTTTGAAGACGGATCCGTCTTCAAATGCTTTCAGTACACTTGCGTTTTTCCGGATCCGGCGTGTAATTCCGGCAAGTGGAGTACACGCCGGATCCGGACAACGCAAGTGTGAAAGAGGCCTTAAAGGTAGGCAGACAATGTCATAGAGCAGCAGGAAATGCTAGCAGAATGCTTGGGTGTATAGGGAGAGGCATTACCAGTAAAAAGAGGGAGGCGCTCATGCCGCTCTACAGAGCACTAGTGAGACCTCATTTGGAGTATTGTGCTCAGTACTGGAGACCATATCTCCAGAAGGATATTGATACTTTGAAGAGAGTTCAGAGAAGAGCTACTAAACTGGTACATGGATTGCAGGATAAAACTTACCAGGAAAGATTAAAGGACCTTAACATGTATAGCTTGGAAGAAAGACGAGACAGAGGGGATATGATAGAAACTGCTAAATACATAAAGGGAATCAGCAAGGTAAAAGAGGAGAGAATATTTAAAAGAAGAAAAACTGCTACAAGAGGACATAGTTTTAAATTAGAGGGGCAAAGGTTTAAAAGTAATATCAGGAAGTATTACTTTACTGAGAGAGTAGTGGATGCATGGAATAGCCTTCCTGCAGAAGTGGTAGCTGCAAATACAGTGAAGGAGTTTAAGCATGCATGGGATAGGCATAAGGCCATCCTTCATATAAGATAGGGCCAGGGGCTATCCATAGTATTCAGTATATTGGGCAGACTAGATGGGCCAAATGGTTCTTATCTGCCGACATATTCAATGTTTCTATGTTTACTTTAAAGGGAACCTGTCTCCGGGATTTTGTGTATAGAGCTGAGGACATGGGTTGCTAGATGGCCGCTAGCACATCTGCATTACCCAGTCCCCATAGCACTGTGTGCTTTAATTGTGTAAAAAAAAAAAATATTTGATACATATGCAAATTAACCTGAGATGAGTCCTGTCCCTGACTCATCTCACGTAGAGGACTCATCTAAGGTTAATTTGCATATGTTTAAAATCATTTTTTTTACACAATAAAAGCACACAGAGCTATGGGGACTGGGTATTGCAGATGTGCTAGCGACCATCTAGCAACCCATGTCCTCAGCTCTATACACAAAATCCCGGAGACAGGTTCCCTTTAAGATCAGAATCTCAAGTCGCCCCCTGCTGTCCACTCATGAAACTCTCTGCAAAAAAGTTTTTTACTTCCATCTCTCTGCAGGAAAGCCGGGTGGCAATCAACATGGCTGCCATAACAGCTCCTGAAGGGGTTGTCACCCAGCTTTCCCAGACTCCTGATCAGCCTAGTCGGGCAGAACTTTGCCGGGATGTACTGGATCTATACAAAGCCGGGCAGATTTATTTTGCATTGATTATATAGCACCAGTATATTCCGCAGCACTGTACAGGAAGGCCTACTGGTTGTCACCCAGCTTTCCCTGAATCCTGACTGATAAACGTACCTAGTGACGAGACAACAAGGGGCGTCATCCATCACTGAGTGTGGGAAAGCTGAGTGACAGCTGTAATGGTGGCCATTCTGGTTATTACCCAGCTTTCCCAGACCTCTGACTGCTAAGGCTGCCACATTATGTAGAAAGGATAAATAATAAGTCACTGCAGAACTCAGCAGATCACCATTCAGAAGTCTAGGAAAGCTGGGTGACTACAAATATGTCCTCCATTACGGCTGACACCGAACTGTCACCAAGCTTTCCCACACTCCTGAAAGGCAAACCCTCTGATATACGGAAATACATGACTATCGTGGCATAATTAGGGGGCGTTTACCATTCAGGACTCAGGAAAGCTGGGTGACAATGTAGATGGCCATAACTACTACCCTCACAGGAGTGGTTACCCAGAAATTATAAGTAACCCTAAGGCAACCACGGTGCTGCCCCCCATTTAGGAGTCTGGAAAACCAATATCCCTGAGGAAAACCATTATGATCTCTATGATGGGGGTTGTCACCCAGCTTTCCTAGGGTCCTAAATGTGATATGTGCCTAGCTTTACAGTGATACATCATTTATTCATAGAGCAATGCATTTTTGGGCAAATTAGGGATTTCTATTCCTGGAAAAGCCCCCATTAAGGCTGCCATGGGGGTTGTCATCCAGCTTTCCCAGTATGATGATTAACAACTGTGCCTGGTTATGTACTAATACATCATTTATTCTTTTTCAGCAGCTTCAGGACGCAAATCCCTGGGAAAGCTGGGTGACAACCTACTATGGGAGCTGTACTGGAGGCCATAATGGTGCTTACTTATATAATCTATGCTGATGTCAGCGCTTTATCATCCAGATATATGGGAAAGCTGGGTGACAACCCTCTGTGGGACAGTAATGGGGGCCATATTGGTTGTCACAGAGCTTTCCCGGAGACAGGACTGATAAAGCTGCCAAATATTGCAGAATTATCGAGGCCCATTTCTCCTTCATGACACTGGAAAAGGGGCCGACAACTAAAGTGGGAACCTAAATAGGGACCATAATGGTTGTCGGTCAGTTTTCCTAGCAGTATAAATCTGTGAAGATAATGCAGAATTATCAGAATTAAGGCCCATTTCTCCTTCAAGGCTGGGCGACAACCAAGCAGACCACCACGATCACCTCACCAGGGGTCGTCACCCACTTTTTCCTGCCAAATTTGCCTAGTTCTGCAGTAAAGCTCCAAAATACTAATCCGCGGCGTCGCGTGCTCTATATCTATGTAATATACGACGGAGTCCCTATAATACGGCGTCCGATTATCCGGGAAGTCTGAGAAATGAGGCAAAGAATTAAATATATTAGATTACTGACCATTTGCTAATCCGGCATGTCAGGTGTTAATACGAGGTAACCTAGCTCCCTGTGGCCACAAGATGCCGGATTAAAGGAACTGTACCTGACTGCAGCTGATACATCGTATATATCAATGCAGCGGGATGAGGAACTACGACTCCCACCATATACAGTCAATACGGCGTCACCTCATTTACAGCCTGGACCACTGCTACATGACTACAACACCCAACATCTTACATCAAAACGTAATGTTTATGTGTCTATCACACCTGCAGCAATGACACCATATATTTTACCTCAGAAAACAGGTAAAAAAAAAAACTGGCTAACCTAGTAATGTGACCACCCTGACAGCTCGGGTACAACAGGTGTAGGCACAAGAACTACAAGTCCCAGCATGCTTTGCGCGCCAGAAGGCTGTTACAGTAAGTACCAAGGTAGAGGCAAAGTCCCCACTGTTTAAAACTCAGCCCAAGAAGGATAGCTAGAGGCCGCCATTACCTGTCGCATCATATCAGCTGTGACCAGGATCTCCGGGAGCCGCTCACTTCCGGTACACGGCTCACTTCCGGTACACGGCGCACTTCCGGTATCCACTAAGAGCGCGTCCTCGATGCGTCGTGACCGCGACTGAAAAGGCGGGAAAGCTCCTCCTCCTGTCAGAGACATGAGGAGAGGCAGTACTACCTGCACTCTTCTGTGGGTGCACGTCCCACAGACAGCTGCAGGGGGCAGTAGTAGATTTCAGTGTTTTTTTATGATAAAATTCAGTTTTTTGGTGAGAGATTTATCACTTCCAATGGCTGCCCATCCACGGTGTACAGACTTATGTCGCTTCTTGAGGATTTCAAATCTGCGCAGAAAACATAATCTGCGACATGGGTTTTATAGGCGTGTAAATAGCGCAGTGTGAACACACCTGTAGTCTCATAAGCTTTTTACCAGGGTTTTGGGGTTGTTTCACCCGGTTTCCAGCCCCCCGTACTCCATTGTGTCTGCGTCCACAGGACACATGGTTGAGCTGGCGGGACAAGGGAACCAACCGTAGTTTTCTGACGTTTACATCTGCGGCATCCCGGATCGGGATGTTCCGGAAGAAAACAGCGTGCTGTAGATCTCCGGATCCGGTATAGTCGATCAGTGCTGCGCCTCCCATACACTATAATGGAATCCGGTCGCTTTGCAGCATGAGCGCTGGCTTTTGGATGGACAAAAAGCGTAGCATGCAACCTTCTTTTATAGTCTAGGGGGTCCGGAGGTGCGCGGCATTATCCGGCTATGCCGGATCCGTAGAACTCTGCAAATGTGAATGTACCCTGATCCGCTAATTGTGAAGCAGGCGGCGTATTGGCGTCATTGCACCATCTGCAAAGTTCTGCGGTAGTAGACCTGCCCAGATGAGAAAGGAGAACTATAGGGGGGCATAGAGCATGGGGTACTATAGGGGATGCAGATCATGGAGCACTATAGGGGCACAGAGCATGGAGCACTATAGGGGGCACAGAGCATGGGTCACTATAAGGGCACAGAGCATGGAGCACTATAGGGGGTGCAGATCATGGAGCACTATAAGGGCATGGAGCACTATAGGGGGCACAGAGCATGGAGCACTATAGGGGGCACAGAGCATGGAGCACTATAGGGGGCACAAAGCATGGTGCACTATAGGGACACAGAGCATGGGGCGCTATAGGGGGTGCAGATCATGGAGCACTATAGGGGCATGGAGCACTATAGGGGGCACAGAGCATGGGGCGCTATAGGGGGTGCAGATCATGGAGCACTATAGGGGCATCTAGCACTATAGGGGGCACAGAGCATCTAGCACTATAGGGGCACAGAGCATCTAGCACTATAGGGGGTGCAGAGCATGTAGCACTATAGGGGGCACATAGCATGGGGCAATATAGGGGGCAGCAGAGCATGGACCTCTATAGGGGGCACAGAGCATGGAGTACTATAGGGGGTGCAGAGCATTGAACTCTATAGGGGGCACAGAGCATGGTACTCTATAGGGGGCATGGAGCACTATAGGGGGCACAGAGCATGGGGCACAGTGCATGGAGCACTATAGTGTTTCAGAGCACTGAGTACTATAGGGGGCATGGGGCACTATAGGGGGCACAGAGCATGGAACTCTACAGTGGGCTCAGAGCACGGGGCACTATAGGGGCACCGTGCATGGAGCACTATAGGGGGCACAGAGCATGGAACTCTATAAGGGGCATGGCGCACTATAGGGGCACAGTGCATGGAGTATTATAGGGGGCATGGAGCACTATAGGGGAACAGAGCATGGAACTCTATAGGGGGCATGGAGCCCTATAGGGGGCACAGAGTATGGAGCACTATAGGGGCATAGAACACTATAGGAGACACAGAGCATGTATCGCTATATGGTGCACAGTGCAGGGAGCACTACTATTAGGGGCATGGAGCACTGACCCGCTAATTGTGATGCAGGCGGCGTAATGATATCATTGCACCATCTGCAAAGTTCAGCGGAAGTGGAACGGCTCAGAAGAGAAAGGGATATTATAGGGTGCACAGCATGGAGAACTCCGGCATGAAGAACATTGATTTACATGTGAAGAAATCCGAGACGTCACCTGTAAGTTACTAACTGTAAATGTTTATTCAGCCACTGACTGCATCTGATGAATGCTGTAGTCACTCGTATGGTCTGCAATGTGGTGATGGGGGGTAGCATTCTATTGTGTAGCACTACAACTCCCAGCATACCTTTACAACTGTTCAGAACACCTCGAAAACATAATGTGATTCAGCTGAGATTTGCTAATTATGCTAGTGGTGGTGCCTCCTTTCTTTTGGGTTCTGCTGTAGGGTAGTATAAGTAATAGTAGTACGTACCTCCCAACTTTTGAAAATCGCAAGGAGGGACAATATATGCTGGCATGCATTGCATATTAGGCCACGCCTCTAACTCCCCCCAAAGCATAATTACTGACCCCCATCACAACTGCAGTAGCTGGGGATCAGTTAGGTGAGTGCAAGTTACAGCATGTGGAGCCCCTGGGACAATTTCTTTCTTGCGCTTTAATATCCATTTAAATATTAGCACATAAATCATCAGATTAATATTTTAAGGTAGAAATTGCACAAAATAATGAAGTTCTGGTCTAATATACAGGTAGAAACCATACAAACACTTTAGTAAGGAACAATTTAGTGAATTTATTAATGAACATTTATGCATTAATTCCCCAGGTCAAAAAGAGGGACATTTAAGGAGCAAAGAGGGACTTGGGTCACAAAGAGGGGCACTTGGGAGGCATGGTATTAGTAGTTATATTCGTCATATTCCAGCCTCAGAGCCAATACAGGTCAACCGAGTCGGATGACAGAGCAGGAACATGTGCACCGCCGCGCTAATGGATTTTGTTTCTATTGTGGTGGTGCCGATCATCTCTTTCGTTCTTGTCTCCTGAAGCCGGGAAACTTCCATGCCTAGGGCTTGTTGGAGAGGCAACCCAAGGTTAAGATAATTCCTCTCTACCTCTGACAGTTATTCTGTCGTTTGGAGATATTCGGTTCATGGAGACGGCACTCCTAAATTGGGGATTGGCAGGTAATTTCTTGTGGATCGACACTGACTTCCATTCCGACTCCTTTAGAAACCGTTGATGGTGTCATCCATCAATGGAAGGACTCTGTCTGAGTCTTTGCAATTTGCCACAGAGCTTGTGGAGTTCTTCATTCCGATAAGATCTCGTTTTTGATACTCCCGGGTCTGTCTCACCCTCTTCTTTTGGGACTGCCATGGTTCTAAATCCATAAACCCGTCCTGGATTGGAGGTCTAGAGAGGTGCTTCGTTGGGGACAGTCCTGCTTTGGAAGGTGCCTTACTTCTGTTCAGTCTGCTTGGTCACCTTATATACCACAAAATCTTCAGGGCTTGCCTGCAGCCTTTTACTTGTATTCTGACGTCTTTGATAAAAAGGAGTCAAAGACGTTACCTCCACATAGGCCATGTGACTGCCCAATTGACCTGATCCCTGTTTCCTCACCTCCTCGTGGTCGTATTCATTCCTTGTCACCAGCAGAGACACAAGCTATGTCTCAATTTGTTAAGGAGAATCTGGACAGAAGATTCATCCGAAAATCATGCTCACCGGCCCGCACTGGCTTCATCTTTGTAACAAAATAATATGGATCACTCCGTCCTTTTATTGACTATAGGGGTCTTAACAAAATAATGGTCAAGAACAAATACCCTCTACCACTTATCCCGGAGCTGTTTGTTCGTCTAAGAGGGGGATAAAATCTTCTCTAAAATGGACCAACACGGGGCCAACAACTTCATCCGTATTCATCAAGGAGATGAATGGAAGACCGCATTTCAATAGTCTGCTGACTATAATTTCCTGTTTCTGGTCTTATAATTAAAATATAACCTTTATTTTCCTTTTATTAAATACTATATTTCACACAAAAAAACACTTTTGTTAAAATGTATATGGAGGGCTTGGACCTGTGGGCTCAGTGTCTATATTATTCTGAATTAGTCAGGAGGACACTCTCTCATAGACATTCATATATGGACTCTCTATATTTGGTCTGTGTAATTACGCTTCAGTGCCTGTAGGTGTCACCCGACACCAGGCACATAGTCAATCACACCGCACTTTATAACAAATGTTGCGTCCTAGGCTCTGTCTTTGTTATATTGTCCCTCACTGACAATTTCACAGTGGCTGTATTACTTGTATTCTTCTAATCTGGCCCTCATAAAGGTTCGGCGTCTGCAGGTCGCCTCTCCCTAATCCATTCTAAGCCCTACCATTATTATTAAAATGTTAAAGACACAGCTCCCCCAACATGTTTCACCGCAAACGCGGGGAATGGAGCTACTATCAACACGAGTGCTTTCCATCTGCGATCGTTTATGTCAAAGGGGTGGGTCTCATTTGGGAGCCACCTATCGCATTGCAATCTCGTGTTGATTGATGTCCTCTAACGGCCAATCACATACTTTCCTTCAGGGTGGGCTCTGCGCTTGCATCTGGTGTTTGAAACTTTTTACACAGCGGGAGGTTAGTGCGCATGCGTTGGGAGATAGGCTCACTCCCGGCTACGTCCCCAAGCTCAATGCGCACGTTCTGAGACTTTGAATTTCTCCTCATTTCTCAATTGCCTCTAGGGCTGCAGCTAACGATTATTTGAATAATCGATTAGTTGCCGATTAATTTCTACGATTAATCGATTAAAACGACAAAATTACAAAACAAAGAGGTTTATATGATTTTACTTGAAAAATTATGTTCAAAGGCCATATTAAAACAAATTGTGGACGACACTATTATGGGGGATCTGTGGATGACACTATTATGGGGGATCTGTGGACGACACTATTATGGGGAGGATCTGTGGACGGCGCTGTTATGGGGGATCTGTGGATGGCGCTGTTATGGAGAGGGGGATCTGTGGATTGCGCTGTTATGGAGAGGGGGATCTGTGGGTGGCGCTGTTATGAAGAGGGGGATCTGTGGGTGGCGCAGTTATGGAGAGGGGGATCTGTGGATGGCGCTGTTATGGAGAGGGGGATCTGTGGGTGGCGCTGTTATGGAGAGGGGGATCTGTGGGTGGCGCAGTTATGGAGAGGGGATCTGTGGATGGCGCTGTTATGGAGAGGGGGATCTGTGGGTGGCGCTGTTATGGAGAGGGGGATCTGTGGGTGGCGCTGTTATGGAGAGGGGGATCTGTGGGTGGCGCTGTTATGGAGAGGGGGATCTGTGGGTGGCGCTGTTATGGAGAGGGGGATCTGTGGGTGGCGCTGTTATGGAGAGGGGGATCTGTGGGTGGCGCTGTTATGGAGAGGGGGATCTGTGGGTGGTGCTGTTATGGAGAGGGGGATCTGTGGGTGGCGCTGTTATGGAGAGGGGGATCTGTGGGTGGCGCTGTTATGGAGAGGGGGATATGTGCACTATTATGCGTATAACAGTGCACAGATCCCTTTCCCCATAACAGTGCACAGATCCCCCCTCCCCATAGCAGTGCCATACACAGACCCCCCTCCCCATAGCAGTGCCATAGACCGATCCCCCTCCCCATAACAGCCCCGGCCCCGCTGCTTAGTCTGACTAATCACTGCATCTTTATTTTACCTTACAATGACCTTCCAGTAACAGGCAGAGCGGACGGCGGCGTAATGTCACTTACTCATGTGACGCACCTGCTCCGCCCACTTTATGAATGAAGGAGGCGGAGCAGGCACGTCACATGAGTAAGTGACGTTACGCCGCCGTCCGCTCTGCCTGTTACTGGAGCGTCATTGTAAAAGGTAAAATAAAGATGCAGTGACCGCCCGCCCGCATAGCAACGAATCGGCGATTATTCGATAACTGGATTCGTCGACAACGAATCCAGTTATCGATTATAATCGATTACATTGATTAATCGTTGCAGCCCTAATTGCCTCCCCATGTCCTCTGCGCTTGCGCTCAGACTTAGAGCTGCCGAATCGTGTGATTTCACCTATCTTACCATCGGCAAGGTATTCTTATATATATATATATATATATATATATATATATATATATATATATATAGATATCTACATCTCTAAAATCAGTTATCATATCTCCATGGTATGTTATTATTTTTCCTTACATGTGTATAAACTGAAGGATTTTTAACTAGATTTTTTATCCATATAGATATTCAGAGTTAGTTCTTATTTCTTTTTTTCTTTCATTTGTTCACATAAATTCACCTCCAACCTTTCTGGGATATCTACATTGTCCATTAATCATTTTTTAGAGACCCATCTCTTAGATTCCCTGCATGTGCGATGGCCTATGTTTTTCTGGACTAATCCTTGTGTTTGACTAATTTTTATATATTTCTTGTAGTAGTTACCTACAGATCATTGAGAAAAGAGTACAAGATATGTATTTTCCATAGGGGTCCATTAGGACTCTCTTCAATTATTTATAATTTTCATTCTCATCCTCAAGGTATCATATAAATGCTGTATATGTGAAACCCTCATTTAGACCAATTGGACTCATTGTATTGAGTCGCTGAATCCATCTTGCTTCATTTTGCAAAAGTTTTTTTTATCAAGGTTGCCCCCTCTGGGGCCCATAGTTAATTTATCTGTGCCCCAAAAGCGTAGAACTGATATTTTGTTTCCATGTACATATGTGTCTTGCAATAGGTGTATCTTTATCGGTTTCTATCGAGCTTAAATGGCCCGATATCCGACGTCTGAGTTCCTGGGTGGTTTTACCCACATACAACCTGGGGCAGGGACATACTGCTATATATATAACTCCTTGTGTTTTACATGTGATCAATTGTCTGATCTCATACTCCCTTTTGTCAGCAGGATTTGTAAATTTTTTAATCCGTGGGATATACTTACAAAAGGAGCAGTCTCCACATTGGTATTTCCCTCTGTTTAAACTATTATCTATTTCTTTCTCCTTTAGGTAGCTGTGCACCAATTGATCCTTAAGGTTGGGACCTCTTCTGTATGTCACACTTGGGTTGATGGTAAGTACCATTTTTAAATCTCTATCTGTCTGTATTATATGCCAGTATTTCTTTAGTATATTATGTATCTCTCTATTATAACCATCAAAGGTTCCTATACACCGGATGATGTCATTCTTTTTTTGAGGTGAGGGTTTCAGAAGATCTTCTCTATTTACAGTCTTTGCTCTATTATAGGCTTTCTTTAGGGGGGCTGATGGATATCCCCTTTTCTTAAACCTCTCGAGAAGATTCCTGCTCTCATTTTCGAATGTTCCTTCATCAGAGCAATTCCTACTGGCCCTCAGGTATTGACCCGTAGGTATTCCTCTCCTGAGTGGCTCCGGATATCAGCTCGTCCAGTGTAGGTAGCTGTTGGTGGAAGTTGGCTTTCTGTGTACTTCCGTATTAAGACGTCCATTTTCCATAATTTTAATTTTCAGGTCCAGGAAGACTATCTCTCTCTCCTGTATTTCGTATGTGTATCTCATCCCTATGTTATTATTATTTAACACTTGAGTGAATTCTTTGAACAGTGGTTGTCCACCATCCCAGAGGATGAGGATGTCGTCAATATACCTGCCCCAAAAGAGGATGTGACAGGTATATGACGACATCCCCTCCGTGAATACTATATCATTCTCCCACCACCCTAAAAATAAATTTGCATAAGTAGGGGCACATGATGTCCCCATAGCGGTCCCATTGACCTGTTTGTAGAAGTGTCCTTGAAAAATAAAAAAATTGTGCTCTAAATCGAATTCCAACATAGATAATACTAGGTGATTGTGTTGGTGAAAATTACTACTTCTTGTGCTCAAAAATTGGTGAACGGCATTGAGGCCTAGTGAATGTTTTATATTACTGTATAGGGATTCGACATCCAAACTTGCTAAAATGG
The DNA here is from genome assembly GCF_014858855.1 of Bufo gargarizans. NCBI lineage: Eukaryota > Metazoa > Chordata > Amphibia > Anura > Bufonidae > Bufo > Bufo gargarizans. The sequence continues at coordinate 41,877,545 of NC_058085.1, forward strand.
TATTTGATGTTATTATAATTTCATTAATTTTCAGAAGGAGATCTTTTGTGTCCCTAATATAGGATGGTAATGTGGTGACGAATGGTCTCAATATCTGGTCCACATATTGGCTTATACCCTGAGTCAGGTTATCATTCCCAGACACTATTGGTCTCCCCGGAATCGTAATTTTTTTTCCTTATGCACCTTGGGTAATGCATAGAAGGTGGAGATGGTGGGGTCTTTTTTTAGGAGGTACACAAATTCATCCTTTGATATCAGATCTCTGGATCTGGCATCAGAAAGTAGAGTTTTTAGTTCATTTGTATAGGCCCTAGTGGGGTCGTTTGGGAGTATTTGATACGTTTTTTTATCCCGCAACAATCTCAGTACCATCTCAACATAGTCATCTCTGTTTTGGATGACTATGTTTCCGCCCTTATCACTAGGCTTAATTATAATATTTTAATTTTTCTTGAGTTCTTCCAGGGCTTCTAGTTCCTGAGTGCTTAAATTGGATATAATGTGGTCTTTTCTCATTTTCAGAGACTTGATATCCTGTGTTACAAGATTTACAAACGTATCAATCTCTTTAAATTGTGCAAAAGAGGGGGTGATTTTTAATTTAGGTTTTAAAGATGAGAACGGGGGATCTGGAGCAATATATTGTCCCTCATTTTCTTTAAGTAGATCTTCCAATGTCTGAACACATCTCTTTTCATTTTCATATACCTTTCTTAGGTCCCACTCTTCCTGTTTATGGACCTTATGCAAGGCCAATTTCCGCGCAAAAAGATTAATATCTTTTATCCACAGGAATTTATCACTCTGTGGAACCGGTGAAAAAGTTAGGCCTCTATTGAGAAGTCAAATCAAGGAAATAGACGAGACGCGGCACTCACCAAAGGTCTTGCTCTTAATAGTTGCTATATTGCAGATCAGATGGCATGCTGCGCAGGCAGGGGAGCAGGATGGCCACGATGTGCAACAGCGGTGACGGCCGTTTCGCGCAGAAGTCACGCTTCCTCAGACCAGCTATGACGTGCAGGCGCACGGACGTACCTTTTAAAGGAAAGCTGCCAGTCATCACCATGGTGATCCCAGACGCTCCCCAAATGCGCAGCTGCGAAGAAACAGAGAGAGGCACAGGGAGGTAATCAAGTCATACTGTATAATATACAAACATTGCAATTACTGCAGAAATGCCGATAAGCGTCTCCTATTGAGGCGACAACTACCAGAAGCCTAACATAGGAGTACATGAGGGAATATATGGATAATACATAAGAAGCACACAGTTGCTTAGGAGAGAGAATATAGGGACGCAACCAGAGGTATTAAAGGGGTTTAGTTATAAACCCAATACTAACTGCGGGATAATGGAGTCATAGAAAAACTGCCATGTCGTTCTTATCATTGAGGCCATGGGGTCCCATAGCTCCCGTCCTGATAATCCATCTGGCCTCCCGTTGCAGCAAAAGACGGTGGCGATCCCCACCCCGTAGGATGGGTCCCACAGTCTCAATGCCAGCAAAGGAGATGCCAGAGGGATCACCATTATGGGTAGAATGGACATGTTCGATTAAGCGGGGCGAACCTCGTCCAGTGCGGATGGAGTTAAGGTGCTCACGCACCCTTTCAAGTAAGGGCCTGATTGTCTTGCCGATGTAAAACCTGTTGCAGCTGCATGAAACAACGTAGACCACGTATGATGTGCGACACGTGATAAATTGTGTGACTTTATGTGTGATACCCCCTAGCGACAGACTCTTAGCTTGCGAGTTGTGATGACAAAGGGAACAAGTTCCGCACTTATGGTTGCCTAGGGGAATTCTGCTCTGTAGCCAATTCGACCGTTTAGGAGATCGAAGAACGCTATGAACTAACCTGTCCTTTAAGGTGTGGCACTTCCTAAAGGTGATAAGAGGTCTGCTGGAAACCACTGCGCCCAAAGACAGTTCACTTTTTAGAAGGTCCCAGTTATTATAAATGGCCCGTTTGACTATGTCGGCTGCAGGGCTGAATTTAAAAATAAAAGCAAACCTGTCTCTATTATCGTCATGTATCCTGTCACTAAGGAGACTAGATCGAGGGTGAAGGGCCGCTCGATGGAGTGCATCTACCACAGTCCTCCTTGGGTAGCCCCTCTCAAGCAGCCTCTCCTTGAGCTGGTGAGCCTGCCTAAAATAGTCTACATCAGTGCTGTTAATTCTGCGCATCCGTATAAACTGCCCAAAGGGGACCGCGTCTTTGACGGCAGGAGGATGTAAGCTGGTCTGGTGGAGCAGCGAATTAGTGGCAGTGGGCTTGCGGAAACCCGTGGTACACAGCGTACCATCAACAACGGAGATATGCACGTCGAGAAAGTCCAGACACATGCCCCCGAAGTTGAGGGTGAACTTCATGTTCATCTTGTTAGTATCATTAGGATACTGCACAAACTGCCTACACTGCCCTTCGCTGCCCGACCAGACCAGAAACACGTCATCCACATAACGCAGAAAACGATGGATGTACGTGAGAAAGGGGTTACCCAAGGAGAAGATGTAGGTCTCCTCGAATACCGCCAGATACAGGTTAGCGAAGGTACACGACACTGGCGTGCCCATAGCTGTACCTAGTATCTGGCGGTACCACTGACGATTAAACTGGAAGACATTTCAGAAGTGTTCTCTGTGCTGTTGTCAATACATGTGCAGACAGATTAATAATTTGTCTATCCTCTATTACTGTCATATCTACTACTTGCTGTATCCCCATTTTTCTCGATCCCTCAATTGGATCATCGGGTGTATAGGAACCTTTGATGGTTATAATAGAGAGATACATAATATACTAAAGAAATACTGGCATATAAGACAGACAGATAGAGATTTAAAAATGGTACTTACCATCAACCCAAGTGTGACATACAGAAGAGGTCCCAACCTTAAGGATCAATTGGTGCACAGCTACCTAAAGGAGAAAGAAATAGATAATAGTTTAAACAGAGGGAAATACCAATGTGGAGACTGTTCCTTTTGTAAGTATATCCCACGGATTAAAGAATTTACAAATCCTGCTGACAAAAGGGAGTATGAGATCAGACAATTGATCACATGTAAAACACAAGGAGTTATATATATAGCATTATGTCCCTGCCCCAGGTTGTATGTGGGTAAAACCACCCAGGAACTGAGACGTCGGATATCGGGCCATTTAAGCTCGATAGAAACCGATAAAGATACACCTATTGCAAGACACATACAGTCATGTGAAAAAATTAGGACACCCTTTGAAAGCATGTGGTTTTTTGTAACATTTTTAATAAAAGGTTATTTCATCTCCGTTTCAACAATACAGAGAGATTAAAGTAATCCAACTAAACAAAGAAAACTGAAGAAAAGTCTTTTCAAGATCTTCTGTAAATGTCATTCTACAAAAATGCCTATTCTAACTGAGGAAAAAGATAGGACACCCTCACATGTATTCCCTCTTAAATTGGCTCAGATCTCACACAGGTATATCACACCAGGTGCACATAATTAGTAGATCGTTACTCTGCATGTTGAATGAGGCTTGCCCTATTTAAACCTCAGACATTTAGTTTGGTGTGCTCCTGACTGTTGAAGTGAGAGTGAGCACCATGGTGAGAGCAAAAGAGCTGTCAGAGGACTTCAGAAAAAAGATTGTAGCAGCCTATGAGTCTGGGAAGGGATTTAAAAAGATCTCAAAAGATTTTGAAATCAGCCATTCCACTGTCCGGAAGATAGTCTACAAGTGGAGGGCTTTCAAAACAACTGCCAACATGCCCAGGACTGGTCGCCCCAGCAAGTTCACCCCAAGAGCAGACCGCAAGATGCTAAAAGAGGTCTCCAAAAACCCTAAAGTGTCATCTCGAGAACTACAGCAGGCTCTGGCTACTGTTGATGTAGAAGTACATGCCTCTACAATCAGAAAGAGACTGTACAAGTTTAACTTGCATGGGAGGTGTGCAAGGAGGAAACCTTTGCTTTCCAAGAGAAACATCGAGGCCAAACTGACATTTGCCAGAGATAAAGTTGACAAAGACCAGGACTTCTGGAATAATGTTCTTTGGACAGATGAGTCCAAAATTGAATTATTTGGACACAACAGCAGAGGACATGTTTGGCGTAAACCAAACACAGCATTCCAAGAAAAGAACCTCATACCAACTGTGAAGCATGGAGGTGGAAGTGTCATGGTTTGGGGCTGCTTTGCTGCAGCAGGACCTGGTCAGCTCACCATCATAGAATCCACGATGAATTCTACTGTGTATCAGAAGGTGCTTGAAGAACATGTGAGACCATCAGTTAGAAAATTAAAGCTGAAGCGGAACTGGACCATGCAACATGACAATGACCCAAAACATACTAGTAAATCAACCAAAGATTGGCTGAAAAAGAAGAAATGGAGAGTCCTGGAATGGCCAAGTCAAAGTCCAGATTTGAATCCCATTGAGATGCTGTGGGGTGACTTGAAAAGGGCTGTACGTGCAAGAAACCCCTCAAACATCTCACAGCTGAAAAAGTTCTGCATTGAGGAGTGGGGTAAAATTTCCTCAGACCGATGTCGAAGACTGGTAGATGGCTACAAGAACCGTCTCACTGCAGTTATTTCAGCCAAAGGAGGTAACACTCGCTATTAGGGGCAAGGGTGTCCTATCTTTTTCCTCAGTTAGAATAGGCATTTTTGTAGAATGACATTTACAGAAGATCTTGAAAAGACTTTTCTTCAGTTTTCTTTGTTTAGTCGGATTACTTTAATCTCTCTGTATTGTTGAAACGGAGATGAAATAACATTTTATTAAAAATGTTACAAAAAACCACATGCTTTCAAAGGGTGTCCTAATTTTTTCACATGACTGTATGTACATGGAAACAAAATATCAGTTCTACGCTTTTGGGGCATAGAGAAATTATCTATGGGCCCCAGAGGGGGCAACCTTGATAAAAAAAAACTCTTGCAAAATGAAGCAAGATGGATTCAGCGACTTAATACAATGAGTCCAATTGGTCTAAATGAGGGTTTCACATACACAGCATTTATATGATACCTTGAGCATGAGAATGAAAATATAAATAATTGAAGAGAGTCCTAATGGACCCCTATGGAAAATACATATCTTGTACTCTTTTCTCAATGATCTGTAGGTAACTACTACAAGAAATATATAAAAATTAGTCAAACACAAGGATTAGTCCAGAAAAACATAGGCCATCGCACATTCAGGGAATCTAAGAGATGGGTCTCTGGGTCTCTAAAAAATGAATAATGGACAATGTAGATATCCCAGAAAGGTTGGAGGTGAATTTATCTGAAAAAATGAAATAAAAAAAGAAATAAGAACTAACTCTGAATATCTATATGGATAAAAAAAAACTAGTTAAAAATCCTTCAGTTTATACACATGTAAGGAAAAATAATAACATACCATGGAGATATGATAACTGATTTTAGAGATGTAGATATCTATATATATAAGAATACCTTGGAGTTTTGAAATTGCAATCTGAGATTCTTTTTAACCACCTCCGGACCGCCTAACGCACATGTGCGTTCCGGAGGTGGTAGCTCTGCGCACAGTCACGCATATACGCGTCATCTCGCGAGACGCAAGATGACGCGACTATGCGCGCGCGCATGCGCAGTTCGCGCCGGCATTTCGCACAGAAGTATTTCGTCAGCAACCTGCCAGCCAATGATCGTGGCTGGCAGGTTGCTGATTTTTTAAAAATCCAATCAAAGTGCCAGATAGCAGATCATATTTGTAAATATGATCTGTTATATGGCTGCCTGCTCCTCTGCTGGTTCTTTTCGTCGGTTGGATCCAGCAGAGGAGCAGGCTTCACAGTGAGTACACCAAACACTACACTATAGCCCCTGATCACCCCCCTGAACCCCAATTAACCCTTTGATCACCCCTTTGATCACCCCTGTCAATCACAAGTGAAAAGAAAAAAGTGATCAGTGCAAACTGTCACTTTTTTTTTTCACTGTTATTGACCGTTAGGTTTTAGGTATAGTTTAGGTCCCTTGGTTAGGTAGTTAGGGATCAGTTAGCGCCCAGCCCACCGCACCGCAGTCCCTTATTCGCTGATTAGCGTATCGCTAATCAGCATTTGTACTTTTATAGTATCTGGAAGTGATCAAAACTTTGTCACTTTAGTTCGCCCTCCACCCAAAACGCAGTGTTTGCCCGATCAGGCCTGATCGGTCGCCCACACGTGCGTTCGCCCACACCCGCCCCACCGCAGTGACAAAAAAAAAATTTTTTTTTGATCACTGCACATTCACTTTACACGCACTGCGGCGATAAAAAAATCAGTTTTGATATTTTTTATCAACCGCAGCGGCCTCCGGTACTTCGCTAGCCTCCCCTTTGTAAGACAGGCTTGCTTTTTTTTTCTTGGGTAGTCTCAGGGAATACCCCTAAATTTAGTTGCCCACATGTCTAACAGGGGGTATTCCTCTGAAGAGGCCTACAGGCTTCTGACCCAGTCGGATGAGGAGTGGGAACCCTCATCTGATGAATACGAACCTGTAGAAAGCAGTGGCTCTCTGACCCAAAGTTCGGACGAGGAGGCTGAGGTCCCTGATAGCACCAGGCGTACCCGGCCCCGTGTCGCTAGACCGCAGGTTGCGCAGGATCCGCTTCAAGAGCAGCAGAGTGGGGCTGGTGCTGTCGGATTACGTGGTGAGGCATACACCAGCAGCCCAGCCCTCCCTGGACCTAGTACCAGCACTGCCGTACAACCTGGTGAAGTAGCGAGCACCAGAAGGGCAGTTGAAGCTGGTACGGTGGCACGTGCAGTAGTGACCTCGTCGCAGCCACCGCAAAGACGTGCCCGTAGAGCCCCTAGAATCCCAGAGGTGCTGGCAAACCCTGATTGGCAGTCCCCAACTTCAGCCGCACCTGTAGTTTTCCCTTTCACTGCCCAGTCTGGAGTTCGGGTTGAGACGGCTCAGATCGGTTCGGCCCTGGGATTTTTTGAGCTGTTCTTGACTGCGGAGCTTTTAGACATAGTTGTGGCCGAAACAAACAGGTATGCCACCCAATTTATCACCGCTAACCCGGGAAGCTTTTATGCCCAGCCTTTCCGGTGGAAACCAGTCCAAGTTTCCGAACTTAAAACTTTTCTGGGCCTCCTCCTCAACATGGGCCTGACAAAAAAGCATGAATTGCGGTCATATTGGTCCACGAACCCGATTCATCACATGCCCATGTTCTCTGCTGCCATGTCCAGGGCACGTTTTGAGGCCATCCTGCGGTTCCTGCACTTTAGTGACAACACCGCCTCCCGTCCCAGGGGCCACCCTGCTTTTGACCGGCTCCACAAAATTCGGCCCCTCATAGACCATTTCAACCAGAAATTTGCAGATATTTATACCCCAGAGCAAAACATCTGCATAGACGAGTCCCTGATACATTTTACCGGGCGCCTTGGCTTCAAACAATACATCCCAAGCAAGCGCGGCCGGTATGGGGTCAAATTGTATAAGCTCTGTGAAAGGGCCACAGGCTATACCCACAAATTTCGGGTCTATGAGGGAAAAGATCAGACCCTGGAGCCGGTCGGTTGCCCTGACTACCTGGGGAGCAGTGGGAAGACAGTTTGGGACTTGGTGTCACCATTATTCGGCAAGGGGTACCATCTTTATGTGGACAATTTTTACACAAGTGTGGCCCTCTTTAGGCATTTGTTTCTAGAACGGATTGGCGCCTGTGGTACCGCGCGAACTAGTCGCGCGGGCTTCCCCCAACGGCTCGTTACCACCCGTCTTGCAAGGGGGGAGAGGGCTGCCTTGTGTAACGAAGAACTGCTCGCGGTGAAATGGAGAGACAAGCGTGACGTTTACATGCTCTCCTCCATTCACGCAGACACGACAATACAAATTGAGCGAGCAACCCGTGTCATTGAAAAGCCCCTCTCAGTCCACGACTATAACCTCCACATGGGAGGGGTCGACTTCAATGACCAGATGTTGTCTCCGTATTTAGTTTCCCGACGCACCAGACGCTGGTATAAGAAGGTGTCTGTATATTTAATTCAATTGGCTCTGTACAATAGTTTTGTTCTCTACAGTAAGGCTGGGAGAACTGGATCCTTCCTCAAATTTTAGGAAGAGATCATCGAGAACCTCCTGTATCCAGGAGGTTCCGTGGCCCCAACCACCAGTGTAGTTAGCCGTCTACACGAGCGACATTTCCCCAATGTCGTTCCTGGTACCTCAACCCAACAGTCACCCCGAAAAAGATGTCGTGTCTGTAGCAGGAGTGGAATAAGGCGTGACACCCGCTATTTCTGTCCTGACTGTCCTGACCACCCTGCTCTATGCTTTGGAGAGTGTTTCCGGAAGTACCACTCACAGGTACACCTAGCATAGGGATCATCTCACCAGGACAGGCACACAGGGCTATTAGGGCCCATTCACTCACTGCTGCTGCAAACGTCTCCTTTCACATGGGACAAAGTGCATAACGCACTTCGCCACATCTTTGGGCGATTTGCGCTTTGCACATTGACCCATGGGGAAGGAGAGGTTTGTTCTATAAAGGTAAAAAACAAAACAAAAAAAAAACAAAACACACCAGTAAGCAAACACGTTAATGTTCAGTTAAAAAAGTTAAAGTTTATATGTTCTGTTGCAAAGTTAATAAAATTATTGCGTTGCGGCCTGGTTTTTTCTTTATTTTTTTATTTTTATTTTTTTACCTTCCAGGTGGACCAACCGATTGACTAGCTGCAGCACTGATGTGCATTCTGACAGAAGCATTGCGCTGCTGTCAGATTACACGCAAGTCGGTGTATGCGGCGCTGCAAGACGAGATTTCTACTCTGCAGTAACAGATACGTTTGCCGAGGCATACGAGCTGAGGAGGAGGCGGCGTTCCTATGCTTTGGCAAGCACTTTGTATATATATATATAAAAAAATAATAATAAATCCCGGCAATGATTTATTCATCCACATCGATTGATGCGAATGGAGAAATCTGGTTTGACAGGGCATACGAGCTAAGTGGGTATGGATGTAGGGCGGAACTCCTATGTCCTGGCAGACGCCTTTCCCCTCCATTTTTTTTTTTTTGGCAGAGATTTTTTCATCCACATTGATCGATGCGAATGAAGAAATCTGTGCCGTTCATTTTTTTCTTTCAGCCCAGAGGCTGAACGGAAAAAAAAATCTCATTACCTGTATGCTCAATATAAGGAGAATAGCAGAAACTCCTAATGCTGGCCATACATGTAATGATTGCGGAGACCCTCAAATGCCAGGGCAGTACAAACACCCCACAACTGACCCCATTTTGGAAAGAAGACACCCCAAGGTATTTGCTGAGGGGCATATTGAGTCCATGAAAGATTTAAATTTTTGTCCTAAGTTAGCGGAAAGTGAGACTTTGTGAGAAAAAAAAAAATAATCAATTTCCGCTAACTTATGCAAAAAATAATAATATTCTATGAACTTGCCAGGCCCCTCATTGGATACCTTGGGGTGTCTTCTTTCCAAAGTGGGATCACATGTGGGGTATTTATACTGCCCTGGCTTTTTAGGGGCCCTAAAGCGTGAGAAGAAGTCTGGGATCCAAATGTCTAAAAATGCCCTCCTAAAAGGAATTTGGGCCCCTTTGCGCATCTAGGCTGCAAAAAAGTGTGACACATCTGGTATCGCCGTACTCAGGAGAAGTTGGGGAATGTGTTTCGGGGTGTCATTTTACATATACCCATGCTGGGTGAGATAAACATCTTGGTCAAATGCCAACTTTGTATAAAAAAATTGGAAAAGTTGTCTTTTGCCAAGATATTTCTCTCACCCAGCATGGGTATATGTAAAATGACACCCCAAAACACATTCCCCAACTTCTCCTGAGTACGGCGATACCAGATGTGTGACACTTTTTTGATGCCAAGGTGGGCAAAGGGGCACATATTCCAAAGTGCACCTTTCGGATTTCACCGGTCATTTTTTACAGATTTTGATTGCAAAGTACTTCTCACACATATGGGCCCCTAAATTGCCAGGGCAGTATAACTACGCCACAAGTGACCCCATTTTGGAAAGAAGACACCCCAAGGTATTCCGTGAGGGGCATGGTGAGTTCCTAGAATTTTTTATTTTTTGTCGCAAGTTAGTGGAATATGAGACTTTGTAAGGAAAAAAGAGAAAAAAAAAAAATCATCATTTTCCGCTAACTTGTGACAAAAAATAAAAAATTCTAGGAACTCGCCATGCCCCTCACGGAATACCTTGGGGTGTCTTCTTTCCAAAATGGGGTCACTTGTGGGGTAGTTATACTGCCCTGGCAATTTAGGGGCCCAAATGTGTGAGAAGTACCTTGCAATCAAAATGTGTAAAAAATGGCCTGCAAAATCTGAAAGGTGCACTTTGGAATATGTGCCCCTTTGCCCACCTTGGCAGCAAAAAAGTGTCACACATCTGGTATCGCCGTACTCAGGAGAAGTTGGGGAATGTGTTTTGGGGTGTCATTTTACATATACCCATGCTGGGTGAGAGAAATATCTTGGCAAAAGACAACTTTTCCAATTTTTTTATACAAAGTTGGCATTTGACCAAGATATTTTTCTCACCCAGCATGGGTATATGTAAAATGACACCCCAAAACACATTCCCCAACTTCTCCTGAGTACGGCGATACCAGATGTGTCACACTTTTTTGCTTCCAAGGTGGGCAAAGGGGCACATATTCCAAAGTGCACCTTTTGGATTTCACTGGTCATTTTTTACACATTTTGATTGCAAAGTTCTTCTCACACATTTGGGCCCCTAAATTGCCAGGGCAGTATAACTACCCCACAAGTGACCCCATTTTGGAAAGAAGACACCCCAAGGTATTCCGTGAGGGGCATGGCGAGTTCCTAGAATTTTTTATTTTTTGTCGCAAGTTAGTGGAATATGAGACTTTGTAAGAAAAAAAATTAAATAAATCATCATCATTTTCCGCTAACTTGTGACAAAAAATAAAAAGTTCTATGAACTCACTATGCCCATCAGCGAATACCTTAGGGTGTCTACTTTCCGAAATGGGGTCATTTGTGGGGGTTTTCTACTGTTTGGGCATTGTAGAACCTCAGGAATCATGACAGGTGCTCAGAAAGTCAGAGCTGCTTCAAAAAGCGGAAATTCACATTTTTGTACCATAGTTTGTAAATGCTATAACTTTTAACCAAACCATTTTTTTTTTGCCCAAACATTTTTTTTTAATCAAAGACATGTAGAACAATAAATTTGGCGAAAAATTTATATATGGATGTCGTTTTTTTTGCAAACTTTTACAGCTGAAAGTGAAAAATGTCATTTTTTTGCAAAAAAATCGTTACATTTGGATTAATAACAAAAAAAGTAAAAATGTCAGCAGCAATGAAATATCACCAAATGAAAGCTCTATTAGTGAGAAGAAAAGGAGGTAAAATTCATTTGTATGGTAAGTTGCATGACCGAGCGATAAACGGTGAAAGGAGTGTAGTGCAGAAGTGTAAAAAGTGCTCTGGTCATGAAGGGGGTTTCACCTAGCGGGGCTGAAGTGGTTATGTATGTACCATCCCCATGGAATTCATGGAAACTGATGGATTGAAGGCCTTTGGGGTCAAAGTTCGAATGTAGAAGCCTGATAAACATCAGTGGAACACAATCCGAGTCCCGGCATATACGTTATGCTATTGGAAAGAAATGAGAAAATATAAGTGTCATCGCATGCACCACATAATGGAAGATACAGTTCTATTATACCATTGGAAATTTAAAGTACCAACACATGCACATTAAAGCGATATATAGACATACCATAGTATAAGTACTAACGCATGCGCGGGTGTATGCAATAAGGAGGAAAATAACTTCTAAGTCCGGACACAGCCGATGGTAAGATAGGTGAAATCACACGATTCGGCAGCTCTAAGTCTGAGCGCAAGCGCAGAGGACATGGGGAGGCAATTGAGAAATGAGGAGAAATTCAAAGTCTCAGAACGTGCGCATTGAGCTTGGGGACGTAGCCGGGAGTGAGTCTATCTCCCAACGCATGCGCACTAACCTCCCGCTGTGTAAAAAGTTTCAAACACCAGACGCAAGCGCAGAGCCCACCCTGAAGGAAAGTATGTGATTGGCCGTTAGAGGACATCAATCAACACGAGATTGCAATGCGATAGGTGGCTCCCAAATGAGACCCACCCCTTTGACATAAAAGATCGCAGATGGAAAGCACTCGTGTTGATAGTAGCTCCATTCCCCTGAAGACGCTGCGTTTGCGGTGAAACATGTTGGGGGAGCTGTGTCTTTAACATTTTAATAATAATGGTAGGGCTTAGAATGGATTAGGGAGAGGCGACCTGCAGACGCCGAACCTTTATGAGGGCCAGATTAGAAGAATACAAGTAATACAGCCACTGTGAAATTGTCAGTGAGGGACAATATAACAGCAACATTTGTTATAAAGTGCGGTGTGATTGACACCTACAGGCACTGAAGCGTAATTACACAGACCAAATATAGAGAGTCCATATATGAATGTCTATGAGAGAGTGTCCTCCTGACTAATTCAGAATAATATAGACACTGAGCCCACAGGTCCAAGCCCTCCATATACATTTTAACAAGAGTGTTTTTTTGTGTGGAATATAGTATTTAATAAAAGGAAAATAAAGGTTATATTTTAATTATAAGACCAGAAACAGGAAATTACAGTCAGCACACTATTGGAATATTGAATTTGATCTCCTGGGTTAGTGGGTCATCTGAAATGTTGGAAGACCGCATTTAACACCTGTGACGGTCACTACGAGTACCGAGTGATGCCCTTCAGGCTAAGCAATGCCCCTGCCGTGTTTCAAGAATTCGTCTATTGCATTTTCAGAGACCTCCACTATTCCTATGTAGTTGTTTACCTTGATGATATTCTGATCTTTTCCTCAAATCTGGCCTCCCACCAGAAACAGGTCCGCCTGGTCTTGCAAAGATTAAGAGCAAATCATCTGTACGCCAAACTCAAGAAATGCATCTTCGAACAATCCTTACTTCCTTTCCTAGGATATATAGTATCTGATACTGGTCTTCAAATGGATCCTGAAAAATAGTCTGGTCTGAAGGCGATTCAACGTTTTTTGGGGTTTGCAAATTACTACCACCAATTTATCCCACACTTCTCTTTCTTGACTGCTCCCATCTGTGTCATGACTCAAAGGAGCAAATCCCAAGAACTAGACATCTGAAACTGCATTCAATTCTTTGAAACAGGCCTTATCCTTTGCTCCAGTACTTCATTGACCAGATGCCAGTGAGCAGATCTATCTGGAAGTGGATGCATCATCTACTCTAGAGCGCAACTACATACTTGGTTGGGGACAGGGAGTTGTTGGCAATTAAAATGGCTCTGGAGGACTGGCGATACCTTTTTCAGGGAGCAGTTTATCGAGTTGTGATCTATACCGACCATAAGAACCTCACCTATCTGCAGTCAGCACAGAGGCTTAATCATCGTAAGCCAGATGGTCCCTGTTCTTTGCCCCTTTTGATTTTGTTCTCTACTTTTGTGCTGCACACAAGAACAACGAGGCAGATCCTTTGATTCTACCGACCAGGAGAAGAAGCCCAAAAATATGATTGATCCCGCCAAAATTATTGCTTGTCCTGTCAAGCTATCTGAGATCCCGACAGGAAGGACTTCCAGAGTCCGTCAGGAAGCGCATCTTGGTCAGAGGTCACTTCTCACTCTTTTAAATTGGCTGGTCATGGTGGGCAGTGAAAGCCATTGAGATTCATTGCCCAACATTACTTGTGGTCCTCCATATGGAAGGATATTCAGGAATTTGTCACTGCTTTTCCTTCCTTTGGACAGATTAAGCCGTCTAAGCATCGTTCAGCTGGTCTTCTGCTTCTTCTCCCCCATACTGAGGCTCCCTGGCAACAGATAGCCATGGACTTTATTACGGATTTGCCTACTTCTGGTTGCTCCATCATTTGGATAGACGTGGACCGCTTCTCTAAAATGGCGCAGTTCACCCCTCTGTTGGGTCTTCCATCAGCTACTCAACTTGCTAAGAAATTCCGTCTCCCTGGCTTTCCTCTTCGTATTAGTAATACAGGCAATGTCTGCTGGTAGAAGAAATGTGCACCCAGTGGTATAGCGTAGGGGTGGGGGGGGGGCGTTATTCCAGGTGCAAAATTTCAGGAGGCGCCAGCAGGGCACAGGGAGATGAGCGCTTCCATTGTGTAGGGACCAGGCCTTCTGCAAGGTATATTTCCAAGAATTTTGCATCCAATTGGTGATGTATTTCACTGATCATATTTTTTTCTAGATCATAAAACAATAAGGCTAGTGATTTTTCGTCAATACCTTCATAAGGTTTGTCCAGTGTGGCAATGTGAATAGTGATGGTTGTGCAGATTAGTTGGTATTAGATTTTTAGTTTTGCCTTGACCTCCTCTACAACCCCTAAATTTTTTCTTTTCACTGGTCTGGTACCTAACGTATGAAAATAATTGGTGATTGTTACTGTGTTGGGACTTTTTAGGATGGGATAAACTGTGGTTGGAGTGGGGATGGGTGATAGAGATAAAAAAAAAGTCCGACCCAAATTTGAGAGTGAGATGGTGTTTGACGAGTCCAAATGGCCTAGGTCAGTATCCTTATTTGTATGACAGCTATGTGTAGTGGGCAATTGGCAGGAGGATGCAGCATGAAGGGTGATAAGGGAGTCCAATTCCAAGTCTGTTGGGGTAGATGATACCGATGTGTTTAGAGGAGGTAGGTGTTTGGACGATGAAAACGAGGTAGGTGGAAGGTTCAAAGGGGCACAATTGGGAAGGAAGTCTTGACCAAATAAATCGAGGGTGGAGGTTTCAGATGGACGGATGTTGCCAGCATCCAAAATGAGTTTAGGAGATGTGGGTGCAGGGGACTGAATAGTTGCTAATAGTGTGAAAAAAGAGACGTCGGGGGATGGCTGGATGGTGGGAGTGTGTAGAATGGAAAGATGACAACTATGATTAGGAATAGAGTGGGGTAAATGGGACTTTGAGATGGGCAAGGTTTGGGTTTGTGTTGGTTGTTATTATGAGTGCTGCATCTATTACTGTTTGTAAAGGTGACCATCTTTTGGGGTTTGGCCTGTGAAGTTCATGACTTATGTTGTATGGCTTTGCGAGCCTGTATGGTAGACCGCTGTCCAGGTTGGGTCTCCATAGTGGGCGCATTTTCTATGTGTACAAGTTCAGTTGTTACATGATCTTTGAGCCACAATTTTATGTTATTGGTCTTAAAATCTGTCCTATCCCGAGTAAGTTTGCCAACTTTTTTATTCAAGGTCTCTTTTGCATGTGAGATCACAAGCGATGTGACCATATGGTCTTGTTTGGGGTAAGACTGGTGGTCTTTATGGCAAATCTGATGTCAGGGATTTCCTTTTGATCAGCAGTCTATACATAAGTCCGCTGGCACAGTCTAGAAGGTACTCATCCCAATCCCTGCAGAAATCAATGTCGTCCTCAAAAGAGTGTTTAAAATTTAGGCGCAGGCCCCTAGGGACCAGGCCTTCTGCAAGGTATATTTCCAAGAATTTTGCATCCAATTGGTGATGTATTTCCCTGATCATATATTTTTCTAGATCATAAAACAATAAGGCTAGTGATTTTTCGTCAATACCTTCATAAGGTTTGTCCAGTGTGGCAATGTGAATAGTGATGGTTGCAGTAAAGTCCCGGGGAAGCATGAAAGAGTGTGTCACCAAGGGGCCCGGCCATGGTGGAGTAAAGGCCCTAGATATAGGTGGCTACCAAGTGAGTTGGTGGACACCAAGATAGTTAGCTTAGCTGGCTCCAGCTAGTCCGGGCGGGCTTTGACTGGGAACAGGCAATATGTTCCCCATGCTCCAGTGTGGGATTTTGGAATATGCCCATGTCCAGGGATGCTATTTAATCCTGTTGCTGGACTTGGGTGTGGCTCCCAGTCTGGGAAAGGAGCAGGCTGTGTCGAGGCCTGTGGGAGCTGGGACCCTCTAACCCTGTGTGTGGGGTAAGCACTGGTGATGTGTTTTGGGGAGCTGGGTGGTAGACCCAGATCCCGATAGAGAGGAAAAGACTGTTTAGTCAGTGACCAGGCGGCTGAGGATTTATGTTTTTGATTTATGTTTTGGTTGCTGTTTTGTGCTTGGAAAATAAAGCATTGTTTGAACTTCAATCTGGTGTCCGTAGCAAAGTCTTTGAGAATTACCCCCGGATAAGAGACGATCCCCCACACCAGTTTTAAAGTCATATCCGGATTTGATGCACTTTGCATTTGGATGCATTGTGTGATAAGACGTTCCCGCTGCTTGAGCCAGTTAACAGCGTAATCCATAGTGTTGGATGTCTAGTCGTCTAGCGATCGTTCCGGCTCCCCGCACATCGCTGCTGGCCATTCATTTTAAATAATCATGCCCCTGATTATTATTTTTAAGTTGTAACCCACTGAATCACCAATGTCTATCATTATCTAAAACCCAATAACCCAATTTATGTATTTTGATTTCTACTTGGCTGGTTCTATTTGAGGATACACAGAGGGACACAGAGACTGCCCCTTTTACCCTCTGACCCCGCTTTTGGCGTTTTTTTGACATTTAAAGTAAACTGATGTGTGTGTGTGTATATATATTGTAAGCATCCAAGGGGTGAGGTTATTGATGGTAAGTATGTGTCACTGAGGCTGCTGCTCTCAGTGGTGTAAATCCCGGAGGTAAATGGCAACCAGTGATGTTAGATCGCTGAGTTTGTGGTAGCTGGAATTTGGGTCCGGGATTTAGGAGTGACTGAAGAGTTTGGGTGGGAAGGTCACTCCCATACTCCATCTCCTGTGTTTCCACCTCATCCAGCAGACATTGTCGAACGAATCGTGCTCGACCGCTATGTGAGTGGACTTCCTATGGACATTCACCGCTGGGTTGCTCAAGGAGACCCCAAAACCCTGGATCAATTGGTTTCACTTGTGGAGCAGTTTACGACTACCGAGACCTGTCTTAGGCCTGAAGGTAAACTACATCAGTTCGTGGGATCCTCTGGTGGTCGTCAACAGAGAGCAACCTCCACAGCCATTTTTGCTTCTGAGCAGGAGGACCGAGCCAACAGACAAAGCCTGGGTGGCTCACCCCAGGGAAAGAGGTTTTTCATTCCAAGAAAGGTACCCTCCCGTTCTGAAGCCCCACTCGAAGGCGGACCTGAGGTCCGTTGTTGGAAGTGTCAGCAACCGGGGCATATTGCAGCACACTGTTCCCAGGGTGAGGAGCCAATGGAGTGTGGTGCCACCCGCCGCCTCTCCATGTTTGCTCATACTGTTTGCAGTGCTACACCCCTGCAGGAACCAGGTTCCCAATAGCGTCAACTCCAGGTAAACGGGGTTAGTGTTGTGGCCCTTTTGGACTCAGGTAGCCTGGTCACCCTCTTGTGTGCTGCCGTACCCCATGACCTGGTCATCCCTGAAAGGTGAGTGGGGGTGGTTTGTATCTATGGGGACACTAAGCATTATCCGCTGGCCAAAGTGACTGTAGGGACTGGCTGCGGGACAGTGACCCATGAAGTGGGTGTGGTACCAGACTTATTACATCCATTGATTGTGGGACGTGATTTTCCGTTGTTCTGGGAACTCTGGTCTCATTCCCACTGTAATGATACGCCTTTTGCATGTTCACCTTCTTTCAGCCCAATTCCTTTAGGGGAAGAAGCCCAAACAGATGGGGTGACCAATGTAGGGGTGACCAATGAGGTATCAGACAGTTTTCCCCTTGCAATATTGGCTGGGGATAAGGGTGAGGCATCTAACCCTGAGCAGAATGTACCGGACTTGGAAGTGTCACGGGAGAACTTTGGGACTTCTTAGTTACGAGACTCCACCCTGAAACATGCATGGGAAAATGTAACTGTACTGAATGAGGTGCCTCAGGAGCCTAATGCGATGTTAGATCGCTGAGTTTGTGGTAGCTGGAATTTGGGTCCGGGATTTAGGAGTGACTGAAGAGTTTGGGTGGGAAGGTCACTACCTCATCCAGCTGGAAGCTAATTTAAAAAACACACTGTCAATGTGTGGTGGGTGTTGGTCTGCAGAGGACTTGGGAGCATTCCTCTCCACAGTGTTCCAGAGAAGGGGAAAGACAAGACTCTGCACAAAGGTGACTCCTGTTTAAAAATTGAACTGTTATATTACACATGAGGGCTGAAGATAAGTGCTTTATGTGACTGAAGTTTGATGGGCTGAAGCCAAGCCATCCTGTTGGAACAATTTGTGTTGTGTTTTTTCCAATAAATCCCTTTTGTTGCATCCAATCCTGCCGACTGCCTACCATTTGTACAGCTAACCTCCACAATATATACTGTATGTATGATGTGTTATGTTGTGTGTGTATATGCAGTTTTTATCTGATGAAGGGGAGCAAACTTTCCAAAACGCGTTATATGTATCTGCACATTAAATATTAAGAACCTACGTATATTGTATCTTCTAGTTGGTGTTTTGTGCCGAGGGATGCTCCTTTGTCTTAGCAATTTCCTCTTCGTATTGTCTCTGAAAGAGGCGTTCAGTTCACATCAAAGTTCTGGAGGGCTCTCTGTAAGTTACTGAACAGTTCTCATCAGCATATCATCCATAGTCTAATGGTCAATTAGAGCTTGTCAACCAGCTCCTTACAAATTTTTTGCGTCATTTCACTAACCTACATCATGACGACTAGGTCAATTCTGCTTTGGGCAGAATTTTCAACAACCACGTCAGTGAAGCTTCCAAGAAATCACCCTTCCTTATTGTTTATGGCAAGCAACTTAATATCCCACTCCCAGTGTCATCTACTTCCAGTATTCCTGTGGCTGATGAGGTCACTAGAGATTTCTCCAAAATCTGGAAGGAAACCAAGAATGCCTTGAAGAAAGCATCTGTATGGATCAAAAAGTTTGCTTATAAGAGATGTAGAAGTTCTCCTCAGTTACGTCCTGATTTCGTCCAAGTACATTAGGCTCAAGGTGCCTTCGTGCAAATTGGGTCCATTTGAAGTTATTTTGAGAATTAATTCTGTGTCCTACAAGTTAAAGTTGCTTGCCTCACTTCGGGTTCCAAATTCTTTCCATGTCTCCTTGCTTAAGTTTGTCATCATTAATCGCTTCTTCAAGAAACCCATTCCAGCCCCTACTCCTATCAGTTCTGAGGACATTTACGAGGTCAAAGGTATTCTGGGCATGAAGAAAAGTAGAGGCAAGAACTTGTTCCTAGTGGATTGAAAGGGATATGGCTCTGAGGAGAGATCGTGGGAACCAATGGAGAACATTAATGCTCCCCTTCTTCTGAATTATTTTTTTTCAAAGACCAGCTTAGAGGAAGGGGGTACTGTAAGCCCGGCGTCAGGTGCGTAACTACCATAGCGGCAGACCATGCGACTGCTATTGGGCCCAGGGCAAGAGGGAGCCCAGTCTTAGTTGGGATTATCTCCTCTTATACTGGAGATAAAAACTTGGTCAGGACTCTACCCGCTAAAGGAACAACTTTTAGAAACTGAGGCAGTGGAAAAATGGCCCAAGGGTCATTGAAAAGGGTTTAGGCAGAAACTCTTCTGTCCTGTGTGGGGGGTCTGGTTTGATGCTTGCTATGGGGTCCTTACTTCTCTACACACGCCACTGCCCGGCATTATGTGCCCACTTCTCCGATTCCACCTGTGAGCCAGACGCTGGGTTACTCTCATCTGCTGCTTTGCTGGCGGCGGCTTCTGCCACCGGCATCCTACTCCTGCTCTAGTCAGAGCTCGCGCTCCCAGCGCCAGTCTTCCAGCACTGTGTTTAGGGTGTGTGCGCATGCGCTGCCTCTCTCTTATGGGCTATTGCGCATACACGCTCCCACTCTCTTATCGTAGTCTTTCCCAGCCATAGGCTGGGGGTCACTGTGTTTATAAGGTGCCTTCCCCACTTGAAAGGGACCTGAACAAAAAGGTTCAGAGCTAGTCTAGCCCTGTGTGAAGGTGCCTCGTCCTTCTATTTCCTGTGTACCGAACCTTGCTTGTTATAGACCTCATCCTCTGTATTGCCGCCTGCCCTGACCTTGGATCACGTTATACAGACTTTGCCATATTGCCGCCTGCCCTAACCTCAGATCAGGTTATACAGACTTTGTCATATTGCCGCCTGCCCTGACCTCGGATCACGTTATAAGGACTTATTGCCTTGGTATTTGCACTAACCTCTGGGATCAGCATTTGACATCTCAGGGCCCTCTCCAAGGGTAAGCTCCATACCATCATAAGGTCAGTCCGGTGGGTCCACACCCAGGATCCGTTACAATAAGTAATGTATGTACACAGTGACTCCACCAGCAGAATAGTGAGTGCAGCTCTGCAGTATGATACAGGATGTAACTCAGGATCAGTACAGGATAAGTAATGTATGTACACAGTGACTCCACCAGCAGAATAGTGAGTGCAGCTCTGGAGTATAATACAGGATGTAACTCAGGATCAGTACAGGATAAGTAATGTATGTACACAGTGACTCCGCCAGCATAATAGTGAGTGCAGCTCTGGAGTATAATACAGGATGTAACTCAGGATCAGTACAGGATAAGTAATGTATGTACACAGTGACTCCGCCAGCATAATAGTGAGTGCAGCTCTGGAGTATAATACAGGATGTAACTTAGGATCAGTACAGGATGTGTAATGTATGTGCACAGTGACTCCACCAGCAGAATAGGGAGTGCAGCTCTTGGGTATAATACAGGATGTGACTCAGGATCAGTACAGGTTAAGTGATGTATTTACAAGGTGATATAAAGGAATGTTTTCTGTGTCTAGGTTTTCATTACCTTTCCTTTCCACAGATTATCAACCAGATCTGTGTGAGTCCAACAAACCAGCACCTCCGTCATGCTGGCAGTAGAATGAGGACGGAGTTTCCTACCTTCGGCTCCATCCACTGTGTTGTTTTGAGCAGCTAATGAAAATAGCTGTCACGGGAAGTACGGGGAAGGAAAGACAACCAAAGGGAACCACAACTAAACAACAACAGACTAGGCCCCAAACCTAGTGAACAAAGAGGTCACCTCCTAGCAATCCCTGATACTCTCCCTAAGCTGCTAACAACATGTACAAATCTCAAAAGTAGAAATGCACATGCACAGGAACCTGAGACTGCTGAAACACCGCACCAAACCCTCAGCTTAGTGAACAGGGAAAGAGGCAACCGGCTACTTCCAAACTGAAGGAGCTAGTGTCTCCCTGAGGCCTAGTCAGAACAGACACACTAAGAAAAGGGAAAATAACTTAGCTTGAGATGTAACTGGAACAGGAGAACCACCACACAAGCAGAGCACTCCACAGAAGAACTATCAGCCACAGGGAAACAAGTGGGAGGCGGAACATATAAAGAGCCACCTGACTGATAATGAGCAGCATCTGCAAAGGGGTGGAAACCTGCTAGCAACTGTGAAAACAAGAGAGATCTGTCAGATAGACTCCTGAGTTTTCCGTCTATCTGAACTTCTAAGATCTCTCCCAGAGCCGGCGGTGATAATAGCAGATCAGTGGGCTTCGGGTGTCAGATCCCCACCAATCCGATATTAATGACTTGTTTGCAGGATGGATTCTCAACTTCTAGTCACTAGAAAGCCTTTTTAACTATTGAAGCAGATAATCTACAGACAATATATAGAAATTGTCAAGTGCTGTTAAATGGGGATCATATACTTTTAATAGAAACAACAGAACCAAATAATTTAATAAATCGTTCATTATATTTGTCTTTTTTAAATTAGACATTTATAATATTTATAATTAACAACATTTCATATAAAAGACCACATAAAAATGTCAATAGACTCACATTTTATCTTTATTCGAACTGACCGTGCATGAAATAACATCCTGCATTTCTAAAATATCCAATAAATGATGTGTCCTTCACCAATCCTTATCCTATAGTATTGTGATCCATTATATTAAAACTGAGGCATGAGTATTCCACAGGTGACGGCATGCAAGGGAGGCCACAATGAGGTGGAGGTTAGATGGATAATGGCCATCATCTCTAATCTGCTCATTTTCCAGCTTGGAGTATGTAAGATTTCACTGTAATGGATTAAGTATACTGTGAATTTCCACCTTTGCAGTAGCTCAAATTCGCAACGAACTTAGCCCCTAAAGGTAACCTGCATTTGGCGAACCTGCAGCATTTTACGGTACCAGCAAAGTGGATGAGAATGAGAGTGAAATAATCTGCAGCATAAATTTGCCTGCTGCGGATATCCACTGTGGATTTTACCCTTTACATTGCATGTAGTAAAATCTGCAAATCAAACCAAGTCCACAAGTTCAGCAAATTTTATGTTATCAGCAAAGTTTATGCTATCATGTATGCAGTAAAATAATTAAAGTTTCCTTCACAAAACAATAGTGGGCTTTGGTTTGTACTGTGCAGTGGATTTGCTTATTGATCCCTGATTATAGAAACACATCCGGCCCGAACTCCGGCGCAGCAATCTTTCCAGCTTTGGTGAAATCGTCTATATTTTTCCCTTTAATCTTCTTCAGCCATGCCTTCTTGCTTTCTTTGCTCTTTGTGGCCTGCACATGAGCGTCCTCTTCTTTCTGCTGTGTCATCTTTTGCATTTGAAATTCCTTCAGTTGCTTCATGGTAAGGAGTTGGAAGGAACCGCGTTCTCGGTATGGGTCGATGTTCACGACCTGCTCTGGCGCCTTCCATTTTGGGATATTTATTTTGATATTTTGTCCCATGATCATCCGCATGGGCTGAACCGACTGGCAACTCGAGTAGAGGCCAATCTGCTTCACGCCGGCGTCAAGGGCCGATGTTGATCTTCTAAGGACGACATTGTGTTTTTCTTTCTTCCGGTAATCACAGCTTGTCTGTGGGCGAATAATAATAGGGCATGGGATAGTGGAATGAACCTTTGGACTGTGCAATGACTCCTTCATCTTCAGCCCCACTTTTCTTATCTGGAAGGCCGTTA
This sequence comes from Bufo gargarizans, assembly GCF_014858855.1. Lineage (NCBI taxonomy): Eukaryota > Metazoa > Chordata > Amphibia > Anura > Bufonidae > Bufo > Bufo gargarizans. The sequence continues at coordinate 41,900,512 of NC_058085.1, forward strand.
GGACTGTCCTCATGTCTACAGGAACAGCAGAAGACTTTAAGTGCTGAAGAAGAGTCACAGGGTGAAGGTTCTGGCTTTCGGTTTGGAGGAAAGGCGAGATAAATGTCTTTTGTTCATCACCAGCTAGTGTAACCCCCCATGTGTCACGGATCCTGGAGTTGTACTCCATATTCGATCCAACTACATCTGCCTTCTGTAAATTCTGGATAGTACTGACTTTTAGAAGGATTTGATTGGGGCTCATGGGTGTGTGGGGTCCACGCTGCTTCATCCGTTGCAGTGCTGTGCCCTCACTTATGGAAAGAGCAGATTTTCGACCTGGAGATCCGTAGCCTGATTCGTCATCTGCAATTATTATACAAGTAATCAAGAAATTAGCATATGGATTTTACTAGTGAAGCACACATACATATATGTGTATATTATATGACCCTTTGTTACCCCAAACTTAGTGTCATTTTTGCCCACTAGCAGTTAAAGGAGACTTCGAATAACTAATATTAAGAGCGGTTTCAGACTGCGGTGCACAGTTTAGGAATGTGGTTCATGAGACGACTGCATTTACCGGACCGACCACAGCCCGTCTGTGCCAAACTCGCTGTCTTATTTGGGTACAGAAAAGTACACCTGTTTTTTTATTCCTGCCCGTAAGTGTCATTCTGGAGGAAAAAATGGCAGACAAGATAGTTCCCCTGGCAGAGAAGTACCACCTGGATGTTAAGTTTGAACAGCTGCCCAACTAGCTCGTCAAATGTAACTTCACTCCAAATGGAATTTTTGCTTCCCTTCGCCGAGGTCATGATCAATACTATAACAAGTATGTCAGTGTAAAAAAGGGAGGAATTTGAGGCATTGCCATGGTGCTTGCTGCTTATATTGTATTGACCTAATATGGTCACATCAAGCAAAACCACGAGAAAGTACCACCGACCACAGAAGTCCTCACAAGGTACACAAAACCCTTCTGTATCTGCTCTGTATTTAATCTATTAAAATGAAAAAAAGTGAATTAGACCCGAATAAGGCTGAAACTCACAGCATTATAGATCACTATGATGCAGTGAGTTTCACTTAAACAAGCCTCAGCACGGAAAAGGCAGCCGTCACATGAGCTATTTTCCTGGACCACAAACAGCCATCTTAAACCAACTTTTCCAACTAGAATACTGCCCCTATGTAGAATAACAGGTATTATAATACTGCCTCCTATGTACAAAAATATAACCACAATAATACTGCCTCTATGTACAAGAATATAACTACTATAATACTGCCTCCTATGTACAAGAATATAACTACTATAATACCGCTCCTATGTACAAGAATATAAATACTATAATACTGCTCCTATGTACAAGAATATAACTACTATATTACTGCCTCCTATGTAGAAGAATATAACTACTATAATACTGCTCCTATGTACAAGACTATAACTACTATAATACTGCCCCCTATGTACAAGAATATAACTACTATAATACTGCTCCTATGTACAAGAATATAACTACTATAATACTGCTCCTATGTACAAGAATATAACTACTATAATACTGCTCCTATGTACAAGAATATAACTACTATAATACTGCCTCCTATGTACAAGAATATAACTACTATAATACTGCTCCTATGTACAAGAATATAACTACTATAATACTGCCTCCTATGTACAAGAATATAACTACTATAATACTGCCTCCTATATACAAGAATATAACTACTATAATACTGCTCCTATGTACAAGAATATAGCTACTATAATACTGCTCCTATGTACAAGAATATAACTACTATAATACTGCTCCTATGTACAAGAATATAACTACTATAATACTGCTCCTATGTACAAGAATATAACTACTATAATACTGCTCCTATGTACAAGAATATAACTACTATAATACTGCCTCCTATGTACAAGAATATAACTACTATAATACTGCTCCTATCTACAAGAATATAACTACTATAATACTGCTCCTATGTACAAGAATATAACTACTATAATACTGCTCCTATGTACAAGAATATAACTACTATAATACTGCCTCCTATGTACAAGGATATAACTACTATAATACTGCTCCTATGTACAAGAATGTAACTACTATAATACGGCCCCCTGTGGATAAGCCAGTGGATCTGAATTAGTAAATATAATAATATTTTTGGTACCAGAATCATCCTTTTTCTTTAAGGCAGAACCTGTTCTACTACGTAGCTCTGGACTCGTTGTTCGGGGTCTGCATGCAGATGGAGGCTTTTTGTAAAATTCCGGTTGCAGATCAATGTATGCAAAGCTTCTGCGATAATTTCTTAATTCTGGCCAAGTAGCTGGTTTTAAGGAGTCCATATGTAAATCTGGAATAGAGCAGAGTATGATTACTAAAAATGGTATGCGTCATCCACGTACTGATTTGTGTGGAGGAGGTGTATGTGTATTAGATATAGACGTGTGTTTTTTATATATTAGTTTATACATCAGTATAAGAAGTACAGCTCTTCTCTTACCATGTGCTCTCTTCATACTTCTTGCAGACAGGCTTCGAGCATGGTGGGACAGCTGGCTCTTTGTCCTCTGATCATTGTCATCTTCTTCCTGCTGGTAGATTTTCTTATTGCTGGAACCAACGCGTTTCATTCTCTGAGCACGCACATAACTGTACGGTCTCACCCTGAAGGGGGCTTCTTGGAACCGCTGCCTTTCTTTCAGAACATGCACTCGTTCTGAAGCTTGTGAGTAATCCCATGAGACCTCCTCAAACTGGAAGATCATGATGCTCGTCAGTACATTGATCACCATCCTAGAGTTTAGGGAGACAGGTTGGATCTATGAACGTGTTGAAGACACATGTCTGTCAATAATACAGTAGAGACATCACAGTCAGATGCCAGAACCAGACAGATAGTCAGAGATTGGGTCAACCAGAAAGCTGCAGTCAGGGGCAAACACAGATATTGTCGGAGATTTGTGATCAAGGAGTAATCATTTATTTAAAAGGTCACACTTTTGCCCGCTTTCCCCTATGTCTATGTTGGAAAAAGTGTTATAGGTACTTTAAAAATATGTGGCTCACTCTGAACAATGTTTGTCAATGTTTGTCTCCCGTATGCTTCCCATCAAACTAAGGGGAGCTCAGTGCATAGGTATGTATACAGTTACCACTGAATTCAAAGGAAGCAGTATCATCTCTTTGCACTGAGCTCCCTCTAGTGGTGGCTGCAGGAATATGTTAAGAAAGAGAATGAGTTCAGCATTAGCCAACATCCCCCCTGCCCCATGCCCACCCTCCAGATTAGCACAGGCTCATTTATAGAGAAAGAGGAGAACTGTAGCTCTAAATAAATGAATCAATTGTAACCTTTAAAGCCCTTTAGATGGGGTTGGGTGGTCCCTGTAGAATGCAGTTGAACTAATTTGGATACATATCCTGTTACAGGCTAAATACTGACTAAAGGCCCTTTTAGACTGTCCGACGTTTGGGCAGATTATTGCGAACAAGTGTTTCTACAAATAGGACTCCCAGAAGTACTGACTTCATATATGGACACAGAGCAGGGACTCCTAAGCCATATACTGTATGGAGTGAGAGCAGGGACTCTTAAGCCATATACTGTATGGAGTCAGAGCAGGGATTCCTAAGCCATGTATGGAGTGAGAATAGGGACTCCTAAGCCATATATGGACACAGAGCAGGGACTCCTAAGCCATATATGGAGTGAGAGCAGGGACTCCTAAGCCATGTAGGCAGTGAGAGCATAGACTCCTAAGCCATATATGGACACAGAGCAGGGACTCCTAAGCCATGTATACAGTGAGAGCAGGGACTCCCAAGCCCTATATGGTTTCCTAAGCCATATACAGAGTGAGAGCAGGACTCCGAAGCCATGTATGCAGTGAGAGCAGGAATTCCTAAGACATATATGGTTTCCTAAGCCATATTTAGAGTCGGAGCAGGGACTCCTAAGCCATATATGGAGTCAGAGCAGGGATTCCTAAGCCATATATGGAGTCGGAGCAGGGACTCCTCAGCCATGTATGCAGTGAGAGCAGGAATTCCTAAGACATATAAGGTTTCCTAAGCCATATATGGAGTCGGAGCAGGGATTCCTAAGCCATATATGGAGTCGGAGCAGGGACTCCTAAGCCATATATAGAGTCAGAGCAGGGATTCCTAAGCCATATATTGAGTCGGAGCAGGGACTCCTCAGCCATGTATGCAGTGAGAGCAGGGACTCCTAAGCCATATATGGTTTCCTAAGCCATATATGGAGTCAGAACAGGGACTCCTAAGCCATACATGGAGTCAGAGCAGGGATTCCTAAGCCATATATAGAGTTGGAGCAGGGATTCCTAAGCCATATATGGAGTCGGAGCAGGGACTCCTTAGCCATGTATGCAGTGAGATCAGGGACTTCTAAGCCATATATGGTTTCCTAAGCCCTATACGGAGTCAGAGCAGGGATTCCTAAGCCATGTATGGACTCGGAGCAGGGACTCCTTAGCCATGTATACAGTGAGATCAGAGACTTCTAAGCCATATATGGTTTCCTAAGCCATATACAGAGTCAGAGCAGGGACTCCTAAGCCATGTATGCAGTGAGAGCAGGGACTCCTAAGCCATGTATGTAGTGAGAGCAGGGACTCCTAAGCCATGTATGCAGTGAGAGCAGGGACTCCTAAGCCATATATGGAAACAGAGCAGGGATTCCTAAGCCATATACGGACACAGAGCAGGGACTCCTAAGCAGTGCAGAGAAAATATGGCAGGTCAATGGTCTGGTAAAAAAATTTAATAAAATGCCGGTGGAGTATAAGCCAGGTGACAACTCTAGCCTGGACTGACAATTGAATGCTATAGAAATGATTTGGGCAGACCCAGATATGTATTTGTATCCTACCCTGAATCGGGATCTGCTTCAATCAGTGTGGGCATTTTGTTGTAACTCGTGATACTTACCCTGTGCAGATCCATTGGCTCCGATGGTTTTATAAATAACACTGTAAGAAAGCGAGCGGTGAGGAGACGCGCACTTGGTCTCCATAGTATTACAACTCCAGCCCTCTGAAAGGTCACTCGAAACAAACCAATTGGAGGCGTTATTAGTCTTCTGTAGTGCATTCTCCCCCCTGATTGGATAGTAGGTGTGACCTTCCTGATGGGAGGCGGAAACAGAAGATATTAAAAAAAAAACACTGTGATCGGTGCATACCGCCACTGCCTTTTCCCTTTAGGCTACTTTCACACTTGTGTTCAGAGCGGATCCGTCTGCATTATAGTTTAGAAAAAATTCTAAGTGTGAAAGTTGCTCAGACGGATCCGTCCAGACTTTACATTGAAAGTCAAAGGCGGACGGATCCGTTTTGAAAATTGAGCCATATTGTGTCAACTTCAAACGGATCCGTCCCCATTGACGTACATTGTAAGTCTGGACGGATCCGTTTGTCTCCGCACGGCCAGGCGGACACCCGAACGCTGTACAAACGGTGCCAGACTGAGGCATCCTGAGCGGATCCGCATCCACTCAGAATGCATTAGGGCTGTGCGGATCCGTTCGGGGCCGCTTGTGAGAGCCTTCAAACGGAACTCACAAGCGGAGCCCCGAACGCTAGTGTGAAAGTAGCCTTAGATACAAGCAGCCGTGCTGTGTTCACTGGCGAAAAGTGAAGGAGCAGAGAAATAGTGTTGAGGGCTTTGCTAGTTAGTTAGAGAAGGGAGAAGTTCCAGTGTCAGGTCCAGAGTTCACCCTTATCAGGGTGGGTGCTCCATTTAGCATCTGGCATAGGACTAGTTGCACACCGCCATGGATGATTTCTGCATCCATGTGTACGTTCCACAAACGGTTAAACTTGTTCTATACTTGGCCACAAAATTCAGACCACAGACCCATTGAAGTCAGTTGGTTGCAACATGGACTATGTCCATATTTGTGGTCGTGGCTAAAAGTTGGACTCGGGCAGGTGTGCCCGTCTCGAAACCTAACCGGCTGAGTTGTGCCTGGAGCTGGGTACGAGAGCAGCCTATAAGGGGGCTGCCCTGGTGGAGAAGATTAGAAAATAAGGGGAATGGGAGGGTGGGTCGATAACCGGAACGCCTGCCAGGTGAGAGTGAGAGGGGCTGATATAGGCTCAAGCCCCTCCCACAAATGCAGGCTGAGCTTCAGCCTTACTAACTTGTGGTCGTGGCTAAAAGTTGGACTCGGGCAGGCGTGCCCGTCTCGAAACCTAACCGGCTGAGTTGTGCCTGGAGCCGGGTACGAGAGCAGCCTATAAGGGGGCAAAAAGGAAACCAAAGTAGGTAATTCAAGGACTTTATTGAATCATAATACCAGAGACTGAAAAGCTTGCGAAATTTCTATCTGCGGGTTTGGTATGTACCTGGTGAAACATGACGAGCGCCAGCGTCCCATTCTCCGGATGACATGAGCGGGGACCCTGTGCTTGGAAGCTGCGGAAGGAATGGCCAGATATAGAACTGGGGTCAAACCCTAAGCCTGAGGCAAGTGTACAGATATGGCACGTGAATTACGCAGAGGTGAGAGGGCCATTAAGATGAGGTAGCAGTGGGCTGTTTAGGGGAGCTTCACGGATGTCGTGCATGAGCTGCTTGAAGACTTGTACCAGGCACCAATTATTGCCAGATTGGAAGAATTTTACCTCAATTGGGGGACCTGTCTGGCTTGTCTAAGTGGACAACAACTTAAGCGTATAGTGGCCCTGGTTCCACACTAGTTGCTCTTTTGACAGACCGCTGCGCCCAGCTGAACTGCAAGTGAATTCACCTGGCCTAAGGAACCCATAGAAGCCCAGGTACATAGCAGCTTTGATGACCAAGCTGGAGAAGGGCCCAAAAGGGTCGCCATCAAGGGCTGATGACATCCTTCAGAACATCTCGCCTGTGACTGCCTGTCTACGGGACGGGGGATTGACCCTGCCTTTCTGGACCCCACGCAAGGTGGCCTTGACCACATGCGATGAAAAAATGGAGCCCTCTCCCGGGTTGTGGAGCATGGTGTGGTGTTGGACGCCAGCAAGGTACAACTTGATGGTGTTATGGGAGAGATGTAAATGGTGATGACTATGCGCGATAAAGGCCATGATGTACGGGATGTCCGCTAACTCGCCCTGTGGGTGCAGACTGGAAAAATCCTGGTAGGTTCTCAGGCCCGATTGGTAGTTCCTGGCTGTATTTGGGGCGAGGGACTGCTGTGCCAGGCCCCTTGGTGAGGAGACTAGAGCACTTAGTCCATGGTCAGGGAATTGAATGCCGGGGTGGGACATCTGAGCGGATCGACTTCGGGCATGACTTGGAAAAAGAGGGGGAAATTAAACCGGGATAATGCGTCTGCCTAGGCTTTAAAATTTACTATATAATAAATGAAGGTTACATTTTATTTATTTATTTGAAGCAACATTTCCCCTCTCTACATGGAAGTTTATTGGTAGACAGTACTAAGAATGTGAACTTACACCATGCCTGTTACAGGGTTCTGGTCTGGGTAAGGAATGCCCCAGTGGCTAAGTGTATTGATTATATTAACACCTGCCTACCCCAAATTCATTGTACCTGTGATGTAAGCACAGAAAGACTATGGAACCACATGGCAGTGTGATGTTACTCACTCAACCATGTGTCTAATTTAAATATCAAAACAAGACTGAATCTTAGCTCTGTAACAGTGCCCTTTATATGTCTGTATCCCTCTTACCCCATAGCAGCAGTGACATGCTCATGGTAAGTGTGCCAGTGGCTGCAGTTCACTAATAGCAAGCAGAGATCTTGAAATGGTCAGAGATTAACATGTGTAAAGTTAGCCATACACCTCCTATAGCTGTCAGCATGCATGTGTAGAGCTACCGAGTGTGCATGTGTTTTTAGTGGCGAGAGGAAAATGGGGACAAAGGATCAGGAATGCGGAAATACAACATTCCCGACCCTTCTTCAACACAACCCAATACATGTGAGCTGGTCAGCTGATCCCGCTGGGGGAGGGGATTGTTTTTTTTCTAATGTGTGTATCTTAAAGGGATTGTACATGATTACAAAAACATGGCTATTTTATTTTATTTTTTTCACAAACAGTGCCATACAGCCTATGGGTTGTGTCTGGTATTGCATCTCAGTTCCAAGGAATTGGATAGGGCTGAGCTGCAATTCAACGCATGACCAGTGGACAAGTATGGTGCCGTTTCTGGAAGAAAGCAGCCATGTTTAAGGGCTCATGCACACGGCCGTAAGTGTTTTGCAGTCCCCAAATTGCGGATCCATAAAACACGGATCCCGACTGAGTGCATGCCGCCATTTATTTTCAAACTACCGTAGAAATGTCCTATCCTTGTCTGAAAAATGGACAAGAATAGGACATGTTCGTGCGGATACTGACAGGACACAGTGGGCTGTCTACATCTTTTGCGGCCCCATTAAAATGAATTGGTCACCATCCGATCCGAAAAAAAATTGGAACTAATGCAAAAATTGGAACTAATGCGAACTAATCCTGTGCAGCCTCTTTAACTCCTTCGCTACCAGAAGCAAAGTGCAAACATAGTTCCCGCTCGTGTGTGCAGTGGCCAGTGGTTCTCCGCTGTTTCAAACTGCAGAGACCCACGGCTAATGACTGTGATCGGCAATGATGCCTATCGCGGTCATTAAAGACTTTAGATGCCGTGATCAAGTAAGATCACGGCATCCAAAGGATGAAAAACCTGGAAGCTTGGGCTTCTTACCGGCTTTCTCTGCGGCCAATGAGGATGCCGGTAATTGAATTTAATGTGCTGGGTCTCTGTGACCCAGGGTGTTGAAGCTGCAATTTTTATTTTGGCCAGCAGGTGGAAGGCTAACATAATTAATGAGCAATTCTGCACAAATAATGGATCTAAAAGATCCATGATTGTTCAGAATAAAAAAAATAAAAATAAATAAAGAATTTTGTAGGCTCAAATACGAGCTTCAAAATTATAAAAAAAAGAAAAAGATATATAAAAAAATATAAAAGTTTAAATCATCCCCCTTTCCGTAGAATAAAAAAAATACATAAACAAAAAATATAAACATCATTGGCATCACCGAATCCAAAAACTGCCCATACTTAAAATATTAAAATATTTTTCCAATACAGCAAATGGCGTAATGAAAAAAAAAAGAGTCAACATGGCCGATTTGCCATTTTTTTATTGCTTCTCTTACCCCCCAAAAATTTTTACTAAAATGTGAAGAAAAATAAAAACGCAAAAACAAAAAAAAACTTCCGGTATCCTAAGGGTTAAGGTTAGCCTTGTTCTGGAACATTGTTGTTACCTGTTGTCATGAATACACAGTGCAGCCACAGGGTCGGCCCGGCTATTGGCTCTCATCACTCGGAGGCAGTCTCCATTCAGGAAATTAAATACCCGGATTTTGCCGTCAGCGCATCCTGTAATGACCCTGAGGTAGAGCAGCTCCAGACACATCACCTCCCTGCAAGAATACAGTCAAGAACCAGTCTACATTGTGACAGCATGTATCGCAACCCCATCTGTGTACCATGTGTAGCCCATAGTCACAGCCAGCTGAAAGTGTGTAATGCTTCTTTCCCCTATGGTGGCGCTGTAGGGAAATTGAATGCTTTCTGCTGGCTGCTGTGGGCATGTCCCCTCTGATAAATATTTGTACCCTCAGACGGACTTACTTTGGATGCCTGAAGGTCATTAATCGTTTCTGAAAAGTTCCCATCATGCTCCAGGCAATGGCGTATCCGTCTGAACTCCCTGATACCAAGTGCCACCGGTCAAAAGACAGGCATTTTATAGCTGCCTGGTGCCCTGGTAACGTCTAATGAATAGAAAAAAGCAGAATATGAGGGCACGAAGGACAAATACTCTTAACATACCTAATCACTGGAAATGCTGCAACTTTCTTTATACCTTTGTAGAAAAAAAATCCATAGCTGTTGTAAGATCTCTGCTTGCTGTCAGTAAACATCCATCCTGACCTCAGTTATGCTTACACAAGTGCATGGTCCATTTCAAAAAAAAAAAAAAAAAGGGGGGGGGGGGGTGCTCCAATACACAGTCTGAAATCCGCAGCATCAGCATAGGGGATCTCATCCACATGCTTTGATTTTCACTGTGGATTTCACCCACTGCAATCCATAAGGGTGTTACAGTGTTCAGACACTGGATGTCAGCGATGTAAACAGATCTCATAGGGCCCCATAGCAAAGCTTAGTATGGGCCCACCCAGTTCCCCAGTACACGTCCGTCAATCAGTCCCAGGCAATAAAAATTATTTATTATTAAAGGGGTTGTGCCCAAAAAAAATTCCTTATTTTTCAAACCAGCACCTGGATCTGAATACTTTTGTAATTGCATGTAATTAAAAATTTAATATAGCCTGCTGTGAGCTATTCAATAAAATGTATCTGTATAGCGCCACCTGCTGTTTGTTTTTCCCTTATATCTTGTCCATCTCACTGAGGTGGGCACGCATGCTCAGTTTAAATCTGTGACAGTTACACGAAAAGAGCTGCAGCAGATTGTCATTCACACCTGGCCTTACCCTACCCTGCCTTATATGTCAGAAAAAGTGGAACAGGTGCTTCATGTACATAGCGCTCATTCAGACCACCATATTTCTCAGCAGACAACTGCCATAAACACACTGATAAATCTGCTTCTCTTCTGTTAGAAAGCTGGCTGCCCGAGGCCACCACTAGGGGGAGCCTAGTGTATAGGTGTTTATGCAGTTACAGTTGACTAAATTAGAAGCTGTAATCATGTGTTTGAGCTCCCTCTAGTGGTGGCTGCATGAAAATGCAGCATTTTGACATCAGTAAAGGAAGGAGTTCAGTGCTGGGCCCCTCTTCCCCCTGGAGTGGTCTGCCCCCAATTAATGTACACCACAGCAATGTAAACGAGTATACATCTGCATTCACTCACAGCAAACAGAGATCTTGAGAATGAAACATAAAGTATATTAGAAAGTTGCAGAGCTTTGCATTATATGATGCTTTACAGACAGAACAGAAAAGTCGTTGCTGAATTGCATGAAGTTATGACGGGTGAGTACCATCTTCTCACCCACCTTGAGTAATGCAGCGGATTCGGTGTGCCAGATTTTGACCAGACCCTTCTCACAGCCGCTCACCACTAACTGGCCCCTCATTTTTACAGCCAGAACCGGGTCCTTATGTTTAAATGTCCGCAGACATTTCCCGGTAGTGATGTCCCACACTAGAAGGAAGAGAGAAATCAATCAGTGGGTGAAATCGGAAGACGCCACGGTCAGCGAATACCCCTGACTATGTAAAGGGTATGTAGACTTTTGCAACCAAAAGAATGAAGCAGCATTGTAAAGAGTCCTGATAAAAAAAAAATCTGCTGCTTTGAGTCGGCAGCTCCTATGCGGGGCACGGCCACATGCAGTGATGTGAATGAAAATGGCGCTGACGTGCAGTTTTCAAGCCAATTTTAACCCCTTAATGACAGCAGATAGGTGTCCACATGTGGCAGACTTTTTCCATCATGGATTTGCAGGAAAATGGACACATCTTACGTGTGGATTTCACCCTATACATTGAAGGGGTGAAATCAGTGGCGGAAAATAAAAAATAAAAAAATCAACAAATCTGCAATATTTGAAATCTTCAGCATGCAGATTTTTTCCGCCACACGCGGTTGCCATTTTCAAAACCCAATCTGCAGAGTGTGATTTCACCCTTCGTCTACCCCCTCTGGCGTCTTCATGTTGACCTGCAGATGGTAGACGAAGGGAGTAGAGATGACGGCAGGATCAGACCACACAGGGCTTGTTTGTTGTCAGTAACCATGGACACATAAGGGCTCATGCACACTAACACATTTTTTCCGTGTCCATTCCGTTTTTTCACTTCAATAGGTCCGCAATTAGACGGAAATTAACCCTTGTGTATTCTGTGTCCGTATGTACGCATGGCCTTTCCACAAAAAAATAGAACACGTCCTACTATTGTCCGCATTACAGACAAGGTTGGGAATGGTCTATTAGGGGCAGACCCTTCCGTTCCGCAAAATGTGGAATGCACACGGACGTCATACGTGTTTTTTTTGCGGACTGCAAAAACAGCAATGGCTGTGTGCATGAGCTCTAAGTCTGCATAGGAGCTGTGAACACAAAACGGAAGGAGTTTATATTTTTTTTAATCAAGACCATTTGCTGTGTTTTTTATGTTTTAGATGCATTGGAGGAGGACATGCCCCATGATTATTATTATGTATTATATTATTCGCCCTATGCTCATTTTCATTTGTGCTATTATTTTACTCCAGGTCCTTTCTGACCTTTTACCAGTCCGTCTTTAGCTCCAGAAACCAGCACGTCGTCTTGTAGGTCCAGGCATGTTATGGTCTTCATGTGTCCGTGATAGATCCTGAGGCACACTCCGCTGTGCAGATCCCACTGCCTGCAAGACAGAGAAGTATAGACGTCGTCACTACAGATCCCCCATCAGACCACAGGTAAGTGACAGACACCAGACAGGGCTATACTGGGGTGGATTCACATGGCACATACTGCAGCGCCCATATGCCAGGGTCCTTTTACAGGAGCATTATTATTGGCCCGTGTCAAAGAGCCTTTATGCAGAAAATCCATTCGAGATGGATTTTTCAGCCACTGTTGCGTTGCAGTCGCAGCATGTTGCATGTTACAGTGCGACACCATAGACTGCCATTATAAAAATTGTTGCGCGACATTGGTGCAACAAAATGTTGCACTACAAATGTTGCAGTGTAGTTGTGCACTATCTGTCGCGCGACAAATGTCATCGGGTAGACCTAGCCTTACTCATTCTTTACAATCACTCTGCACTTGCTGTAAGAGGAATCAGCCCTATACATGCGGACTTCCTGCTGAGCATATGCTTCTTACTGAACAGGCAGCGCCGCAGTGTAAAGAATAGGAAAAGGACAGAGGAACAGGTAAAGAGATTGTCCAGGATTAGAAAAACATGGCTGCTTTCTTGCGAAAACAGCACGACCCCTGTCTACAGGTTGTTTGTGGTATTGCAGCTCTGACCCATTGAGTCCAATGGTGCTGTGCTGCAATACCAGGAGGGGTGGGGGATGCTGTTTTTGGAAGAAAGCTGCCATTTTTTATATTCCTGGACAACCCCTTTAACCACTTTAACCCCGCTAGCTAAAACCCCCTTAATGACCAGACCACTTTTTACACTTCTGCACTACACTACTTTCACCCTTTATCGCTCGGTCATGCAACTTACCACCCAAATGAATTGTACCTCCTTTTCTTCTCACTAATAGAGATTTCATTTGGTGGTATTTTATTGCTGCTGACATTTTTACTTTTTTTGTTATTAATCGAAATTTAACGATTTTTTTGCAAAAAAATGACATTTTTCACTTTCAGCTGTAAAATTTTGCAAAAAAAACGACATCCATATATAAATTTTTCGCTAAATTTATAGTTCTACATGTCTTTGATAAAAAAAAAATGTTTGGGCCAAAAAAAAAATGGTTTGGGTAAAAGTTATAGCGTTTACAAACTAAGGTACAAAAATGTGAATTTCCGCTTTTTGAAGCAGCTCTGACTTTCTGAGCACCTGTCATGATTCCTGAGGTTCTACAATGCCCAGACAGTACAAACACCCCACAAATGACCCCATTTCGGAAAGTAGACACCCTAAGGTATTCGCTGATGGGCATAGTGAGTTCATAGAACTTTTTATTTTTTGTCACAAGTTAGCGGAAAATGATGATTTTTTATTATTTATTTTTTTCTTACAAAGTCTCATATTCCACTAACTTGCGACAAAAAATAAAAAATTCTAGGAACTCGCCATGCCCCTCACGGAATACCTTGGGGTGTCTTCTTTCCAAAATGGGGTCACTTGTGGGGTACTTATACTGCCCTGGCAATTTAGGGGCCCATATGTGTGAGAAGTACTTTGCAATCAAAATGTGTAAAAAATGGCCTGCGAAATCCGAAAGGTGCACTTTGGAATGTGTGCCCATTTGCCCACCTTGGCTGCAAAAAAGTGTCACACATGTGGTATCGCCGTACTCAGGAGAAGTTGGGGAATGTGTTTTGGGGTGTCATTTTACATATAACCATGCTGGGTGAGAAAAATATCTTGGCAAAAGACAACTTTTCCCATTTTTTTATACAAAGTTGGCATTTGACCAAGATATTTATCTCACCCAGCATGGGTATATGTAAAATGACACCCCAAAACACATTGCCCAACTTCTCCTGAGTACGGCGATACCAGATGTGTGACACTTTTTTGCAGCCAAGGTGGGCAAAGGGGCACATATTCCAAAGAGCACCTTTCGGATTTCGCAGGCCATTTTTTACACATTTTGATTGCAAAGTACTTCTCACACATATGGGCCCCTAAATTGCCAGGGCAGTATAAGTACCCCACAAGTGACCCCATTTTGGAAAGAAGACACCCCAAGGTATTCCGTGAGGGGCATGGCGAGTTCCTAGAATTTTTTATTTTTTGTCACAAGTTAGCGGAAAATGATGATTTTTTTTATTTTATTTTTTTTCCTTACAAAGTCTCATATTCCACTAACTTGCGACAAAAAATAAAAAATTCTAGGAACTCGCCATGCCCCTCACGGAATACCTTGGGGTGTCTTCTTTCCAAAATGGGGTCACTTGTGGGGTAGTTATACTGCCCTGGCAATTTAGGGGCCCAAATGTGTGAGAAGTACTTTGCAATCAAAATGTGTAAAAAATGGCCTGCGAAATCCGAAAGGTGCACTTTGGAATGTGTGCCCATTTGCCCACCTTGGCTGCAAAAAAGTGTCACACATGTGGTATCGCCGTACTCAGGAGAAGTTGGGGAATGTGTTTTGGGGTGTCATTTTACATATACCTATGCTGGGTGAGATAAATATCTTGGCAAAAGACAACTTTTCCAATTTTTTTATACAAAGTTGGCATTTGACCAAGATATTTCTCTCACCCAGCATGGGTATATGTAAAATGACACCCCAAAACACATTCCCCAACTTCTCCTGAGTACGGCGATACCAGATGTGTGACACTTTTTTGCAGCCTAGATGCGCAAAGCGGCCAAAATTCCTTTTAGGAGGGCATTTTTAGACATTTGGATCCCAGACTTCTTCTCACGCTTTCGGGCCCCTAACATGCCAGGGCAGTATAAATACCCCACATGTGACCCCATTTTGGAAAGAAGACACCCCAAGGTATTCCGTGAAGGGCCTGGCGAGTTCCTAGAATAAAAAAAATTTTGCCACAAGTTAGCGGAAATTGATTTTTTTTGTATTTTCTCACAAAGTCTCCCTTTCCGCTAACTTGGGACAAAAATTTCAATCTTTCATGGACTCAATATGCCCCTCACAGAATACCTTGGGGTGTCTTCTTTCCGAAATGGGGTCACATGTGGGGTATTTATACTGCCCTGGCTTTTTAGGGGCCCTAAAGCGTGAGAAGAAGTCTGGAATATAAATGTCTAAAAATTTTACGCATTTGGATTCCGTGAGGGGTATGGCGAGTTCATGTGAGATTTTATTTTTTGACACAAGTTAGTGGAATATGAGACTTAGTAAGAAAAAACAAAAACAAACAAAAATTTTCCGCTAACTTGTGCCCAAAAAAATGTCTGAATGGAGGCTTACAGGGGGGTTATCAATGACAGGGGGGTGATCAATGACAGGGGGGTGATCAATGACAGGGGGTGATCAGGGAGTCTATATGGGGTGATCACCCCCCTGTCATTGATTACCCCCCTGTAAGGCTCCATTCAGACGTCCGTATGATTTTTTACGGATCCACGGATACATGGATTGGATCCGCAAAACACATGCGGACATCTGAATGGAGCCTTACAGGGGGGTGATAAATGACGGAGGTGATCAGGGAGTCTATATGGGTGATCACCCCTCTGTCATTGATCACCCCCCTGTAAGGCTCCATTCAGACGTCCGTATGATTTTTACGGATCCACTGATACATGGATCGGATCCGCAAAACACATGCGGACGTCTGAATGGAGCCTTACAGGGGGGTGATCAATGACAGGGAAGTGATCAGGAAGTCTATATGCGTGATCACCCCCTTGTCATTGATCACCCCCCTGTAAGGCTCCATTCAGACGTCCGCATGTGTTTTGCGGATCCGATCCATGTATCAGTGGATCCGTAAAAATCATACGGACGTCTGAATGGAGCCTTACAGGGGGGTGATCAATGACGGAGGTGATCAGGGAGTCTATATGGGTGATCACCCCTCTGTCATTGATCATCCCCCTGTAAGGCTCCATTCAGACGTCTGCATGTGTTTTGCGGATCCGATCCATGTATCAGTGGATCCGTAAAAATCATACGGACGTCTGAATGGAGTATTACAGGGAGGTGATCAATGACGGAGGTGATCAGGGAGTCTATATGGGTGATCACCCCTCTGTCATTGATCACCCCCCTGTAAGGCTCCATTCAGACGTCCGCATGTGTTTTGCGGATCCGATCCATGTATCAGTGGATCCGTAAAAATCATACGGACCTCTGAATGGAGCCTTACAGGGGGGTGATCAATGACAGGGGGGTGATCAATAACAGGGGGGTGATCAGGGAGTCTATATGGGGTGATCAGTGGTTCATAAGGGGTTAATAAGTGACAGGGGGGGGTGTAGTGTAGTGGTGTTTTAGTGCTTCTTATTACTGAGCTGCCTGTGTCCTCTGGTGGTCGATCCAAACAAAAGGGACCACCAGAGGACCAGGTAGCAGGTATATTAGACGCTGTTATCAAAGCAGCGTCTAATATACCTGTTAGGGGTTAAAAAAATCACATCTCCAGTCTGCCAGCGAGCGATCACCGCTGGCAGGCTGCAGATCCAGTCTCTTACCTTCCGTTCCTGTGAGCGCGCGCGCCTGTGTGCGCGCGTTCACAGGAAATCCCGGCTCTCGCGAGATGACGCATATATGCGTGACTCTGCGCAGAGCTGCCACCTCCGGAACGCGAATCTGCGTTAGGCGGTCCGGAGGTGGTTAAAGGGGTTTGTTCACTTCAGCAAACCACATTTATTATGTAGAGAAAATTAATACAAGGCACTTACTAATGTATTGTGATTGTCCATATTGCTTCCATTGCTGGCTGGATTCATTTTTCCATCACATTATACACTGCTCGTTTCCATGGCAACGACCACCCTGCAATCCAGCAGCAGTGGTTGTGCTTGCACACTATAGGAAAAAGCACCAGCCTATGTGCGCCCTCACTGTCCGGGCCACCAGAGAGGCTGACGTCTTTTCCTATAGTGTGCAAGCACGGCCACCACTGCTGGATTGCAGGGTGGTCGTTACCATGGAAACAAGCAATGTATAATGTGATGGAAATATGAATCCAGCCAGGAATGGAAGCAATATGGACAATCACAATACATTAGTAAGTGCCTTGTGTTAACTGCATCTACATGATAAATGCCACGTGAGACAACCCCTTTAAGCTTATGTTCACATCTCTGGTACAAACTGCGGAGAGCGGAGAGACTATTGGAGCCTAATGTAGCTCGCATAGCCGGATACCGCCGCACACCGCTGGTGGTATCCGGCTATGCTCCGGTAGTCTGCCAGAACAGATGTCCTTTGACGGAGATGTGAATCTTCCTTTCGTTTTAAAGGATTTTAGTCCCAGACTCTTAAAGACAATGCAGCTAAAGGCCATCCTACACGTTAGTGCATTGTCGGCTGAACCTGCTGAGGACAGAGGGTGCGGACGGCAGTCTGATGTGTACGGGGAGCTCCCACCTGTAGTGGTTTTTATACAATGGTAGTCAATGGCTGATGTTAGCCAAGAGAATACCCCCGATGTGTACCTCTGATGTAGCCAGGGACAAGATGGAAACAGAGTCTAAGCTCACAATTATAGCTTTGGTCTGATGGAGCAGACATGCAGTGTAAAGCATGGGCACACAGCAGCAACCTGTGTCTCTGAGACCGATGGGAGATTTCATACTAAATAAATGGCCGGGGAGCATAAACCAGTGGTTAGTGGCTCATAGGGAATCTGTTATGATGACAAACCAGCTATGAAATTCCCTAAGAAACACCATCCATGGCGTGCTACCTCCACCGATGCATGCCCATGTAAATGACTCAACCCTCTCAGCTTATTGGCCTAGGGACAACATGGCCGCATCTGACAGCTGTCATTCTGTTCCTCTGTCATACCTTATACTGAGATCAAACCCTCCGCTGAAAACGAAGCCTCTTTCCTCACACAGCCGCACCACACGGATGCTCCCGGCGTGCCCTTGGATCAGCGGTGGGATCTGCGCCATGTCTGCCATGTCGTACAGCTTAACCTTGCGATCTCTCGAGCCAACAGCCACCCACCGCCCACCATCAAAATGAATCACTCTGTGGGGGTCACCTCTAAAGGGTAGAGAAAAAATGTAGGGTAGTGGAAAAAATACTGCGCCACCCCAGGGCTAATCTATATGTCCACTTACTGTCCTGTGAGAATGAGGACATTGTAGGATCCACAGAACAGGTTCCTCTCCTCCAGGGACACGGCTTCGGTCTCCACCTCTGCGTACACTGCCTCCAGACAATCTCCGGCCTGCAGGACATCAAATGTCATTCTACCAACATATAGCTGTATATCCCCCCCTGAATTCCATCCACAGTCTGTCTCCTCCCACAAGATCAGCAGACTCCTCTCCTGAAATACTCTGTGCTGCTGGGAACAAAAGCTCCATCCACTGTATCACCTCCCACAGGATCAGCACACTCCTCTGCTGAAATACTCTGTACTGCTGGGAACAAAAACTCCATCCACTGTATCACTTCCCACAGAATCAGCACACTCCTGTCCTGAAATACTCTGTACTGCTGGGAACAAAAACTCCATCCACTGTATCACTTCCCACAGAATCAGCACACTCCTGTCCTGAAATACTCTGTACTGCTGGGAACAAAAGCTCCATCCACTGTATCACCTCCCACAGGATCAGCACATTCCTCTCCTGAAATACTCTGTGCTGCTGGGAACAAAAGCTCCATCCACTGTATCGCCTCCCACAGGATCAGTACACTCCTCTCCTGAAATACACTGTACTGCTGTGAACAAAAGCTCCTTCCACTGTCTGTCATCTCTCACAAGATCAGTACACTCCTTTCCTGAGATACTCTGTGCTGCTGGGAACATAAGCTCCATCCACAGTATGTCTCCTCCCACAAGATCAGCACACTCCTCTCCTGAAATACTCTGTACTTCTGTAAACAAAAGCTCCTTACAGAGAAGTAAGGGCCCCATAGCAAGGATCAAACCAGCCCCCCACACAGGACTGAAGGGTTTCTGCCTAAACCCTTATTAATGACTATTGGGCCATTTTTTCACTGCTTCATTTGCTAAAAGTTGTTCCTTTAGAGAGTAGAGTCCTGACCAAGTTTTCACCTCCAGTAGAAGAGGAGATAATCCCAACTAAGACTGGGCCCCCTCTTGCCCTGCGCCCCATAGCAGTCGCGTGGTCTGCCGCTATGATAGTTACGCCCCTGGCTCCTTCCACTACATAACTCTATGTCCCCTACCACAAAAGCAGCACTTTTCTCTCCTAAAAATCCTCTGTGCTGCTGTGAGAAAACGCTCATTCCACTGGCGATTACCTTCCATACAGGATCAGCACATTTCTCTCCTGAAATACTCTGTACTGATGTGAGCAAAAGCTCCTTCCACTTACGGTTACCTTCCACAAACCGAGCATATTTCTCTCCTGAAATACTCTGTTCTGCTACGAGAAAAAGCTCCTTCCACAAGATTAGTACGTTCCTGTCCTGAAATATTCTGTACTTCTGTGAACAAACGTTCCTTCCGCTGTCTGTCAGCTCGCACAAGATCAGTAGGCTCTTCTCCTGAACCACTCTGTTCTGCTGCAAGATCCTGCTCCTTCAACTGTCTGTTACTTTCCTGCACCCCTGTAACTGCCCCCCACACCTGTCTCCTAAAATCCTCTGTGCTGCTGAGAGATCATCCTTTTTTAATCGTTGTTCCCACCTCCTCCCAGGCATTCCCACCTTTGTCCCTTGGTAGTACTTCTCAAGCCTTGGTAAAGTGCTCCCATCTTCACCAACTTTCGGTACCGGAACTGGTTGGATTTTGGCATATGAAATGCTGACCCCCTTATATGAGGTTCCCTGTCGGAAAAAAATTGTATTAAATAAAATAATAATGGAAAATAATAAACTATTAATTTACAGAAGTAGGAATGTAATCACTAAAAGCATCTTCTATAGAATAAAATCATCTCCGGACCCTGCCACAATGACATAGGCCCCACGAGACTCTAGGCGACATTCACATTGGAATGTCCTTTTACCATATGTGCCAGAAAAGCAGCCGACACATACATCTAATGTGTTCATGGAGGCCAAGAGTGCTTAGTATATGTTGTGTGCGGTTTTTTTTCTGCCCAATCCGCCATGCAGAGACATCCAGCGAAAAATGTATACTGCGCGGTATTCGTTTTTTCAACATGGGAGCCTGTGGGCAGCATATGTCACTGTATGGCAGAGGTACAGACGTGGACAAAATTGTTGGTACCCTTTGGTCAATGAAAGAAAAAGTCACAATGGTCACAGAAATAACTTTAATCTGACAAAAGTAATAATAAATTAAAATTCTATAAATGTTAACCAATGAAAGTCAGACATTGTTTTTCAACCATGCTTCAACAGAATTATGTAAAAAAATAAACTCATGAAACAGGCATGGACAAAAATGATGGTACCCCTAACTTAATATTTTGTTGCGCAACCTTTTGAGGCAATCACTGCAATCAAACGCTTCCTGTAACTGTCAATGAGACATCTGCACCTCTCAGCAGGTATTTTGGCCCACTCCTCATGAGCAAACTGCTCCAGTTGTGTCCGGTTTGAAGGGTGCCTTTTCCAGACTGCATGTTTCAGCTCCTTCCAAAGATGCTCAATAGGATTGAGGTCAGGGCTCATAGAAGGCCACTTTAGAATAGTCCAATTTTTTCCTCTTAGCCATTCTTGGGTGTTTTTAGCGGTGTGTTTTGGGTCATTGTCCTGTTGCAAGACCCATGACCTGCGACTGAGACCAAGCTTTCTGACACTGGCTAGTACATTTCTCTCTAGAATTCCTTGATAGTCTTGAGATTTCATTGTACCCTGCACAGATTCAAGACACCCTGTGCCAGACGCAGCAAAGCAGCCCCAGAACATAACAGAGCCTCCTCCATGTTTCACAGTAGGGACAGTGTTCTTTTCTTGATATGCTTCATTTTTTCGTCTGTGAACATACAGCTGATGTGCCTTGGCAAAAACTTCGATTTTTGTCTCATCTGTCCACAGGACATTCTCCCAGAAGCTTTGTGGCTTGTCAACATGTAGTTTGGCATATTCCAGTCTTGCTTTTTTATGATTCGTTTTCAACAATGGTGTCCTCCTTGGTCGTCTCCCATGTAGTCCACTTTGGCTCAAACAACGACGGATGGTGCGATCTGACACTGATGTTCCTTGAGCATGAAGTTCACCTTGAATCTCTTTAGAAGTCTTTCTAGGCTCTTTTGTTACCATTCGGATTATCCGTCTCTTAGATTTGTCATCAATTTTCCTCCTGCGGCCACGTCCAGGGAGGTTGGCTACAGTCCCATGGATCTTAAACTTATGAATAATATGTGCAACTGTACTCACAGGAACATCTAGTTGCTTGGAGATGGTCTTATAGCCTTTACCTTTAACATGCTTGTCTATAATTTTCTTTCTGATCTCTTGAGACAGCTCTTTCCTTTGCTTCCTCTGGTCCATGTCGAGTGTGGTACACACCATATCACCAAACAACACAGTGATTACCTGGAGCCATATATATAGGCCCAATGGCTGATTACAAGGTTGTAGACACCTGTGATGCTAATTAGTGGACACACCTTGAATTAACATGTCCCTTTGGTCACATTATGTTCTGTGTTTTCTAGGGGTACCATCATTTTTGTCCATGCCTGTTTCATGAGTTTATTTTTTTACATAATTCTGTTGAAGCATGGTTGAAAAACAATGTCTGACTTTCATTGGTTAACATTTATAGAATTTTAATTTATTATTACTTTTGTCAGATTAAAGTTATTTCTGTGACCATTGTGACTTTTTCTTTCATTGACCAAAGGGTACCAACAATTTTGTCCACGTCTGTATATATCAGAGGCCTGTGTGAACAGACCCTAAGTAGACATATTTGGACAATAGCAAATAGAGTCTTGCAAATAGGGTTGGCTACTGTCACAGAGGGTGTCAGCCAGATTAGAATATTAAGTCTGACAACTATGTTCTCTGTCATTTCCTGTTGTCAAGAGAATAGAAGCTAGAAGTGATCATCAAACATATCAAACAAGATTGGATTTCCAGTTCCCAGACATCCTTGGTTGTAGTTCTCGTACCTGCAGGATCATAGCTTCATTCCTGACAAGTGTCTCAGCATCCAGGTCCTGGAGAAGGTCCTTGGTCAGGTAGCACCAGTGATGAGACACAAAAACACAGCTAAAGAGTTCCTTCTTCTTCAAGTATCCTAGAAGGAAAGCGGCAGAACATCTTGGAGTCAGGGGCGTAGATATAGGAGAAGCAGGGGAAGCTTTGGGGCCCTGACCCAGAAGGGGCCCATCCAGGAGGAGGACTAAAAGATTTTGTCAGGGCCCCCTCAACAGTATTACACAATGAAATTAAATACAGTGGCAGTAAAGATTGATGGAACAGCTGCCGGGCCTGGTCTTTAATAGACACAGGAATGGGGGCAGCATGAAAGGAAGGGGTTGCGAAAAAATTACTGGGTGAGGGGGACCCCATTCAAAAATTTGCTGTGGGGCCCAGTCATTTCTAGCAATGCCACTGCTTGGAGTAATGGAGGCAACCGATCCTGTGTTGGAGAAGAAGTGCTACTTTTGATGGATTACATAAAATACCTAGAATTTTTTTGGAGAGATGCACCGGTAGGCAGCGAATGAAGTCCTTGTATTTCCTGACGCCGGATGTTGACTGGAAGGAAGTAGGCACCACCATAAGAGATGGGTCGTCTTCTTGAGTGCAGTCCCGTGTTTTACCAGATTCCTTCAGCTTATCCTCATGCCATTCTTGAGTGCCTAGAAGAGCAAATATGGAAAAGGCTCAGCTTGGAAGGGCATGGGTTAATAATTAATTTAAAAATTGCAAAAATAATTAATAAAATCTGGTCTGATTAATTTCATGATCTAACTTTTTCTGATACAGAGCTCCCGAATCCCTTGCTTTTACATACAGCCATACCGTTACATGATAAAATACTGGCAGCCACTGGGGGGAGCTCACTGCATACTGATTTATACAGCCCCTTTGAACTCAGTATTACCTGTATAAATATGTGTAAGGTGCTCCCCCTAGTTCAGGCTGGTGAGTACCAGGTAAATACTAAGATTATCAGATGCAAGGTGACTGTATTAGCATTTTTCTAAGGATCTTTAATATTTTTGACAGTTGTCGAGCCAAGTGAAAGTCAAGTGAGACCAGGTCTCTCAAGGGAAAGGTTTTCACCGAGCAATGAATTAAAGATTTATAAAGCCATTTCCACAAGCACTGATAGCAGCATAAACTCATGATTTCCAGGTAGGGAGACTGATCACATTTCATGCCATTAGATTGAGTTCCTTTTGGGTTCCCATGTTGACTACTATGGCTGCGTTCACAGTTTGCATTATGAAGCAAATAAAGTTGTGCCATGTTTGCTGCATTTTTTTAATTGGTAAGAAAACACACAGCTCATTAAAAGTAATGGCCGGCCTGGGGGGGCAGAGCCCTTAAGGGAGGCCACATGACGGGGGGTTTGGTTTAGTGAGACCCCGGGGGGTAGGGATAGGTCAGTGGGGTTGGAAGGGATGGGCTAGGTAATTTATGGGAGGGGTAGGATTGGCCAGTTTGAGTGTATGGGTGGAGATTTAGGGGTTAAAAGTGGGAAAGTGGGGAAGAAGGTTGCCATTTTAGAAGTTAGAGAGCTCCCACCCACCCACCCTATTATTGGGAATATTCAAGTTATCGGAAAGTCCCAGTATATTTCATACAGGGGGTTGGTATCGGCTGTTGGTGGAAACAGGGTGCAAGGGAGAGTTTTTGTCACGGCGGCTATGGTGGTGGGCGTGGGGGATCCTTGAAGTTGGTGATATTCGCAGGTGAGAATATTGGGAGGGCTCCACGGTTGGGGCTGGACTCCCATGGTGGGCAAGCAGTTGTGGCGGAAGTAAAGTCAGCCATTCAGTGGTGCCTCCGAGCTGGCGGGCAACGGCTGGAGGCAAGATGGCTCACCCGGGTGGGGCAACTCAGTTTTGGGGCTTCAAGGACCTTCCCCGGAAGTAATGGTTATGTTTATGTTTTGATAACTAAGTGGTTATGGTTATTTATATAATTTATGTTAATAAATGGCTGCTGTGGCCAACTTATTGCAGCCTGGTGTCCGAGTTTTTATTAACGGATGGATGGGGGGTAGAACGCCGGGTTGGAAATCTATTGGGGGGTAAGGGGTTAATAAGGGGAAACGAAGTATACAGGGGACGAACGGGGATAACCAATACCCTCGTCATGGGTATTCTGGTTGTGACAGGCTATAACATCATTGGAGAATGGGGACCGCTTACCCCTAGGAGCCCCCTGAAAGGAACAGAGGGGCAGGACACGCATCTGAATTGCCGCTCCATTCATCTTTACGGGAGTCCCAGAAATAAGAGTGCTGTACTCGGCGGTCTCCGGAATTACCACTGAGCTGAATGGAGCGCCCAACCCACAGCTTTGTTCATTTCAGAGGGCTCCAAGAGGTATGAGGTCCCGACAGTAGGACCCCCACCGATCTACAGTAATAGTTATAAACCATCCGGTGAATAGGGAATAACTTAACGAGCGGAGAACCCCTTTAAGTTTTTCAGTATCCTCTTTGTATCCTACACAAGTGGTCTCCAACATGGGGCTCTCCAGCTTTAGCAAAAGTACAGCTAGCAGCATGACTGCAGCCGTCAGGGCATTCTGGGAGATGCAGCTTTGGAACCCGCTCTTATCTCAAGAACAGGTCCCTGCTATGAATGAAGAGTGCGCTCTGCTGTTTTTGGAAGTCTAATAGCAGTGAATTTAAGCTACATACACATGACCGTTCCGTTTTTTTTGCGGTCCGGCACAGACAGCCTTTAATATAACTGCCTATTCTTGTCTGCAAAGTACGGACAAGAATAGTACAGGTTATATTTTTTTTTGCGGGGCCACGGAACGGAGGAACGGATGCGGACAGCACACGGAGTGCTATTCGCATCTTTTGCGGCCCCATTGAAGTGAATGGGTCCGCATCCCAGCCGTGTGCATGAGGCCTTACTCTCCATTTAATTTGGGGCCCCATTCTTGAGATATGAGCAGGTTCCAAAGGCGGGAAACACTTATTGAAGATTTAGGATACGACGACATAGCACAATTTTGTCACACAGCCAAGCTGCGTTTGATTACCGTGTGGTAAATAAATAAATTTGATTTGGCTATTTTTTTTTTTCAAGTGCAAAAACTGCCTAAAAAATAATAATAATTACAGGAGTCACTTACAAAGGCCAGTATTTAAAAAAAAATGTAAAAGGAAAGTATGTACCCTCCTCTGATATCATTTCCTCGTGGATCTCTATTTAAAAAAAAAGCTATTGGCAAAACAACACAATGTAAAAGTGTAACATGTATGGACACGTGCATTTTTGCAAGCAGGGGCAAAAAAACGAACAAATAAAAAGGATATCTTTGGCACAAAAACGCTAGCAAAAGAGTGAAAAGCCTCCATAGCTAGAGCGTGCTGTGATAAAAAAATGCAAATAAAAAGACATGGACCCCAGGGCTCCAGATGGCGACCAAAATGGTTGCCAATGCGACTTAAAATTGCTAAATGGCGACAAGACCTTGTAGTCTTGTCGCCATTTGCGCTTAGACCCGCCGCTGATCTGCCGCTTTCACAAACTGACATGGCACGCGCTGCTGTCAGCGCGTGCCATGTTCTTCTCAACAGCACAGGGGAGAAGGAGGCAATCCCTCCCCCCTGCACCACTGATGCCGCTGCCACCAATGCGCTGATAGCAGGGAGGAGGAGGGGAGGGGCTGTGGCCACTGCGCCACCAATGAATATCGTTTATGCTTAATACAAACGCAGGTTGCGCTGCGGGGGTGCCGGCCATATCCCATACCCGGCACCCAGCCTCTATGACTGCGCGCTGTGATCCACCGCTATTAACCCCTCAGGTGCGGCATCAGGGCGCGCAGTCATAGAGGCTGGGTGCCGGGTATGGGATATGGCCGGCACCCCCGCAGCGCAACCTGCGTTTGTATTAAGCATAAACGATATTCATTGGTGGTGCAGTGCACCGAACCCCCCCCCCCCCCAACCCCAGTATTATAAAGTAGAATCATTGGTGGTGCAGTGCTCCCCCCCCCCCAAGTATTATTATCATTGGTGGCAGTGGCAGTTCCGATCGGAGCCCCAGCAGTGTAAGCCTGGGGCTCCGATCGGTTACCATGGCAGCCAGGACGCTATTGAAGCCCTGGCTGGCATAGTCAGCTCCCTGCTGCTGTGTGTACAATGCACAGGGCAGCAGGGAGAGTGTGAAGTCCTATTCACCCTAATAGAGCTCTATCAGGGTAAATAGGACAAGGGATGAAAAGATCCCAGGTTCTAGCCCTTAAGGGGGGGAAATACATAGTAACATAGTACATAAGGCCGAAAAAAGACATTTGTCCATCCAGTTCGGCCTGTCATCCTGCAAATAGTTATTAAATAAAAAGTAAAAGGTTAAAAAAAAAACCACCTAAATATTAAGTTTAAATCACCCCTTTGCCCAATTTTACATACATTTAAAATATATAAACAAAAAAAATTACACATCGCCACTCCTGGAAAAGTGCGAACTATTAAAATATTTAAAAATATCTCCTATGTGGTGAACGCCGTAACAGAATTTGTTAGGACTGTTCTATTATGGTCCAGACATTCCATAAAATCTGGAATGCACGTGGCTTTTTGTAGTTTTTTTTTTCACGTGGTATCAAGTATCGCAATACTTTTTTATGGTATCGAAATCTTTTTTTTTATTATACCGTAATTATATGTATTTTAAATTTGGCAACAAAAAAATTTAATTTGGCTCCTTGATATTTTTTTTTGTCTGGAGCCCTGGACCCACTGCAAGTAGAAATAAAAAAGCCAGTACAAACAAATGCAAGTCTGTACAGTCATTCCCATAGACTTACACCTAGCGAACAAAAAACGGACACACTTTGGGTTCTGTTTGACTAATGGACCTTGGCAGCTTTCCTCAAGTGCATGCTAAATGTACAGCAAAAACACAATGTGAATGCAGCCATAGGGTGAGATGGGTGGTAAGTAGTCCAGAAAACAGGACGCACATTTACATCTTTGCATGCAGGTAGCGCACAGTGAGACCTATCCTATAGGAAAACGTAGGAGGTGCACCTGCTAATTACCTGCTTGCTGCCCCTCCTGGGCAATGAGAACATGGATTAAGTTGGCAGCACTTTGCAGGAGGTGGGAGCCGCACATCTGCAGCAGAAGCAGGGCATAGTTCGCTTTGGTCCAATAAGAGCCGCTCCTGAACCATTCCCAGGTCTCCGTCATAAACTGGCGCAGCAGGTGCTTGTTGAGTGCCCGATCCGAGCTGCTGGTACTGAAGTCCTGTGCCAGGCTGGGGTTGATCCGGGACCGGCTGTAAGTGAAGTCCTTGCCCAGAGCAGGCTCCAGCACTTTCTCCATATAAAGCAGCAGCTCCAGGCTCCTGAACCTCCGGATGACCCCAAATAGGAACTTTCTTTGGGAGCTGTGCCCGGCTCTTATAAACCGTTCTTTGGTGACAGCGAGCTTGGTGGCCAACACACACCTCTCACACACATGGCAGAGGGGCATTCGTGAGGACTGGTTCTCACAGCGGAGATCTGGGGCACATTGCAGCTTGAACTCTGATATCTCCATGGTTTCCATGTTCCATCAAAAGGTGCTCGAGAATTAAGGTAAAAAAGAAAATTTTGAATGGCATTAATTATCGCATGGCCAGGAACTGATTGATGCCCATTCTGCTCAATAAATCAGCGACAGATTCAATCTCAGGGCAGCTGCTGTTTGCAGAAAGTTCCCCCTATTGTTGATGCTTCCAAGGAAACAGCGAGTATACTGCAATTATCCTACAATAGGCACCCTGCCCGAGCAAGCGCTGTAAGTACCGTAGTAGAGCAGCAGCTGACTCACTGTGATGTCACAGGCAGTTTACTAAGTACAGGGCCTGCTGCTTACATGCAGGTGGCGGTGGTGAATGGAGAATGAGCAGATAGATAGATAGATATGCAATAGATAAGGCCCCTTTACAGTGGCCGGGCAGATCATTCCTAGGAACGCTCTTAGTGACAATCTGCTGGAGTAAAGGGGTCGCTGATTACCCGATCAACGAGCAAAACGCTCATGCGGTCACCTAAATCGTTTTTTGCTGACAGCAGATTGTGCGGTCTAACCAACCTCTGCTGCCGACAAACAATGATTCTGTATGGAAACAGGTGATGGCATTAGCGATCACTGCGTGTAATAGCAGCAATCTCCTCCACTGACGAGCAGGCGGTTGCTGGAAAAGGAACGCTTCCTTCCCAATAATCGTCTACTCCATTGAGCAGTGTAAGGGGGCCTATAGATAGATAGATTAGATAGGTACAGTAGATAGATAGATGATTGATAGATAGATAAATAGATAGATAGGAGATAGATGATTGATAGATAGATAAATAGATAGATATGAGATAGACAAATAGATAGATGATTGATAGATATAGATAGAGAATTAGATAGATAGATAGATAGATATGAGATATATAGATAGATATTACATAAATAGATAGAGATAGATAGATAGATAAATAGATAAATATGAAATAGATAGACAATTAGATAGATGATAGATAGATAGATGACGGCTTTGTATGCGTTCCACCCCGTCACGGCTTCCTGTGCTCCTCGGCCATTTAATTTATCTTGGAGCATGCACAGTCGGGTTTTTCTGACGCCGATTACATCGTAGGAAAGTCCATGCTGCTCTGTAATCTGCAATGTCCTTAAAGGGGTTGTCCAGGTTCAGAGCTGAACCCGGACATACCCTTATTTTCACCCCGGCAGCCCTCCTGAGCCTGGCATCGGAGCATCTCATGCTCCGATGCGCTCCCGTGCCCTGCGCTAGATCGCGCAGGGCACAGGCTCTTGTGTTTTCAATAACACACTGCCGGGCGGTAACTTCCGCCCGGCAGTGTGTTCGGTGACGTCACCGGCTCTGAGGGGCGGGCTTTAGCTCTGCCCTAGCCGTTTTACTGGCTAGGGCAGAGCCAAATCCCGCCCATCAGTGCCGGTGACGTCACCGGGGTTCCTGTCAGCCCCATGGAGAGCCCGGTATGTCACCGGAACTCAGAAAAATGCCTTTGCCCTGCGCAATTTAGCGCAGGGCAAAGGAGAGCATCGGAGCATGAACTGCTCCGATGCTCATGTCAGGGGGGCTGCCGGGGTGAAAATGGAGGTATGTCCAGGTTCAGCTCTGAACCTGGACAACCCCTTTAACTTTGTTTTTAATCAGGTGTGCACATGAATTTTTTATAAAAAACTAATTAAGACACTTTATGGTTTTATGTGGTTGGTGGATATTATGATGTTATATGAATATTAATGGAGATCATGTATAACAATATTGTATTGATGAGAAGTATCACATATGTGCATATTAATGTTTAAATTATGTTTTTTTGGATGATTTTTTGATAATCACATATAATTATCAATTATTTATTTCACTTACAGTGCCCTGCAAAAGTATTCACTCCCCCCCCACACACTTTTTTGTATTTTGGTGCCTCACAACCTGGAACTAACATGGATTGTTTGAGGATTTGCATCATGTAAACATGGCCACAACTTTGAAGATGTTTTTTTTTTTTTTTATTGTGAAGCAAACAACAAATACAACAAAATAACTGAAAAAGTCAATGTGCATAACTATTCACCCCCCTAAAGTAAATACTTTGTAGAGCCACCTTTTGCAGCAATCACAGCTCCAAGTCGCTTTGGATAAGTCTCTATGAGCAGTTGCCACTTCTTACCACTGGGATTTTTGCCCATTCCTCCTTGCAGAACTGCTCCAGCTCCTTCAGGTTGGATGTTTGTGCTTG
Source organism: Bufo gargarizans (assembly GCF_014858855.1). NCBI lineage: Eukaryota > Metazoa > Chordata > Amphibia > Anura > Bufonidae > Bufo > Bufo gargarizans. Next base: position 41,930,720 of record NC_058085.1, read on the forward strand.
TGAACAGCAATCTTTAAGTCTGACCACAGATTTTCTATTGGATTGAGATCTGGGCTTTGACTCGGCCATTCCAACACATTTACATGTTTCCCCTTAAACCCCTCAAGTGTTGCTTTAGCAGTGTGTCTGGGGTCATTGTCCTGCTGGAAAGGGGAACCTCCGTCCTAGCCTCAGATCACGCACAGAGTGGTACAGGTTTTGCTCAAGAATATCCCTGTATTCAGCACCATCCATCTTTCCCTCATCTCTGACCAGTTTCCCAGTCCCCCCAGCATGATGCTTCCACCACCATGTCTCACTGTGGGATGGTGTTCTTTGGGTGATGTGTTGGGTTTGCACCAGACATAGCGTTCTCTTTGATGGCCGAAAAATTAAATTTTTGTCTCATCAGACCAGAGCACCTTCCACCATACATTTGGGAGTCTCCCACATGCCTTTTCACAAACTCACAAGGTGCCTTTTTGTTTTTAGCTGAAAGTAATGGCTTTCTTCTGGCCACTCCGCCATAAAGCCTAACTCTATGGAGCGTACGGCTTATTGTCGTCCTATGTACAGATGCTCCAGTCTCTGCTGTGAACTCTGCAGCTCCTCCAGGGTTACCTTAGGTCTCTGTGCTGCCTCTCTGATAATTGCCCCCCTTGCCCGGTCCGTGAGTTTTGGTGGGCGGCCGTCTCTTGGCAGGTTTGCTGTTGTGCCATGTTCTTTCCATTTGGTTATGATAGATTTGATGGTGCTCCTGGGGATCATCAAAGATTTGGATATTTTTTGATAACCTAACCCTGACTTGTACTTCTCAACAACATTGTCCCTTACTTGTTTGGAGAGTTCCTTGGTCTTCATGGCAGTGTTTGGTTAGAGATGCCTCTTGTTTAGGTGTTGCAGCCTTTGGGGCCTTTCAAAAAAGGTGTGTGTATGTAATGACAGATCATGGGACACTTATATTGCACACAGGTGGACATCATTTCACTAATTATGTGACTTCTGAAGGTAATTGGTTGCACCAGAGCTTTTTATGGGCTTCCTAACAAAGGGGGTGAATACATACACACATGCCAATTATCTGTTTTCTATTTCTAAACAATAGTTTTATTTACATATTTTTCTCATTTCACTTCACCGACTTAGACTATTGTGTTCTGATCCATCACATACAATTCAGATTAACAAAACATTGAATTTAAGGCTGTAATGTAACAAAATACGAAAAAAAGTCAAGGGGGTGAATACTTTTGCAAGGCACTGTATATATATATATATGTACCCAGCACCATTTGTATGTATCACTGCCTGAGAAAAGTCCCAGTGAGAGGACTGAAACGTTGCGTTGGTGATTAAAGAACACTTTTTTTAAACTACAATCTGCGGGAGTGCCGTGGAATTTCTAGTTATACGTAATCTTTGGATATAGGATTGTTTCCATAGCCGCTGGCACACCATCTACCCTTTTTTTCTGCTGTGCTGCTTTTTTTTTTTTTTTTGTATAGATATATGAGTGCTGCCTTTTTGCTATTTTAGATAGATAGACAATAGATATGAGACAGATAAGTGCTGAAGGGCAAAGACCACGGAGCAACTTAGATAGCGCCCTTAAACTGTAACTGTGTGACAGGGATAAGGAACATTTTTCTAATATACTTTATTTAGGGAAAACGTTTATTCATAGAAAACTTTGGCTGAAATGTCCCTTAGCAGCGATTTCACAGCCGCTCCTAAGGGACATCCTGCAGTGCTGCACTGACTAGGAAGACAGGCTGTGAGCTGGCGGGCATCTGCCCTCACTGCTCCCTCATATAGTGGGGCCAATACAGTTATAAGAGATGAAATATAGAAATAAATATCGTCGGCGCTGTCAGTGAGCTCTCCCCCTCTACTCCCGGCATGCCAAGTAATGAACCAGCCGCTAGCAGCGATTCCTGTGTGAGCGGTAAGCACTCACTACAGGCAATGCAGGGCTATTTTACTGTATACTAGTGGTACCCACCTCTAAAACAGCCTAGGGAAGCTCTACAGTTGAAGTCTCCGCCGAGTATAGTGATGTGAAGCCTGGTACTGTACGTCACCGGCTGTAAAAATACCTTGCGCTGCGCAATTCATATGAAAGGCAAGGGGGAGCATCGGAGCAAGGAAATGCTCCGAAGCTCCTCTCATACAAAGTAAATGAGTAAAGAAGAGGTTATATCCAGGCTCTGAACCCAAAGAACCCCTTTAAGAGTAGTCCCAAGTCACGTCTGTTCAGTGGACACAGCACATTCACATCCACTTTCTAACCCTCTGATGTCCTCCATATATCCCTGTCATGTGTTTTCTGTATATTGATAGTGCTGTATCCCCCGATCTTCTATCTGTAGCCCTTTTTTGCCTTCCTGTCAGCCCTGCCCTATTTTCATTTCCTCTTTGCTCCTTGGCCAAATCACTGTACACATCTCCCCTACATTTGTATTTTCTCCACTAGGCCCTGTCTTTCTCTTTTTTTTTCTTGTCTCTTCTGCCTCACGATTTTTTTCTTGTCTATCTTGCCTTTCTCTTTTTTTCTGTCTCCTTGCCTTAATTTTTTGTCTCTCCTGCCTTTTTTCTTGTCTTCCTATCTCTCCTGTGTTTCTCTTTATCCTAAACCTTCTACCTTCCTCTTTTTTTCTAGTCTTCCATGTCTTTCCCTTTTTTTCTACCTCTGCTGCCACTTTCATTTCTGCCACCCCTTCCCTTCTCTTTTTTTATAACTCCTTGTCTATCCGCTTTTCTTGTCTCCCCTGCCTTTCTCATTTTTTTCTTGTCTTTCCTGCCTTTCTGTTGTTTCTTTGGTCTCCCCTGCCTTTCTCTATTTTTCTTGTCTCCCCTACCTTTCTCTTTTTTCATGTCTATCCTGCCTTTCTATTTTCCTATCTCCTCCACCATTCTTTTTTTTTTTGTCTCTCCTGCCTTTCTTTTTTTCTATCTCCTCCACCCTCCTCTTTTTTGTTGTCTCCTTTTTTTTTCTTTCTCTTTTTTTCTTTTGTCACTCCTGCCTTTCTATTCTTTTCTGTCTGACCTACCTGTATCTTGTCTTTCATTTAATACTTACATAAATACATGTATTTTTCCCTCTTCCTTGAAATAATGGCTCCAATTCTAATGCAAACTGGTAAGTGTGCACAATAATTGCTTTGTGTACAAGGCAATAGAACGGCTCCTAAAAAAAAAATTGTGATCCAGCGAATTATTGCCTCTGCAAATGATAACTGTGTAAGGACCAGCCCCTAGAATACTTTGAATTTCACAGACATTTGCAATAATAAGGTTTAATGGAGTGCGATGACTACTTCCAGCCACCAGATGTTGCTGTGTCTTTGGCAAAAGCAGCTGAAGTCTTGTTGGTTTTTCAGAAGAATGAGGGGGGCAGGAAGCTCCAGGGACAGCACGTGTGTCCCCTGAGAAGGAGAGAGGGTCTGTTTGTCATGTGAGAAGGACAAGCAGAGACTGGTGAGGAGACACAGAGCCTGGCTGATTATGTTCTGAACACTGACTGTTCCTGACACAGAGTTACAGGGAACTCTAAAGTGAAGTTTTGCAGCTGCATCTCTGAGAGAGCGAGGTAAAGACCACGCGTTGGGACCGTCAATCGTCTGCATCAGGAGCCAGAGGACATCTTCCTTCACCTACCGGACAAGACAAGCATCCACCTAATGGGAAAACATAGAAACATAGAATGTGTCGGCAGATAAGAACCATTTGGCCCATCTAGTCTGCCCAATATACTGAATACTATGGATAGCCCCTGGCCCTATCTTATATGAAGGATGGCTTTATGCCTATCCCATGCATGCTTAAACTCCTTCACTGTATTTGCAGCTACCACTTCTGCAGGAAGGCTATTCCATGCATCTGTAACATCCCAGAGTTATGTTACTACACTCTTTTACCCCGCTACAACCTGTTAAGTGTATTTGTATTGTCATCCTGTGTAATTTAATATCACATCCTCAATAATGTGCATTTTCTAAGCCTGTTTCATGTATTTGCTGTAATTTCCATGTACACCAGCAGGTGGCAGCAATGTCAGCAGGACCTTAGTGTCAGTTTAGTGTTTCTAAACCTGAATAGTTTATTCCAGTTTATCTTCCCCCTCTTTGAGGAGGTGTGGAATGTTCCCACATCCTGCCTCATGGGGAGGAAAGGAAGTTAGAGTGTGTGCCAACTACCCCTGCTTGGGGAAGGCTGTGCTGGTAGGAGCTCCCAGTTCTAGGGATCCCAACTGTGGCGAAACCAACCTCGCCACTGGGTTTTGGAGAGGGCTGTTTAAAAGCCTCTTGCCTCAGGATTATGGCCCATAGTAACTTTAAAGGAGAAAACAGACCGGCCGCACAGCTTAAATCTGTCTGTAGAATTGTATTTTATGTTATTATGCGTTCGGTTAAATTGTATGTTATGTGAGGGCACCCAGATAGCTAATATTATTGTATTCGTGTATTCTGAGTGCCATTCACCTAATGATATGCACTCAGACTTGAGCTATCTGGGGATATGTTAAATGTCTGTGTTTGCTGTGGGGGTGTGCCATTGTGTGTTTGGGTGGTGATTCCTGTCCTGTTGTCTCCACATGTGTATTGGTGATCTCCCCTTTGTCCTGAGAGATAATTGGATTGTCTTCGGTCGTCTCCGGGACAGAGGGGAGGAAACCATGATGCATTGTGGGGATATGTTGTATCTGTTCTGTATTTGAAAAACTGTAATAAAAACCAGGCTGGGTGTGCCAGCACATCAGAGCACTGCTGACCCTCAACACGGAGCCTTGTCTCGTTATTGGGGGGATTCCCTGTATGCTGTTGGAGACTGATTGCCAGGAGTGTAAGCTGACGGATATGCTTTTCCTGTTCGTCTGACTGACAGCTATTTGTGAGGTTCCAGTTTGGATTGCTATTTTGTATCCAGTTCGGGAGGTTGGTGTTCTGCAGTAGCTGTGCCTGTCTCTCGGAAAGGGGCATATCGCCTAAACGGATTTTAGCCCCTTGTCTGCTGAAACGGTGCCGTTACATTGGTGGCAAGCAGCGGGATCGTTCCTACAGCCAGAAGGACAGCTACAGGAGACACCATTTCTTTGGATTCTACAATTTAAGGGTGTCACGGAATGTGTACAGGTAACAAGGCAAAGCAACATGTATAAACGACTCGCTGGATCCAAAAACTAAGGAACCAAGGGAGACCCCTGCAGAAGACCTGGCACTTTCCCTGGCTGCTCAGCCTATGCAAAGATCCTAATGGTGGAGGTTTGCATATCCACGAACCTTGACTATAAAGCCCTGAGCACCCTACAATAGTGAGGGGACACGACCACCGGCTCCCTACACAAGACACGGAGGGAGTCAGGGTCATCTGGGATCCAGCAAACAGATATAAACATATAAAAGTACACTTAGCTTTGAAGCAAAGAGGAGGACAGATCAGCGTGCACACACACTCCAGGAGGAAATATAAGCCGCTCAGAAAAGCATTCTGAGGAGGCATTTAAAGGGAAGCAATTAAGACATGACAGCTGAGAGAGGCTGACGAGAGGAGGAGCTGAATACCACAACACAGAAATTCAAGGAGGAGGTTCTGAAAGGCCTCTGTCAGAGCTTCTCAGCTGTCTGGTTGTGACAGTACCCCTCCCTCTACGAGTGGACTCCGGACACTCAGAGCCCACCTTCTCAGGATGGGACCTATGGAATGCCCTGATGAGACGAGAGGCCTTAATGTCCGTCACTGGGACCCACATCCTCTCCTCAGGACCATACCCCTCCCACTGAACAAGGTACTGAAGAGAACCGCGGACAAGACGAGAATCCACAATCCTAGAGACCTGGAATTCAAGATTCCCATCAACCATAATCGGAGGAGGAGGCAAAGGCGAGGGTACAATGGGTTGAACATAAGGTTTCAATAAGGACTTATGAAAAACATTATGGATCTTCCAAGTCTGAGGAAGATCAAGACGGTATGCAACAGGATTGATGACAGACAGGATTTTGTAAGGCCCAATAAACCTAGGACCCAACTTCCAGGAGGGAACCTTCAATTTGATATTCTTGGTAGACAACCACACCAGATCACCAACATTCAGGTCCGGACCAAGCACACGTCTCTTATCAGCCACACGCTTATATCTCTCACTCATGCTCTTTAGATTCTCTTGAATCTTTTGCCAAATAGATGACAAAGACGAGGAGAATCTGTCCTCATCAGGTAAACCAGAAGACCCCTCTCCCGAGAAAGTCCCAAACTGTGGATGAAACCCATATGCACCAAAAAATGGTGACTTATCAGAGGACTCCTGACGACGGTTATTTAAAGCAAACTCAGCAAGGGACAAAAAAGAACACCAATCCTCTTGATTCTCCGCCACAAAACAACGCAGATATGTCTCCAGATTCTGATTGACGCGCTCTGTCTGGCCATTCGACTGCGGGTGGAAAGCAGAAGAGAATGACAACCGAACCCCCAAGCGAGAACAGAAAGCCTTCCAGAATCTGGAAACAAACTGCGTGCCCCTATCAGAGACTATGTCTGAAGGAATACCGTGCAACTTGACAATGTGATCAACAAATGCCTGCGCCAGCGTCTTAGCATTGGGCAAACCAGGAAAAGGGATGAAATGCACCATTTTGCTAAAACGGTCCACCACCACCAGAATCACAGTCTTCCCCGAGGAACGAGGCAGGTCCGTGATAAAGTCCATGGACAGATGTGTCCAAGGACGGGAAGGAATGGGTAAGGGAAGGAGAGGACCTGATGGCCGTGAATGAGGGACCTTGGCACGAGCGCAAGTCTCGCAGGCTGCCACAAAACCCTCAACCGACTTACGAAGCGCAGGCCACCAGAATCTCCGAGCGATGAGATCCAGTGTGGCTCTTACCCCCGGGTGCCCAGCAAGGACCGTATCGTGGTGTTCTTTAAAAATCTTGTGTCTTAAAGCGAGAGGCACAAACAACCTCCCAGGAGGACAAAGATCAGGAGCCTCTGACTGGGCTGCCTGCACCTCTGCCTCCAATTCAGGAAAAAGAGCAGAGACCACCACACCTTCAGCCAAAATGGGACCCGGGTCTTCAAAATTCCCGCCTCCCGGAAAACAACGTGACAGGGCATCTGCCTTCACATTCTTAACTCCAGGGCGGAACGTGACAACAAAATTAAACCTAGAAAAGAACAACGACCATCTGGCCTGTCTCGGGTTCAGACGCTTGGCTGACTCCAAGTAGGCCAGATTTTTATGGTCGGTAAATACGGTAATAGGGTGTCTGGCCCCCTCTAGCCAATGGCGCCATTCCTCAAAAGCCAACTTGATGGCCAACAATTCCCTATCTCCCACATCGTAATTTCTCTCTGCGGAGGAGAGTTTTCTTGAGAAAAAGGCACACGGTCGCCAATTGGCAGGAGAGGAACCCTGAGACAAGACCGCCCCCACACCCACCTCAGAAGCATCAACCTCAACTATGAAGGGTAATGAAACATCAGGTTGCACCAAGATGGGAGCGGAAGCAAAACTCTCCTTGATATCAGAAAAGGCCTTACGCGCCTCTACTGACCAAGAAGAAAAATCTACCCCCTTTCTGGTCATATCAGTGAGTGGTTTAACAATAGAAGAATAATTCAAAATGAACTTCCTGTAATAATTGGCAAAGCCCAAAAAACGCATCAGCGCCTTTTGATTCTCAGGAAGCTCCCACTCAAGCACAGCGCGGACCTTCTCGGGGTCCATGCGAAAACCAGAAGCGGAGAGAAGAAACCCCAGAAATTGAATTTCTGGAACCGCAAACACACATTTTTCCAGTTTCGCATATAGTTTATTCTCCCGCAGGATGAGCAAGACCTGACGTAAATGTTCCTTATGAGTTTTGAAATCGGGAGAAAAAATCAAAATGTCATCCAAATACACCAATACAAATTTTCCCATCAAATGATAAAAAATGCTGTTCACGAAATGCTGAAAAACGGCTGGGGCATTCATCAACCCAAAAGGCATAACCAAATTCTCAAAATGGCCCTCAGGGGTATTGAAGGCCGTCTTCCATTCGTCCCCTTCTCTGACCCTGACCAGGTTGTATGCCCCTCTTAAATCTAATTTGGAAAAGACTTTAGCCCCAACAACCTGGTTAAACAGGTCCGGGATCAGAGGAAGCGGATAAGGGTCACGAATTGTGATATTGTTCAGCTCCCTGAAATCCAGACAAGGTCTTAAAGAACCATCTTTTTTCTTAACAAAGAAAAAACCAGCGGCAACAGGTGACTTTGAGGGTCGTATGTGTCCCCTTCTCAGACTCTCAGAGATATAAGTACGCATAGCGATCCTCTCAGGTTGGGAAAGATTGTATAAACGAGATTTAGGCAGCTTGGCGTCTGGGATGAGATTAATAGGGCAATCGTACTCCCTGTGCGGGGGCAAATCCTGAACTCCACTCTCAGAGAAGACATCCGAAAATTCAGAGAGAAAAGATGGTACAGTCTTAGTAGCAACCTCAGAAACAGATGTCGTGAGGCAATTCTCTCTGCAAAAGTCACTCCAACCATTTATTTGCCTTGCTTGCCAATCAATGGTGGGGTTATGTTTAGTGAGCCAGGGTAGCCCCAACACTAGAGGAGTCGGCAAACCGCTAAGGACGAAACATGACACATCCTCAACATGAGCATCACTCACAATTAAACGGATATTGTGAACTATGCCCTTTAATGACTTCTGAGAAAGTGGAGCGGAATCGATAGAAAACACAGGAATATCCTTTCTCAAAGCGCACACCTGGAAACCATGAGTTATCGCAAAGTGATTATCAATGAGATTAACCGCTGCTCCACTATCCACAAAAATCTCACAAAAAATGTTCTTGCTCTCTAGCGCCACCCTAGCCGGCAGGACAAAACGGGAACTACAAGCAAACGGAAAATCTTCAATTTCCGCCTCAATCCTGCCAATAGTAACAGACGGAACATTTTTCAAAGATTTTTTCCTCTTTGTTTCTTTATTATACCCAGAGAACTGCCTGAATCTCCTAGAGGGACAAATATTTGCCAAATGATTAATACCTCCACAACAAAAACAAACCCTCTCATGCGGGCTGAATCTTCTATTGTCAGAAGCAATCAACCCCAGCTGCATGGGCTCCTGCTCAGAAGGGGCTGACAGCGACTGAGACCCCTGCGCAGAGAATGGGACCGCTGCACAGTCCTGGGACCGAGTATGACAGGAAGGAGAGATCTCTCCTCTCTCTCTAAGACGCCTGTCAATACGAACGGCCTGAGACATAGCAGAGTCCAAAGAAATAGGCCTTTCATGAAAGGCAAATGCATCTTTCAATCCCTCTGAAAGACCATGGCAAAATTGACTTCGGAGTGCAGCATCATTCCAACCAGTATCAGCTGCCCAACTCCGAAATTCTGAGCAGTATATTTCTGCGGATTGTTTACCCTGGCATAGGAGACGTAGTCTAGACTCCGCCAGAGCAATACGATCCGGATCATCATATATCTGACCCAGGGCTAAAAAGAATTCATCCACTGAACGGAGGGGCCGTGCCCCCTCCGGCAGCGAAAAGGCCCAGGACTGAGCGTTACCCTGAGCAGCGATATAATGATCCCCACCCTTCGTTCCTCATCACCAGAAGAATGGGGAAGAAGGCGAAAATGGAGTTTGCAAGCCTCTCTAAAACGCACAAAATTCTCACTACCCCCGGAGAACGTATCCGGGAGCGAGATCTTAGGCTCAGAACAAGCTCCATGAACGCAAGCTGAACCGGTCACTTGAAGCTGAGACAAAGTCTTACGGAGGTCAGCTACCTCCAATGAAAGACCCTGGAAGCGTTCAGCCAAAAGTGAAACCGGATCCATGCTTAAGACGGTTTTGGCGGCTTATAATGTCACGGAATGTGTACAGGTAACAAGGCAAAGCAACATGTATAAACGACTCGCTGGATCCAAAAACTAAGGAACCAAGGGAGACCCCTGCAGAAGACCTGGCACTTTCCCTGGCTGCTCAGCCTATGCAAAGATCCTAATGGTGGAGGTTTGCATATCCACGAACCTTGACTATAAAGCCCTGAGCACCCTACAATAGTGAGGGGACACGACCACCGGCTCCCTACACAAGACACGGAGGGAGTCAGGGTCATCTGGGATCCAGCAAACAGATATAAACATATAAAAGTACACTTAGCTTTGAAGCAAAGAGGAGGACAGATCAGCGTGCACACACACTCCAGGAGGAAATATAAGCCGCTCAGAAAAGCATTCTGAGGAGGCATTTAAAGGGAAGCAATTAAGACATGACAGCTGAGAGAGGCTGACGAGAGGAGGAGCTGAATACCACAACACAGAAATTCAAGGAGGAGGTTCTGAAAGGCCTCTGTCAGAGCTTCTCAGCTGTCTGGTTGTGACAAAGGGCAACGCATGTCCCAGTACAGCGACCCTAAAAGCACCAGGATGGAACCAGCAGTGTTATACGAGGAGGAGGACCTGGATGGCCGGGATGCATTAAGAAAAGGCATCTGGTACCAGGCCCTGGATAATGTACAATACCAGCGAGGTGAGAGTCTCCCCAGTGAAGAGCAGCGGTTGCAGAAGCAAGTGGCCCTGCGGATGTCCTTCCTGGGAGAGCAGCCCCTGGAGGAATGGGTGATAGAACTACAGCACCGGGTATGGCAGGAGCTATGGCTGGAGGATGCATACCAGGCGCTTTGGTGGTATGTGGCACAGTTTATACCCTGGACAGCTGAGCATGACAAGCCAGAGGGAGAGGAGTTTGATGGTCCTGGCTTGTTATGGGAGTCCTTTGCAGAGCCTGACTTCGGGAGCCCTGCACAGTCCAGACTTCAGGACATTTTCTATGAGAGGGAGGCTAGGCATGAGTGGGATGACCCCCATGAGGTAGAGCAAGACCTGGCTCACCTAGCAACCCTGGAGTGGGAACTGGAGCAGGACTACCGAGATCTCTTCCACTCCATTGGGAAGGCTCAGCAGGACAGCAAGAAGTCAGACCCAGGTCCAGAGCCCTTCAGCTGGGAGGATATTGTTGATGTTTACTGGGAAGAACCCCAGGTGGCCGGTGGAGATGGGACCGAGGTCTCTCCACCGGTCCTGCAGGGAATTGGGAGCCTAGTCTCCATTCCCCAGCGGCAGGCTGAGTTACAGGGGGCAGAGGTAGTTGTTCCTGCCCCCCAGCAGCAGCATGATTTTTTGGGAATTGGGAGCCTAGTCTCCATTCCCCAGCGGCAGGTGGAGTTACAGGGGGCAGAGACAGTCGGTCCTGTCCCCCAGCGGCAGAGTGTCCTACAGGGAATAGAGAGCCCAGTCTCCTTTCCCCAGCAGCAGGACACTGTATTGGGAGCGGAGGCGGTCGGTCGCCCTCCCCAGCGGCTGGAAGTATGTATGGGAGAGGAGCTAGTTACCCCCTCTCCCCAGCGGCAGATTAACGCACCAGGGGGAGACAGTAAGCCCCACAACTGTGCAGATGGGACCGTGGTCTCTGCACTTACAGCACAGGGGGTAGGGACAGTTGTTCCTGTCCCCCAGCAACAGGGCAGTTTAGCCAAAGGGGAGACAGTCGGTTTCCCCCTCCAACAACCAGACTCCAACCAGGCTTCTTCCGTGGTAACGCTGGCACCAGGGCAGAGTACCGCTGATCCCTGCCCACAAAGCAACCTCCACTCCAAGCCAGGGAGCAACTCAGAGACCGGGAGTACCAGCTACCAATATAACCTTGGTGGATTCACTGGACAGAGACAGCCTACTAAATTCTACAGGTCCAGTATTGGGTTGTGGGTGGCCTGCCAGACTAACTCAGGTACCGACCGGCGTGAGGTCAGGTATCTGGTTAGTCTTCCCTGGGGGGGGAGATGTGTGGCGAAACCAACCTCGCCACTGGGTTTTGGAGAGGGCTGTTTAAAAGCCTCTTGCCTCAGGATTATGGCCCATAGTAACTTTAAAGGAGAAAACAGACCGGCCGCACAGCTTAAATCTGTCTGTAGAATTGTATTTTATGTTATTATGCGTTCGGTTAAATTGTATGTTATGTGAGGGCACCCAGATAGCTAATATTATTGTATTCGTGTATTCTGAGTGCCATTCACCTAATGATATGCACTCAGACTTGAGCTATCTGGGGATATGTTAAATGTCTGTGTTTGCTGTGGGGGTGTGCCATTGTGTGTTTGGGTGGTGATTCCTGTCCTGTTGTCTCCACATGTGTATTGGTGATCTCCCCTTTGTCCTGAGAGATAATTGGATTGTCTTCGGTCGTCTCCCAGGCAGAGAGGAGGAAACCATGATGCATTGTGGGGATATGTTGTATCTGTTCTGTATTTGAAAAACTGTAATAAAAACCAGGCTGGGTGTGCCAGCACGTGAGATCACTGCTGACCCTCAAGACGGAGCCTTGTCTCGTTATTGGGGGCATTCCCTGTATGCTGTTGGAGACTGATTGCCAGGAGTGTAAGCTGACGGATACGCTTTTCCTGTTCGTCTGACTGACAGCTATTTGTGAGGTTCCAGTTTGGATTGCTATTTTGTATCCAGTTCGGGAGGTTGGTGTTCTGCAGTAGCTGTGCCTGTCTCTCGGAAAGGGGCATATCGCCTAAACGGATTTTAGCCCCTTGTCTGCTGAAACGGTGCCGTTACACCAACCCAGGATCGAGTCTCGGCTGAGACCAAAGATCACCATTCCCAGTCTGAGCCTTCAGCCTCAACTGGTGACAAGTAAGCAGCACCTCCAGCCCTCCAGGGAGAGCCATTCCCTGTGAGCCAACTGTGAGTAACCATTCAGAGACCAGGAGAAGCCAAATTCCTCCTCAGCTAGTCAGTCCCATACACAGCAGAAGATAGACAGAGCGGAAGATAGATACCTGCCACATATTACAGAGCCATAAGCAGACAACTAATCCTGCAAGAGAGCTCCAGGCACATGATAGCAGCAGAAGAGATATTGATCCCTGCCATATATTGCCAATACCTGCTGGGACCCAAGACTATTGCTGTACCTCATGTGGATTAATGCTACCTCCAGTAAAGGAAAGTTGAATTATATTCCAAGTCTGGATCTCATTCATTACTACCAAGTTCCTCAATTACTGCTATTAGCAACACACTCATTTATTGCAAGTGAGCCAAGATCCAGGAGTCCAGCCGTACCCAGGTAGGAGACACCGTTGACACTATACCTACTACTATACAGAGACATTACACCACTCTGGCATTCCTAACCTGGTACGGGAGTTGTAACACCTTAAAGGGCCCTGCGCACACTGCAATTGGCGTCACGAACAAAAAAACTATAGACATATACCCATATCCGGACCCACTGCATATTTTGGCGTCCGCCTAACCGTACCACGGTCCTGCTCATTGCACATCCACTACTCTCTCAGTAAAGTAATACTTCCTGATATTACTTTTAAACCTTTGCCCCTATAATTTAAAACTATGTCCTCTTGTAGCAGTTTTCCTTCTTTTACCGTGTTGATTCCCTTTATGTATTTAAAAGTTTCTATCATATCCCCTCTGTCTCGTCTTTCTTCCAAGCTATACATGTTAAGGTCCTTTAATCTTTCCTGGTAAGTTTTATCCTGCAATCCATGTACCAGTTTAGTAGCTCTTCTCTGAACTCTCTCTAGAGTATCTATATCCTTCTGGAGATATGGTCTCCAGTACTGAGCACAATACTCCAAATGAGGTCTCACTAGTGCTCTGTAGAGCGGCATGAGCACCTCCCTCTTTCTACTGGTAATGCCTCTCCCTATACACCCAAGCATTTCCTGCTAGCATTTCCTGCTGCTCTATGACATTGTCTGCCTACCTTTAAGTCTTCTAAAATAATGACCCCTAAATCCCTTTCCTCAGATACTGAGGTTAGGACTGTATCACAGATTTTATATTCTGCTCTTGGGTTTTTACGCCCCAGGTGCATTATCTTGCTGTTATCAACATTACATTTTAGTTGCCAGATTTTTGACCATTCCTCTAGGTTTCCTAAATCCTTTTCCATTTGGTGTATCCCTCCAGGAACATCAACCCTGTTACAAATCTCTGTGTCATCAGCAAAAAGACACCCCTTACCATCGAGGCCGTTATATCCTGTTGTGCAATAAAACCGCAATTTGTTTCAGCCTCCGCGTCTATTGTCCTGCATTTGAATCCTGCCTTGTGGTCCCTCCCTTTCCAGACCGCTACAAATGGCAAATGCTAATGTGCGTATCTCAGGCAATGGTGGAACCCCTGCAAGGGCCCTTCCTATAGGCACGCTGTTTAACTTGCTCCCCAAATTTAATGGCCAGAACATGTCACAGTTTGACTGGGTGACAAGATTACAGAGCGCTACTAGGATTTACAATGTCAGCTCAGAACTACAAGTAGAAATCGCTTTAGCTGCTCTAGAGGGTGAAAATGTGTTCCTACAACCAGAAGCCATGCGCAATGCGTTGAAGGAGATCATGCGATTCCTGGAAGAAATATACAGTGAAACAGCTAGTGCAGGGCACCTCCGGGCAAAGTTCTTTTACCGGATTCAGCGGGAGGACGAAGGGGTCTCACAATATGCGACGGCGCTATAGGAAGTATTGGCCAAGGTACAGAAAAAAAAGGCAGACAGAGTAACCACCATGGGACCTGTAGATCGGATACTGTGGGAACAATTCATTCTGGGACTCTACAGCACTCCCCTGAAACAGGCCCTGCTTGATGCAAGCGTTTCCATGAGGTGAGTGGGAACATTTCTCCAAGTGGTGAAGACGGCCGCACGAAGGCCATCTACTGTCTGGAACTGTTGTCCATTTTTGTAAACTTCCCTTGCCATCCATCCCCAAAGGTTCTCAATTGGATTTAGATCAGGGGAACATGCAGGATGCGCCAAAAGAGTGGTTATTCTCCTGGAAGAAGTCCCTTGTCCTGCGGGCATTGTGTACTGTAGGGTTGTCCTGTTAAAAAACCCAGTCGTTACCACACAGACGAGGGGCCTCAGTCATGAGAAATGCTCTCTACAACATCTCGACATAGCCAGCAGCCGTTTGACGCCCCTGCACTTCCTGAAGCTCCATTGTTCCACTGAAGGAAAAAGCACCCCAGACCATTATGGCGCCCCCTCCACTGTGGCACGTAGAAAACATCTCAGGTGGGATCTGCTTGTCATGCCAGTAATGTTGGAAACCATCAGGACCATCAAGGTTAAATTTTTTTCTCATCAGAGAATAAAACTTTCTTCCACCTTTGAATGTCCCATGTTTGGTGCTCTCTTGCAAAGTCCAAACGAGCAGTTCTGTGGTGTTCAAGGAGACAAGGTATTTGAAGATGTTTTTTGTTTTTGAAGCCCTTCAGTCTCAGATGCCATCTGATGGTTATGGGGCTACAGTCAGCACCAGTAAGGGCCCTAATTTGGGTCAAGGATCGTCCAGTGTCTTGACGGACAGCCAATTGGATCCTCCGGCTCAGTGCTGATGAATTTATTTTTTGGGTCTTCCACTTGACTTTTTTGTTCCATAACCCTCAGGATCATTTAAGAAATTTCAAATGACTGTCTTACTGCGTCCCACCTCAGCAGCGATGGCGCGCTGTGAGAGACCCTGCTTATGCCATCACAACGTGTGACTACCTGACAGATAATGACAATGAATCCACATCTTTGCACAGATTTGGCCTTTTAAAGGGCTTCTGTCACCCCACTAAACCGTTTTTTTTGTTTTGTTTACTTATAATCCCTATAGTGCGATTTCTGCATACATAAGTTAAATAATCATTTCGGTCCAGTAGAATTTGTTAAAAACGTAATTTTAAAATATGCAAATTACCTTGCTACCAGCAAGTAGGGCGGCTACTTGCTGGTAGCAGCCGCATCCTCCGATCCTAAAGACACCCCCTCCGCATGTTTATTGACAGGCCAGGGAATGGGATCGTCCTCTGCTGGCCCTGTTTGAATTCAAAATATCGCGCCTGCGCCGTACCTGTCTTCAATCGGCGCAGGCGCACTGAGAGGCGGCCGCTCGCTCGGCCGCTCCATCCTCAATGCGCCTGCGCCGATGACGTCACATCTACACCCGGTGCAGGCACATTGAGGATGGAGCGGCCGAGCGAGCGGCCGCCTCTCAGTGCGCCTGCGCCGATTGAAGACAGGTACGGCGCAGGCGTGATATTTTGAATTCAAACAGGGCCAGCAGAGAACGATCTCGTTCCCTGGCCTTGTCAATCAACATGCGGAGGGGGCATCTTTAGGATCGGAGGATGCGGCTGCTACCAGCAAGGATGCGGCTGCTACCTTTAAAGGCATGTGGTCCTAAAATTTGGATCAGCTGAAAAACTGCCTGTTTCAGTTTAATCGTTATTTTCAATTAATTGAATGCTCAAAAAATGTTTTGTCTCACTCTCATTTCTCCTTGTTGCATGTTGAAGCTCTACTTGGAACCTTGTTAAGATCCAACAATGTAAAATATGATTTTTTGCCATTTTTCAAGTGGTCTTAAACTTTTGATCAGGACTGTATTAGCAGAGGCTGTGGCACGGAGCAAAGAAAAAAGTTATGCTTCCGGAGTGATACGGACCCAGACCCCCTTGGGGTTACAAAGAATGAAGAGATCCTAGTCAGGGTGGTACAAGACTTACAGAGCTCCTTAAGTGCCATGCACGAAAAGTTGATGCACCTGGAAAAACAGATGGGGTGATGCTATACCCCTGAGGCTGCCTACTCGGCCCGACAACAAACTTATCAGGCGACCCCATGTGGGTTCCTAAATCAGAATATCCTCACCCTAATTTCCCATCTCACTAAGTTCCTCAATATCCTCCATGGAGGCCAGTCAATTAAGTCTTAAGGGCAACCCCCGCACACAAAGAGAAGGCCTTCAAGAGGCACAGTGTTGGCAGTGTGGAAATTATGAACACTTCGCCAGAGAGTGTCTGAGTGATCCGGCTGGACACCCAGAACTGCCATTAAACTTCCGGCCCCCCGCAGTAGTGGGGTGTACTGCGGGGGAGGTGGAGAGCCAAGTTATCCAGCATAGCTCCGAACACCTGGTCGCAGGGTGTCCCACCATACAAGCTGAATTTGAAGGTGTTTCGGTCGACTGCTTAGTGGATACCGGGTCACAGGTGACGACCATGCCTGAGTCATTCTTCAACCGTTACTTTCAAGCACTGGGCAAGCCAGAGCGAGAGACATTGGTCTGGGTTACAGCGGCTAATCAACAACAGATCCCTGTCACAGGGGTCGTGTGGATGAATGTATGGCTATGTGGACAAGAAGTGGGGAGAAAAGGTATCCTGCTGGTCCCCGAGACGTTCAAAGAGGATGTACCAGTGATAATGGACATGAATATTCTCAGAGAATTGGACCAGATTATTGGAAACAAGCCACTCCGCACAAACCCATCCAGAAGGCCTTTCAACGGTTGATACGTTTCTGTGGGACACAGAAGAGTGTCCCAGCACATCAGTCTGTGGGTACTATCCGAGTGCCGGGAATAGCTACCCTCCCTCCAGGAGATTGTACTGACACTGCCCGTGGGAACCTTCCGCAAACTTGAAGGTATGGAGATGATCATTAAACCGGTGGGCCTAGGGGAGCTAGGCCAGGATGTCTTGGTGGCCCAGACACTGGCAGTGGTCCAGAATGGGCGAGTGCCCATAAGAGCTGTGAATATGGGACATCTAGAAGTCTCCTTGATGCCGGTAGTGGAACTGGCTCATGTGTACCTACATCATGGAGAAGTACTGAGTCATAGAGAAGTGACTCTAGCTACGGTAGGTGATGCTGTTTAGACCCTGGCAGATACTGCCAGCACAGAAGAGGCACCGACCCCAGAATGGAATGGGAAAACCATCTTGGACCAAATGGAGATAGATGTGAAGGCTCTCAGTTCGGACCGCTTGCAAGCAGTTGAAACCATGCTGTGGGAGAATCAGGCTACGCCGATGACTTTGGCTGCACAGATGCTATGAGATACCGACAGGGGACACTCCTCCAATTCGGGAGAAATATTGGCAGATTCTGCCCAACTTGTACCAGGAAGTGAAGACGTTGTTGAAATAGTTGATAGATTCCAGAGTGGTGCGGGGTAGCCAGAGCCCTTGGCCAGCCCCAGTAGTGCTTGTCAAGAAGAAGGACGGCACTATTCGATTTTGTGTGGATTACCGGCGGTTGAATGCGTGCACCGCGCGAGACTCATACCCTCTGCCTCTCATCGAGGAGTCTCTGACGGCTCTAGGATGGGCAAAATACTTCTCCACCCTGGATCTAGCAAGTGGGTACTGGCAGGTACCGGTGGCAGAGCAGGACAAGGCAAAGACAGCGTTCACACTCCCCATGGGACTATTTGAATTCAACAGGATGCCATTTGGGCTGTCTAATGCTCCCGGCACCTTCCAGCGGCTGATGGAGAGATGCCTGGGAGACCTGAATTTTGAAGCCACTCTTATATACCTGGACAATATTATTGTGTACTCTGCTACTTTTCAACAACACCTGAATCGACTAGGGCAGTTTACTCGAGCGACTGCGATCCCATGGCCTGAAGGTAAAGCCAAAGAAGTGTCATCTCTTCAAGAGGGAGAGCGAGTACTTAGGCCATACGATGTCCCAAGACGGAGTGCTGCCGTCCCAAGACAAAGTGGCTGTCACAGGGCGCCGGCGGCGCAATCTTCCTGCGCTGCCATGCCGGCGTTCTGCCTCTCTCCCTAAGCTGCGTCCCCATCTTCCAGGTAACTCCTGCTGTCTGTGCAGTCGGCATCGTCCGTTCCCCTGGCAACAGTATCAGGCTGAGCACCGAGCTGGCTACTCGGTGCTCGGCTTCTGTTTCTGACCTTAGCCTTTCACTATTTATACAGCCAGCCTGCTGGCCACAGGTTGCCTTTGATTTTGGTCCTGTACCTAACTGCTATTACTCTGTGCTTCTGCTACTCTGGATTTTGACCCTTGGCTTTTGTTCCTGACCCGACCTCGCCTGCCCTTGTGTACTGACGTGACCTCCAGGTTTGACCCTCGGCCTGTATTCTGACCCGTCCTTGCTATTCCTTGTGTACTGACGTTACCTCCAGGTTTGACCCTCGGCCTGTACTCTGACCCGTCCTTGCTATTCCTTGTGTACTGACGTGACATCCTGGTTTGACCCTAGGCGTGTTTGTTTACCGTCCTTGTTAGCCCTGCTCGCCTACATTAGTGTTGATCTCTGGCATTTCAGTATTGCTCTTGACACTTTACATGACTTCGGATCCATCTGCAGGGTTCCCTCCTACTGCCTCTGCCTGGCTATATTCTGTCTCTGTCCCCTCTGCCTCTCTGCCCTTATAGAGGTTAGGGACCGTCGCCCAGTTACGCCCCATCGCCTAGGACGGGTAGTGTAAGTAGGCAGGGACAGAGGCGTGGGTGGGAGCTAGTGGGTGCACTTCCTCTTCCCCACTCCCTATTGCATGACAGTGGCTGCAATACGACAATGGCTAGTGCCCAGGACACTGCGGGAGTTGAAGGCCTGCCTTGGACTGACCGGGTACTACCGGCGGTTCATCAACGACTACGCAAAGATAGCGGGCCCTCTGAATGAGTTGTTGAGAGGAATGGCTGGGAGACCCGAGGGTCAAAGTATTCCCTGGGGACAGAAGCAGGAGGAGGCCTTCCAGGCCCTGAAAGAAGCCCTGACATCAGCCCCCATCTTGGCTTATGCCGACTTCGACAAACCATTCCTCTTATCTACTTATGGCAGTCTCTACGGACTCGGGGCAGTCCTGTCGCAGGTACAAGATGGACACAAAAGAGTTATCGCCTATGCCAGTAGGTCCCTGGGGGATACAGAGCGAAACCCCATAACTACAGCTCCTTTCATCTGGAACTCCTTGCGCTGGTATGGGCCATGACTGAAAAGTTTGTGGGATATCTGACAGGGGCTAAGATCAACAACCCCCTGGCTCATCTGGACACTGACAAGCGGAATCCCTGGAGCAACCTTGGGCAGCTCGCCTTGCAAAGTATGATTTCTCGATTCGCTACCGTTCCGCTACGGAGAACACCAAGGCCTCATGCACACGACCGTTTTTCGGGTCCGCATCCGAGCCATTTTGGTGGGTCGGATGCGGACCCATTCACTTCAATGGGGACGCAAAAGATGCGGACAGCACTCTGTGTGCTGTCTGCATCCGTTGCTCCATTAAGAGGCCCCGCAAAAAAAATAGAGCATGTCCTATTCTGAGGCCTAATGCCGATGGTCTCTCGGGGGTTACTTTTGAAACTCCAGTAGGGGACCACGATGAACAAAAAGAAGAGGATGAAACCCCAAACTTCCGCAAGTTCACACTCCCAGCAGTTGCGGCACAGACAAGTGGGGAGGTCCGTGCTCTACCCAAGGCATTAGGCAGAACTAATGAAGAATGGAGCCGAATACAAGATGAAGATGTTGGACTGCGGCAGATGAATTGTCTACCATAAAGACCTTTGCATGGGCATAGCAGTCAGGAAGAGCTCTAGGGGTTTTATAGGGCTCACCCATATGCTCCTTAGTTTGGGATCAAGCCAGTCGGATGTTTATTTATAAGTTCCAGCTTTCTGCAACACCATCCGTTACAAACTCTGGACCAGACAGCTGAGTCCGCAGCTTGGGCTGTCTGTCAGGATTTCATCCGGGTCTACGGGTGTCCGAAGCGTATTCACTCAGATTAAGGAGCGTATTTTCAAGGGAAAGTGATGGAGGAGCTACACCGACTGTATGGCATTGAAAAATACAGGACAACCCCATATCATCCCCAAGGAAATGGGGCCTGAAAACGTTTTAACCGGACGCTGCTTCAAATGCTGAGGACGCTAGAGCAAGACAAAAAGAAGCACTGGCCAGACTATCTGCCTGAATTGGTATGGGCCTACAATAATCAGGTCCACACTACCACCGGCTACACCCCATACATGTTACTGTTCGGAAGAGCTGGCC
Source organism: Bufo gargarizans (assembly GCF_014858855.1). Classification (NCBI taxonomy): domain Eukaryota; kingdom Metazoa; phylum Chordata; class Amphibia; order Anura; family Bufonidae; genus Bufo; species Bufo gargarizans. The sequence continues at coordinate 41,951,605 of NC_058085.1, forward strand.
AGGAAATCATTGAATAAAATTTAGAGCAACTTGGAAGACCTAATGGGTGAAAGAACACCGTCTGTTAGCAGGTCAGCGGTTACAAGAGAGAACTCATACTGACCGTCCTCTAATCCAGGAGGTCCCGTTGCAGCCTGGTGACCGAGTGCTGTTGCGAGAAAAACGGCCCAGAGGCAGGTTGAGCGAGCGTTGGGAAGTGCAGTGAAAATGAGGAGTTTGCCTCAAGGACTCTGCATAGGAATATGCTACGGCCATGCCAGTCTGAAGATCCCACACCTGCTAAGAAGACACCTCTTTCTGTCCCATCCTCAGACTTTATTGTCCCCGATAAAAACGACAGTGAAGACTGAGGAGAATTCCCAGGCTGCAGGTGATGAAACTCCTGCCACAGAACCAGCACCGGCTCACAATGAAGAGGAACCCTCGACCCCACCTGAATCTCCTAATGCAGTGGATGACTAGGTTGGCAACTCCCAGTGGGGAGAGTCAGGTCCTAACAGATAGTCAAGACCTACTGAGATCCAGTAGGCTTACTGCAGGGGTTCCACCAAACAGGTACGCTGCCGATGAGTTCATTTGGTCCACCTGTATGTATTGTGGACAATGTTCTACTGCTGTTTAAAAGTTGTATTAACCATACCTTTTTCTGACTATATAGCAAGGCCGAGGACCAGCCCCTAGAATACTTTTCATTTCACAGACATTTGCAATAATAAGGTTTCATGGACTGTGATGACTACCAGCCACCAGATGTTGCTGTGTCTTTGGCAAAAGCAGCTGAAGTCTTGTTGGTTTTTCAGAAAAAGGAGAGGGGCAGAAAGCTCCAGAGGGACAGCATGTGTGTGTGCCCTGAGAAGGAGAGAGGGGCTGTTTGCCATGTGAGAAGGGCAAGCAGAGACTGGTGAGGAGACACAGAGCCTGGCTGTTTATGCTCCTAGCACTGACTGTTCCTCACACAGAGTGTCAGGGAACTCTAAAGTGAAGTTTTGCAGCTGCATCCCTGAGAGAGCGAGGTAAAGACCACACGTTGGGACCGTCAATCGTCTGCATCAGGAGCCAGAGGACATCTTCCTTCACCTACCGGACAAGACAAGCATCCACCTTGTGGGAAAAGACTACAACACAGACACCTTCAGAACTGTGAGTTTGGCACCGCTGCCTATCTGCGGTAGGGCATAGAGCAGGCAACTTTAGTCAGAGCGTTGCAGAAACGGGCCTCAGTTAGCGGGGTTAAGACAGGATTATACTAGCGGAGTGTAGCCTGGACTTTTATGTGTTTGCTGGTGGGAACGCATTTATTATATCCTGTGTTAAGTATCCTGCCTATAACTCTGTGTAAACTTGTTAACACTGTTTTTGTCATTTGTCGATTGCGCCCCTGGCATATAGGCACATTACTGTTAATCTCATTTGCCGGCCGTTATATCCTGTTGTGCAATAAAACCGGCATTTGTTTCAGCCTCCTTGTCTGCTGTACTGTATTTGAATTGCCTTGCAATCCCTCCCTTTCCAGACCGCTACAACTGAGCACCATCTCTGGAGTACTGTCAATATCCAAAAGATGGGACACCAAGTAGCTTAAGAAGTCAGAAGGCGGGACTTCTATTCAGCTCATCCCCTTCTGATAATGTAAGGTAATATGAAACATTATTCAGGTACCCGACCCACAGCTAATAAACCTCCTTGACATAGTTTATTATTTTACAGCGCCGTAAAACTTTCTCAAGATTAAGGCCCATAAACGACAAGAGTAAAAAGGTGGTTAGATCTTACAGTATAGTTGCCAACAGCCTGGGGAACCGCACCACAAAAAGGACAGGTTTTATGCTAACGAACATTTTGGGGGATTGTGTCCTATAATTTGGAAAAAGTATTTGTGTATTTGTCAGAAATAGAATTCCATGATGAAGATTCATCATGTAACTGTAAAATGCCCATATAGGTTTCCAATGTAATGCCCTATAAATGCACAAAGTTCAGGGTGGTTTGAAAAGCTTGGATTCCACCTCTGAAGCAGTCTTCATAATCATAATCTTCACAATCCTAGGTTTCCCCCATAAATTGATTAATACAGCAGTAAGAGAAATAAGCTTGATCTACGGTAAATACAGCCAGATTTCCATGTGCGGTTAATTTGAGGAAGACTAGTTGCTAGGAAAGTTTCCATATTAACCAGTCTGACTGGAAGCTGGCAACTTGCTGACAGCAGAAAATGGGTTAAGGCTCTGTTCTCATGACATCTGCAGTTGTAGTTGTACAGTAACATCATGGCCGAAACCCAACTGACCCATTATAATCAATAGAGCCGTTGGGCATCGTTTGTGTCCGTCCATCTTGGCAGCAGCCAAACCATGCCATCTCCCTTCTCAACCAGCACTATAATGAATCAGATTTTCTAAAGGTGATGTACCCCAGACTGAACATGTATTCTTCTCCATCTGTTCCACCTGTGTAAATTCAGACGTCAGGAAACATTAACGTGAAGCTGCCTAAGCGGAGATCTCATAGGAAAAAAATTTAAGTAAAAGCAAAGCATCATGGGGCGAGTCTGCATTCATTGAGCAAAGAACGTTTCCACAAGTATCTTAAAGGCGCCATTCAGCGCAGATATTAAACGCCACCGGATCGCGGGTCCCTCCTTGAATTAATCCGATTGGTCCTCGTTCCCCCGGGGGAAATTTCAAGTTGAATCTCTGTATAAGACTGACGAAATAGATGAAGATCTCTGTCTTTGCTAATGCTTCACCAACACAGGACCTTTTACCTGCAGTAAATGAACACGATTAGCATTTTTATCACGCAGATATGTTTAGTCCTACAGCTATGTGGTCAGGGAACGGCCTTGGCATATATGTTACGAACTCAATAGTAAATGGGTATATAGTTGCCTCCGTAACTCCACCTAGTGGTGGCTGCAGACTATCAAAATTCTCATTAAACTAGGACTATGCGGGGGATTTAGAGCCATGGAGTGCTCCAACTACTATAAAATGTATTATGATTTTAGTCAGCACAATATATTGGACTTAAAAAAAGGAAAGTCTTCAAAGGTGGACTACAGACTACAGACAACCAGTCCTGACAGAAATAAAGGGAGGTAAGCTAGTTCCTATGAATGTCTGAGATAATATTCTGTGCAAAGCTCTATTGCATTGAATGGTTCCTTAACTTAGGGCTCATGGACACAAACATATTTTTTGTCCGTGTCCATTTTTTTGTGGTCCGTAAGAAATATGGCCGCAAAAAAAACATAAATGACTCAGTGTGCATTCCTTATCTGTATGTCTGCAAGTTCATTCTGCAAAAAAAATAGAATGTGTCATATTCTTGTCCGTTTTGTGGACAAAGACAGGCATCGTTACAATGGATCCGCAAAAGAAAAAAAGAAAAAAGTAACACGGACGTCATCAGTTTTTTTTTGCGGATCCATGTTTTGCCAACCATACATACAGTCGTGTGCATGAGCCCTACAGTGAGAGAGATCTCTTAGCAACATTAAAGTGGTAGAAGCTGTTTAATATTGGGGATCAGCAGTGTTCAGTCTGACGGACACCCGTTTTGAGTGGATTTCTCCTTAAATCAGAAATTGTTTTGTTTTTTTACCTGCTCCAAACGGTATGTGAGCTTCATTGTTCACAAACTTCCCATTCCCATCCAGGAAGCGATCTGGGTTGAATTCCTCAGGTTTATCCCAGTATTTTTTGTCATACAGAGCAGAGTGTAAAAATGTGATAATCTGGGTGTCCTGTAAAAAAGCAAAAACAAATAAAAAATGCTAAAAGTTTTTATACAGACACAGGGGTCCTTTACAAATTCCAATCACACACGACTGGCTTAAAGTAACAGTGTGCGTTCATTAAACTTTTGGTATGTTATAGGGACATCTCAAAAGTATAGATCAGGGGGGGTCTGAGTGCTGAGAACCCCACTAGTCTCACCGCTTAGACCCCCACTGATCTCTAGAACAATGGGACTGAAGAACTCTCTTAACGCGCTCTCTCTCTCCTCGCTGCACGCGAGACGTTCAATTGAGTCCGTCTCGCTTCCTGTCCTGCAGTGAGGACATGGAACTTACAAAGCGTGCACTTATCTCCACACATTCTAGAGATCTAAACTTTTGCTAGGTCCCTATAACATATCAAACGTTTAATGAAAGTACAGTACCACTTCAAATGCTTTGTCCAGCATAGCAACTATTTTTAAAGCGTCTCCACGGTAACAGACAGCAAACAAACCCAGCGTAGTCTGAATATGCTGTTATACTTAGATTGTGAGCCCCATTGGGGACAGTTGGATCCTAATGTCTGTAAAGCGCTGCGGAATATAGTAGTGCTATATAAGTGCATAAAATAATAAATAAACAATTTCTTCTATCGTTGGATCAGTCTACACACGGTTTGTCTGTTACCATGGAGATGCATAGGTTTGCTAAGATGATGGGAGGGCAATACATATAATTCTTGACATAATACCAATGAGCACTTGAGAGTTGGTACTTTATATACCACTGGGCACCAAGGAAAAGTGTTGCAGTATATATAACACTCTGGACTCCAGGACATATTTAGTGCTTACGGCTCATCTATACGTGAGAAGCCTGCAGCTTGCTTGATTTGCTCTTACCTTTGGTATCGTGTATCCTTTAAATTTTATATCTTGCAAGGCAGCATGGGGGAGGCCATTGGGGACAATGCTTGCATATCGCTGTACCTCATAGATTACAGCGTTGGTATATGGCAGGGACACACGATGCTCCAGGGAAGGCCATTTCTCTGAGCCTAGGACATTATCTATTTCAGCCTGCACCTTTTCTGCAGTAAAAACAAGCAAATAAGTAATCCTAGCTTTGAGAAGAGCAAAACCATTTGCATCAGTTCTAATACTACTGCTACTTACTATGGATTTCTGGATTTTCCAGCATAAGCTTAATGGCCCAGCGGATGGTTGAGGAAGTAGTTCCAGTTCCGGCAATGAACAGATTGAAAGTCGTCATGGTCAAGCTCTCCATTGTAAAGTGTGAACTGGGGTTATTGGCTTCCTAAAGAAAGAGAAACATGGCAAGATGTGGTGGGAGTATAACCATATGTAATAAGCAAACATAAATATGTTATAGACAGGGGTGCAACTAGCCTTTGTGCTGCCTGAGGCGATCGCCTCACCTGGCCTCATTGGTGGTGCACCCCTGGTTATAGATGCTGCAGTGACAAAAATCTACTAGCGAGGAAATTACAATTCTCTACTGCTACTGGCGAGCTATAGACTGCCTATTGACCTGGGCTTCTCAGGCTTGTCCTTAGTAATACAATACATTGAATCCAATGCAGCTGCATCAGACATTTTAGCAAAGCAGGGTGAAGCAACAGTTCAGATCCAATAGAGGTAAAAAATTGGGAGTGGTGTAGCTATAGGGAATGCAAGAGTTGCAGACACACCCAAACCCAGCATGTAAACTGAATATCTCTGGTAATGGGGGAAGGTGCTAAAAAAAGGCTGAAGAAGGTCCTCGCAAAATGACCCAAATGTCCTAAATACAGTACAATTGGTAGATCTACCTCATCTATTTTACTTAAGAAACAGTCCACAAAATCTCGAGGGCAGTTGGCATCACGTGTCAGAACGTGGTTCTCAATGAGACCTCTGAGGAACGTCTGCAGCATTTTGGCATTCTGGAAGATCTTGTTATGTTCTCCAGGAAGCCATTTCAGAATATCAGGGTATGCATTGTAAAGCTGTAGAAAGAAAGGACACCATAGTCAGTCACTTACTATACCTCACATATAACAGTTCCTTCATAGGAAGGTTTTTTCTGTCTGTCATCAGCAACAATCCAATAGTCCTGTTCAGAGAGGTCTTCTCCCCATCACCGTGGAACCGATGGAAGAGATTTGGCTAAGTGAGCCAATCTTGAGGTTCCACACAACTAAAATGCTTGGGCAAGTTGTGATGGGTCTTGTAGCTTGACAAAAGAATTCCCTGTTCAATTCAGCATTCGATTGTCTTTCAAAGCAAACATATTGCAGCACAGCCAACTTCGCTGTCCATAAAAAAGCTTTAAAGGGGTTGTCCGGGATCAGAGCTGAACTCGGACATACCCTTAATCTGAGCCAGGCAGCCCCCCTGACTTGAGCATCGGAGCAGTTTATGCTCCGATGCCTCCCTTGCCCTGTGCAGGATCACGCAGGGCAAGGGTTCTTTTATTTACTATAAACACACTGCCGGGCAGAGGCTTCCGCCTGGCAGTGTGTTCGGTCATGTCACCGGCTTTGATGGGCAGGCTTTAGCGCTTCCCTAGCCTTTTACAGGCTAGGGCAGCGCTGAAGCCCGCCCATCAGTGCCGGTGACGTCACCAGGCTCACTGCTAGGTGGAAGCCTCCGCTTAGCATCCCGAAGGAGAGCCCAGTTCGTCACCGGAACTCCACAAAATGCCTTTGCCCTGCGCAATTCAACGCAGGGCAAAGGAGAGCATCGGAGCATGGGCGCTGCCTAGGTGAAATTCTGGGTATGTCCGGGTTCAGCTCTGATTTAATATTGAGCTTTTATGTTTTGTGAATATAATATTAATGCGTTTTTGTGGAAAGTGCAAGTCTCCTTCGAGGGTGATCGAATGCTGAATCAAACAGCCAGCTCTTTGGTCGCACTACAAGTCCCAGTTCAAGTGGCCCTCTAATTTCATTGTGTGGAAACTCAAAATTCATCCCAGTTGGAATCAGCAAATCCAGAAATTACTTCCAGCTATTGAATGGTGTTGGGGAGAAGACACCTTTGAAAAGGACAATTGGATTTTGCTGATGACCATCAGATAACTTCACTTTATGGTAGACGCAACTTTTGCCTTTTTACCAGTTTCAGTCCACATTTAGAGAAAAACTAAGTTTTATGCTGTCATTTACGGTATTTAATTTGTCTTACGTTTCCCAGAGAGCTTTTGCTGGATCTTTACCCCAGTTTAGAAATGCATAAAACTAAGATGGTAGTAGGACCAGGATCATGGGTGTAGGTTTATGCTGATGGATCTTTTTGCTCTCCTTACCTGAAAACCCCGTCTTCCCAGGAAGGTGAGGTTCTCGCTGATCATTGTATGCAAGGTCTGGAAGGTTTTATCTTGTGTATCAAACCGATCTCCAAAGACGATGGAGCAGATCACATTGGAAACTGCAGCAGTCAATTCAGGACCTGGGTTAAAAGGTTTCCCTAGAGGAAGAAGAATATAACATATGCAATGAAAGTGGGAAAGTGGGACCTTTTCATACAGTAGGACTTCCCATCGTAATTAGTGCAGCTTCAGAGTTTGTGGGAGAGGATCAATCTTACATTCTCTTTGCAATATCTTGTGTTAATCTTGCCCAGGACCCAGTGCAAAGCTTTCATGAGTTTCCCTCTAAAACATACTCCAGACACTTACACGGTAGCTCATGCTCCCACTGTCTGGCGCTCCATTCTGTGGTTTAAGGACCTGCAGGGTTCTGATCATGTGACTGGGCAGGTCCTTCAACAGTAACAAGGCCTGCAGTGGACAGGTAGGAACATTGCTGGCCTCTCTTTCTTTATTTTGGGAGTAGGATACCATTATGGTTCATGGAGGCACATTGATTGGGGAACTCTTCCCTCTTTAGAACTGAGAATTGCCTGGCCACAGACAAAATATTATAACTACTGTAAAGTTAAAGATTGCATCTATGTAGCTTACCCAAGTTTTGTGATAGAGGTACCAAAATTGTGGGGGCTTGAGGATTGCTGCAATCTTGCCATTGTGTAGAGGTTAATACAGGTTTTAACCCTACCACATTATACTATAATGTCAGTTATTCCCCCCCCAAAAAAGACATCACTGCCACATAAAAGTAGACAATACTTTACCATTGCGTGCCTTGAAGAGTTCCACCAGAACCATAGTCTCCTCAACCACTCTTTCTTCAATGCTCTTCTTTCCCATCCCAAAGTTTCGCAGAGTGGTCAAGGAGAACCTTCTCTGGTGGAACCAGTGCTGCCCATTGGAGAAGACCAAACCTAAAAGAAAGCAAAAATACAATAAGATCTTAGACTTCATGGAACCAACTTATTCTTCAACATCTTCTGGGACAGAAAATTAATTGCATCACTGCTACATATGTCTTTAAGTCATCCACGTCTGAAGGAGTGAGAACGTTTCTGTAGGCATTTCATAGTCATCTGTCTCTAGAACTGTTGGATGGCCAATATGGCCGACATTATGCCTAAGGATGAGACAATCTAAAGAGTTCAACAACCAGTTTTCTTAAACCCCTAATGAAAGCTCTGCCTAGTTATGAGTGTTGTGCAGTGATAGGAAGTGTTGTCATAGGGGCTCTGGTGCAGAGGAGTTGCACACTTTGTGCAGTTGAAAAAAATCCATTGTTTACATTGCTTGAAATTAGGTTTGTATTATGTTACAAGGACAAATCCCTTTAACGCCTTAAAAGAAAAATCATGTAAATGTATGTCATTTCTGTTAAGGAGATGTATTTAGCCGGCTCATAAATCTGCTCCATACATGGCGGGTGCTGGATCTGTAAAACAGCAGACACCCACCTGTAGTGAACAGGCTTACAGATGACTGAGACCACCATCATTTAAACCCCTCAGATGCCACAGTAAATAGCTGAGGGGTTAGACAGAGGAAGGTGACTCCCTTTGTCCTCCGATCAGAGACCCTGCGGTGACATTATGGGATTTTGATCAGTTGATATGGCAGCCTGGGGCCTTGTGAAGACTGCCAGGCCTGGCATAGGATTACATGCTCAAGTCCCCTAAAAAAATAAAAAATAAATATAAATATATATATATAAAAAATCTAAATGGCCAGTTCAGTGTGCTGGTCACATACACCCCAAAAAAAAACATTAAATAAAAAGTAAACAAAAAGTCATACACACCCCAAAATGATACCAATAAAAACTATACAAAAAAAAAGAGCTCTGGCACAGCTCTGTAATCTGTAGATGAAAATTATATATATATCTATATCTATATCTATATGTATATATTTAAAAAAAAAAAGTTATGGCTGCCAGAAAACAGCAATGCAAAGAACATTTTTTACAAATGTTTTTTTTTTTTAATAGTAAAACATTATAAAAAACCATATAAAATTGGTAATCGTAGTGAGCTGCAGAATAAGGTTGTGATTTTTATCGCATACTGAACTCTGTATAAAACAAAATCCCGTTTTTATTTCAGTTTCTAATACAAGATATGATAAATGTAATGGTGCTATTAAAAAAAACAACTCGTCCCACAAAAAATGGTTATGTGAATGTGAAATTAAAGGGCATCTGTCAGCAGTTTTGTCCCTATGACAGTGGCTGACCTGTTACATGTGCGCTTGGCAGCTGAAGGCATTTGTGTTGGTCCCATGTTCATATGTGCTCGCATTGCTGAAAAAAATTATATGTTTTAATAAATGCAAATTAGCCTGTAGGAGCAACAGGGGCGTTGCCATTACACCTAGAGGCTCTGGTCTCTCTGTAGAGGGTGCAGCAGTTGCAGAGAGAGCTGAGCCTCCAGTTGTAATGACAACGCCCCCGTTACTCCTAGAGGCTCATTTGCATATATTAAAATGTGAGATGGGGAAACAGCTCTCCTTGTCTGAACACTGTTTGTGTAGATTAACTTAAATGATCTGGACTGACATTCTGCTGTTTGGCCACAAGATGCCGCTGTATCCTAAACACAGCTAACAGACTGCATATATTTCCATATTCATGAGAGATGGAGTTACACAGAGCCTGGAGAGGAAGAGAAAGGAAGCAGCCATTTTGGAGAAAGCTGAGACTGAGGAACTGTGTAAGTAGTAGGGTTGTCACGATACCAACATTTTGATTCGATTTTGATACCATATACCATAAAAAAGTATTGTGATACTCTAGAGTCTAGACCAGGGGTAGGCAACCTCCGGCACTCCAGCTGTTGTAAAACTACAACTCCCAGCATGCATACTTGCTCTGCTCTTCTAAGAACTTACATAGAAATGAATGGAGCATGCTGGGAATTGTAGTTTCACAACAGCTGGAGTGCTGAAGGTTGCTGATCCCTGGTCTAGACCATTCGATACCACGTGAAAAAAAAAAAAAACACAAAGAAAGCCTTGTGCATTACGCATTTTATGGAACGTCCGGCCCATAATAGAACAGTCCTACCCTATTTTTTGGGAGGGGACAAGGTGACCAAAAAAAAAGGTAAATTGCGTGTTTCTGTTCCGTTCACCACATTTTTTTGGATATTTTAATCATTCAGACTTTTTTGGACATGGCGATATGTAATATATATATTTTTTTATGCGTTTATATTTTTATATGTAAAATTAGGAAAGGGGGCGATTTCAAATTGTAATATTTTGGTTTTGTTTTTTTTACTTTTTAGGGGCTAGAACCCTCGTCTATTTACCCTAATACAGCTCAATTTGGGTGAATAGGACTTTACACTCTCCCTGCTGCCCTGTTTTTTGTGCACACAGCAGCAGGGAACTTACCATGGCACCAGCTGGGGCTCCGATCAGAAGCTGCCACTGTACCACCAATGGATAAGGAAGGGGGGACCCTGGGGCCACTGCCACCAATGACTATAATACTGGGGGGGGGGCACACTGCGCCACCAATGACTATAATACTGTGGATGGGGGGGGGAAATGGGGACCGCAATTAATATAATATTGAGAAGAGGAGGAGTAGGAGGGGAGGGACAGTGGCCATTGAGCCACCAATGAATATAGTTTATGCCTGAATACAAACGTAGGCTGTGGGTGCCGGCCATATCCCATACCCGTCCTCTATGACTGCGCGCTGCGATACGCCACAATTAACCTCTCAGGTGCAGCGCACAGTCATAGAGGAGGGGTGCCAGGTATGGTATATGGACGGCACCCGCAGCCTGCGTTTGTATTCAGGCATAAACTATATTCATTAGTGGCGTAGTGGCCACAGTCCCTCCCCTCCTACTCCTCTCTGTTCTCATTGGTGGCCAGCGGCAGCCGCACACAGTGGGGAGGGAAGGACTCCCTCCTTCTCCACTGTGCTGGCTCAGGATAACATGGTGGGTGCCAAGAGCGGCGCATGCCATGTTCTCTCAGTGATATTAGGCTGCGCAGCAGTGCAGCCTTGTATCGGTAAATAGCAAATCCCTGTATCGAATCGATCGGGTATCGATAATTCGATACCCGGTACAACCCTAGTGACCAGAGGATCCGACGGCATCCAGGTGTGGGAGCATCCCTCAGTGACCAGGGCGGCAGCTAAGTGAAGCTGATCGTGTCCAAGACCCTGATCCTGTCCAGAGGAACGAGGATTGCTTCCAGGAACGCTGATGAGAGCTGAGGAGCAAAGCTACATACACTGTGGGACCGCATGCTTGTTGGAGAGGCTTTTGTTCTGTTCAGAGTCACCATCGGATGCAGAGCAGACCCAGGTCGGTAAGATCGTGCACGCACCTCATTACAATGTTGGCACCTAGAGACTGAGACCAGGCCTGTAGTTAGTTAGTTAGGGTCTCTGTTTGTGTCAGGCCACAAGTGTTGCTGTTCATTGCAAGCACTCCATAACTTAAAGTGACATTTCACATTGGAGAGCTGATAAAATTCCCACAAACTCAAGCCAGGCTGGCGTTTTGCTCAGAAGGAATGCTCAGGCACGTGCTACAAGTCCAGTTTTGGGAGGGGGAATACTGTGGAGCTTTGTAAGATTGTAAGCTGTTGTGCTGCACCGCAGGCTAGCCCGCACCACACACCCAAACAATTGTTCTTGTTTCTTTTTAGGTAAGGTGTGGCAGTTTAGTTGTGCCCACCAGTAGGTAAATAACCACACTTTCCTCCTGCTTTTGTAATGCCCCAGAGTGGCATTACCACTTCTGCACCTCACTACTATCTCTAATGGTCTAATATCATGTCACCTGTGTATTTATTCCAAGTCCTTCATAATGTGCATTTCCTATTTTGCAATGGTTATGTTCAAATGTATTATGTCTGGTTCACCAGCAGGTGGCAGCAAGTATGGCAGAGCTACACTTAGAATGGAATGGAAAGCTCCATTCTCTCTAATACCCCCTCTGTGGTGTGGTGGGCTTTTCCCACTTGCCGCAGGAAGGATGGAGACCAGTTTTAGTCAGTCTAGCTTACCCCCTGCTAGGGGAAGGTTTTAGATTACCCCCTCCTAGGGGTAAGGTGTACAACAGGTGCACGTCCCTGTTGGATGTGCCTTGCGTAAGCCAGCTGGAGCACCTTCAGCTTAGCTGGATATGGAGGTAGAAGCTTAGAGCCTCAGGTGCCAGGAGAGAAAGATTTCCTGGTATAGCATAATTCTAAGTCAGACTACAAAGTGAAGTTGCAGCACCCAGAGCCAGAGAGTAACAGATGTAGCAGAGTGGAGTTTGCCTGCCACAGTTAATGCCAAAGCCTGCTGCAACCAAGACAAAGCCTGTAAATCATTTGGATAAACATTTATTGAGAGTAAAGCTGTTATTGAACTTCATCACAAGGTCTGGACTCAATTTATTCTTCATTCCACCATTCAACAACCCCCCTTTTCATTGCTTCGGAGCTAACGCCTGGGGTCCAGCGTATCCAGGTAGGAGCACTGTGACACGTGCACCAACATTAAGGGACATTATAGGCTTCCCTACACTACTCTGGCATTCCTACACCTGGGTACCAGCACCATTTCTTAAAGGGGCCCTGTGCCCTAGTTGTTTCGCTGCAACTGGCATCATGAAAACAAGTACTTTTATTCCTCTTAAAGGGCCCTGGGGGAGATGCCCTCTGCACTTCCATCGGAAGTACAATGGTCTCAGCCTTCAGGCTGGGTGTATGTAAATGCATTGTATGTTCCCAGCATTTGTGGTTGTGTTCATTGCCACGTTTAAGTAAAATTCTGTTTTCGCAAAAGCTGGTGGTGGAGTTGCATTCCTCGTTCATGACGTCGCTGTATCCTGGGGAGCCCACCCTGGTACACGGCTTACAAAAACATAATCATTTTTCTCAGCAACGCGGGCACCAGGGCCGGACTGGGACAAAAAATAGGCCCGGGCATTTTTGACTGAGCAGCCCAATCACATGACACCCAACAGGCCCCACCCCCTTGCAGTCTAGGGGTGGAGCCAAAACCGGAAGCACAATTGACTTTGTTTTCCGACTTGCATAACAGGAACCAGATGGATCTGTTTTGATTCCCATAGACTTTTATGAGGACGGAGAGCAAACTGAAAGCCTCTTGCAGAGTCTGCACTGTACAAGAGAGAGATAGCAGTGGCTGTGAAGGGAAAAGTTCCAGAGCGCAATGACTGCCCCAGAGCCTTTCTGCTGCCTGACCAACCGTATGCTGCCACAGCACCAGCCTGCAGGACATCAGAGAGGCCTGGGGTCCACATTATAGCACCACTACATTTACTTACTACATTTATAATAAAACAATTTACTTACAAAAGAAGCTATTAAGTTGTCTGCTTTGCCGTCCTCTGCTTGCTTCCACTGATTATTTGCCCTCCTTTCTGTCTCTCCTTGCAGGCGCACTGTTATGGGCATCAGTGGATGACACACTGTTATGGGCATCAGTGGATGACACACTGTTATGGGCATCAGTGGATGACACACTGTTATGGGCATCAGTGGATGACACACTGTTATGGGCATCAGTGGATGACACACGGTTATGGGGGCATCTGTGGATGACACACTGTTATGGGCATCAGTGGATGACACACGGTTATGGGGGCATCTGTGGATGACACTGTTATGGGCATCAGTGGATGACGCACTGTTATGGGCATCTGTGGATGACGCACTGTTATGGGCATCTGTGGATGACGCACTGTTATGGGCATCTGTGGATGACGCACTGTTATGGGCATCTGTGGATGACGCACTGTTATGGGCATCTGTGGATGACGCACTGTTATGGGCATCTGTGGATGACGCACTGTTATGGGCATCTGTGGATGACGCACTGTTATGGGCATCTGTGGATGACGCACTGTTATGGGCATCTGTGGATGACGCACTGTTATGGGCATCTGTGGATGACGCACTGTTATGGGCATCTGTGGATGACGCACTGTTATGGGCATCTGTGGATGACGCACTGTTATGGGCATCTGTGGATGACGCACTGTTATGGGCATCTGTGGATGACGCACTGTTATGGGCATCTGTGGATGACGCACTGTTATGGGCATCTGTGGATGACGCACTGTTATGGGCATCTGTGGATGACGCACTGTTATGGGCATCTGTGGATGACGCACTGTTATGGGCATCTGTGGATGACGCACTGTTATGGGCATCTGTGGATGACGTACTGTTATGGGCATCTGTGGATGACGCACTGTTATGGGCATCTGTGGATGACGCACTGTTATGGGGGCATCTGTGGATGACACTGTTATGGGCATCAGTGGATGACGCACGGTTATGGGGGCATCTGTGGATGACACTGTTATGGGCATCAGTGGATGACGCACTGTTATGGGCATCAGTGGATGACACACGGTTATGGGCATCAGTGGATGACACACGGTTATGGGCATCAGTGGATGACACACGGTTATGGGGGCATCTGTGGATGACACTGTTATGGGCATCAGTGGATGACGCACTGTTATGGGCATCTGTGGATGACGCACTGTTATGGGCATCTGTGGATGACGCACTGTTATGGGCATCTGTGGATGACGCACTGTTATGGGCATCTGTGGATGACGCACTGTTATGGGGCATCTGTGGATGACGCACTGTTATGGGGCATCTGTGGATGACGCACTGTTATGGGGCATCTGTGGATGACACTGTTTCTGTGGATGACACTGTTATGGGGACATCTGTGGATGACGCACTGTTATGGGGGATCTGTGGATGACACACTGGTATGGGCATCTGTGGATGACACTGGCATGGTGGCATCTGTGTGGATTGTGGAATGATGGAATCTGACACAGATACCGGGGGGGGGGGGGCATCTGTGGATGACACTGTTATGGGTGGCCGGGGGGGATCTGTGGATGACACACATATATGGCAGCGCAAGCATCTTGTGCTATATAAATGTGTCATCATCCACATATCACATCTCCCCCCCCCCCCCATAACAGTGTCCCTCCCTATTGTAAGACGTCTGTTCCTTATGTAAGTGAGCTATTGAGCTTGTAAATAAACTTGTGCAAAGTATATGAGTAGTTAGTAACTAAACTACTCATATACTTTGCAGTTTGCACAAGTTTATTTACAAGCTCAATAGCTCTCTCACTTACATAAAGTTACTATCTAATATAATCTATCACTATCATCACTAACTTACCAAAGCCAGTTGGGCACTAGTACTGGGGCAGGCTGGCAGGCAGAAGCTGGTGGGCTGGTGCGGTGGTGGCTCCAGTCCAGTCCCGCTCTTCAACATTCAAACTAGGCGGCCGCGTAGCGTAACGTGCCGTCACTCACTACGTCACGTCGCACGCTCCTCCCTCTTTATTAATGAAGGCGGAGCAGGCGCGTGACGTCTGAGTGACGTTACGCTGCCGGCCGCCGGAAGATGGAGTCACAGAGGCCGGGCACAGGAGGCGGAGCAGTGGGGGTGGACTCACACAGTCAGTAAGTATGAGTGTGCGGCCGGGGCTGGCAGGAGGCGGAGCACAGGGAGGGGTGTGATTAGGCCATACCGGCACACCCACTCGAGCCCTGAGGCGGCCCGGCCCTGATCAGACAGATTATTAAGATGTGCGGCCGGGGCTGGCAGGAGGCGGAGCACAGACAGACAGGGGTGTGATTAGGCACACCCACTCGAGCCCTGAGGCGGCCCGGCCCACCGGGCAAATGCCCGGTCTGCCCTATGGCCAGTCCGGCCCTGGCGGGCACATATGAACATGGGATAAACACAGATGCCTTCAGCTGCCGAGTGCACATGTAACAGGTCAGCCTGTGTCATAGCTACAAAACTGCTGACAGGGGTCCTTTCAAAAGCTATGGCAGTTGGAAGGCAGAAAGGAAAAAAATATCTTATTGGCCATGTCCTTAACGGGTTAAGGAAGAACATCTATAACTGGTGATGTGAATCAGGCCAAAGGGCACATGATTTATATACAGTTTATGGAGTTGGAAATAAGGCTGGGCTACAGTTCCCTGCACAGATGGTGGCTGGGAGTGTCACAATAAGGGCTTCTAAAATTTTAAGTATAAGATGGTTCAGATGGGCATTTACCTTTTTTCCGGGCAACCCTTTCAAAAACGGGCACAATCGCCCTCCCACTGAAATCGTCGGCCTGTCCCAGTAGGGCTTCCTTCAGTGTATCGTAGCCATACAGAACCACTGTCGGCTTCCAACCAGTGTAGAGTGTATAGACGCTTCCATACTTCTTCCCGAGCTGCAAAGACAACCAGAATAATATACATTTTCAGACAGGGGTCATCAATCTCCGGCACTCCAGCTGCTGCAAAACTGCATCTCCCATCATGGCCTGACATAGCTGGAGATGTGGAGACCACTTGTGTGGGATACAAGGAGGAGATGTCTACTAAAAAACTAGCGTTTCCATTCTCCGGTATTAAGACTCGGCAGTGGATCTCCGTACTAGAGAAAAACGCTTCCGTTTTGTCCCCATTCATTGTCAACGGGGACAAAACTGAACTGAACAGAACTGTGTGCTTCAAAATGCATTCCGTTCCGTTTGGTTGCGTTCCCATACCGGAGAGCAAGCTGCGGTTTTCTTTCCGTTGTGGGATGCGGAGCAAAACCCACTATGCAAGTCAATGGGGACGGATCCATTTTCTCATACACAATGGCCTTGGCCGTGTTAAAGATAATACAATAATACATAACGGATGCAGACGGTTGTATTATCAGTAACGGAAGCGTTTTTGCTGAACCCTGCCGGAACAGGCAAAAACGCAAGTGTGAAAGTAGCCTTAAAGGGGTATTCCCTTTGTTACAAGTTATCCTCTATCCACAGGATGGTTGATAACTATTATATCAGTGGGGGTCCTACTGATCACAAGAGCGTGGACCCCATACCTCTTGGAGCCATCTGAAATTAACAGAGCTGCAGGTTGCGCATTGACACTGCCGCTCCGCTACAAATCCCCTCATGGTCCTATGGGAGTTCTGAGAACAGCTAAGCAAGTATGCATGCTGGGAGTTGTAGTTGCAAAATAGCTGGCATGCTGAAAGTTGCTTACTCATGCTAAGTAGCAGTAGATTACTTATTGACTACTACATGTTACAGTAGTAGACACACCCATCATCACAGTACAATGTCTGCTTGATAGCAGTAGTAGTGGGTGGAGGAAGGACCTCAGGTGTCCATTACTGCTAGCTCAGGTTCCAGGGAGGAGTTGTGGCTTTAAAAATTTTACAAGTTTTATGTAACTAAAGCTTCATTGTCTTATTGTAAAAAGTTCAGCAATTCCCTAATATACTTGGCGTAGCCGTTCAAGATCTCTGCTAGTCATCTGTGAATGGGAACACGGATTTTGCGTGTTAAATGAATAAAGCGTATTCCTTGTGGAAACTAGTTCTGCAACTTTCTAATGTACTTGGCTTTTCAATGCCTCAGGATCCTTGCTTGCTTTCAGGGACTGGAAAGATCCTTGCCTCTATTCGGAGGGTTAATTATATCTAAGTGGGCACCGTAGACTTTACTCACAGGTTGCAGTCATGTCACGGTTTTTGCTGCAATTTTGTAAACACCGTGACATGACCGCGATATGTGCGTGCTATCCTATGCGTGCAGCTGTGTTAGTTGGACTTGATCAATGTTTTCAGCCACAGATTGTATAACGCTGAATGTTTTGAGTCACTGGCCACAAGCGGAATACCTGAAATGGTGAGGGATTGAAACACAAATCGGGGAACACATCATCTTTACACGCCAGAATGAACAAATGTTGCAATTTTTGACACAAGTTGCATTTTGATCCAAAATTTGTCTTAATAAATGACCCCCATAGTATTTACGTACATGGCTCTATATGAATAGAAGTGGTCTTCAGAAGAACCTGGATTCTGATATTACAGGCAGCGCTGTAGTTTTTTTCCTTGGCCCTTAGTGCATGTTGCCCCGTGCCCCAATTGGTTGCAGCAGGTCAGCTCGCCCAGCCCATTCTCAGTGGCCCCGTAGCTGCTTGGGCTGCTGTAGTGTCTCACTAGGTAAATGTGGGCACTACACAAGCGTCAATTGGGCCACGTGGTACTCCTACTCCTGAGGGACAGTGGCAGTATATTTCACAGTCCTTTTTAATGTATTTTTATATGTATTTATGTGTATGTTAGACCAACCTATAAGAAAAAACTCACAATAATGTATAGATTACACTGGGGTCTAGTATAGTATACTGAGCCAAAACAAAACCAATAACCCCAAAGAAAAGTGGGAGACACACATATAAAATATATGTAATCTATTGAGACATGATCACATAACAAACAATATATGAAACAAAAGGCACAAGTGTACAGGAGGGGGGGGGGGGGGAGACCGCATGTAAGGAGGTCAAATACAACCTCTCTCCCAAACACCCAGCTGGCAGGGAAAAGAGGTCACAGCCCTAGGTATACATCCGCATGAAAATTGTGAGAACTGTAGGTTCACTCAAAGTAACATGTACTGGTATGTATGTCGCATGCACAGAAAGATAAATGAAAAAATGTACAAATAGCACAAGGCAAACTAGCCCACCCAAAAACCTGGGATGGCCGCATAAGGTATGCACATAGCCATTTAACTGTACAATACAGACAGAGGCAAGTGTGCCAAGTGCAGGTGGCAATAGAGAAATGTAACAACTAACTTAGCAAAACAACAAAACATGTATTACCCCTGATATACTGGACCCAGAGCGTGTGACCAAAAGCTGCACCTCAACGTACGTTTCACCTGGAGAGGCTTCGTCAGTGCATGCAACATACATACCAGTACATGTTACTTTGAGTGAACCTACAGTTCTCACAATTTTCATGCGGATGTATACCTAGGGCTGTGACCTCTTTTCCCTGCCAGCTGGGTTTTTGGGAGAGCGGTTGTATTTGACCTCCTTACATGAGATCTACCCCCCCCCCCCCCCCCCCCCCCCCGCCTGTACACTTGTGCCTTTTGTTTCATATATTGTTTGTTATGTGATCATGTCTCAATAAATTACATATATTTTATATGTGTGTCTCCCACTTTTCTTTGGGGTTATTGGTTCTGTTTTGGGGTTGGCTCTTTATGTGTATGTTCCCTGTTATGTGTATAGCAGGCCTATTAGGGTGTAGTTCCTCCTCCTAGACATTAGAGGGAGAAAGGGAGCCCTTAGTATAAATAGTCAGGTCCTGGTCAGGAAAAGGTGTGTAGAGTCAGAAGTAGTGTGGACTTTAGCTAGGCAACAGCTGAAGGGAGCTTCTGACATGCAGCTAGACAACCCAGGCTTCTAGTTGCCACCAGGAGGCTAGTGAATGCAGTCCAGCCTGCCTGAGGATATTGAGCCAGAGTTATCTCAGAAGATTGTCACCAAGAGAAGAGTGTACCTCTTGAGAAACCAGCAGTTCCCACAAAGCACAGTGCAGAGCAGAGCAGAAGAGTAACCAGCCAACCTGGGGACTAAAGGGCAGAAGGATTATTTACCTAAAGCAAGGGATATATACCTGAGGAAGTTTTCTACCAAGGATAAAGCCACCATTAGGGCATACGGGCCTTGGGATTGAGACAGCTAGGAGTTCTGAGGAATAGTGCACAGGATTTCTGAGGAAAAGGTGCATCCTGGTCTGTAAGTGTTTTTACCCTCCGAGTATCTTGCAAAGAACATTGTACCTGCCATTGATGTAGAAGCCTGCTTATAATTGCTGCTGCCATGTGGAACTGAACCTAGACTGTACAAAGTTACCTGTTTCCAGTAAAGGAAGTTTGGTTCACCACAACATCGTGTTCCTCACTTATTACTACTAGAAATCGGTGTGCCACCGTTACAGGCACTGGCATTACGAATCTTAAAGGGACCTTGCCCCCAGCACATTAAACACCTGCAATATCCAGGGCACCTCAACCAACATCAGGCCTGGTCCCTATACACAGAGAGTGCCCCAGAGGTCTCCTGTGCTAGCCTCTCCATCACTGGTGTACGCCCGCCCAGTGTCCTCCAAGGAACTGTGAGTAACCCAGAGCAACCCTCATTTGCCTAAGTACCGTGACCTCACAATCGCAAAACCCTGCAGGGCGGCGTACTGCACTGCCTCCTTGCTATATACACAGTTGTACTCCAGGATCGATTAGCCGTGCCTGCCATGGTTCTATGAGTGCATCTTGTCTAAGGAGAACAGACATTACCAACCAGTCTTACAAGCAGCACTTGTAAATAAACTAAGCCTCCTGCAACCAGAGTCCTTGTATGAGTGTCAGGGACCAAATCTCAACTTATATTAGCAGTTTAGACTGTCACATGTGCATTGCAGACATCCCCTTTAAGTGACTTACCTCAGTGAAAGTGTTATAAGGTGCAGATTTATCAATCTGGTGCAGGTTGCCGATAATAGGCCATGGAGTTGGCCCCGGGGGTAAATGTTGCCGTTTCCTCCATGCAGATATGAAGAGATAGAGCAGGACTGTGAGGAGTCCAATGAGCAGAGCAGACAGCATGTTCCTGGGTAGATGTGACTCTTCCACAGCCCGGAGCTGAGTATTTCATACTGCCAGTGGCTCCTCCTCCGAGTAGGAACTTTCCTCTAGTGATTTGGCAGGGGCTGTGTACACATTACACCCGCCTTGTACATGTTCAGTGCAGATAGAAGGAGTTTCCTGGTTTCATTCAGATTTCTAACAGTGACACATTAGGTAGACCATAGGTCCTGGACTGTTCCCAAAGCATGGAATTTCAACCTTTGCAATACATAGGGTGAATTATGTGTCACGTCTCCAGCAATGGTCTCATGTGGACCCCTCCATGAGCAAATACAGAACACTAACCCTGGGTTCACACCTAGGCGTTTCGCAAACGCGCGTTTTTATGCGCGATTTTGTCGCGCGTTTGGATGCGAGTTTTTTGTAATAGTAAACGCGCGTTTGACGCGCGTTTGGGTGATTGACAGCAGTGTTGCCCAAAGAGTCTATGGCCCAAACGCGCGTCAAACGCGCCAAAAAAAGCTCCTGTACTTGTTTGAGCGTCGGGCGTTTTACAGCGCGATCGTACGCGCTGTAAAACGCCCAGGTGTGAACCCTTCCCATAGGGAATCATTGGTTCTTGCCTGTTGTGCGTTTTACAGCGCGTAGGAACGCGCTGTAAAACGCTCAGGTGTGAACCCAGGGTTAGGCTGGTTTCACACGGGCGTGACGGATTTGATCCGGGTGCGTTCAGTGAAAATGCAGCGATTTTGGCACTAAAACAAGTCAGTTTTGTCTGCGATTGCGTTTAGTTGTTCAGTTTTTTCCGCGCGGGTGCAATGCGTTTTGATGCGTTTTTCACGCACGTGATAAAAAACTGAAGGTTTACAAACAACGTCTCTTAGCAACCATCAGTGAAAAACGCATCGCACCCGCACTTGCTTGCGGATGCGATGCGTTTTTCACGCAGCCCCATTCACTTCTATGGGGCCAGGGCTGCGTGAAAAACGCAGAATATAGAACATGCTGCGATTTCAAAGCATTGCAGAAGTGATGCGTGAAAAAATGTACATGTACACAGCCCCATTGAAATGAATGGTGCCGGATTCAGTGCGGGTGCTATGCGTTCACGTCACGCATGGCACCCGCGCGGAAATCACGCTCGTGTGAAAGGGACCTTAAAGAGCTGAACCTGGACATACCCGCATTTTCACCCAGGCAGCCCCCTGGCATTAATGAAATGAAAGAATGAAATGCTCCAATGCTCTCCCTTGGGCCTCCTGCACACGACCGTATGGCTTTTTCAGTGTTTTGCGCTCCGTTTTTCACAGATCCGTTGTTTCGTGTTTTGTTTCCGTTGTGTTTCCGTTTCTGTTACGTTTTTTCGTTCCGTTTTTCCGTATGGCATATTCAGTATACAGTAATTACATAGAAAAAAATTGGGCTGGGCATAACATTTTTAATAGATGGTTCCGCAAAAACGAAACGGATACGGAAGAAATGCGAAAGCACTTTTTAAGTGTTCCGTTTTTTTGAAGAACCCATTGGCTTGAATAGAGCCACGGAACGTGATTTGCGGGCAATAATAGGACACGTTCTATCTTTCAACGGAACGGAAATACGGATATGGAATGCTCACGCAGTACATTCAGGTTTTTTTTGCGGAACCATTGAAATGAATGGTTCCGTATACGGAACGCAAAAAAACGGCCAGTAAACGGAAAAAAATGCGGTCGTGTGAAAGAGGACTAAGGCGTTTTTCTGTTCCGTTCAAAGATAGTACATGTCCTACTATTGTCCACATAATGGACAAGGATAGTACTGTTCTATCAGGGGCCAGCTGTTCCGTTCCGCAAAAAAACGGAATAGACACGGGCCTCATCCATATTTTTTGCGGATCCGTTTTTTGCAGACTGAAAAAATAAAATAAAAAATACGATCGTGTGCAAGAGGCCTAAGGTAGCGCTAAAGCCTGCCCATTAGTGCCAGTGACCTCACTGAATACAGCCTCCGCCTAGTGTTCGCTATGGAGAGCCCGGTACGTGACCGGATCTCCTAAAAAAGCCTTTGCGTGATTCAGAACAGGGCAAAGGAGAGCATCGGAGCATGAAATGCTCCTATGCTCATATTAGGGTTGCTGCCTGGGTGAAAATATGGGTATGTCCAGGTTCAGCTTTGAACCCGGACAACCCCTTTAAAGGAGTTTTCTGGTAACTTTACTTATGGCCTATCCTCGGGATAGTTCATCTGATTGGCTGCGGTTCCACATCCCGCACTCCCGAAATCACCTGTTTTGCAGTAGCTGTGACTCTGGAAGTCGGTGCCCGATCTATGCAGCCCTGTCCATTTCTGTAATGGATGGAGCCAGTTACTGCAGAGCTGCTCCCATTCACTCAAGGGTGGTGTCCGGTTTCCGATATTGATGACCTATCCTCAGGACACTGGTCATTTTGCAGATGATAAATGTTCTTATGGTAAAAGATTGTTCAATGGTGGTACTTGTGATACGTTTGCCATTACACGTGAGAGATACAATGGATGTACTGAATAGGCTAAAGGGCACAGCTAGATGTCGAAGCCCTGTATGGTTCAATACCGCAGGAGTTAGGCCGTACAGTGGTTGGAATTTTTTTCAACAACGGGGGAACACTTAGAAGCACACAATGCATTTGTAGTCCAACTGCTCCGGTTCACTTTGGAGCACAATGTTTTCACCTTTGAGAATGGTTCAGACAGCCCACCTGGACATCGGTCCACCAATAATCTTCCTGTCTGTGCTCAGTCTATATATAGTGGGTTTGGGCGGTCTGTATTCGTTTAGAGGGTCTGTATTCCCCTTTAAAAGGGATGTTCTCAAGATAAGCCATCCAATTGTTTGCCATCTGACAGCCCCGATGATCAGCTGTCCTGCAGTACTCCTATACTCGTGATCGTTGAGGAACTATACTCGTGATCGTTGAGGGTCCAACACCCTAAACCCCCGACAATCTGCCGTTCTGCATAGCTCTGGAACTGCACTTTTGTATTGTACGGAGCTTGATAACGCAGTGCTGCTCCCACTTAAATGGGTTGTCCGGTTTCTGATATTGATGACCTAACCTCCAGATAAGTCATCAATATCAGATCAGCGGGGTCCAACTCCTGGCACCTCTGCCACTGTTTGAAGAGAACGCAACGCTCATGTGTTCTCTGCACTGTTTACTTGCTCACCATCGACGTCGCAGCAAGTGTAATTACAGCTCCTCTGTCCCAATCACTTGAAGGGGACAGAGTGTAAAAACTGTGAATGGGACTGAGGAGCTGTAATTACAGGCCTCATTATTAATAACTGAGCAGACTATTAGTTGCTGTGATTTTTCTGAATATTTTGTTGACAAGGTACTATGAAATTCGCTTATCCCTGATGTGGAAAACAGTCCAGACCTGTTCACATTCAGGGCTGATACAAATTCCTGAAATTCCCCAGTGCTGCTGTCACGTTTCGGTGTGGGAGGGAAACACCACACTGAGCATAAGAGGGAAGGGGGGAACAGGGAATCAGGCCTGAGAACTAGGGAAGGAAGATGGACACCTCCTAGTAAAACCCTAACCAAAGTCCTGACTGTCTACCAGTATGAACAGACCCCAGAGGTAGGTGTGTTCATACGCAGGAATATCTAGAGTCCTATCTAGCCCTATAGGACCCTAGTACTAATGGCAGAGACGAGATTACCTGTTCCTCCAAAAGGAAGGAGGAACAGGAGTCTTCTACAGGCCTAATACAAACTATAGGGAAATGCAACACTCAGAACCCAAACAAAATACAAAAGGGAAAGGAAAGTCTTAACTTCAAAGGAGCAATGGAAGCACCAGGAACTTAGCCGAGATCTACACACCAGCTATCCACAACTGAAACTGAAGCTATAAACCACACAGCATTGTGGGAGAAGCAACAATAAATAAGGAAGGTTAAATGACCACATAATCAACACCTGAGGCAAGGGGTGAGGCCATTACCAGAAACAACACAGATGTCTATTGATCCACAGGGAAAACCTGTCAAATCAAACCACTTGTTGCCGGTCTCGCCCATCTCCTTCCACGTGTTGTGGGAACGTCTGTGACAGCTGCTTTTTCGTAGGATCGAAACTTGGTCAATAAATCTGATCCAGAGCAGCACTGACGATGTCCAGTTGATCCGTGCTCTCACAAAACACTATAGGGGTCATTTATTAAGACCCTGCAATGGCGGTGGATCCACCGAACTTCAGCACAACCAGCACTGGTCTAAATGTAAGCCGGCTTCCTTGAGCTCCAAAATGAGCTGAGGAAGGTGGACTACAAATGTATTCTGTGCTAAGTGTTACCCCCTTTGGTGAAGAAAAAATCCCACCGCTCATGTGACATAACCATCCGGTTATGTCCGAAAGACATTGAAATGGCCACATGACAATTGCTGACTGCCCTGTATTTCCTACCATATGCAGTGACCCAAGAGGAGCCAGAGTAGAGGATGAGAGTGGTAGTGGCTTTGGTTTTCACAATCAGTCACAAAAGCTAACATCCCACCTTTTTTTATATCAGATAAGTTTTTATTGGTTTTATAAAAATAAACATTATCATGTTACAAACTTCTTGCATCATATATTTTGTTCAATATAGTGCCAAAATAATATTCGTACATTGCAAAAAAACATCCCACCTTTGCTCCCTAGGGCTAGGCATCCTTTCTTCCCTCGGGGCACACCCTGGTTCTGGGGCTCCTGCCTCACAGTAGTTGACAAACAAGGCATGGCTCAACAGCATTCTATAAACGTACAGTATATAATCTATATATGAACACATACCACAACTTATGTAAAACTATGAGGTGCTTAGTAAATATATTTTGATCAAAAAATATCTGGACCCATCCACAAACAGCAAAGTGACCTGAATACGGATGGGAATCTAACTCTAAGGGCTCATGCACACGAGCGTACCTGCTCAGTACCGTAAATGGTCGTTCCGCAATATATAGGCACTGGCCATGTGCACTCCATATCATGGATGCGGATTCATTGACTTGAATGGGTCCGCATTCGCCAGATACAACCGAAGATAGGACTTCACCTATCTCTTTGAGGTGCGGAGGCAAGGATCGGAAGCAGTACAAAACGCTTCCGTGGTCTTCTGATCCGTTTCTCTGCATCAGAAAAAGAACATGTTCTCTCTTTGGCCGTATGTTGCAGATGTCGGACCCATTCAAGTCAATGTGTCTGCATGGTGCCTGTGCATTGCGGACAGCAATTTCAGTTAGGGTGGCCAGACGTCCGGTTTTAGGCCGGACAGTCTGGTTTTCTGGCTCCCTGTCCTCCGTCAGGGACAGGGCCTGGACAGACACATAAATGTTCACCCTTTCAGTAGCTCACGCTCAGACAGCAGCACTGCAGCAACTAAATGAGGCTTCTCTCACCCCCAGTCAGTCCCTGTGGCTGTCTGAGGGAGAGAGAAGCACCCTGGCTGCGCCCAGCTCACTTTCCATTCAGAAACTTCTTCCCTCTCCTCCCCCCGTTTTTTTCCCGGCCGGCAATAGGGGGCATGGCTTCATGGAGGCAGGGGTGTGGCTTCACGGAGGCCGGTATGGTTTATTGGTTTGGGGACGAGTCCGGTGAGGTCCGGCTTTCTGGGGTGAAGCCAGTGGCCACCCTAACTTCAGTCTGCAGCACAGGCACTGAGCAAGTACGCTCGTGTGCATGAGCCCTAAATCTGTCTCTATGTCGTTCATGTACATCTAAAATTCAAGGAGATCAGAGCCCATAAAACACTGTGAGGGTCATTTATTGAGGGACTTGCGACTATTTTTTAACTGGCTCTCCGACAATATTTTGTTTGATCGTTGCCTGTTTTACTCTTTAGGGAGTTGGATGGAGTGGGGGTGTCAGGAATATGGATTAATATTTACTGTCAGCCATGTCCTCCCACCCACCATTTGCTGAAATATGGCAGAGGAAATCAAGCTCCACAGGGGGGCCCTGCTTCAAAGCCGCAGCCAGATAGCAGAAAACTCCTAGCAGGCCACATTTGATTACATTTTACACCTCCAGTCAGACAGCACGAATCCTGCAGGAAAAACCCCAGCAGGAGGTATCAGCCCTTGCCAGGATCAATGATACCTCCCAGACATGTTAGCACCTACATTTCATAAGGAATTATAAATCGCCCGGCCATCGCAGGCGCAAACCGGATACATATTCATGGTCTTTGTTTGAGGATGGGATGCCAGCAAAAGGAGATATCCATATCTCCCCACAGAAACAAACTAACAGTACCATGTTTGGACTCTAGTTGTAGCCGGAACCTTGGCAGATCAATTGGGCCCGGAACCATCTTCCTGCGACATTCTGGTCTGGGGCTATGAGCCCTAAGTGGTTTTAAGGGTCAGAGTAGGAGGGGTGGAGCTTACCCATAGGCGGGGAGGGGAGCGGCTGGCTACAGGTCATAAGCCCAAGCAAGCCAGCGGGCGGCGTCTTTCTCTGAAAGGGGGTCACATCGTGCAAATGTGTTTGGAGAGACCTGGGAACCGCTGACATTACCCCCCCACGTGACTGCAGCTAAGGACAATTCCACCATCATAGAACTTTCAATTACCCGGTAACCTACTTTTGCTCTGCTTAACCCTGCTGTACCTATATCACCTGTATCTGTAACCTCAGACCACTGTATATATTCTCTGTGTATATTGTGTCATCTAGTGTGCCCTCAAGGCGATTAAATAAATAATTTAATCTTGTACTGTCTTGTATCTCAATCACGAATCCCCACGTCCGTGTTTTGGCCTAGTTATAAGCTACCGCGGGTTGGTTTCCTACCCTATATAATCTCTTTAGCAGACCGGGTTTATATCAAACGAGAAGCTGGTGGCAGATACCCGGGCTGAGACGGCGCTGTTTTCACTGCGGCAGTGAAAGGCTCTCTCAGCTTGTTGCCTCTCTGTGCCCGAGTGGACAGGAGGTGTCTGTGTAAATTGTACCAATCTGACGTTACCTGCTCCTCTGGAGGGCATAACGTCACGCTTTGGTAACCCATGACCATACCGCGTCTCGAGAGCTCGATGTAGGTGACGTCAAGCGGGCACAAGGCGTGGTATTCGTCACAAGGGGCATGTCGGAAATCTGGAAAACTTACTAACATTTACGCCTGGGAACAGGTGTACATTTTGGAAAAAAAACTAAGCCTGCCAAGGACTGGAAGGCAGCGCAAGGAGGAAACTAAGACCAGCATAAAAAGCTAGACTTAGTAAACGTGCTCCTGTGACTGCTACAATTGTTACCTCTCTGGGCGAGAGGTCCATGACCTGCTGCGTCACTCTGTGTCAGCGCGTTCTGTGAGCAGAGAGCAACTATACAAGTCACACTCATGAAAATAGCCTGTGAGGAGGATGGGTCAATGATAGCAATAAACATGGAGGCCCCCACACAGTACATCCTGCAGGGTAACACAAACACGCAGTCACATGTATTAATATTATTATTAATTATTAAAGCGCCATTCATTCCATAATGCTGTATATATGAAAAGGGCTACACATACATAATACAGACAATTGTACTAACCATGAACAAGACGAGTTACAAACTGGTACAAAAGGAGAGAGGGCCCTGCCTGTGAGGGCTTACAATCTACATGGTATGGGAGAAGGACACAGTAGGTGAGGGATCATCTTTAGAAGAGGCTTCCTTCTGGGACGACAGCTCAGACAGGCGTATGGTATGAGCACTGACAGGCCCCATGCCTCATAGCATCCCCCAGTAGCCTCATAGTAGCCCCCAGTAGCCTCTCCATCAGCCCCCAGTGCCTCTCACCAGCTCTCAGTGCCTCTCACTAGCCCCCAGTGCCTTTCCATCAGCCCCCAGTGCCTCTCCATAAGCCCCCAGTGCCTCTCACCAGCCCCCAGTGCCTCTCCATCAGCCCCTATTGCCTCTCCATCAGCCCCCAGTGCCTCTCACCAGCCCCCAGTACCATCTCCATCAGCCCCCGGTTCGCTCTCCCCGGTATTAAAATCATTGGTGGGCAGTGCACCCTCCCCCCCCCTCGGTATTAAAATCATTGGTGGGCAGTGCACCCCCTCCCCCCCTCGGTATTAAAATCATTGGTTGGCAGTGCACCCCCCTCCCCCAGTATTAAAATCATTGGTGGGCAGTGCACCCTCCCCCTGTCACGGGTGAAGTTGCAGGAACTAATAAATAAACGACTGACTGGCTTGATCCCAAACTAAGGAGCATATAGGTGAGCCTTATAAAACCCTAAGAGCTCTCCCTGACTGCTATGCACATCCAAGGGTCTCAATGGTAGACGATTGCATGCCCACGTACCTAAGACTGTGTGACACCTGAAAACCCTATAATAGTGAGGGGACACGACCACTGGCTGCCTGCACTTAATACGGACGGAGTCAGGGTCACCTAGAATCAGGCCAGCAAGGAAACACAATAAAGAAAAAAGACTCATCTGAGCAAACAGCAGCAGCAGCCTCCAGCAGTGAACACTTCATCCAGCCCGTAATCTAACTTTGCAGCAGCACTTTCAATCAATTGATTTGTGCAAGGAAAGTGCAAGTGATCTTGAAGCCAACCTGTCTACTCCCAATATGGATATGATTCCAGATGATGGTAATTTACCTGTAACCTGTATTCATAAGCATGATACAGTCAATATGTCTTTTTTGGAGATGATACATGTATATGACCTGCAGGAGTTGAATATGAGCTCCGCTTCAAATCCTGTCCATTGCTCACAGAGCTTTAATCCCTCCAACCGTGACTTCTACCCTATCCAGTCCAGATCATATGCGCTGGATAGGTTTCAAGAACTGGTTGAGAAGGATCTGGTTCTACTAAATAACAAAATCACTTCTCAGAACCAAGACCCCAGATTGAATAATCTGTCTAAAAAAGAATCTATAGCACTTTGTGGACTAGGTGATAGAACAGACATTGTAGTCAAACAGGCAGACAAGGGGGGAGCGGTGGTTATTTTGGATAGTGAACTATATAGGCTTCAGATCCATCAGATGTTACAAGATGATAAGACCTATAAGATTCTATCCAGTAACCCGCTCCTCTCCTTTCAAGCAGAAATCAGGAAACTGTTAATTCATGGGCTTAATATTGGTGTTCTGAATCAAAAAGAATATGACTACATTTTTGTTGAACACCCTGTTATCCCTATCCTGTTATCCCTAAGCACACCCTGTTATCCCTATCCTGTTATCCCTAAGCACACCCTATTATCCCTAAACACACCCTGTTATCCCTATCCTGTTATCCCTAAGCACACCCTGTTATCCCTATCCTGTTATCCCTAAGCACACCCTGTTATCCCTATCCTGTTATCCCTAAGCACACCCTGTTATCCCTATCCTGTTATCCCTAAGCACATTTTTCCCCCTCCTCTCAGACCCATAGTATCAGGCATAGGATCATATTCTGAACGCATGTGCCAATGGGTGGATTCAGTGTTACAACCACTAATCCCCCATATTCCGGGTTTTCTGAGAGATACTAAATCAGTCCTACATGCGGTACAGGAATTGGAATGGTCTGAACAATACACATGGGTAACGGCGGATGTTATTGCGCTTTATCCCAGTATTCCGCATGATTTAGTTACTATTTCCTTAACATGGTTTCTGGAGAACTTTGGCAATTTTTCCATTGTGCTGGTTGAATATTTGGTGGACTTTCTCCTGAGGTGAAATTTTTTTATGTTTGATGAGATGTTTTTTTCTACAAACATCGGGGGTGTCGATGGGGGCCAAGTTCTCTCCCTCCATAGCTAATATATTTATGGCATGGTGGGAGGGACACTTTCTCCTCATCGACACCAACCCATTTGCAGGTGGTTATGGCCGTTACATCGACGACTTGATCTTTGTCTGGTCTGGAGATGTGGCGGCCATACCGCCTTTCACCTGCTACCTAAATTCATGTGTGAACAGCATCCAATTTACTGTTCAGCATGATACCTCGAATGTCGCGTTCTTGGATCTCCGCCTCATGGGGGACTCCACCACAGCCTCCATATATACAAGCACTTACAGGAAACCCCCAGCAGGCAATACCCTATTGCATGCTTTGTCATGCCGACCCACTCATACAATTAAAAATATTCCCAAAGGGGAACTAATCAGAGCTAGAAGACAACTACCTACAAAATTGAAGCGCAGGACATTATTAATAGATTAACATGCAGAGCATATCCCCAACAAAGAATGTTAAAATACAATAAAGAAGTCTTGGATATGAACAGAGACCATTTGCTCTGGTCACTAAGAATGTTTTTGTTACACAATTCAGCAGTGAATATACACAAATTTGCAACATCATTAAAAAAGCACTTCCCAGTGTTAGCATGTGATAAAAAACTGGTTGGCAGTCACACAAAGTGGGGTTAAATGTGCGGCACGCAAAGCCCCCACTATAGCCAACACAGTAAGTCCTAGTCTCTTTCAAAATAAAAGGTCTTTGAAACCGTTAAATACTTGGCTATCAACTAAAGGAAACTATAAATGTGGGCATTCCATCTGTACCTGCTGTAAATATATGAACATTTCGAGATCATTTGAATCCAGTGTTAATGGTCAAAGTTTTGTGATAAGATCATTTTCAAACTGTAATACAACCTATGCTATATACTTGATCACCTACAACAAATGTATGTTACAGTATGTAGGTGTCACGACCATGGTCATGGCCTTGACTCCTGGAACCGCATGCAGTTGCCTGCGGTCTTGTCTTGTTGTCAATCACAGGTGAGGGATGAAGTATGTTCCCTCACCTGTGGTTGCCGCTGGCAACATAATGTATGTGGCAGTATAGCAGCCTGAGCTGGTGCTAGGAAGCTTGCTGTAAAGTGCATGCGGTTGCACCAGGCAACCTGTCTTTGTATGTGTGCACTTTGTCGTTTTGGTGTGCACGGGATTTATGCATGAGTACACTTCCCCTTTAAGTGTCTGTCTTCCCTTGCCTGGTGTAGGAAGGGTTAACTCCCTTCGTTGTGTGAACACTGGGTGTGTCTGTGTGTGGGTGTGGCTATATGGGCTATTTAGTCTCAGTTTAGATCAGAAGTCTGAGGGGTACTCCAGCCTTGTTTGTAAGCTGGAGTCATCCTCCTGGTCTTATACCATCTGCCAGTGAGGGCCACCCTTGTGGTCATAAGTAAATGTTTATATGTGATGTTAAGTTGATGTTGTTTTCCTTTTCATGTTTAATGCAGCTATGAATCTGGGTTCCGGTGTGTGTATGTGTGTAGGCTGTGTCCATTTATGTATGGTGTGGACATCAGCTTGTGAGCACGGGATCCAGTCAGCAAGGCTGTGGCAGGTAGGTTTGAACTAGAGTAGTTCACCTGCCATATCCATATGTCTGTTTATGTACCCCTTCTCCTTGCAGCTTGGCCAGTGAGACTCCTGTTCCTCCGTGCCTAGGAGGAACAGGTCATCTTACCCTGCTCCTAGTCCAGGGCCACCCCGAGGGCTAGTAGGGACTATAGGTTCCGGTGTATGAGCCCTCCTACCATCAGGGTTGGCTCATACGGCTGGGAGTCAGGGTCAGTGTTAGGGACGTGATAGGAGGTGACCTGCTCCCTAATTCTGTCGTCCTGGTCGAGCAGCGACCATACATCTTCGGGCATGGCACGGCTGAGGGTTTCCCCCATCCTCAGCCGTGACAGTAGGTTGTACTATTAATGCCATAAAAACACGGATGAGAAAACACATCTCAGATGTACCACACCATGAAAGCCGCAATATCTCTGCGGCTAGTCTTCATTTTGCGGTAGTCCATGGTGGTGATACCTCTGACATGTCTGTGCAAGGTATTGAAAGGGTCAACAAACCAGTAAGAGGAGGCGACCGCAGGAGGAAACTCTTAAATAGAGAATCCTTCTGGATTTTCCAGTTAGAAAGCCGCCAGCCTCAGGGGTTAAACAAAAGATTAGACTTGATCTTACAGTACTAACTTTTCTTTTCCCATGTCTTCTAAATCAGCGGTCCGGGCCCTGGAAGATGGTTTGCCGGGCCACGGTGATCAGGGCAGTCTTTAACGCTGTACTAATGAAGCGCTTTCATAATGGGGGGCTTATGGCTGACATGAGGTGCTAATGGGGGGCTTATGGCTGACATGAGGGGCTAATGGGGGGCTTATGGCTGACATAAGGGGCTAATGGAGGGCTTATGGCTGACATGAGGGGCTAATGGGGGGCTTATTGCTGACATTGGGGGGCTAATGGGGGGCTTATGGCTGACATTGGGGGGTTTATGGCTGACATTGGGGGGGTTTATGGCTGACATTGGGGAGGTTTATGGCTGACATTGGGGGGTTTATTGCTGACATTGGGGGGGTTTATGGCTGACATTGGGGGGTGTTTATGGCTAACATTGGGGGAGTTTATGGCTGACATTGGGGAGGTTTATGGCTGACATTGGGGAGGTTTATGGCTGACATTGGGGGCTGATAGATGGCTAAAGGTTTGGGGGTTTATCTGAGCCATTGGGGGTCTGATCTGAGGTCTGATTAACATTGGGGGTCTGATTGCTGGTCTGACCTGAGGTGTAATGAAAAATATTTTTTTCTTATTGTTCTCATCTAAAACTAGGTGCATCTTATAGGGCGGAAAATATGTTACAGTGCAGCAGAGACCATAGTCAGTTTATATAGTGTTATATATTTTAATATGCACCTTGTGCTTTGTTATGCGCGTGAATCAGTCAGTCCCCCCCACCCCCTAAGCCCCGCCCCAGAAGAACGTCTGTCAGACCTTCTCACAGAACTGGCGGTGACACCCCCCCCCCCTCGGTATTAAAATCATTGGTGGGCAATGCACCCTCTTCTTCCCCTCAGTATTAAAATCATTGGTGGGCAGTGTGCCCTCCCCCCTCCTCTGTATTAAAATCATTGGTGGGCAGTGTGCCCTCCCCCCTCCCCTGTATTAAAATCATTGGTGGGCAGTGTGCCCTCCCCCCTCCTCTGTATTAAAATCATTGGTGGGCAGTGCGAACCCCCCCTCCCCCACATCATTGATGGCAGCGGCAATTGTGATCGGAGTCCCAGCAGTGTAATGCTGGGGCTCCGATCGGTTACCATGGCAGCCAGGACGCTACTGAAGTCCTGTCTGCCATGGCCAGTTATTCTGCAGCATACTTACATGCGCTGTGGCCGCTTGGCGCTCCTTCTTCTTGTAACTAGTCACAGGTCTGTGCGGCACATTGCTTATGCTTATAGCAATGCGCCGCACAGACCTGTGACGAGTTTAAAGAAGGAGGAGCGCCAGGCGGCTACAGCACATGTAAGTATGCTGCAGAGTAACTGACCATGGCAGCCAGGACTTCAGTAGTGTCCTGACTGCCATGGTAACCGATCGGAGCCCCAGTATTACACTGCTGGGACTCCGATCAGAACTGCCGCTGCCATCAATGAGGGGGGGGGTACGGCTTTACTGTGGCTCTCCTGGCTTGAGCTACGCCAGTGCCACCCCCCCCCCCCCCCCCCACCCCTTTAACCTCAGCAGCAATGCTGGCAGCATCCATACAACCTTTGGATATGATGCTGAGCACATGCACTCAGCTTCTTTGGTCGACCATGGCGAGGCCTGTTCTGAGTGGAACCTGTTTTGTTAAAGGGAACCCGTCAACAACGTTATGCTGACCTCACTGAGGGCAGCATAAATTAGTGACAGAAATGCTGATTTCAGCGGTGTGTCACTCATGAGCTAAAAGTAAGTGGTTGCTGAGAACTAGCATCATAATCATTGCAGCCAAGGTCTTGAAAAAAGTCAAATCTACATGAGAAGAGTCCTGGTTATTCATAATCTCCTGCTCTCCCGCCCATCTGCTGATGATTGGCAGTTCTCTCCTAGACAGAAAGGGAGAAAACTAGGTAGAAGACGGTCAGTCATCAGCAGGTGGGCAGGGAAAGCAGGAGATTATGAGTAACCATGACTCTTCTCAGGTGGCCTCGACTCTTTTCCAGGCCTAGTCTGCAATGATTGTGATGTTGGTTCTCGGCAACCACTTACTTTTAACTTATAAATGACAGACCTCTGAAATATACTCACCTGTCTCTACTTTATTCTGCCGTTAGTATGGGCAGCATAAAGTTGATGATAGGTTCCCTATAGGGTCCATTCACACGTCCGTAGAATGGGTCCGTATCCGTTCCGCAAATTGTGGAACGGATGTGCGGACCCATTCATTCTCTATGGGGCAGGAATGGATGCGGACAGTACACAGTGTGTTGTCCGCATTTCCAGAGCGCGCTCCCAATCTTCCGGTCCACGGCTCCGGAAAAAAATAGAACATGTACTATTCTTGTCCGCAATTGCATCTGCGTATTCATTTTACCCTGACCAATCACATGGTCCATCACATGGTCCATCACCATGGTGATAGACCATGTGACGAGCGCAGAGACGTCACCAAAGGTCCTTTTCTCCCAGGTCCTCAAAGAAGAAGAAAGAAGACAAGCCGGGCTGCGCGAACAAGTGGATGAGTTGAGTTGAATTTTTTATATTTTTTTTTACCCCTCCATCCCTAATTTACTTAGCATTCTGTATTAGGAATGCTTTTATTTTCCATGTTATAAGGGAAAATATTAAAGATCAGATCCCCATCCCGATCGTCACCTAGCAACCATGCGTGAAAATCACACCGCATCCGCACATGCTTGCGATTTTCACGCAGCCCCATTCACTTCTATGGGGCCTGCGTTGAGTGAAAAACGCACAATATAGGGCATGCTGCGATTTTCACGCAACACACAAGTGATGCGTGAAAATCACTGCTCATGTGCACAGCACCATAGAAATGAATGGGTCCGGATTCAGTGCGGGTGCAATGCGTTCACCTCACGCATTGCACCTGCGCGGAAAACTTACCCGTGTGAAAGAGGCCTAAGGGCTGTTTCACATGAGCAAACCCATTGCGGGAATCACGATCCATGTCTGAGTGTGATCCTCCGTTCTGGACTTGCAGGAGCGCACGGCATTACACAGATTTATAATGCTGTG
Source organism: Bufo gargarizans (assembly GCF_014858855.1). Taxonomy (NCBI): domain Eukaryota; kingdom Metazoa; phylum Chordata; class Amphibia; order Anura; family Bufonidae; genus Bufo; species Bufo gargarizans. The sequence continues at coordinate 41,987,182 of NC_058085.1, forward strand.
TGTCTCTGCTTGATCTTACTTCTACAGGATTATATAGACAGCTTTATGTGACTGTGATCCGGTAGAAGTAAGGTCAAGCAGAGACACACAGCATTATAAATCAGTGTAATGCTGTGCACTCCTGCAAGTCCAGAACGGAGGATCATGCTCACACACGGATCGTGATTGCTCATGTGAAACAGCCCTAAAGGATCCCGGATCTTGAACACATATTCAATTATTTTGCTTTTATTTAACTCTCTTCCTGAAATACTCTGTGCTGTAACTCTGCTCCTCTCTCCACATAACTCTCAGTTTGTGACTTCCCACAAGATCAGCATACTCCTCTCCTGAAATACTCTGTGCTCCTTCGAGACCCGCTCCTTCCTGTGTGTCATCCTACCAAATCGGCAGACTCCTCTTCTGAAATACTCTGTGCCACTGGGAGACCCTGCTCTTTTAGCTACGCTGCCCTCAGTCTTTGATCTCCCAAAACATTAGCATGCTCCTTTTCTCAAATACTCTGTGCTGCTGAGGAAACTAAGTTAGGGATACAGTATATGTAACTTGGAGAAAGAACAAAGCATAACCTAGGAGCCCCTGAAGGATAGCCATATGGACATTTCTTTACGCATTACGCATGGACTGCTGAAATACTCTGCAGCGCTGTGCACTTTGTTTCACACACATCGGCTCCTTTTGCAGCAGAGCTCACAATCTATGACAGGCTCTCACATGCTAGGTGATCATGTAACATGAGTACGTTTTGATTGCTTGTGGTTTCCTCCCACACAAACAGAAGAATTTGCAGATGTCTATGGATTTTACCCGACAACCACAGCACGCCATGGACCAACCTCCAACATGTGAATGAATGGTGCCCACCATTAGTGCCTACCACAGACGCCCCTCTCAGTCTGAAACCCTGAATGTTTAGATTACGGAGAATTATCTCGACTGGATACAATTGTAACAAACCCTCAGCTGTGACAATTAGGTCTTTTGAGTCTCTGAATGTAAACAACAATTTTACTATTTACTGACAGCAAGCAGAGATCTTGAAAATGGTCAAGATATGAAACAAATTATAGCATAAAGTATATAGGTGAACACCCTGGAGGTAGGAGGCCTGGTTGTAGTAAAGATGGGTGGCCACTAGGGGCTGTATTTAGACTTGTCTGGCCTATTTAGCTAAATGGCAGCTGTATAAATCCGTCCTCATTTTGCTCCCTCTAGTGGTCACCTCCTGTAATATAAATGTATGTATTGACCCAGTCTGCATGTATTGACCCAGTATTGACCTCTTGGAGAAAAAACGCAGCAATTTTTATGAGCCAAAGTAAGATGTGGATTCAATAGGTGTCGGAAATATAAAGGACCTGGACTTCTCCTTTGGATCCACTGTTTAACTGGCACGATGGGGCAGCTCGTCAAGCGCAGGCTGTTATGGCAGGACCCTATGTCCTCCGCTGTGGTCAGGTGTTGATCAGGACAAGCAGTGGGTATCCCAGGGGTCAACAACGAGCAGATGTATTGTGTCACAATGGGTCAGACCCCCTAGAACAGGCACCCTCAAACAGCGGCCCTCCAGCTGTTGTAAAACTACAACTCCCACAATGCCCTTTTGTAGGCTGATACCTGTAGGCTGTTCAGGCATGCTGGGAGTTGTAGTTTTGCAACAGTTGGAGGGCCGCAGTTTGAAAATGCCTGCCCTAGAAGGTTTCACATATAGTTTTGCTCTATATGACAAGACAGGTACCAACCTTATGATGGGCAGGATGCAGGATGCCAGGGTGGTAATCTCTGCGCAGGTCAAAATTAAGTCTTTAAAGATTTTTAATTATATAAGCCAATCTGCAGTTATCACCTTACACTCAAATATGAGGATAAGGAGCAATGTGATCATTTCCCACAGTGGTGTAATAATGCTGCTTACCAGCAGGTGGCGGTGTTGTATTTGAAATCATGATGTCCAGGAACAACTCAAGAACCACGTCAGTGTTCCACGGACGTGTGCTGTACGTGTTCTCCAAGGACAGCACACGTCCCCATTCATTTTAATGTGTGTATTCACACATCAGTGTTTTAGCACAGTCCAGGGGTCAATTTTTTTAGCGCGGATGCATGCTCTATTTTGTCCGTGTTTACGGATTCCTCACGCCCATTATAGTCTATGGGTCCGTGAAAACCACCAATGCAACACGTATGCCATGCTTTGAAAATTAGGGTCCATTCACAAGTCTGCAATGTGTTTTGCGGATCCACGGATCTGCTGATCCGCAAAACACGGACAGCGGCAATGTGCGTTCCGCATTTTGCGGACTGTACATTGCCGGCACTAATAGAATATGCCTATTCTTGTCCGCAATTGCAGACAAGAATAGAACATTTCAATTTTTTTCGGGAACGGAATTGTGGACCCGGAAGTGCGGACGTGTGAATGGACCCTTATTTTTCAGCTGTTCAGTGTCAGTGAAACACGGATGGCACACGGACAGCAAAAAAAGGACACACTGACCCAACACGGATCCTTCACGGACAGCTTCACGGATGCATCACTGACCACCTGCTCATAAATTTGAGCACGGGCATGGACGTGTGAATGAGGCTTTAGGCTGGCACCTTGTGTGATTCAGTTGTGCATATAGTCAAGTAATCCACATTCTTATATTTTATTATTATTTGAAAATATTAAAAAATAAAACATAAAAAAATGCAATGGTCATTGGCCCCTATAGACAGCTTTTTGTGACAGAGTCTGGTAGAATGACTTTACCAGCCCTGAGAAGTATGGGAGTCCATTATACCATAATGTTGGGTGGTAGGATTTGAGCAGCTGCTTATTATAAACATCTGTGTCCCGAGTCTTTGCCCACTCTTCCACTGTGTCTTCTTGGGTCGACCTCCACCAGTTGGTCCTTCTTCCTTATTTTAGGAATAATCGATGAGATTTTCCTGCCAGTAGAAGCCTACAGTAGAAAAATGGAGACAAATTATTTTTAAATTCCTTGTTGACATGTGATATTGCAAGGTGTCCAATAATATCCAGAATTCTCTTGATCGCTATATACCCTAATAGGTCATATGGATAAAAGTTATGCCATCCAGTCTATTCAGGCATAAAGGTGAGACAAAGCTGATGCATCTGCCAACATTTACATAAACAGCTAAGGAGATGGAGAGAGGGAAGCTGCAGATCATAAACACTAGGGATAGGCCCATGTCTATCTATATCTCCAGAGTTTGCCTTCTCAGGGTCAGCCACGCATAGCAGTCAGCGTAAGGCTGCTAGGAGACAGATCTCATGTACCCGCCACCATAAGCAAAAAACAAAAGGGTAAAGAGAGAGGGAAGCTGCAGATCATAAACAGAATGGATATGCCCATGTCTATCTCTATCTCCAGAGGTTGCCTTCTCAGGGTCAGCCATGCATAGCAGTGAGCGTAAGGCTGCTAGGAGACAGAACTCATGTACTCGCCACCATAAGCAAAAAACAAAAGGGTAAGGAGAGAGGGAAGCTGCAGATCATAAAAATAAGAGGTCCATGTCTATATGATATCTCTATGTCCAGGGGGTGCCCTGTCAGGGTTAGCCATGCATAGCAGTGAGCATATGGGTGCTACAGGACAAAACTCATGTACTCGCCACCATAAGTAAAAAACAAAAGTGTAAGGAGAGAGGGAAGCTGCAGATCCTAAAAACTGTTGGGATTGGCCCATGTCTATATGATAATTTTCTATATGTCCAGGGGTTGCCCCTATATGGTCAGTCATACATAGCAGTGAGCATGTGGGTGCTCGGAAACAAAACTAATCTACCCTTCAACATAAACAAAAAACAAAAGGGTAAGGAGAGAGGGAAGCTGCAGATCATAAGAACAACTGGCTAGGTCCATGCCCAGTCCTTAAGCTTTCTAGACTCCCCTCCTCGTATGGAGCCATTTCCAGAACGTGGCACTAGCGAGATGGTTCTCTCTCCCTGGAAGATACCCCTTTGCATTTTTTTTCCCCCATGGAGCATTGGCAATAATTCTCCATACGCAGCTGGTGTCTTTAAGGAGAGCCCGCACCCTGCCTAAGCTAAACTCTCCTCATTACTTTGAGATTCTTATGGGCATTTCCTACTCCGTGTATCCAGAGCTGGACAAGACCATGGAGGAGATTTATGATAGACTGCCATGATGTGTCAGTCTATGATATCCCCTGCGCTGCTGGTGGATGTGCCTAATCTATGTTGAGGTGCACGCCTCATCATAAATTAGGTGCATCCCTCAGCACTCCGTGCACCTTAACTAGATTTCAGTCTTCCTTTAACGCCAAGAAACCAATATAAAAGAAGATACATCCGCCGCCACTTTTTATGAAAGTGGAGAGGGCGGCGTAGAAACACCACTTGCAGCAAAATGTTGTTGCAGCGGCATTTTAGAAGTCGCAACCACAAGATTTGCTCCTAATTTCTTAAGACGTATCTGCCTCTGTAGGGGCGTAGCTATAGGGGAAGCGGCTGCTTTGGGGCCCTGACCCAGAAGGGGCCCATCCAGGAGGAGGAGGACTAAAAGATTTTGTCAGGGCCCCCTCAACAGTATTACACAATGAAATTATATACAGTGGCAGTATAGACGGATGGAACAGCTGCCGGGCCTGGTCTTTACTAGACACAGGAATGGGGGCGGCATGAAAGGAAGGGGTCGCAAAAAAATTACTGGGGGAGGTGGGCCCCATTCAAAAATTTGCTGTGGGGCCCAGTCATTTCTAGCTACGCCACTGTGCCTCTGGTGCATCTCACGCCAGTGCAGAGAGATCGGGACTGGTCTATGGGTACGCCAGTCTTGGTAAATCTCCCTATATCTTCTGAATTCACTGCTTACCTGTATATTAGAGACACTATGATTGCTCCAGAGGCAGGGCCCACCCAGTATACCCAGTGGTAATCCCAGTACCCAGCTACAACTGCTGGGCCCAGAGCTCGTGATGGGTTCAGACAGGAACCTGATATGGAGCCTCTGTAAGACAGGAGGACAGGGTTAGACATCTGATATCATAGCACATGGCAACATTGTATCCCAGGCCATATGTATCCATCATATATGTACTAGTGCCGGATAGCGGCACACTGGGGCACTCACCCTGCCAAAATTCCAGTTACAAGAGTGAAGGCAATAGAATAAGGAGCCAGTGGGGTCCGGCTACGCTCTCCCACCGCTCCCATCACCACAGCAAAAACCAAGAAAAAACTAAAGACTATCTCCACTCCGACCGCTTTGCCCAATGATGTCTCGCTGTCCAGCATGCAGACCGCCCCGGTATGATTCACAAATGAGGATTCATCTGCCAGTCCCTGGAAGAAGCATGGAAACAATCAGCACGGAAGATGCGTAAAAGGAAATATATATTTGATACTGGAACAGTGATGATTTCTTTAGTTTGGCAAAAAAAAATTAAAAATTGAATAATCAACCATGAACATACCTTGGCCAGCAAAGCTCCCAGCATCCCCCCTGCTAGCTGGCATACCCAGTAAGGTACCAGCAGAATGGGAGTCAGTCCACCTGAAATGACCACAGCTAGAGTGACGGCTGGGTTGAAGTGTCCACCACTAAAGACAAGAAAATATAAATGTATTATCTATAGCACCAACATATTTGTTGTGTACATATTTATGTAATGTGTAAGAACAGTATGATTGTAGTATATACATGTGTGTATATGCAGTATGTTTGTAGCATATATGTGTAATGTATACAGGTCCTTCTAAAAAAATTAGCATATTGTGATAAAGTTCATTATTTTCTGTAATGTACTGATAAACATTAGACTTTCATATATTTTAGATTCATTACACACAACTGAAGTAGTTCAAGCCTTTTATTGTTTTAATATTGATGATTTTGGCATACAGCTCATGAAAACCCCAAATTACTATCTAAAAAAATTAGCATATTTCATCCGACCAATAAAAGAAAGTGTTTTTAATACAAAAAAAGTCAACCTTCAAATAATTATGTTCAGTTATGCACTCAATACTTGGTCGGGAATCCTTTTGCAGAAATGACTGCTTCAATGCGGCGTGGCATGGAGGCAATCAGCCTGTGGCACTGCTGAGGTGTTATGGAGGCCCAGGATGCTTCGATAGCGGCCTTAAGCTCATCCAGAGTGTTGGGTCTTGCGTCTCTCAACTTTCTCTTCCCAATATCCCACAGATTCTCTATGGGGTTCAGGTCAGGAGAGTTGGCAGGCCAATTGAGCACAGTGATACCATGGTCAGTAAACCATTTACCAGTGGTGTTGGCACTGTGAGCAGGTGCCAGGCCGTGCTGAAAAATGAAATCTTCATCTCCATAAAGCTTTTCAGCAGATGGAAGCATGAAGTGCTCCAAAATCTCCTTGATAAAACACAGTGGACCAACACCAGCAGCTGACATGGCACCCCAGACCATCACTGACTGTGGGTACTTGACACTGGACTTCAGGCATTTTGGCATTTCCCTCTCCCCAGTCTTCCTCCAGACTCTGGCACCTTGATTTCCGAATGACATGCAAAATTTGCTTTCATCCGAAAAAAGTACTTTGGACCACTGAGCAACAGTCCAGTGCTGCTTCTCTGTAGCCCAGGTCAGGCGCTTCTGCCGCTGTTTCTGGTTCAAAAGTGGCTTGACCTGGGGAATGCGGCACCTGTAGCCCATTTCCTGCACACGCCTGTACACGGTGGCTCTGGATGTTTCTACTCCAGACTCAGTCCTCTGCTTCCGCAGGTCCCCCAAGGTCTGGAATCGGTCCTTCTCCACAATCTCCCTCAGGGTCCGGTCACCTCTTCTCGTTGTGCAGCGTTTTCTGCCACACTTTTTCCTTCCCACAGACTTCCCACTGAGGTGCCTTGATACAGCACTCTGGGAACAGCCTATTCGTTCAGAAATTTCTTTCTGTGTCTTACCCTCTTGCTTGAGGGTGTCAATGATGGCCTTCTGGACAGCAGTCAGGTCGGCAGTCTTACCCATGATTGCGGTTTTGAGTAATGAACCAGGCTGGGAGTTTTTAAAAGTCTCAGGAATCTTTTGCAGGTGTTTAGAGTTAATTAGTTGATTCAGATGATTAGGTTAATAGCTCGTTTAGAGAACCTTTTCATGATATGCTATTTTTTTGAGATAGGAATTTGGGGTTTTCATGAGCTGTATGCCAAAATCATCAATATTAAAACAATAAAAGGCTTGAACTACTTCAGTTGGTTTGTAATGAATCTAAAATATATGAAAGTCTAATGTTTATCAGTACATTACAGAAAATAATGAACTTTATCACAATATGCTAATTTTTTTAGAAGGACCTGTATATAGAGTATGTTTGTAGCGTATATGTGTGTAATATGTGTACGTGTTTAATGTCTATTTTATAGTGTATACATGTGTGTAATGTATATATGTTTGTAGCGTATACATGTATAATGTGTATATATGTTTGAAGTATATATATATGTGTGTGTGTAAAGTGTATACATGTTTTGTCATGAATATACAGTACAGACCAAAAGTTTGGACACATCTTCTCATTCAAAGAGTTTTCTTTATTTTCATGACTATGAAAATTGTAGATTCACACTGAAGGCATCAAAACTATGAATTAACACATGTGGAATTATATACATAACAAAAAAGTGTGAAACAACTGAAAATGTGTCATATTCTAGGTTCTTCAAAGTAGCCACCTTTTGCTTTGATTACTGCTTTGCACACTCTTGGTATTCTCTTGATGAGCTTCAAGAGGTAGTCACCTGAAATGGTGTTCCAACAGTCTTGGAGGAGTTCCCAGAGATGCTTAGCACTTGTTGGCCCTTTTGCCTTCACTCTGTGGTCCAGCTCACCCCAAACCATCTCGATTGGGTTCAGGTCCGGTGACTGTGGAGGCCAGGTCATCTGGCGCAGCACCTCATCACTCTCCTTCATGGTCAAATAGCCCTTACACAGCCTGGAGGTGTGTTTGGGTCATTGTCCTGTTGAAAAATAAATGATGGTCCAACTAAACGCAAACCGGATGGAATAGCATGCCGCTGCAAGATGCTGTGGTAGCCATGCTGGTTCAGTATGCCTTCAATTTTGAATAAATCCCCAACAGTGTCACCAGCAAAGCACTCCCACCATCACACCTCCTTCTCCATGCTTCACGGTGGGAACCAGGCATGTAGAGTCCATCCGTTCACCTTTTCTGCGTCGCACAAAGACACGGTGGTTGGAACCAAAGATCTCAAATTTGGACTCATCAGACCAAAGCACAGATTTCCACTGGTCTAATGTTCATTCCTTGTGTTCTTTAGCCCAAACAAGTCTCTTCTGCTTGTTGCCTGTCCTTAGCAGTGGTTTCCTAGCAGATATTCTACCATGAAGGCCTGATTCACACAGTCTCCTCTTAACAGTTGTTCTAGAGATGTGTCTGCTGCTAGAACTCTGTGTGGCCTTGACCTGGTCTCTAATCTGAGCTGCTGTTAACCTGCGATTTCTGAGGCTGGTGACTCGGATGAACTTATCCTCCGCAGCAGAGGTGACTCTTGGTCTTCCTTTCCTGGGGCGGTCCGCATGTGAGCCAGTTTCTTTGTAGCGCTTGATGGTTTTTGTGACTGCACTTGGGGACACTTTCAAAGTTTTCCCAATTTTTCAGACTGACTGACCTTCATTTCTTAAAGTAATGATGGCCACTAGTTTTTCTTTACTTAGCTGCTTTTTTCTTGCCATAATACAAATTCTAACAGTCTATTCAGTAGGACTATCAGCTGTGTATCCACCTGACTTCTCCACAACGCAACTGATGGTCCCAACCCCATGTATAAGGCAAGAAATCCCACTTATTAAACCTGACAGGGCACACCTGTGAAGTGAAAACCATTTCAGGGGACTACCTGTTGAAGCTCATCAAGAGAATGCCAAGAGTGTGCAAAGCAGTAATCAAAGCAAAAGGTGGCTACTTTGAAGAACCTAGAATATGACATATTTTCAGTTGTTTCACACTTTTTTGTTATGTATATAATTCCACATGTGTTAATTCATAGTTTTGATGCCTTCAGTGTGAATCTACAATTTTCATAGTCATGAAAATAAAGAAAACTCTTTGAATGAGAAGGTGTGTCCAAACTTTTGGTCTGTACTGTATGTGTTTGATTTGTATATATATGTTTGACGTGTATATAACTGTGTAAGGTAAGACGTGTGTAATATGTATATATGTGTGTCATATGTATGTAATGTGTGTAATGTGTGTGTGTGTGTGTGTGTATATATATATTGTGGGGATTCGTTCTGGTAAACAGGATAAGGCTACTTTCACACTGGCGTTTGGTGCGGATCCGTCTTGTATCTGCACAGACGGATCCGCACCGATAATGCAAACGCTTGTATCCGTTCACATTACTCTGTAAAAAAATAATCTAAGTCTATGTCAAAACCGATCTGTCTTGACTTACATTGAAAGTCAATCGGGGACGGATCCGTTTTCAATTGCACCATATTGCATCAGTGAAAAAACGGATCAGTCCCCATTGACTTACATTGTGTGTCAGGACGGATCCCTTTGGCTCCGCATCGTCAGGCGGACACCAAAACACTGCAAGCTGCGTTTTAGTGACCGCCTAAAAAACACAAAGGAGACCAAACGCAGCCAAACTGATGCATTTTGAACGGATCCTTATTTATTCAGAATGCATTAGGGCTGAATTGATCTGTTTTGCGCCGCTTGTGAGAGCCCTGAAATGGATCTCACAGGCAGACCCAGAAACACCAGTGTGAAAGTAGCCTAAGCGGACGCAGAATAGAGGCACCAACCAGTTTGTAAACCAGAAGTCAGTGTTTATTCACATGTTAGAAAGTTCACAGAACAAAAAAACACTTTCAAGCAAAAAAGTCACCTTGCAGTATTGGTGTCGGTTCACACCATGCGGCCTGTTCTGCCAACAAAAGTCCATCAGCGGGCTTTAGTCGGCCTGTTTCACCTCACATAGGTCTCATCCCTCCACCCTGGCACAAGCCTCAGATCCCAATACAGAGATTCCTTCTTCTGAACCCAACTGTCTATTAAAGGCAGCTAAGTGTTAACAAAAACCCGGACCGACACATGAGTCCAGTCCGGTGTTTCACTGGGGGGAAATACCTGTTTTTCCCAGACAACTCCTTTACTGTGTCACAATATATATATATATATGATGTGTATACATGTGTAATGTGTTCATATGTGTGTAATGTGTATGTATATTTGTAGTGTATACATGTGTTTAATGAGCATACATGTGTAATGTGTATATACAGTATGTTTGAAGTGTGTATATATATATATATATATATATATGTGTGTGATATGGATATGTGTGTAATGTGTATAATATGTAGTGTATATATGTGTGTGATATGTATACATTTATAAGGTGTACTTTGCCAACCACAGCAGAGACCAGCATGACACTGTTTTGGCGTCCACTGTGTGAATGGATCCCTATTGCTTCTCCCCAGTGTGGTTACTAAATGTAGGTCTCTGACACAAAGTTGTTTGATTCTGTCAAGAGTACATAGATGTCGTTCCTTGCACTGAACTCTAGATTGCCTTTTGGCAATGTCAAACTTGCCTTATATTACCCAGAACAGAGATGACAACTGCTAAAGCCAAACCATGAGTGAGCGCTGGAAGCAGAGGTCCAGCGCCAACGGGATTGACCAGCACTGAGAGACATCCGATGGAGATGAAGAGAACACATCCTACAAGCTCCGCTAGACATGGTTGGACAAACATTTCGAAGATGTTGAATTCAGAATTATCTTCATCCTTGGCTGCCAGAGCCTCTCTGGATGTTGAGCCCATGATCTCAAGTTCTGTCTCAAGCGATTTGGCCATACAAGTACTTGGATCAACTGCTAAGAAAACAGACAAACGTGAAGAACCACAATCAAATTTAAACTTGACCACAAAGGTTAAATTTCCTTTTGCAGCCCAACTTTTTAAGTAGTCTAGGACCTTCTTGCAAATTTCTTCTCATTAGATATATAGAGATCGAAACAGATCATTCCAACTCGAGACAAGTCTCATAGACTTTGGTGGAACGTAAGTCAAGAGCAATGACCTTTCAAGGTCTAAATATAAAGTGCCCAGGTATAGCTGTCTCTTATTTGTAAAAGAAAGAGAGTCCTAACCAGTAGCCATGGCATTCCGACGTATGTCTCATATTTCAGGCCAAGAAAGGCCATACCCTCCAAGCTTTCCTAAAGTCCCAGCAAAATTAGGAAGAACATGACTTGCCAACATGTCCTGCAGATAACTCTATTGATACAAAGGCACTATGTGAATTGTGGGCTATTCCAAAACATGCCTGGGAAAACTAAATTTCCTGGGCCTTAAGTTAATGTTAAGGTCCACCTTTTCATCTCAGTATTCATTGTGCAGATGGCAAGAGAAAATACAAGTCACCTGTGCATATTCCGGGTGAAAACACTGGGTAAAACAGCCATGAAAAAGGACCTGACTTTTACTTGACAGTAAACTCAGCCCGTAACAGCCAATGTCAGGCAGCTGCTGCCAAGGCTTAACTCCTGCAATTTTTTGCAAATCTGACCAGTGTCACTTTATGTGGTGATAACTTTAAAACGCTTTGACTTATCCAAGCCATTCTGGCTTAGAAGTTTAGAAGCAAATCTTGAAATGTTTTAGAAATTTTCAAAAACCCACTTTTTAAGGACCAGTTCAGGTCTGAAGTCACTTTGCGAGGCTTACATAATAGAAACCACCCAATTATAGAAACTACACCCCTCAAGGTATTCAAAACTGATTTTACAAACGTCATTAACCCTTTAGGTGTTCCACAAGAGTTAATGGCAAATGGAGATAAAATTTCAGAATGCAAATTTTCCATTTTAATCAATTTTTTCAAGTAACAAAGCAAGGGTTAACAGCCAAACAAAACTCAATATTTATTTCGCTGATTCTGTAGTTTGCAGAAATACCCCATATGTGGCCGTAAACTACTGTACAGGCACATGGTAGGGCGTAGAGGGAAAGGTGCGCTGTGTGGTTATTGGAAAGCAGATTTTGCTGGACTGGTTTATTTACACCATGTCCCATTTGAAGCCCCCTGATGCACCCCTAGAGTAGAAACTCCATAAAAGTGACCCCATCTAAGAAACTACACCCCTCAAGGTATTCAAAACTGGTTTTACAAACTTTGTTAACCCTTTAGGTGTTCCACAGGAGATATTGGCAAATGGAGAGGAAATTTCTGAATTTAAATTTTTGGGCAAATTTTCAATTTGAATCCTTTTTTTCTAGTAACAAAGCAAGGGTTAACAGCCAAACAAAACTCAATATTTATTGCCCTGATTCTGTAGTTTGCAGAAACACCCCATATGTGGCCGTAAACTACTTTTTGGAAGGCAGATTTTGCTGGACTGGTTTATTTACACCATGTCCCATTTGAAGCCCCCCTGATGCACCCCTAGAGTAAAAACTCCATAAAAGTGAGCCCATTTTGGAAACTACGGGATAGGCTCGCAGTTTTGTTGGGACTATTTTTAGGGTACATATGATTTTTGGTTGCTTTATATTACGTTTTTGCGAGGCAAAGTTACCAAGAATAGAAATTCTGAAATTTCATCTCCATTTGCCATAAACTGTTGAGGAACACCTAAAGGATTAATACAGTTTGTAAAATCAGCTTTGAATACCTTGAGGGGTGTAGTTTCTTAGATTGGGTCACTTTTATAGAGTTTCTACTCTAGGGGTGCATCAGGGGTTCTTCAAATGGGACATGGTGCAAAAAAAAAAAAAAAGGCCATCAAAATCTGCCTTCCAGAAACCATACGGTTCCTTTCGTTCTGCGCCCTGCCGTTTGGTCATACAGCAGTTTACAACCACAAATGGGGTGTTTCTGAAAACTGCAGAATCAGGGTAATAAAATTAAGTTTTGTTTCGCTGTTAACCCTTGCTTTGTTACTGGAAAAAAACTGATTATAATGGAAAATTTGCCAAAAAATAGCTATTTTGGCACCGTTTTTATTTTTTGGACTGTGTTCATCTGAGGGGTTAGGTCATAGGGTATTTTTATAGAGCAGATTCTTATGGACGCGGCGATACCTAATATTCAATACCTAATATTTTTTCTTAATTTTGGTTTTACACTATATTATTCTTTAATAAACAAAAAGAAAAACATTTTAGTATCTATAGTCTAAGAGTCAATTTTTTATTTTTTTTTAGCCAATTATCTTAGGTAGGGGCAAATTTTTTGAAGGATAAGAGGAAGGTTCTATTGGCAGTATTTTTGTGGGCATATGACTTTTTGATCGCTTGCTATTACACTTTTTGTGATGTAAGGTGACAAAAAAAAACCTTTTTTTGCACCGTTTCTATTTTATTTTTTTGACCATGTTCAACCAAGGGGTTAGGTCATGGGGTATTTTTTAGAGCAGAATCTTACGGACGCGGCGATACCTAATATGTCTACTTTAAAAAATATATATATTTTTACAAAATAATATTTTTAAAACAAAATTTGTTTGTTTTAGTGTCTCAACTCTGAGCACCAGAGTTTTATTTTATTTTATTGTCAGTGGCTAAATGGAATTAAAATTGGGGAAGGGGATTATAAATTTAGTACTCCATGGAAGTGTGGTACTCCCTGAAGCAACCAATAATGCAGAAGCCCGGATCATCGGGGCACGTGTCACACTGAGTGGTGGTGTTTATTCGTATCCCCTCCTGTGAGACACTCTGCACCTTTTTTGGGTCCATCCCTTTTTTCCAGTATGGGGGACCACACCTGGAAAGTGTTGGCCAGGAACGATCCGGGCACCTCCAGTTCCCGAGGTACTCCGGGCCTGCTCTTTCCAGGTCAGAAAAGATCAGGGCCTTGAGGACTGCCTCATAGAATTGTTGCCGGCGCTCCGGGACAGCACAAAAGAGTTGTACATGGCAACCTGTACCAAGTAGACCGCAAGTTTTTTGTACCATGCCCGGGTTTTGCGCATGGTGTTATATGGATTGAGCACTTGATCAGAGAGATCAACTCCTCCCATATACCGATTGTAGTCAACGATACAATCGGGCTTGAGGACCGTTGCCGCGATACCTCGCACAGGGACAGGGGTGATGCCGTTACCATGAATTGTGGACAGTACAAGGACATCCCTCTTGTCCTTATATCTGACCAGCAACAGGTTTCCACTGGTAAGGGCACAGGTCTCACCCCTGGGGATAGGTACCTGGAGGGGGTGGGTAGGGAGGCCGCATTGAATTTTCTGCACGGTCCCACAAGCGGACGTGGATCTGGCGGCGAGGGACTGGAACAAGGGGATACTAGTATAAAAGTTATCCACGTACAGGTGGTAACCCTTATCTAGCAGTGGGTGCATAAGGTCCCACACAATTTTCCCGCTAACACCCAGAGTGGGGGACATTCTGGGGGTTGAAAACGGGAATTTCGCCCCTCGTACACACAACTTGTAAGCGTACCCTGGGGTACTCTCACAAAGTTTGTACAGCTTTACGCCACACCTCGCCCTCTTAGAGGGAACATACTGGCGGAAAATGAGTCTCCCCTTGAAAGCAATGAGAGACTCATCAACCGCGACCTCCCTTCCAGGTACATAGGCCTTCAAACATTTGGCCCCAAAGTGATCGATGACCGGCCTGATTTTGTACAGGCGGTCATAGGCGGGATCACCTTGGGGGGGACATGCTGCATTATCTGCATGGCCTCAAACCGGGTACGTGTCATGGCCGTACTGTAAATTGGGGTCTGGTAGAGGACGTCCCCACTCCAGTAATGCCTGACACTGTTTTTTTTTACTAGGCCCATGTGCAGCACGAGGCCTCAAAACGTCCTCATCCTCATATGGTGGGCCATAGGGGAGTGTGTGTGTGTGCGTGTGTGTGTGCGTGCGTGTTAAACTTGTATTTAGTGTGCGTGTTTGTGGGGGCACGGGTGTTTGCAGACTTTGCCCTAAAACTAACAGGTAAAAAATAAAAATTAAATAAAAAAAAAGCCCCAAAAATGCTTTTTTTTTCTTTCTTTTTTTAAAGATTCAAACTCGCTGATCAGTCGTCCAAAGCTGAATTGACCTGCGGTTTGCCGCAATCGCCGATACGGGGGGGTCACAGAACGCCCCCGCGCATTGTCCCAGGGTGCCTGCTGATTGATTTCAGCAGGCACCCAGTTCCGATCACCGCCCGCCACGCAGCGGTGATCGGAAATACACATGACGTACCGGTACGTCATGTGTCCTTAAGTAACAGGACATCATGACGTACCGGTACGTCATATGGACCGCGCTGCTCCAGAGTAAACAGAAAGATCCTCCTTTCCAAATCACACAGACTTCCTTTGATATAGGAAAGCATTTTTGCGAACCTCTGTGAAAGATCAAGGTTGCCACAAATAGTGAAGCACAGTCACATGGGTTGAACTGCGAAGGTTTTATTGTACTTACAGGATAAAAGAAGGTAACAAGCAGAGTATAAAAATCAATCACCTGACCCGGGTTTCGCTTTAGAAAGCTTTGTCAGGGGTATCTCCTCCGTCCACTTTAGGGCGGTCTTTATAAACCCACAGGTGGGGATCCACCACACCTCCATAAAATCATCATAGTCAATACGGCTTATTACAAAATTTAAAACCCTTTTAAGGTACATAAAATACTAACTCATAGAATTTACATCACATAAAAACCTCCTTTAAATCGCCTAATTCCATAACTCACAGGGAATCTACCTCTAAAACAATTACATAGTATTCTCCCATTCAGAGGTATCCACCCTCCCCACGTGACCCATACTCCAACCAATATTTCATTCATGGATTGCAGAACACGTCATACCCCACATTATCCACTCCGGCCAATCACAGTTCTCTAGCAGTACTGCCAAAGGTCCTTGAATAGCTCCAGTGGATATTGCGGTACGGGATGTTCTCTCAAGTAAGGCAAGGTTTCAGATCAAACTCCACTTTCATCCCTTTAGGTTGTAGATTATCCATCCTATAGATCCATTCAACCTCCCTCCTATTAATCTGCTCAATGGAATTCCCTCCACGCCAATGTGGTTTAACCAGCTCGACTCCAACAAATGACAGGCCACTGGGATCTTTCTGATGTTTAGTTTTAAAGTGCATAGAGACACTATGCGTCTCAAGTCCCTTTCTAATGTTGCGGACATGCTCTTGAATCCTTACCTTCAATTTCCTCATAGTTCGGCCCACATAGTGGAGGCCACAAGGGCACTCCAGCATGTAGACCACCCCTACACTCTCACAGGTAATAAGCCCTTTTAGTTTATAATCCTGATCTTTCTGGTTGGAATGCACAATCTGTGTATCCCTCTTTCCCTTTTCTTTCTTCCTATTACGGCACGGCAGACAGAACCCACACCAGGTGAATTTATCCCCTTTTCTTACACCCTCAGAACGTATTGAGTTATGCACCAATTTGGTCCGTAGACTCGGTGCCTTTCAAAAGATCACCCTTGGTTGATCCGGAATATCTTTCCCTAATACTGGATCGTTCTTTAGGGTTGACCAATTCTTTTTTATCACATTTTTAATAATCCCGGCATGCACATTAAATTGTGTAAGGAAGGAAAAGCGGAAATCTTTTTTATTTTTTGTGAATCTCCCTCTCTTTCTCTTTCTATTTCCTTCCTACATTTCACTAGGTCCTCTCTACAATATCCCTTTTCCACAAACCATTCACTGATAGCCTCACTCTGCGTCTTAAAATCTTCTTCCTTTGAACAATTACGGTGAACCTTTTTTAGTTGCCCCTTTGGTATATTTTTAAGCCAGGGAGTGTAATGACAGCTAGAGCTACGTTCTGAGGGTGTAAGAAAAGGGGATACGCTCACCTGGTGTGGGTTCTGTCTGCCGTGCCGTAATAGGAAGAAAGAAAAAAGAAAGAGGGATACACAGATTGTACATTCCAACCAGAAAGATCAGGACTATAAACTAAAAGGGCTTATTACCTGTGAGAGTGTAGGGGTGGTCTACATGCTGGAGTGCCCTTGTGGCCTCCACTATGTGGGCCGAACTATGAGAAAATTGAAGGTAAGGATTCAAGAGCATGTCCGCAACATTAGAAAGGGACTTGAGACGCATAGTGTCTCTATGCACTTTAAAACTAAACATCAGAAAGATCCCAGTGGCCTGTCATTTGTTGGAGTCGAGCTGGTTAAACCACATTGGCGTGGAGGGAATTCCATTGAGCAGATTAATAGGAGGGAGGTTGAATGGATCTATAGGATGGATACGCTACAACCTAAAGGGATGAATGTGGAGTTTGATCTGAAACCTTGCCTTACTTGAGAGAACATCCCGTACCGCAATATCCACTGGAGCCATTCATGGACCTTTGGCAGTACTGCTAGAGGGCTGTGATTGGCCGGAGTGGATCATGTGGGGTATGACGTGTTCTGCAATCCCTGAATGAAAGTAGGCGGTCCTAGGGTGTGTATTTTACTATTGGATGGAGTATGGGTCACGTGGGGAGGGTCGATACTTCTGAATGGGAGAACACAATGTAACTGTTTTAGAGGTAGATTCCCTGTAATTTATGGAATTAGGCGATTTAAAGGAGGTTTTTATGTGATGTAAATTCTATGAGTTTGTATTTTATGTACCTTATAAGGGTTTTAACTTTTGTAATAAGCCGTATTGACTATGACGATTTTATGGAGGTGGGGTGGATCCCCACCTGTGGGTTTATATAGACCGCCCTAAAGTGGGCGGAGGAGATACCCCTGACGAAGCTTTCTGAAGCGAAACCCGGGTAGGGTGATTGATTTTTATACTCCGCTTGTTACCTTCTTTTATCCCGTAAGTACAATAACACCTTCGTAGTTCAACCCATGTGACTGTGCTTCACTATTTGAGGCAACCTTGATCTTTCACAGAGGTTCACAAAGGAGAGGGGAAAGTGAACCCAGGTGACCTGAATGCTTTCCCATATCCAAGGAAGTCTGTGTGATTTGGAAAGGAGGATCTTTCTGTTTACTCTGGAGCAGCGCAGTCCATTTGAACAAACGCACCTGTATATGTGAAAAGTACCCACTTCACAATTAATACTCGTGACACACCATAAAAAGGCAACGTACTATACGTCATATGTTCCTAAGAGGTTAATGAGATCATGGGGTGCTTCAAAAGGGGCATAGATGATGAGATCATAGTTCTACCATTTACCCATGTTGTGTAAATTTTATTATGCAGACATTTTATCTTAGGATGTGTGTGTGTTTTATAGATTGTCATCTGTCTCCCTGTGTCGGATTTAACCGAAGAGCGCTCTAGCAGAGGGTACTTGGGTTGAATCGGGACCAGTGGTAAAACCGTCAGTATGAAAACCTTCTCATGGGCTCGGAGACGTGTTCTCAGTGTGTAGCGGGCGTTTGCCGATTTGTGAGCACTAAGTGCAATGCACTGGGCTTCTTCCCTTCAAATGTCTATACACATTAGAGAAGTGAAGTCTGCATAACGAGAGATACATATTATACCTCTGCTGCGGCTTCGCTATCCCTTTCTGGATACATATCTGCTTTTAAGACATGCATTTCTGCCTTGTCGGTATACTCGTACCGTATACTGACAATAGCCGTAGCAATGTCTCGCAGATATTCTCAAACCTATAAGAACCAGTAGAATAATCTTCACTAGATACTGGTCACTTTGAGCAGTATTGAATGGGATCCATGCTGACAGTGGTGGGGGATAGGCGGCCACCTGGCTGATCAGACAATGGACATGACTCATCCTTCCTTATACGGGGATGGGGTGTGTGCATTGCACTGTTCAGCCATGTTGATGCCCTCCCCTGTCCTTTGACAAGTACCTGAACTAGCTCATCTTCCTGTGTCATCACTTCCTGTATCCTTGTTACATGAAGTAAGTGGTCGGGTGAGTGGCCAGCCCCTTTCTATTGTTACTGTGACTAAATAAAAGGTGAGCAGACTGTGGAGGAGGGGCAGTTGCTCAGACGAACTCAAGATGGTAACTGCGGTTGAGGGATTTGCCTTTCCTTATTCAAAGCCTGATGAGAGCGGATTTCTAATATTAATATTTCTACAACACCCACCATTAGTCAGACCACAAATGGAGTATTGTGTACAGTAATGGGCACCTCTTCAAAGGCAGGCAACTTCAGTACAGTAGTTTTCGCCCTATAAGACGCACTTTTTTTCACCCAAAGTAGGGGGAAAATGTCAGTGCGTCTTATGGGGAGAATACTAATGAGTGCTTTAATTATGGAAGTGCTCATTCATACAGGAGGGCCGAGACTGAGAAGCAGTGAATGCAGCACTTCCTGGGCTCTGTACTCACCGCTTCCTGGTTCTCGGCCACTCGCTGTGCTGCGACTGCGCACAGCGTGAGGTTGTCGGTGCTCTGTGACCTGGGTAACAGCACGGCGTGCAGCAGAAAGAATAAGAGAGCAGTATTTTAGGAGCGGCGAGAGGTAAGTTGATCTTTTTACATTTTATTTGCTCTGAGCATGGGGTTCTGATCTGAGGTTATTCATATTGGGGGTCTGAATAGGAGGGGGTTTACTCATATTGGAGCTCTTATCTGAGGTCTAGGAGTCATTTAAATTGGGAGTCTAATCTGAGGTTTGAATAAGGGGGGGGATTATTCATATTGGGGATCTGATCTGAGGTCTGATTGGAGGTCATTAATATTGGAGTCTGATTGGGGATCTAATCTGAGGTCTTATTGGGGTCTCATTAACATTGGGGTCTGAGCTGAGGTGTGATTAACATTGGGTGTCAGATTGGTGGTCTGATCTGAATTCTAAAGAAAAATATTTTATTTTCTTATTCTCCTCCTCTAGGTGTATCTTACAGGGCGAAAAATGCTGTAAAAACTGGAATAGGTGGACAGCAGGACCTAGAAAAAACTTGAAAACTAGGGCTATTTAGTTTAGAAAAAAGACGACTAAGGGGAGATAACCATAAATATATCAGGGGTCATTACAGAGATCACTGCCATCATCTACTTATACCCAGGACTGTGACTAGGGGACATCCTCTGTGTCTAGCGGTAAGAAGGTTTATACACAAACATAGAAGAGGATTCTTTACGGTAAGAGCAGTGAGACTATGGAACTCTCTGCCTGAGGAGGTGGTGATGGTGAGTACAATAAAGGAATTCAAGAGGGGCCTGGTGTATTTCTGGAGCGTAATAATATTACAAGTTAGGCTGCACTCACATAACCATAGTACCACTGTATAACAGTAGTTATATTCTTGTACATAGGAGGCAGTATTATAGTTGTTATATACTTGCACAAAGGAGGCAGTATTATAGTAGTTATATTCTTGTACATAGGGGCAGTATTATAGTAGTTATATACTTGCACAAAGGAGGCAGTATTATAGTAGTTATATTCTTGTACATAGGAGGCAGTATTATAGTAGTTATATTCTTGTACATATGGACAGTATTATAGTAGTTATATTCTTGTACCTAGGAGGCAGTATTATAGTAGTTATATTCTTGTACATAGGGGCAGTATTATAGTAGTTATATTCTTGTACATAGGAGGCAGTATTATAGTAGCTATATTCTTGTACATAGGAGCAGTATTATAGTAGTAATATTCTTGTACATAGGAGGCAGTATTATAGTAGTTATATTCTTGTACATAGGAGGCAGTATTATAGTAGTTATATTCTTGTACATAGGAGCAGTATTATAGTAGTTATATTCTTGTACATAGGAGCAGTATTATAGTAGTTATATTCTTGTACATAGGAGGCAGTATTATAGTAGTTCTATTCTTGTACATAGGAGAGGATAGACGTGTGGTGCTGAGCTCCCTGCAGGGAGGGGTCATGGCTTCTGACCCAGGTGGAGGAGAGGGGAGCTGGGCTGATGATCCTGGGAAAGCCCAGAGCCTGGAGTGTGGCCTGCAGCATGGAGAGGAGAGTTTGGAAATGGTGGCTGGTGAGTCTTCTGAATGCAGCATTGTTTCTGACTTGAAAATAAATGTGACCAGAAAAAATGTATTTAATCTTGAAATGAAGATCCACAGATTAAGAGATGAAATTAGCAAAGAGTCTGATCCTAAAACAAAGCTGATGAAGTGTGAGTGTCTGGATGATTGCACACGTGAGCTGGCTGTACTGAAGGGGAGTCTGGAGGAGGATACAAGTATAATATCTAAAATACAAAACTGGCCAAGTGACAAAAAGAAAGAATCTAGAGCCCAAGTTGTGAAAAGGAGAGAATTTTATGGAAAAACAGAAACTGAATATGAGACTGGTTGTAATGTTGTGAAGCAGAGGAACCCTATAATATATGGGGGTGCAGAGACTGGAGGATCACTGCTCTTGTGTGAACCATGTTTGGGGTCTGAGCCATCAACCTGTCACGGAAGGTGTACAGAAAACTAGAAGACACAAAATGAAGATCCGACTGACTGGATCCAAAACTAAGGAACCAAAGGGAGAGCCCTGCAACAGACCTGGCTCTCTCCCTAACTGCTCAGCCTATGCAAAAATCTCAATGGTAGATGATCACATATCCTCGTTCCTCGACTGTATAACACCTGAACACCCTATAATAGTGAGGGGACACGACCACCAGCTCCCTACACTTGATACGGAGGGAGTCAGGGTCACAAACAGGAAAACACAAATGAATGAACAAAACTTATCTGTAGAAGACTCAGTAGTAGCATCCAGCATGCACACACTCCAGGAAGTTGTATAAACCGCAAAGTGATGCAGTATGGGAAGGGATTTAAAGGGATGCAATCAGTGCAACTACATGACAGCTGAGAGAGGCTAACGAGATGAGAAAACGAAAGCAAAACAAAAGGAACCTCAAGCAGGAGGTTCTGAAGAACATCTGACAGAGCTTCTCAGATGTCTGGTGGTGACACAACCTCTGCAAATGCTGCAGAACAAAGTGTGTCAGACAGCAAGGGGTTAAGCACAGTGGACTTTGTTTGTAGCACTGATGAATTAAATTTGAGTGTCAGTCCTGTGCTTCAGCAACAAAACTGTGTATGCGCTGATATGGTCAGTGAGACCCCGCTCAGTGCTGCGAGTGACAATTTACCCCTAATTGAACCCACTGCACAGCGTGCAGCAGAGGTTACAGACATTGTACAGGACCCTCATCTCTCCACAGTGCAGGCAGCAACATCAGATGACCATAAGACTGCAGCTGAGGAGAGGCCGAGTACTGATCCATCTGCTGAAGAACCTCAGTACAGGAGACTGTTCTCTAATGTCACCAGGCCGGCGAACCCCCCACCTCAGAGGAGGAACGCAGTCAGAATCAGGTTCACAGGACCAGAGGAGAACACCCCCTCCAGACTGTACATTGGGAAAGTTCTTCTGAAAGAGTTCATGAAGTTTAAGGCTTCTGGGGTGTATGCTCTGATCCATATTCCTTCCACCAGGAATTATGATGTCAGCTTTAAGCTTCAGTACAGTCTGGATTTATTCTGGAGCATTTATAATGATACAAAAGAGAACAAGATTTGGGAGCACCTCAGAGTAATCTAGCTGTCTAGGCCCCAGGTGGTCACGGCCACTGTCCTCTTCCAGTCAGAGGTGGTCGCGCTGGCCGATCTGGAGCTCTGGCTGAACAGACAGTGTATAGTAGCAAGCCGAACAACAAAAATCTATAATGAGGAGGGTATATGGAATGGGGGCTACACTGTCATCGTCCAACACAACGGGGTGACCAGCCATCTGCCGCACTCCTTCTACCTGGGCTCTGAGAGAGGGATATGTTGTTACCCTGGGCAGCCGCGCCTGTGCCATAGATGTGGGGGCAGACACTTCGCCCACAGCTGCTCTCACACCAAGTGCTCATTATGTGGACAGTTGGGGCATGTAAAGGACGAGTGCACAGGCCCGGTCATCTGTAACCTTAGGACAGGGCCACACGTTCCGGGACTGTCCGCACGCAGAACACAACAAGATCACTGAGGAGATGTTCACAGAAAACATGGAGGAAGACCAAGAGGATGTCCCTACAACTACAGATGTAGTCCCAGAAACTGTCAATCCCAATGCTGTTAGAAGGCAAGGTACCAGTGACCCTGCTGTAGAGACTGATGTGCCACCCATGGGTGCTGCTTCACAAATATCACCAGCCACTGAAAAAAATAAAATACAAAAAATATATATTTTCTTTTCATGAAATCAATGAAACAGCTCAGCAAGTCTACCGAGCCAGCCTCCACCTGAGCAGCAGCACTGTGTGTTTACGGAACCGGCTAACCCAGCTGCTGGGGCCACACTTACAGAATCAACTGGTTCATTGGCTCAGACTATGTCCACCGAGCCATCTGGTCCAGCCACAGGAACCAGTGTGGATAATGAAGGGTTCCAGACAGTAAAGAGAAAAAACATCACAGCAGATTTTCCTGGAAGAACCATCACAGCAGAGAGAACACCTGAGCTATCGGTACTGGAAGTAGCTTCTGGACGTTACAGTGCACTGGGAGAAGAAGATCTGGAGAAAGAAGCTGAAATGGAGCAAGTTCATTCATCGACCCTCAGAAAGAGGAACCTATCCCCTCAGTGTCCACCAAAAGATGGGGCACTACAGGTCACAGCAGTGGGAGGAGGAGAAAAAATGCCAAGAAGTTTAAGTGACCTGAATAAGACTATAAGAAATCTCTGTTAATGTGAACAGTGTAAAGACTAAGAACAGGCGGCAGGAGATGTATCCTTCTCCCTACAGGAGACTTATCTGAAGAGCAATGCTCATGAGTTTGCAGACAAGAGACACTGGAGACATGGAGCGTCATTCTGCTCCATTGTGCTGGAGAGAAATGATGGCGTAGTAAGATAGAAGATGAGGAAAAATAACTGCAATAATGTGTAGTGGAGGAACATCCATGTGTCAGTATGATTTAACTTTATTTTTTTTCTATGACTTTATTGTAAAGATATTGTAATATTTTGTTGCATTAATTTTACAACTTAACAACCCAGGACGAGAATGCTCGTCCTAAATCGTCGGCACTTAGCGCTAGAGGACGAGCATTCTCGTCCGGAGGGCCTTCCTCCCCCCCCCGCGCGTGCGGTGCATCGATCAGCGGCAGAGATCCGGCTGTTACTGACAGCCGGATCCCTGCTGCATCCACCAGCATCGGTGATGATGCCGATGTCGGTGGATTAACCCCTCATATGCCGCGGTCAGTGCTGATCGCTGCATATGGGAGGTTTGCGCTCCCTCACCTCATCCATCGGTCCCAGCGCTGCTGTGGCGGGGACTCAATGGTTGCCATAGCAGCCCCAAGCGATTCCAAGGCTTGGGGCCTGGCATGTACGGAGGCTTAAGAGGCCCAGCCCCCAGGCTGGGTCTCCTAGGGAACTGTTAGCGTCTTACAGTGTAGGACACTAACAGTTCAATGCAGCATATCGTGCTGCATTGAAACAGGGATCAGACCCTATAATGTTGAAGTCCCAGAGTGGGACAAATAATAAAGTGGGAAAAAAAAGTTAATAAAATTTTACAATTTTTTTTTTAAAGTTTCAAGTAAAAAGAAAAAAAAAGCATCCTTTTCAAAAAATAAAGTAAATTATAATTTTTTAAATAGGGAAAAGACATGGAGAATGCCGTCAAAAAAATAAAATTAAAACTGTGCTAAAAAAAGCAATTTTTTTGTCACCTTACATCACTAAAAGTGCAATACCAAGCGATCAAAAAGGCGTATGCCTGACAAAATAGTACCAATCTAACCGTCAACTCATCCCGCAAAAATGAGCCCCTACCTAAGACAATCGACCAAAAAATAAAAAAAACTATGGCTCAGAATATGGAGACACTAAAACATGATATTTTTTTGTTTCAAAAATGATATTATTGTGCAAAACTTACAAAAATAAAAAAATATACATATTAGGTATCGCCGCGTCCTTAATAACCTGCTCTGTAAAAATATCACATGACCTAACCCCTCAGGTGAATACCGTTAAAAAAAAAAAAAAAACAGTGTCAAAAAAGCCATTTTTTGTCAACTTACATCACAAAAAGTGTAATAGCAAGCGATCAAAAAGTCGTACGCACCCCAAAATAGTCATCTCATCCCGGGAAAATTCATACCTTACCCAAGATAAACGCCCAAAAACTGAAAAAACTATGGCTCTCAGACTATGGAGACACTAAAACATGATTTTTTGGTTTTAAAAATGAAATCATTGTGTAAAACTTACATAAATAAAAAAATATATACATATTAGGTATGGCTGTGTCCATAATAACCTGCTCTTTAAAAATATCACATGACCTAACCCCTTCAGGTGAACACCGTTAAAAAAGTAAATAAATAAAAATACGGTATAAAAAAAAAAAATTTTTTGTCATCTTACATCACAAAAAGTGTAATAGCAAGCGATCAAAAAGTCATATGCACCCCGAAATAGTGCCAATCAAATCGTCATCTCATCCTGCAAAAAATGAGACCCTACCTAAGATAATCGGCCAAAAACTGAAAAAACTATGGCTCTCACACTATGGAGACACTAAAACATGATTTTTTTTGTTTCAAAAATGAAATCATTGTGTAAAACTTACATAAATAAATAAAATTGTATACATATTAGGTATCGCCGCGTCCGTGACAACCTGCTCTATAAAAATACCACATGATCTAACCTGTCAGATGAATGTTGTAAATAACAAAAAAAAAACGGTGCCAAAACAGCTATTTCTTGTTACCTTGCCTCACAAAAAGTGTAATATAAAGCAACCAAAAATCACATGTACCCTAAACTAGTACCAACAAAACTTCCACCCTATCCCGTAGTATCTAAAATGGGGTCACTTTTTTGGAGTTTCTACTCTAGGGGTGCATCAGTGGGGCTTCAAATGGACATGGTGTCAAAAAAACAGTCCAGCAAAATCTGCCTTCCAAAAACCATATGGCATTCCTTTCCTTGTTCGCCCTGCCGTGTGCCCGTACAGCAGTTTACGACCACATATGGGGTGTTTCTGTAAACTACAGAATCAGGGCCATAAATATTGAGTTTTGTTTGGCTGTTAACCCTTGCTTTGTAACTGGAAAAAAAATATTAAAATGGAAAATCTGCCAAAAAAGTGAAATTTTGAAATTGTATCTCTATTTTCCATTCATTCTTGTGGAACACCTAAAGTGTTAACGACGTTTGTAAAATACGTTTTGAATACCTTGAGGGGTGTAGTTTCTTAAATGGGGTCACTTTTATGGAATTTCTACTCTAGGGGTGCATCAGGGGGCTTCAAATGGGACATGGTGTCAAAAAAAACAGTCCAGCAAAATCTGCCTTCCAAAAACCGTATGGCATTCCTTTCCTTCTGCGCCCTGCCGTGTGCCCGTACAGCAGTTTACGACCACATATGGGGTGTTTCTGTAAACTAGAGAATCAGGGCCAAAAATATTGAGTTTTGTTTGGCTGTTAACCCTTGCTTTGTAACTGGGAAAAAATATAAAAATGTAAAATCTGCTAAAAAAGTTAAATTTTAAAATTGTATCTCTATTTTCCATTCATTCTTGTGGAACACCTAAAGGGTTAACAACGTTTGTAAAATCAGTTTTGAATACCTTGAGGGGTGTAGTTTCTAGAATGGGGTCATTTTTGGGTGGTTTCTATTATGTAAGCCTCACAAAGTGACTTCAGACCTGAACTGGCCCTTAAAAAGTTGGTTTTGGAAAAAGTCTGAGAAATTTCTATATTTACTTCTAAACTTCTATGCCTTGTAATGTCCCCCAAAAATAAAATGTAATTCCCAAAATGATCCTATCATGAAGTAGACATATGAGGAATGTAAAGTAATAACTATTTTTGTAGGTATTACTATGTATTATAGAAGTAGAGAAATTTAAACTTGGAAATTTGCTAATTTTTTCACATTTTTGGCAAATTTTGTATTTTTTTTATAAATAAAAGTGAATTTTTTGGACTCCATTTTGCCAGTGTCATGAAGTACAATATGTGGCGGGGAAAAAATCTCAGAATGGCCTGGATAAGTAAAAGCGTTTTAAAGTTATCACCACTTAATGTGACACTGGTCAGATTTGCAAAAAATGGCCTAGTCCTTAAGGTTAATCATTCTAGTAGTCATACTCTTGTACATAGGGAGCAGTATTATAGTAGATATATTCTTGTATATAGGAGGCAGTATTATAGCAGTTGTATTCTTGTATATAGGAGCAGTATTATAGTAGATATATTCTTGTATATAGGAGGCAGTATTATAGTAGTTGTATTCTTGTATATAGGAGCAGTATTATAGTAGATATATTCTTGTATATAGGAGGCAGTATTATAGTAGTTATATTCTTGTACATAGGAGCAGTATTATAGTAGTTATATTCTTGTACATAGGAGCAGTATTATAGTAGTTATATTCTTGTACATAGGAGCAGTATTATAGTAGTTATATTCTTGTACATAGGAGCAGTATTATAGTAGTTATATTCTTGTACATAGGAGGCAGTATTATAGTATTTATATTCTTGTACATAGGAGCAGTATTATAGTAGTTATATTCCTGTACATAGGAGCAATATTATAGCAGTTATATTCTTGTACACGAGGCAGTATTATAGTAGTTATATTCCTGTACATAGGAGCAGTATTATAGTTGTTCTATTCTTGTACATAGGAGGCAGTATTATAGTAGTTATATTCTTGTACATAGGAGGCAGTATTATAGTAGTTATATTCTTGTACATAGGAGGCAGTATTATGGTAGTTATATTCTTGTACATAGGAGCAGTATTATAGTAGTTATATTCTTGTACATAGGAGGCAGTATTATAGTAGTTATATTCCTGTATATAGGAGCAGTATTATAGTAGTTATATTCTTGTACATAGGAGCAGTATTATAGTAGTTATATTCTTGTACAAAGGGGCAGTATTATAGTTGTTCTATTCTTGTACATAGGAGGCAGTATTATAGTAGTTATATTCTTGTACATAGGAGCAGTATTATAGTAGTTATATTCTTGTATATAGGAGCAGTATTATAGTAGATATATTCTTGTACATAGGAGGCAGTGTTATAGTAGTTATATTCTTGTACATAGAAGGCAGTATTATAGTAGTTATATTCTTGTACATAGGAGGCAGTATTATAGTAGTTATATTCCTGTACATAGGAGCAGTATTATAGTAGTTATATTCTTGTACATAGGAGGCAGTATTATAGTAGTTATATTCCTGTATATAGGAGCAGTATTATAGTAGTTATATTCTTGTACATAGGAGCAGTATTATAGTAGTTATATTCTTGTACAAAGGGGCAGTATTATAGTTGTTCTATTCTTGTACATAGGAGGCAGTATTATAGTAGTTATATTCTTGTACATAGGAGCAGTATTATAGTAGTTATATTCTTGTATATAGGAGCAGTATTATAGTAGATATATTCTTGTACATAGGAGCAGTATTATAGTAGTTATATTCTTGTACATAGGAGCAGTATTATAGTAGTTGTATTCTTGTATATAGGAGCAGTATTATAGTAGATATATTCTTGTACATAGGAGGCAGTGTTATAGTAGTTATATTCTTGTACATAGAAGGCAGTATTATAGTAGTTATATTCTTGTACATAGGAGGCAGTATTATAGTAGTTATATTCTTGTACATAGGAGCAGTATTATAGTAGTTATATTCTTGTGTATAGGAGCAGTATTATAGTAGTTATATTCTTATACATAGGAGCAGTATTAAAGTAGTTATGTGTAATGATCCAGAGTGCCATTACCACTCTTTGTCACCTTGCTATAGTCACCATTATTTTAACTTATGTCACTAGAATGTATTTTGTGTCACCCCTAAATAATGTGAATATTTATTCCTATGAAACTTATGTTAGCATGTAATGTGCCTGGTTCACCAGCAGATGGCAGCAAATCTGTGGCGAGATAGTTTCTCTGGAGCTGAACTTCTAGTTCCATTCCAGCCCTCTTTAGAGAGGGAGGAGTTTAGTTAGTAAGCAGTCTAGCCTACCCCCTCCTGGGAAAAGGTTGTGTGTTGGCTAGCAGAGCACTGCTTGCTCTGCTAGGCCAACAGGCTCTGCCTGTGAAGTGCTACACGGTTGCTTGTCTCCTCCTGGGCTTGCATTGCCTTCATCCAAGCTGATGCTAGAGCTTGAGGTACTTAAAGCCAGGACAAGAAGTTCATAGGATTAAAGTAAGACAGACTATAGCTAAACTAAGTTCCAGCAGAAGAGGAAAAGTTTCATATTTAACCCAGCTATCATAGCAGAGCTGAGATTGTTGCTGAAGTGTTTGCCTGCCAATGTTAAGCCAATACCTGCTGATGACCAAGATAAAGTTTGGTAACTGTTTGGATTACTGTTTTTGCCAAGTAAAGCTGTTTTCAACGTAAATACAAAGTCTGGACTCCATTTATTCTACCCATTCATCACCCAAGTTCAACAACCTCTTTTAGCACTTGCTTTGGACTACACCTCATCTGGGATCCAAGGATATCCAGGTAGGAGCACCGTGACACGTGCATGCAACACCTTCAGAGAGCGTAGGCCACTCAACACCACTCTAGCAATCCTACATCTAGATACCCATGCTACCATCTATAAAGGGGAGCAGTATTATAGTAGTTATATTATTGTACATAGGAGCAGTATTATAGTAGTTATATTGTTTTCCATAGGAGCAGTATTATAGTAGTTATATTCTTGTACATAGGAGCAGTATTATAGTAGTTATATTCCTGTACATAGGAGCGGTATTATAGTAGTTATATTCTTGTACATAGGAGCAGTATTATAGTAGTTATATTCTTGTACATAGGAGCAGTATTATAGTTTTTATATTCTTGTACATAGGAGCAGTATTATAGTAGTTATATTCTTGTACATAGGAGCAGTATTATAGTAGTTATATTCTTGTACATAGTATTATAGTAGTTATAATCTTGTACATAGGAGCAGTATTATAGTTTTTATATTCTTGTACATAGGAGGCAGTATTATAGTAGTTATATTCTTGTACATAGGAGCAGTATTATATCAGTTATATTATTGCACATAGTAGCAGTATTATAGTAGTTATATTCTTGTACATAGGAGCAGTATTATAGTAGTTATAGTCTTGTACATAGGAGCGGTATTATAGTAGTTATATTCTTGTACATAGGAGGCAGTATTATAGTAGTTATCTTTTTGTACATAGGAGGCAGTATTATAGCAGTTATATTATTGTACATAGGAGCAGTATTATAGTTTTTATATTCTTGTACATAGGAGCAGTATTATAGTAGTTATATTCTTGTACATAGGAGGCAGTATTAAAGTAGTTATATTCTTGTACATAGGATCAGTATTATAGTAGTTATAATCTTGTACATAGAAGCAGTATTATAGTTGTTATATTCTTGTACATAGGAGCAGTATTATAGTAGTTATATTCTTGTACATAGGAGCAGTATTATAGCAGTTATATTCTTGCACTTAGTAGCAGTATTATAGTAGTTATATTCTTGTACATAGGAGCAGTATTATAGTAGTTATATTCTTGTACATAGGAGCAGTATTATAGCAGTATTATTATTGTACATAGGAGCAGTATTATAGTTTTTATATTCTTGTACATAGGAGCAGTATTATAGTAGATATATTCTTGTACATAGGAGTAAGTATTATAGTAGTTATATTCTTGTACATAGTAAAAGTATTATTGTAGTAATATTTTAATATATAGGGGCAGTATTATAATGGTGTAATTCGTTTTCCAGAAACAGCTTAGTTGTTTCCTCTTGTCGCATTCAAATGTCTTGTTATGAGGTCGGACATCTGCTCGTATTAAGACATTTGCAGTATGTGGCTCTTTTGATCTGGAAGATATCGCTTTACATTTTACTAAAACTAGAAAATACACCAGGGAAGAAAGGTACAAAGTGTTAGCTTTCCCTTTTCTGATGGATTTAATGTTCCCTACACACAGTGTGACCACAGTCAGGTCACGACATTCTCAATACATTTCAAAGAATATAAAGTTTTAATATACTTACATATATTATCTGTGCCGGGTCCTCTGCTCCGCTTCAACTGTTACCGATTCTAAATTTCGAGTTTGGTCTTCCAAAGTTTATCATACTGTATATATGGCTGCAGTTAAAGAGCAATGACCTAGAAAGCACTTGGACTTCAAAATGCGACCTTTGAAATATCATTACTCATTTGATGATTTATTATTTGTTTTTTACTGTGGTACCTGCTAGAGAAAGTGAGATGGCAGTGACGGTACAATCTGTGCACTGCAGGTAATGCTGCTGTCAGCTGCAGAGATACCAAGTCTAGGTAGATATTAACATAATACCAGTCATTTAATCATCTTGTACATATACTGTCAGGCATAGTATTATAGTAGTTATATTCTTGTACATAGGAGCAGTATTATAGTAGTTATATTCTTGTACATAGGAGCAGTATTATAGTAGTTATATTCTTGTACATAGGAGCAGTATTATGGTAGTTATATTCTTGTACATAGGAGCAGTATTATAGTAGTTCTATTCTTGTACATAGGAGCAGTATTATAGTAGTTATGTTCTTGTACATAGGAGGCAGTATTATAGTAGTTATATTCTTGTACATAGGAGCAGTATTATAGTAGTTATATTCTTGTACATAGGAGGCAGTATTATAGTAGTTATATTCTTGTACATAGGAACAGTATTATAGTAGTTATATTCTTGTACATAGGAGCAGTATTATGGTAGTTATATTCTTGTACATAGGAGCAGTATTATAGTAGTTATATTCTTGTACATAGGAGGCAGTATTATAGTAGTTATATTCTTGTACATAGGAGCAGTATTATAGTACCGGTAGTTATATTCTTGTACATAGGAGCAGTATTATAGTAGTTATATTCTTGTACATAGGAGCAGTATTATAGTAGTTATATTCTTGTACATAGGAACAGTATTATAGTAGTTATATTCTTGTACATAGGAGCAGTATTATAGTAGTTATATTCTTGTACATAGGAACAGTATTATAGTAGTTATATTCTTGTACATAGGAGCAGTATTATGGTAGTTATATTCTTGTACATAGGAGCAGTATTATAGTAGTTATATTCTTGTACATAGGAGGCAGTATTATAGTAGTTATATTCTTGTACATAGGAGCAGTATTATAGTAGTTATATTCTTGTACATAGGAGGCAGTAAAATAGTATTTATATTCTTGTAAATAAGAGCAGTATTATAGTAGTTATATTGTAGTACATAGGAGGCAGTATTATAGAAGTTATATTCTTGTACATAGGAGGCAGAATTATAGTAGTTATATTTTTGTACATAGTAGGCAGTATTATAGAAGTTATATTCTTGTACATAGGAGCAGTATTATAGTAGTTATATTCTTGTACATAGGAGCAGTATTATAGTAGTTATATTCTTGTACATAGGAGCAGTATTATAGTAGTTATATTCTTGTACATAGGAGGCAGTATTATAGTAGTTATATACTTGTACATAGGGGCAGTATTATAGTAGTTATATTCTTGCACATAGGAGGCAGTATTATATAAGTTATATTCTTGCACATAGGAGCAGTGGAGAAGTATTATAGTAGTTATATTGTAGTACAGAGAAGGCAGTATTATAGTAGTTATATTCTTGTACATAGGAGGAAGTATTATAGTAGTTATATTCTTGTACAGAGGAGCAGTATTATAGTAGTTATATTCTTGTACATAGGAGGCAGTATTATAGTAGTTATATTCTTGTACATAGGAGGCAGTATTATAGTAGTTATATTCTTGTACATAGGAGGAAGTATTATAGTAGTTATATTCTTGTACAGAGGAGCAGTATTATAGTAGTTATATTCTTGTACATAGTAGGCAGTATTATAGTAGTTATATTCTTGTACATAGGAGCAGTATTATAGTACTTATTATTCCTTGTACATAGGAGCAGTATTTAGTAGTATATTCTTGTACATAGGAGCAGTATTATAGTAGTTATATTCTTGTACATAGGAGCAGTATTATAGTAGTTATATTCTTGGTACATAGGAGGCAGTATTATAGTAGTTATATTCTTGTACATAGGAGCAGTATTATAGTAGTTATATTCTTGTACATAGGAGGCAGTATTATAGTAGTTATATTCTTGTACATAGGAGCATGTATTATAGTAGTTATATTCTTGTACATAGGAGCAGTATTATAGTAGTTATATTCTTGTATATAGGAGGCAGTATTATAGTAGTTATATTCTTGTACATAGGAGCAGTATTATAGTAGTTATATTCTTGTACATAGGAGCAGTATTATAGTAGTATATCTTGTACATAGGATGCAGTATTATAGTAGTTATATACTTGTACATAGGGGCAGTATTATAGTAGTTATATTCTTGCACATAGGAGGCAGTATTATATAAGTTATATTCTTGCTACATAGGAGGAGCAGTATTATAGTAGTTATATTCTTGTACACTAGGAGGCAGTATTATAGTAGTTATATTCTGTACATAGGAGGGCAGTATTATAGTAGTATATTCTTGTACATAGGAGGCAGTATTATAGTAGTTATATTCTTGTACATAGGAGCAGTATTATAGTAGTTATATTCTTGTACATAGGAGGCAGTATATAGTAGTTATATTCTTGTACATAGGAGGCAGTATTATAGTAGTTATATTCTTGTACATAGGAGCAGTATATAGTAGTTATATTCTTGTACATAGTAGCAGTAGATTATAGTAGTATATTCTTGGTACATAGGAGCAGTATATAGTAGTTATATTCTGTACATAGGAGCAGTATTATAGTAGTTATATTCTTGTACATAGGAGCAGTATTATAGTAGTTATATTCTTGTACATAGGGAGCAGTATTATAGTAGTTATATTCTTGTACATAGGAGCAGTATTATAGTAGTTATATTCTTGTACATAGGAGGCAGTATTATAGTAGTTATATTCTTGTACATAGGAGCAGTATTATAGTAGTTATATTCTTGTACATAGGAGCAGTATTATAGTAGTTATATTCTTGTACATAGGAGCAGTATTATAGTAGTTATATTCTTGTACATAGGAGCAGTATTATAGTAGTTATATTCTTGTACATAGGAGCAGTATTATAGTAGTTATATCTTGTACATAGGAGCAGTATTATAGTAGTTATATCTTGTACATAGGAGCAGTATTATAGTAGTTATATTCTTGTACATAGGAGCAGTATTATAGTATATTCTTGTACATAGGAGCAGTATTATAGTAGTTATATTCTTGTACATAGGAGCAGTATTATAGTAGTTATATTCTTGTACATAGGAGCAGTATTATAGTAGTTATATTCTTGTACATAGGAGCAGTATTATAGTAGTTATATTCTTGTACATAGGAGCAGTATTATAGTAGTTATATTCTTGTACATAGGAGCAGTATTATAGTAGTTATATTCTTGTACATAGGAGCAGTATTATAGTAGTTATATTCTTGTACATAGGAGCAGTATTATAGTAGTTATATTCTTTGTCAAATTTCTTTTTATTGAGCAATAACAAAATCGGGTGGAGGGATCCGCCCCCTTACCACCTTTGCACATACAAGGTAGCAGCAACTCACATGAATGCATATACAAAGCAGATGAATGCAACATATACATGTGAACACATGACAATGTACACTGATTTTAGCATCTGGAAGTTTACAGTTCTGGTGAAAACCCGCAAATCTTTGTAAAGCTACATTATACATTGTAAGATACCACCTAGTGCTGTCAAATGAAGGACTGACTGTGCAAAAGGCGCAGAAAAAAAACTTTATTCAATAGATATCTGCTAAGTGTAGGTTGTGCAGATCATATCCGTCCCTATGTCAGCTAACTAAGAACAACCTTAGGCAGGTCTAAACCCAAACTAGGATAGGGAAGGAAGGGAGGGGGGGGGGGAGGGGGAGAATGTTGGACGGGAAAACGGGGTGTGCAGGCCCCAAATGAGGCCCTCCTGTACACGCATAATAATGACGCTTCTCGTTCAAGTATTCCGATCTAAACCTTGTACTAGCAGGCGTAATCGATGTCGATTGGCATAGCGGTGAGACCACAGGGGAACACAGGTTATGTCAGGTTATGTCAGGTTAACTTGCCCCACTAATGCTCGGTGAGTCTGCGCCACCCACTCTATTGTTACGAAATGACAACCATGGTCCCCAAACTTTCAGAAATTTCTCGTGTTGTCTGGCCTCCCACCCCGCCAGCTCCTCCAGTCTGCATAGCTGATCTACTTTCTGCTCCCAATGTGAGAGTGTCGGTGAGTCTTCGCTGAGCCATCTCTGTGGTATGAGTAGCCTTGCTGCCTGTATCAAATGCGTTGCCAAGCTCCTTTTGGAAGGTGTGAAGGTCGGTGTGGGAAGCCAGAGAAGCACCAGTTCAGGCGATAGCTGCACACAAGCATTCAGTACCTTATTTATCATAGCCGATACCCCGTCCCAATACTGGCGGAGCTTTGGACAGGACCAGAATATGTGTGTTTGTGTCCCCGACGCCTCCTTACACCTCCAGCACGTGTCAGACTGACTAAGACCTTTCACGAACAGTTGTTTGGGGGTCTGATACCACTGGGTCATCACTTTGTATGAGTGCTCTTGCACTTTCACACATCTTGAGAACCCGTGAGAATGAGCATGTATGCGTAGTATGTCCGTTTCCGAAAATTCTAAATTGAGCTCAGATGCCCAGGTTTTCAGATACTGTGGGACTCCCATAGAAGGCTGGACATTAAGAGCCAGATATAGCTTAGATATTATTTTACTAGGGGGGGATTTTAAGTGTAGCAACTTCTCAAGCCACGTTGTTTCCGGAGTGGGCACTCTAGAAGCTAATAATGGTTTGCTGACCGAGTTATATTCTATGGTATCCAGGAAGTTGCTAGAATATAAAGTGTGGTTTAGGGGGTGATGAGCAGGGAGAGCACCTGATGCCCCATCTAAGAACTCTGTGACAGTGTAGTTGCGTAGTTTATTCCACACAGGTGATACAGTGTCAGCAGAGGGCCTCACTATAAATGGGGCAAGGTCGGCCGGCATCAGCGGTGAGAGAGTATGCAACAAGCCTTTGTCCTTGTTCAGTTGTCTGATAACGGCCGCTGTGCCTTTAAGCAGCACATGTGAGTGAAGTGAGGATGAGTTCAGACCCCATAACCCCGCTCTCTGCTTTTTGTCGAGCTGGGCTATCTCAAGCTCCTCACCCAGGATATGAGACCAGGGGGCGTGGAGGTGTAGCCACCTCTTCAGGTGGATGGCCTTATAGTATAGCTGAGCGTCAGGTAGTGCCATACCTCCCTGATCCCTTCTCAGAATCAGCGTGCGATGTGCCAGTCTCGCCCCCCTCCCCCCCCAAAGAAAGGTGCTGAAGAGCCTTCTAATTTGTGTAAAGAAGGAGGAGGGAAGAAAGACAGGCAGCATCTGCATGGCGTACAGTATCTTGGGCATAATAAATGCTTTTAACAGATTTTTCCGGCCCATCCATGAAATATATGGAATTCTCAGTGTGTGCAGCTGTTGTTGTGCATCGTTCAGTAGTGCAGCAAAGTTCAGCCGGAAAAGCTCATCCATTCTACAAGGAATCTTAATTCCTAGGTAGGACAAGTGAGATGTTTGCCATATGAAAGGGGTTTTCGTTTTCAGCAGGCGGATTTGCTTGGTCGGAGCTGATACATTCATGGCCTCTGATTTTGTATAGTTTACTTTAAAATTGGACACTTGTCCATACTGCTCAAACAGGGATAACAGATGCGGGAAGGCCTCGACCGGGTTGGAGACCATGACTAGAAGGTCGTCTGCATAAGCGGCATTAAGATATTCTATGGGGCTATTCTCTAACTTGATTCCCCTGATGCCAGGATGATCTCTGATGGCCTGCAGCAAGGTTTCCATGACTAATATATACAGGGCAGGGGACAAGGGGCATCCCTGCCTCGTCCCGTTCCTAATAGGGAAGGGAGATGACAAAGTGCCATTAACTCTGATCCGGGCGCTAGGGTCACCATACAGAGACATAATAGCTCTCTGAAATTGCGCAGGGAAGCCAAACTTATGCAGGGTTTTAATCATATAAGCCCAATTCACCCGGTCAAAGGCCTTCTCCGCATCTATACCCAGCAGAACCAGGGGGAGTTGTTTTTTCTTTGCTAGCTGTATGGTGGATAGGATTCTGCAGGAGTTGTGACTGCCTTCCCTGCCAGGGACGAAGCCTGCTTGTTCAGGGTTAATGAGTTTCGGAAGAAGGGTACTGATTCTAGTGGCAAGTAATTTCGCCCAGACCTTAATGTCAACGTTCAAAAGCGAAATTGGTCTGTAGCTGCCACACAACTTAGGGTCTTTCCCGGGTTTGGGGAGAATAGTGACTGTGGCCTCCAGGGACTGTTTATGTAACTGTGAGCCACCCAGGAGCTCATTGCACCAGGCAGCAATGTGGGGAGTCAGGATTTTTGAAAATTTCTTATAGTATCCCACCGGGAAACCGTCAGGACCCGGGCTCTTCCCCATTGGCATAGAGCTTAAAACGCCCATAACTTCTCTCTCCGTTATTGGGGATAGAAGAGCTTGGGCCTCCTCTTCATTTAGAGTGGGGAGCTGTAAGCGGTGTAAGAAGTCATCAATTAGGGAAGCCCTATCTACAGTGGACCCTGCTACTTCCTCAGGGAGACCGTACAAGTCATGATAAAATTTTTGGAACTCAGTGGCTATATCTGACGTTTTGTGGACAGTGGTACCATCTCTCCTATTAATCCCTGCTATATACATTGAGTCCTTCTTCTGTTTCAGGAGAGAGGACATCAATTTCGTGCCCTTGTCCCCATGCGCGTAAAAGCGAAATTGCGAATATTGGTATGCTTTTGCATAACACACATTTAGGTGGTCTGTCAGTTGCTTACGCAGAATTGCTAGTTGATCCCTGGCCTCTAGGGCTCTAGAGCGCTTATGTACGGACTCGATATCCGCTATTTGCTTAAGGAGGGAATTTAAGTGCTCCTGTCTAGTTCTTTTAACCCTGCTGCCTAGCGCAATGAGCTCGCCTCTCATGACCTGTTTATGTGTCTCCCAGACAGTAGCCAGTGGCATCCCATCAGTAGAGTTTTCAGCAAAGAACCACGTTAGTTTCTGACTGAGGGTATCTACATCTGACTGTTTATCCAGGAGTGTCTCATTTAGACGCCATTGTTTGGTTTGTGTAGGTAGCGTAGGGAAATGAAGCGAAGTCGACACCGGGGCATGGTCTGAGACCGTTATGGGCTCAATGGTAGACTGCTCCACCCTGTCAGCACAGCTGCCCGAGATCAGGACATAATCCAGCCTCTTATGAGTATTATGCGGTGCCGAGAAGAAAGTGTAGTCTCTGTCAGCAGGGTGAAGCAACCGCCAGGAGTCCACCAAATTTACCTCCGCTAGATAGGCATTAACTCTACCTAGAGCCACCTGGGTCAATTGGGAAGAGCCATCGGACGCATCCATTATGGGGTTCAGCGTCATGTTGAGATCTCCGCCTATTAATCTAATTCCTTCAGCAAAGGAGGCAAACGTCTTTAGGGTATTGATGAGCCATTTCGTTTGACCGCGATTTGGGCAGTATAGACTAGCTAATGTCACTACCTGGGTGCCTATTGAACCCTTAACAAATACATATCGCCCTTCCGGGTCATCCTGTATACATGATAACCGGAAGGGAACTGTCTTTGATATGGCAATGCCGACTCCCCTAGCTGCACTACTGAACGTGCTGGTGAACCAATGCTGGAAATAGGACTTAGGGAGAGTAGGCACATGTGCCGACTTGAAATGCAATTCCTGTAGAAAACATATGTCAGTGCGAGATTTTTTTAACATACGAACAACCTGTGACCTCTTCTGCGGTGTATTAAAACCTCTGACATTAAGGGAAGTACACTTAATCAATGCCATGACGTATTACAAGTGTAGACCTTAGAGCTGCTAGTTGCTTAAAATCATGCGTGTGACCAGGGAAACAAAATGGAGTATCCAACTTCAAGAACAACCGGGAAGTGGAGAAAATCTCCAACATAGGGTTCGGGTGGCTTGTGCCTAGCGCGCAGCCCAGCAAAGCAAGGCAAAGCGCGAATGGCCCAAGCCAGCCAATTGTAAGGCGCTTGCACCAGGGTTGCGCCAGTAAGTTCCTGGTGAGTGCCATAATGGTCTAAGGCAAGCGGCTATACGGGGGGAGTAAGCCTGCTTGTCCTGCGAGCCATAGCAAACATAACATTAGTAACAATAAGCTGGTTCCCAGCCATTAGATGAATGGCCTGACTGAACCAGAGGCCAGTCACAGGGACTAACACTCCTTACAGCCACACCATAGCTATCATAAACATATGCAGTATAGACATGCATGCTAAACATGTGGAACCTGTGGATGTGAACAAACCACGGCAGTAGTGACGCGCCGACACAACAGTGGCTCACGGATCACCCCGTGGGGCCGTCCTGACCCAAGAGTCCACCGCCCGCGGTCCAACTGCTCAGGGCCACTCAGAACGAGCCCCTACCTATCCGACCACCGCCGGCTAACTGAGTCAGGCTACAAACAAACTGAAAAGGCTCAGACGGCCGCCACTAATACTTGCGCTCAGGGACCCGGAGATCATCTGTAACGTCCAGCAGTCCAGCAGCATTAGCTCAGTGAGCTACCG
This sequence comes from Bufo gargarizans, assembly GCF_014858855.1. NCBI lineage: Eukaryota > Metazoa > Chordata > Amphibia > Anura > Bufonidae > Bufo > Bufo gargarizans. The sequence continues at coordinate 42,026,809 of NC_058085.1, forward strand.
TCCATGAGTGAAATAGACCTCTGCAAACCGTGCGGCAGACCTCACGGCCTGTTGTTGGACTTTCTTTTAGTAGAAGCTTTAACCCACTTCTGCTCTTCTGGCAAGTCAGGCAGAGGGACTCCTGTGTCAGCCGACGGGAGCCATGATGGTATATCCAGGGGGGTCGTCTGGAGCAGAGTCCACGCCGCAGGCAAGTCCTCTTTCCCTCCGATGCGAAAGTCAGACCAAACGGGAATAGCCATTTGTAGGGCATTTTAACAGCCCTCAGATGATCCGTAAGCGGTCGTAGGATCCTTCGCTTACTCAAAGTAGAGGGTGCTAGGTCTTGAAATAAGAGGATCTTGGCTCCTTCGTAGAGCGGTTCTTTCTGTTCTCTTGCCGCTTTTAGGATCGCTGCTGTGTCCACATATCGTAGCAAACCGCAGACCACATCCCTCGGTGGGTCATTGTCCCTCGGTTTCGGCCTGAGCGCCCTGTGGATGCGCTCCACGCAGATTTCAGCTGCTCTTTCTGCACCTAGCAGGCCGGAAAAGATGGCGGATGCCGCCTCAGGCAGCGCTTCATGCAGTACCCGCTCTGGGAGACCTCGCAGCCGGATATTCTTACGTCGGCTGCGGTTCTCTTGGTCCTCTATCAGGGCGTAAGCTGTATCCAAAGAGGCAGCGAGTGCGGCACTGTTGTCGCCCAGCGTGTGAGCAAAAGTCAGGATGGCTGCCTGCGTGTGCTCCAGCTTCTCCACGCGGTGCCCGATGTGCTTCACGTCGCACTTGATTTCGGTGAGATCTTGAATCACCGGGGCTAATGCCGACGATAGGGCTTGTTGGATGAATTGGCGTGAAATAGGCGCCGAGGTGGAGGCGCGGGGTCCGGCATCCAGATCTGATGAGACGCCGTCCGCCCCCTCCGCTTCCTGTGGCCAGTCCTCCTGCTCCAGAGGCGCCATCTTGGCGGCACTCGCGGCCGGAGCCTTCTTATGTAGAAATTTGTCCATTTCTTGCGGACCGCGGTCCGATCTCAGGTGTTCAGGCGTTTCTCTGGGTATGTACCGACCCACTTTGCCCATTCTTTCAAAGCTAGGTAGCGAAATTAACTAGTTTGCTGGCTCACATGGAGAGGAGCTCTCTCACATGCGTCTGGCTTGGCCGGAAGTCAAGCTCCGCCCCCATAGTAGTTATATTCTTGTACATAGGAGCAGTATTATAGTAGTTATATTCTTGTATATAGGAGGCAGTATTATAGTAGTTATATTCTTGTACATAGGAGGCAGTATTATAGTAGTTATATTCTTGTACATAGGAGGTAGTATTATAGTAGTTATATTGTAGTACAGAGAAGGCAGTATTGGAAAGATGTAATTAGTTTCCATTATAAAATATCTATATGATGTATACACTTTTCTCTTTGTATATTGTTTGTTTATAGATTAATTTTGTTAGGGAAAAACGAGTGCATAGAATTAAAATTTAATTTCCCTTTGCTTGTTTCGTTTTACAACTTTCTGACATCTCATTTTATCTCCCCTGTAATCACACAGTGTGAAGGCTTGTTATATATACATTTTCTAAATTGTGCATCATCCAAGGTGAAGTTTTCGGCAGCCTAGAGTTTGGAAAGGAGTCTTGTAAAATCTGGTGTACCACTCTATTTATACCTGTGGGTGTCTTGGCATCGTAAGTCAGCCATTGTCATATTCCAGTTTATACCTAGTGGCCTCTTTTCTCACTCAGGGCCATTGTGTCCTCTTCATTGTCCCAGGTCCTTCATGTGTATAGCACTGGCCTATTGCCCAGAACAGTGGTCTGTGAATTTGGACGTCCGAATCACAGAGCCCCATTCTGCCAACTGCAATATCTCGCAGGCACAGTGAAAGTAATACCGGCCAAATGAAGACTTGAAGGACAGCTCATGTGAGCAGATGTCAGGGGCCCGGGAGGTCTGCACATAATGTAACAATGTTCTAGGATTCTGTGTGGACAATTCCTGCTTAAAGGGCAGTTCCTCTCTGATATCAGTGCTAATGATGTCACAATTATTGGCGCAGCTTAGGCTACTTTCACACTGGCGTTTTGGCTTTCTGTTTGTGAGATCCGTTCAGGGCTCTGACAAGCGGTCCAAAACATTCTGAATGGATAAGGATCCGCTCAGAATGCATCAGTTTGCCTCCATTCCGTCTCCATTCCGCTTTGGAGGCGGACACCAAAACGCTGCTTGCAGCGTCTAATGAAACTGAGCCAAACGGATCCGTCCTGGCACACAATGTAAGTCATTGGGGACGGATCCGTTTTCTGACACAATCTGGCACAATAGAAAATGGATCTGTCCTCCATTGACTTTCAGTAGTGTTCAAGACGGATCAGTTTTGGCAATGTTAAAGAAAATACAAACGGATGTATTATCTAAGCGGATCCGTCTGTGCAGATCCATGACGAGTGTGAAAGTAGCTTAAGTGTGTTTCTTTCATTTTTATTACATTTTCCTCCTATCATGCTGCATGAAGCGCACAGACCAGGGTGGATAAAAATCAATGATTTAAAAAAAAAAAAAAGATTTTTTTTAATTTAAATCTGATTTTTTTTTATATATAAAATGCTTTTTGAGGAAAATATATTACTATCCAAAGTTTATTCCATCATAAAATAAAGATTAGTTTTTTAATTATGTAAAATAAGGCTGTACGTGGACTCCCATATTGTTGAATGGATTAGGCAGTGGCTGAGGGACAGGCAACAGAGGGTTGTAGTCAATGGAGTATATTCAGACCAGGGTCTTGTTACCAGTGGGGTACCTCAGGGATCTGTTCTCTGACCCATATTGTTTAATATCTTTATCAGCGAAATTGCAGAAGGCCTCGATGGTAAGGTGTGTCTTTTTGCTGATGACACAAAGATTTGTAACAGGGTTGATGTTCCTGGAGGAATACACCAAATGGAAAAGGATTTAGGAAACCTAGAGGAATAGTCAGAACTCTGGCAACTAAAATTTAATGTTGATAAGTGCAAGATAATGCACCTGGGGAGTAAAAACCCAAGAGCAGAATATAAAATCAGTGATACAGTCCTAACCTCAGTATCTGAGGAAAGGGATTTAGGGGTCATTATTTCAGAAGACTTAAAGGTAGGCAGACAATGTCACAGAGCAGCAGGAAATGCTAGCAGAATGTTTGGGTGTATAGGGAGAGGAATTACCAGTAGAAAGAGGGAGGTGCTCATGCCACTCTACAGAGCACTAGTGAGACCTCATTTGGAGTATTGTGCTCAGTACTGGAGACCATATCTCCAGAAGGATAGTGATACTTTGGAGAGAGTTCAGAGAAGAGCTACTAAACTGGTACATGGATTGCAGGATAAAACTTACCAGGGAAGGTTAAAGGACCTTAACATGTATAGCTTGGAAAAAAGACGAGACAGAGGGGAGATGATAGAAACTTTTAAATACATAAAGGGAATCAACAAGGAAAAAGAGGAGAGGATATTTAAAAGAAGAAAAACTGCTACAAGAGGACATCGTTTAAAATTAGAGGGGCAAAGGTTTAAAAGTAATATCAGGAAGTATTACTTTACTGAGAGAGTAGTGGATGCATGGAATAGCCTTCCTGCAGAAGTGTTAGCTGCAAATACAGTGAAGGAGTTTAAGCATGCATGGGATAGGCATAAGGCCATCCTTCATATAGGATAGGGCCAGGGGCTATCCATAGTATTCAGTATATTGGGCAGACTAGATGGGCCAAATGGTTCTTATCTGCCGACACATTCTAGGTTTCTATATATGTGTAATTTTTTGGGTAAATAAATTCCATGAATCCATTCACAATGTCATGGTCTTCCAGAGGTTTTTGTAAGATTATTGGGCAGTTTCTTTGCCTACAAGATATTATCACAGATGCTTGGTTTACTTGTGCAGTTCTCAAAACTGAATTTGACTCAGCAGAGATCACATGCCTCTTCTTCACAGCAAAACCTTTTATAACATGAACAGAGTTGAGAAAAAGACCTTAATCCTAACTTCTACAAACCTATGAATACAGAATCAACCTAATCAAACTAATATGAAAAGTTGTTATTCTAAAAATCTTCATCTACTTGCATATTATAAGTTATACTAGCAAGAATTTGTCTTTATGTAGAAAACTATGATTTAAATCAAGCCTTACTGACTAGTGATTTAAATCGTGATTTAAATCATGATTTAAAGAGGACCTTTCACTAGTATACAAACTAAAAACTAACTCTATCTGTGGGCAGAGCGGCGCCCAGGGGTCCCCCTGCACTTACTAGTATGCCTGGGCGCCGCTCCGTTCGCCCGGTATAGGCTCCGGTGTCTCAGCTCCCTCTGTTGTACTGGACTGATTTTTTTGTAGGAGGCGTGTCCCTTGCTGCAGTGCTGGCCAATCGCAGCGCACAGCTCATAGCCAGGCTATGAGCTGTGCGCTGCGATTGGCCAGCACTGCAGCAAGGGACACGCCTCCTACAAAAAATCAGTCCAGTACAACAGAGGGAGCTGAGACACCGGAGCCTATACCGGGCGAACGGAGCGGCGCCCAGGCATACTAGTAAGTGCAGGGGGACCCCTGGGCGCCGCTCTGCCCACAGGTATAGTTAGTTTTTAGTTTGTATACTAGTGAAAGGTCCTCTTTAAATCATTTTGATTTAAATCAAATCCACCCTGGCACAGACATTTATATTATACTTGGAAGAGGTTCCTAATACCAAGAAGCCCCACTTTAGTAGAATGCCCCTCACAGTCCTAAAGCTGAAGGAGTAAATTCTGTCTGTCTTCAGATGCCACTAGGGGGAGCTCCCTACATGTGTATTTATGCTGCCATTATTATAGGTTTGACCTTATGCTCCATTAGGACTATTGGACATCATACAGTGGGTCTCTCAGTTGGGTCCTCCCCTTTGCGAGACAGAATGAAGTCCCCTTTCCTGCAGACTTGAGAGGTGATTGTGTTACATCTGAATGGTGGTCACATAATAGGCTAAATACCCGGCTTCTTGCAGCTTTCGCCAGCAAAATCGGTTGTTCGCAATACCTATGGTAACCAGATGATTGCCCTGTCACTTGCATTTTGAAATGGGTTTTCTCTGATGAGCTAGACCTACATTAAAATTGTGCAAGGCTTAACTCTCCGAGCATTCCTAGCTGGCTTCACATCTGCAATGTTTGTACTTTAGTGATTTAGGAACACAGTATGACTGTCTGATGTAGGATAACCTAACAGTCCCACTGTCCAAAAACAACCAGCAGAACAGTGAGTGCAGCTCTGGAGTATAATACAGGATGTATCTCAGGATCAGTACAGGATAAGTAATATAATGTATGTACACAGTGACTGCACCAGCAGAATAGTGAGTGCAGCTCTGGAGTATAATACAGGATGTAACTCAGGATTGGTACAGGATAAGTAATGTAATGTATGTACACAGTGACTGCACTAGTAGAATAGTGAGTGCAGCTCTGGAGTATAATACAGGATGTAACTCAGGATCAGTACTGGATAAGTAATGTATGTACACAGTGACTGCACCAGCAGAATAGTGAGTACAGCTCTGGAGTATAATACAGGATGTAACTCAGGATCAGTACAGGATAAGTAATGTATGTACACAGTGACTGCACCAGCAGAATAGTGAGTGCAGCTCTGGAGTATAATACAGGATGTAACTCAGGATCAGTGCAGGATAAGTAATGTATGTACACAGTGACTGCACCAGCAGAATAGTGAGTGCAGCTCTGGAGTATAATACAGGATATAACTCAGGATCAGTACAGGATAAGTAATGTAATGTATGTACACAGTGACTGCACCAGCAGAATAGTGAGTACAGCTCTGGAGTATAATGCAGGATGTAACTCAGGATCAGTACAGGATAAGTAATATAAGGTATGTACACAGTGACTGCACCAGCAGAATAGTGAGTGCAGCTCTGGAGTATAATACAGGATGTAACTCAGGATCAGTACAGGATAAGTAATATAATGTATGTACACAGTGACTGCACCAGCAGAATAGTGAGTGCAGCTCCGGAGTATAATACAGGATGTAACTCAGGATCAGTACAGGATAAGTAATATAATGTATGTACACAGTGACTGCACCAGCAGAATAGTGAGTGCAGCTCTGGAGTATAATACAGGATGTAACTCAGGATCAGTACAGGATAAGTAATATAATGTATGTACACCATGACTCTCTCATGATAGGTTCTGCTTGTGTATCTAAGCCTATCACAATGTATCTCTTTGCCTGCTACTATTCCAGTGAAATTACTTCTTATTTATTGATGTTCAGTCTTCATCTGACCATCGGATTGTCCGTTATTCACACAATGCCCCTGAAGGAACCGCTGCCACAAGCATGTGCCTGGCCAGAGATTCGCCCAGTAGTATGAGATACACAAGCTCAGCAGCAAACTGAGGTCTAATTGCAGAGGGAACGTCCCTGTTGTCAGCGAAGCATCCAGGACATGGATTGGACGTGTTCCATTGTGACCTCCTCGTACCCACCTGGCCACTTCTGGATCCAGCAATATATTCTGCATCTCCTAGTGACCCTCTGTGCCGAGCTGAGTGTTCATTCAATAATAGATGAAAACAAGAAAGTGGAATGGATGAATAATTCATTCTTCAGCATAAAAGGGCTGTTCTTGTCAGCGTCTTACTGCTGACTACAGGGATCGCCAGCTTCACGTTTGGCACTGACCAATAATCTGCTGGTTTCCACCATTTTTGCAGTGGAGTGGTGGCACCCCCGCCCCATGTGCTTTACCAGGACTACCGTGCTGATGAGAAGCTAAGGACTGGACTGCTACTGGGCGCACAATGGCATGATGCCATACACTATGTGATCTGAGTGCCATCGAAAAGTGGGTGATTACATGTGATTACAAGTGCCGTGGAATGGCAGATAAAAGCTTCATGCTGGGATCTGCTGACAACCTCCTATGGATGGGCACCGGCAGGACTCACTGACAGTAGTCAGGTACATGGATCATTCCCTTATTTCACACAGAAGACATCTGGTTAGTCCATTACAGTCAATTGGACAAAGGGTCCTTCTACTCGTACGATACTGACACCGGACCTCAAACCCTCACAGTCAGGGCTCATGCACAGGATCCAGAAAAAAACGGTTGATTTCTGTGTGATGTCCTTGTTGCATCCGTTTTATTTTTTACAAATCCATTGTAGCAATATCTGTCTTTGTCCTCAAAATAGACAAGAATAGGACACATTCAAATTTTTTTGTGGAACGGACATACGGAAATGGAATGCACATGGAGTCATTTCCCTTTTTTTGGGCGGACCCATTAAAGTGAATGGTTCCACATACAGGCTGCAAAAAAACCGGAACGGACATGGAAATAAAATACGGTCGTGTGCATGAGCCCTTACTCTGTTTTAGAGATCAGTGTAGTTCCCAGTGGTCAAATCCATTAACTATATGAAATAAAGGATTGTTTCTACTATACTATCTATCTCCTATTTATCTATCTATCTATCTCCTATTTATCTATCTATCTATCTATCTCATATCTATCTATTATCTATCTATATATCTTCTATCTATCTATCTATTATCTATATCTATCTCATATCTATCTATCTCATATCTATCTCATATCTATCTATCTATCTCATATCTATCATCTATCTCATATCTATCTATCTATCTATCTCATATCTATCATCTATCTCATATCTATCATCTATCTATCTCATATCTATCATCTATCTATCTCATATCTATCATCTATCTATCTCATATCTATCATCTATCTATCTCATATCTATCTATCTATCTCCTATTTATCTATCTATCTATCTCATATCTATCTATTATCTATATCTATCTCATATCTATCTATCTATCTCATATCTATCATCTATCTCATATCTATCTATCTATCTATCTCATATCTATCTATCTATCTCATATCTATCATCTATCTCATATCTATCATCTATCTCATATCTATCATCTATCTCATATCTATCATCTATCTATCTCATATCTATCATCTATCTATCTCATATCTATCATCTATCTATCTCATATCTATCATCTATCTATCTCATATCTATCTATCTATCTATCTATCTAATATCTGTCACGGGTGGAGGTGGGGGAAACCCCCAGCCGTGTGGTGCCAAGAGATGGTAGGGTTACCACTTGGCCAAACAACACAGAATTAGGGAGCAGGTCACCTCCTGTTGCGTCCCTAAGGCTGGGTTCACACTTGAGCGTTGCGCAAACGCGCGTTTTACGCGCGTTTTTGACGCGCATTTTTATGCGCGTTTTTGTAATAGTAAACGCGCGTTTGACGCGCGTTTGTGTGATTCACTACAGTGTCCTATGGCCACAAACGCCCCAAAAGTCGCTCATGTACTTTTTGGAGCGTCGGGCGTTTTACAGCGCGATCGTACGCGCTGTAAAACGCCCAAGTGTGAACCATTCCCATAGGGAATCATTGGTTTCTCCTTGTTGAGCGTTTTACAGCGCGTAGGAACGCGCTGTAAAACGCTCAGGTGTGAACCCAGCCTTACTCTGACCCTGTCTCCTACCTGCATGGGCCGACCTTGATGGTAGGAGGGCCCATACTCAGGAACCTCAGATCCCTGCTGACCCTCCGCAGATCCCTGACCTAGGAGCTGGGTGAGACGACCTACTCCTCCTTGGCACGGAGGAGTAGGAGTCTCAATAGCCAAGCAACAAAGGGAAACAGAAAACACCTTATGGCAGTGACAGGCAAACGCAATCAACACAACACTCACCTGCCACAGAACAACACAACCAGGAACCCATGTGCAGGTGCTGTTTGTTCAGGACACCAACAATGACAGCACACACAGACATCACACAGGGACCCGGACCATAAGCTGCAATGATACAGAAACCCCACACACACCTAGATAACACCGAATAACAAAGTTTTATGACCAGAAGGGAGGCCCCCACTGGTAGATGGTAATATACAGGAGGCTGCTCCAGCTATGCCTGGCTGAGAGCAACCTACTGAGCCAAGCCAGAGACAGAGGCTTTATAGGCCTAAGTGGCCACACCCACCGGTCAGAACACACCCAGTGACATCACACACACTGGGAAGAGAATTAACCCTTCCCGCACCACAGGAAAGGGAAAACACCAACTTAAAGGGGAAGTACACACAATCCAAGAAACACACAAACACACTCACCTGTTACCGCCAGCAACGGCATGCGTGCAAACATGTTCTGGGGAACAGCCAGCAGGCCGAGACCCTGCCACCACATGCACACAACAACAACGTTGCCGCGGACAACCGCAGGTGAAGGGAGGTGTCTACGTGCATACAAAACATGAACTCGTGCACAACAAACAGACAAAGGGAGTGCACACAAAAACACGTTGCCAAGGGCAACACACAAAGTGCACACTGATAAACAACACACTTATAGGAGAGGTTGCCAGGAGCAACCGCATGCCTACCGCAGCAAGCTGCCTAAACCCACTCAGGCTGCACTGCTGCCAAATACCCAATGTTGCCAGCGGCAACCACAGGTGAGGCAACATACTATAGCCCTCACCTGTGATTGACAACAACATCAAGACCGCAGGCAACTGCATGCGGCCACAAGAGTCACGACCAATGACCAAGGGTCGTGACACTCCCTCCCCTCAAAGCCCCCCCCAACCGAAAAGGGAAGCTGGTGGGACCAAACAACAGGGAGGGGGGGAGGGGCAATGCCTGATAACCACCAGTGTCTCCCTCCAGAGCTGCCGCCAACAAACCTGGACCGTACACAACAGTCCCAGGTCGCCAGCCAACAAAGCAGACTGGAAGAGAGAACAACTGGAGGCACTGCCAGACAGATGCCCGTATCTCCCCCCAGAACTGCCGCCAACAGACCTGGACCGTACACAACAGTCCCAGGTCGCCGGCCAACAAAGCAGTCCGGAGGAGGAACACTGGACACCGCGTCCAACTCAGGAGGACGTCCCTACTCCAGGTCGCTGCCAGCAGACACTCCCCAACCAGCACACCTGCCGGAACACCAAAGGAATGCTGCCAGCAGACGACCAGAGATAGGAACCCTGAGAGGGACGAGGGGTTACCAACACGGACACGGTTAGCAAGGTGGCGGGGAAAAGCCACCAACCGCGCCGTTAACGGTGAACCCCATAACGCTCTCCCTCCGGAGAACGCGCATGCACCCCAACGGCCTATGGCGATGCATGCTTCACCCTCTTTCGAGGGAGACCAGGTGAGGAGCCATTCTGGTCATACTGTCACGGCTGGATCTCCCCCCAACTGCATGCGGCCACAAGAGTCACGACCAATGACCAAGGGTCGTGACAATATCTATCTATCTATCTATCTATCTATCTCATATCTATCTATCTATCTATCTATCTATCTATCTATCTATCTATCTATCTATCTATCATCTATCTATCTATCTACCTATCTATCTCATATCTATCTATCTCATATCTATCTATCTATCTATCTATCTATCTATCATTTATCTCTATCTATCTATCTCATATCTATCTATCTATCTATCTCTCTCCTATCTATCTATCTCATATCTATCTATCATCTATCTATCTATCTACCTATCTCATATCTATCTATCTATCTATCTATCTATCTATCTATCTATCTATCTATCTATCATCTATCTCTCTCTATCTATCTATCTATCTATCTATCTATCTCATATCTATCTTTCTCATATCTATCTATCTATCTATCTATCCCATATCTATCTATCTATCTCATATCTATCTATCTATCTATCTATCTATCTATCTCATATCTATATATCTATCTTTCTCATATCTATCTATCTATCTATCTATCTCATATCTATCTACTATCTATCTATCTATCTATCTATCTACTATCTATCTATCTTCTATCTATCTATCTATCTATCTATCTCATATCTATCTATCTATCTATCTATCTATCTATCTCATATCTATATATCTATCTTTCTCATATCTATCTATCTATCTATCTATCTATCTATCTCATATCTATCTACTATCTATCTATCTATCTATCTATCTACTATCTATCAATCTCATATCTATCTATCTATCTATCTACTATCTATCTATCTTCTATCTATCTATCTATCTATCTATCTATCTCATATCTATCTATCTATCTATCTATCTATCTCATATCTATATATCTATCTTTCTCATATCTATCTATCTATCTATCTATCTATCTCATATCTATCTACTATCTATCTATCTATCTATCTATCTACTATCTATCAATCTCATATCTATCTATCTATCTATCTATCTCATATCTATCTATCTATCTATCTATCTATCTATCTATCTCATATTGAATTTGAATCAATTCAATAAAGCTTTATTGGCACGTCTAAGTAAAATAATTAATAAGTATTGTAGAGGGGGGTTTGATGTGGGAATTAAAGGGGGTGGATGTTGGGTTACAGGGGCAGTATGGGGGTATAATAGTCCATGGTGTCTCATCTCAGTTGGTGACAGGTGGAGACATATTGGGCAGCGATCTCCATAGTGGACTCCTCTTGCCCCAGTAGGATGTGGAGTTTCCTCTGCTCATCTATGGAGGTGAAATCTGGGATGTGAGTGGAGAGTCTCTGGAAGTAAGCGGTCCTCACAGGTGAGTATTTGCTTCAGTGTAGCAGGAAGTGGGCCTCATCCTCCAGGGCTGGCACAGTCTGCTCTCCCGCGGCTTGTATGTCTGCCTGTGCCGCCCCATCTCTATCTCCAGGCTGTGGGCGCTCAGTCTGTACAGGGTCAGGGTCTGTCTGTGTTTCGGGTTGGGTATCCTCTCCAGGTAGGGTGCCATGGTGTAGTCCCTATGCAGTGATTGGTAAATGGTAAGTTTCTGGGAGGTGTTTATTTCGCTTCTCCATTCCTCTATGTATCGCTCTTTGCAGCTCTCTATGACCCCCTTTATGTGTGCTTTGTTCAGGGCATGTTGGGGGTTTTGGCTGGGCAGACAGCTGACACTAGGCAGACAGCTGACACTCAGTTGGAGGGCGCAGGGTTTGCTCTGGGCCCTGTGGCTCAGTCAGGCTTGGTGGTGGTAAGAGCCGGGGCTGCTGTCCTGTAAGTGCGCCCAGAATGATATTGCCCTCTTCTGCTTGGTGAGCCATAGTGGAAACCTGCCCAGCTCTGCCCGGCACGCCATGTTGGAGGTGCTGCGACTTGGAGGAGGTATTTGCAGAACTCTAGATGGAAGGTCTCTGTTGGGCTGGAATCCCACTTTGACTGGTCTGGGTAGGTGGCCGGGCCCCACACCTCATTGCCATAGAGCAGGATCAGGGCAATGACTCCATCAAATATTTTCAGACAGACCCTCACTGGTGGTTTGAGGTGGTACAGTTGTCTTCTGATGGCATAGAAGGTTCTGCAGGCTTTTCCTTTCAGTGTTTCTATTGCTGATTTGAAGCTCCCTGATTGGTTAAGCTCCAGCCCCAGGTCGGTGTTGCTGTTGGTTTTCTCCAGTGTGGAGTCATTTAATGTGAACAAAGGAATGGGGGCTTTATTCTGGCTCTTCCTCTGGAACATCATGACTTTGGTCTTCTTAGGATTAATGGGTAGTGCCCATGTGGTGTTGAATTTTTCCAGTACTGCCAGGCTGTCTTGCAGGCCTCTCTTTGTCGGTGTACAGCAGGAACTTCACCTTGCGGGGGAGGCCTGGTGCTGAGGAGGCCTCCAGAGCTGCAGCCAGTTCATTGATATAGATATTAAACAGTGTTGGGCTCAGGCTGCAGCCCGGTCTGACCCCTCGGGCCTCGGAAATAAGCCGTCCTCTTTCCGTTCACATTCATGCTGCATTGGTTCCTGGTGTATGTATGAGCTCTTGATGGCATCAAACGTTCTCCCTCCTATTCCGCTCTCCAGAAGTTTCAGGAACAGGCCGGGGTGCCAAATATCTCATATCTATCATCTATCTCATATCTTTCTAATATCTATCTTTCCCATATCTATCTATCGTATCTATCTCATATTTATCTTTCTATATATCTTTTAATCTCATATCTATCTATTTATCTCATATCTAATATCCATCTATTAATCTCTATCATTTACAGTGCTGCCCATAATTATTCATACCCGTGGCAAATTTTGACTTAAAGTTACTTTTATTCAACCAGCAAGTAATTTTTTGATGGGAAATGACATAGGTGTCTCCCAAAAAATAATAAGACGATGTACAAGAGGCATTATTGTGGGGAAAAAACATTTCTCAGCTTTTATTTACATTTGAGCAAAAAGTGTCCAGTCCAAAATTATTCATCCCTTTCTCAATAATCAATAGAAAAGCCCTTATTGGCTATTACAGCAATCAAACGCTTCCTATAATTGCAGACCAGCTTTTTGTCTCCACAGGTATTTTTGCCCATTCATCTTTAGCAATGAGCTCCAAATCTTTCAGGTTGGAAGGTCTTCTTGCCATCACCCTGATCTTTAGCTCCCTCCACAGATTCTCAATTGGATTCAAGTCTGGACTCGGGCTGGGCCTCTCCAAAACGTTAATGTTGTTGTCTGCTAACCATTTCTTCACCACTTTTGCTGGGTGTTTTGGGTCATTGTCCTGCTGAAATGTCCACTGGTGCCCAAGGCCAAGTTTCTCTGCAGACTGCCTGATGTTGTCGTTGAGAATCCCCATGTATTGCTCTTTTTTCATGGTGCCGTTTACTGTGATTAGGTTCCCTGGTCCATTGGCTGAAAAACACCCCCAAAGCATTAGGTTCCCACCACCATGTTTGACAGTGGGGATGGTGTTCTTTGGGTTGAAGGCTTCTCCTTTTTTACGCCAAATGAAGGAAACATCATTGTGACCAAACAATTCAAATTTTGTTTCATCTGACCATAACACAGAAGACCAGAAGTCTTCTTCTTTGTCCAGATGAGCTTTTGCAAAGGCCAAGCGAGCTTTTGTGTGCCTTATCTGGAGAAGTGGCGTCCTACTTGGTCTGCAGTGTCCGTTGGATTGTCTGCCTTGAGACATTGCCACCAGCAGAGCCCAGATTCACCAGGATAGACTTGGTGGCGATCCTTGGATTCTTTTTCACCTCTCTAACTATCCTCCTGGCCAGCACAGGTGTCACTTTCGGCTTCCGACCACGTCCTTTGAGATTCTCCACAGTGCGGAACATCTTGTATTTTTTTAATAATACTTTGCACTGTAGCCACTGGAACTTGAAAACATTTAGAAATGGCCTTGTAGCCCTTTCCTGACTTGTGGTCCTCACTGAGCTCCTTTGTCTTAGCCATGACTGTCCACAAACCAACTGCAGAAAGCTGCTGTTTTTCACCTGTTGAGTTGAGTAAAACAGCTGTTCCCAATTGATCAGGGTAATTAGGATGCTTTAGAACAGCTTGGACTATTGGGAATGGTATAGCACTTTTGATTTCCCCACAGACTGTGACAGTTTGTGAAGGGTATGAATAATTTTGACTGGACACTTTTTGCTCAAATGTAAATAAAAGCACAATAATGCCTCTTGTACATCGTCTTATTATCTTTTGGGAGACACCTATGTCATTTCCCATCAAAAAAATTACTTGCTGGTTGAATAAAAGTAACTTTAAGTCAAAATTTGCCAGGGGTATGAATACTTATGGGCAGCACTGTGTGTCTATCTCTCTCATATCTGTTTTTCTCTACCTCCTCTATTTATCTATCTTCCATCCATCTATGTATCTGATATCTATCTACAGCAGGCATCCTCAACCTGCGGCCCTCCAGCTGTTGTAAAACTACAACTCCCACAATGCCCTCCTGTAGGCTGATACCTGTAGGCTGTTCAGGCATGCTGGGAGTTGTAGTTTTGCAATAGCTGGAGGGCCGCAGTTTAAGGATGCCTGATCTACAGTATCTATCTCTTCCTTATCTATCTCAGGGATGCTCAACCTGCGGCCCTTCAGCTGTTATAAAACTGCAACTCCCATCATGCCCTGCTGTAGGTTAATAGCTGTAGGCTGTCCGAAAATGCTGGGAGTTGTAGTTTTGCAACAGCTGGAGGGCCGCAGGTTGAGCATGCCTGATCTATCTAATAGTAACTGCAGCTGAAGCAGTAGAATAGGGCACCCATCCTGTCGGGATGCCAGTGGGTGATCCCTCAGCCTGTGAGATCACACCGGAGATGGCGGCATCAGCACCGTGATTGACCGGTAAGTACTCACTAAGGCCCCACACACACACGACCATATTTCTGGTTCGCATCCAATCTGCATGTTTGTGGAGCAGATGCAGACGTATTCATTTTAATGGGCTGCATAAAATGCGGACAGAACCGCGTGTGCTTTCCACATCCGTATGTCCGTTCTGCTGTCCCACAAAAATATATAGAAGATGTCCAATTCTTTTCTGTGTACAGGAATAGGTATTTTATCATAGGCCGCAGAATGCATATGGCCCGTATCCTTGTTGTGCAGATCCGCATTTTGCGGACTGCGAAATGGATATGATCATGTGCATGGCGTCCAAATGGTCTTTATTCTACAGGACAGAAGATAGATATGAGATAGACGATAGATAGATGATTAGGTAGGTATAAGATGGATAGATAGATGATATGAAATAGCTAATTCTCAGCCATTGTCCTCCTCCTCCTCACATCATTTGTCACTCTATCGCCACCTTGCACACAACCCATTGAACACAGGAAGGACTACAATTCCCGGCGTGCCGTGCGGCCCCCAGTCCCCGCGCAGGCGCACTCCCCTCCTGCTGCCTGGGCTGCAGTGTAATAGCAGCTGCTGAGAATGTGAGAGCAGAGCTGATGAGCGCAGAGAGGGGAGGACCGGGCACAGCTTGGAGCATGCAATAGATATCCGAGGGGGCTAACAGGCGGCACCCCTCTCTCCTGGACACCTACAGCACCACCCATGGATGCCCTGTGCCCGCTGGCACCCCCTGTGCACTGGAGGATGCTGTGCGCCGCAGCCCCCCTATAACAGGGGACATGTAATGTGCTGCTGACACTGGGGGGAGGGTCTATTTATTTATTTATTTTCTGCATCATCCAATATACGGAAAACTGCAAGAAATAATCATCTCTGTCTGTGTAATATACGGAGTATCTGCCGCCCGGCGCCAGGATGAAGAAGCAATTCAACCGGATGAGGCAGCTGGCCAACCAGACGGTGGGCAGGTAAGACCCCAGCCCCTGTCACCTCACAGGCTGACCCCCATTCATCCATCCCTCCATGCCCCAGTGAGGGTGGCAGCCCCCCCACCCTTAACCCCTGCAGTGCTGACTGGGAGGACCCAGGCATCCCACAGCCCAGAGTATGGTACATGTCTGCTGTCTGTTCTACCTGTGTCTCCTGTCTGTCTGCTCTCATCTGTCATCCAATATCTCCTATCTATCTAATTATACCTATACCTCATATGTGTCCGCTATCTATCTATCTATCCACCCTCTATCTATCTATCTAGCTATTAATTTATTTATCTCATATCTGTCTGTCTGTCATGCCTCCGGGGTGCTGCTCATGGTTGGGTGCACCTGCCCGCCCTGTATTGCTGGGTGTGTATCCTGCTCGTTATACTGCAGGATCTGACACTTCCATGAAGGGCTTGGCCGCGCTGCTGATACATAATGCATTGTATAGGATGTAAGTTCAGTAAATTGTATCTCTGTGTATTATCTGCATATTCTACATTTCCCATTGGCGTTCAGCTTCCCCCCCCCCCCCCCTCCTGCAGGTCATGGAGAGTCGTCTCGCTCCCATTTTCTGGATCTTTAAAAGCAGTAAACCTGCGGGCTGTGCGCTCACCATATGCTGTGTCCTGCAGCACAGGCTGCACCTCATGGGTTTGGTGACCATTGTACTCCATTGTTCATCATTGCACGACGTATTGGTATTTGATATGAGGGCAGCAATTCCATAACCTCTGATACACTGAGACTGTCCTCCCTGATCCACCAGGTCCTACAATCAGGCCTGGATACCACCCAGCACAATATGGCTGCCACCACTGTGAGATACACCTTATATACCAGTAGCTGAGCCTGATGTGTCCCCTATATATTCTACTACATATGGCACTTGCTAATGCCCCCGCTACAACCAGCGCCCCAGATCTATTGTGTGTTCTACCGGCATCTTCAGGTTGTGAGATTCAAAGCAGTGACACACTGACACTTGGGGTACAGGATAATGACACTGACACTTGGGGTACAGGATAATGACACGCTGACACTTGGGGTACAGGATAATGACACACTGACACTTGGGGTACAGGATAATGACACTGACACTTGGGGTACAGGATAATGACACTGACACTTGGGGTACAGGATAATGACACTGACACTTGGGGTACAGGATAATGACACTGACACTCGGGGTACAGGATAATGACACCCTGACACTTGGGGTACAGGATAATGACACTGACACCCGGGGTACGGGATAATGACACTGACACTTGGGGTACAGGATAATGACACGCTGACACTCGGGGTACAGGATAATGACACGCTGACACTTGGGGTACAGGATACTGACACTTGGGGTACAGGATAATGACACTGACACTTGGGGTACGGGATAATGACACTGACACTTGGGGTACGGGATAATGACACTGACACTTGGGGTACGGGATAATGACACTGACACTTGGGGTACGGGATAATGACACTGACACTTGGGGTACGGGATAATGACACTGACACTTGGGGTACAGGATAATGACACTGACACTTGGGGTACGGGATAATGACACTGACACTTGGGGTACAGGATACTGACACTCGGGGTACGGGATAATGACACTGACACTTGGGGTACAGGATAATGACACTGACACTTGGGGTACGGGATAATGACACTGACACTTGGGGTACAGGATACTGACACTTGGGGTACGGGATAATGACACTGACACTTGGGGTACAGGATAATGACACTGACACTTGGGGTACGGGATAATGACACTGACACTTGGGGTACAGGATAATGACAGAACCAGGGACGATGATGTTTTCGCAGCCTGGCCCTGTCAATAAATGTAAGTAGAGTGCGGCAGTTGCAGAGAGAGCAGAGCCTCTAGGTGTAATGGTAACGCCCCCGTTGCTCCTAGAGGCTCATTTGCATATATCAAAGCGTTATGTTTCTCAGCAATGTGAACACATATGAACATGGGACCAGCACAGATGCCTGAAAGATAAAAGACTGATGCTATATTTAAGCGGAACCTCATTATTAAAGGGGCTGTCTGGGCTTTTCATGCTGATGGCCTAAGCTTAGGATAGGTCATCAATATATGATTGACAGAGTCCTACACCTGGCGCCCCCTCCAATCAGCTGTTTGAAGAGGCTGCGGAGCTCCCTGAGTGCTGCTGCTTCCTCACAGCACTCCATACACAGCGCCGTCCACTGTACAGTGACCATGCTTGGTATTGCAGCTCAAACCCATTCACTTGAATGAGACTGAGCTATGCCTAGTCCATGTGACCGATGAGCGTGACGTCACTGCCTAGTAAGAGCCTGCAGCACTCATTGGAGCTTCATGTCCTCTTCACACCGCTGATCGGAGGGGGTACGGAGCATTGGACCAACATCGATTAGATACAGGTGACCTTTCCTGTGGATAGGTCATCAGTATCACAATCCCAGAGACGCCTTTAAGATCCTAAAATCCAGAACATTCTCATCTAGAATTTCTGCTAATCCAGTATTCATAAAAAATAGTCCCATATAGTGTGAGAAATGAAAGGTCTATTCTTGGTGGTATAACGTCAGGATGACTGGGTCATGGATGGCACCATTGTCTCTCTGGGCAAGTATTGCCATCCGTTATCAGCCTCCTGTTATCTTGCCGGATTGTCAGACGCTTCCTGTATTACGCCGGGGCCGCGGCCGGCATGTACGAGTTCGGGAATGTTTCTGTAGTAAGACTGGGTCACGTGGAGATTTTGCAATATTATGTGTGCAATGCCGTCCCTTCAGGAGCTGGGGAATAGGATCCTCCAGAGGTAAATCTGTGCCAGATTTGTTTAGCAGGGGAAAGGTTAGGAGTGTGGAAGTGGTTCAGTAACATTTCCATCCTGTGGACCTCGTACAACTCCTCCTGGAAGTAATTACACAGCAAGTTCTTCCTCGTAAGACGTGGGCATGTACAGGCGACCGGCACTGCTAAGTCATCACTCCCATGAATCGGGAAATGTTCTGGAAGACTACAGCATGGACAACCTACCGACACTCGGGGTACAGGATAATGACACTGACACTAGGGGTACAGGATAATGACACTGACACTTGGGGTACAGGATAATGACACACTGACACTTGGGGTACAGGATAATGACACTGACACTTGGGGTACAGGATAATGACACACTGACACTTGGGGTACAGGATAATGACACACTGACACTTGGGGTACAGGATAATGACACACTGACACTTGGGGTACAGGATAATGACACTGACACTTGGGGTACAGGATAATGACACTGACACTTGGGGTACAGAATAATGACACTGACACTCGGGGTACAGGATAATGACACTGACACTCGGGGTACAGGATAATGACACTGACACTCGGGGTACAGGATAATGACACTGACACTCGGGGTACAGGATAATGACACTGACACTTGGGGTACAGGATAATGACGCTGACACTTGGGGTACAGGATAAGGACGCTGACACTTGGGGTACAGGATAAGGACGCTGACACTTGGGGTACAGGATAATGACACTGACACTTGGGGTACAGGATATTAACGCTGACACTTGGGGTACAGGATAATGACACTGACACTTGGGGTACAGGATAATGACACTTGACACTTGGGGTACAGGATAATGACACTGACACTCGGGGTACAGGATAATGACACTGACACTTGGGGTACAGGATAATGACACTAACACTTGGGGTACAGGATAATGACACTGACACTTGGGGTACAGGATAATGACACACTGACACTTGGGGTACAGGATAATGACACGCTGACACTCGGGGTACAGGATAATGACACGCTGACACTCGGGGTACAGGATAATGACACGCTGACGCTTGGGGTACAGGATAATGACACGCTGACGCTTGGGGTACAGGATAATGACACTGACACTTGGGGTACAGGATAATGACACACTGACACTCGGGGTATGGGATAATGACACACTGACACTCGGGGTACAGGATAATGACGCTGACACTTGGGGTACAGGATAATGACACAGTGACACTTGGGGTACAGGATAATGACACACTGACACTTGGGGTACAGGATAATGACACGCTGACACTCGGGGTACAGGATAATGACACTGACACTTGGGGTACAGGATAATGACACTGACACTTGGGGTACAGGATAATGACACTGACACTTGGGGTACAGGATAATGACACACTGACACTTGGGGTACAGGATAATGACACTGACACTTGGGGTACAGGATAATGACACAGTGACACTTGGGGTACAGGATAATGACACGCTGACCCTTGGGGTACAGGATACTGACACTTGGGGTACAGGATAATGACACACTGACACTTGGGGTACAGGATAATGACACACTGACACTTGGGGTACAGGATACTGACACTTGGGGTACAGGATAATGACACACTGACACTTGGGGTACAGGATAATGACACTGACACTTGGGGTACAGGATAATGACACACTGACACTTGGGGTACAGGATAATGACACTGACACTTGGGGTACAGGATAATGACACAGTGACACTTGGGGTACAGGATAATGACACGCTGACCCTCGGGGTGCATACATGGAGCAGGGTTCACACTTGGATGTGCTGCGGATGGTCTCTGCTCGCTCCGTGTTATGTCGCTGGCTGAGCTTCCTCTGCTCTTCATGTTCGCACCACATCTTTCAGTTCAGTATGTTGTTCAGCAGGAAAAGAGGAAGGAGCATAAATCATGTCTTCAGTCCTGCTAGAACCCTGGCCAAAAATATCAAGAAAAGGAAAATCCCCATTTATTTCTTGTTTTTATGTGTTTAATATGTGTTTCTTCTGTTTGTTGTCTTTCAATATTAACCCAGTCATTTCCAGGAGACGCCTCCTTTTTTTTCTGGCGTATCCGTTACAGTATTATCTTTTTCTGATCCTGAGTTACATCCTGTATTATACACCAGAGCTACACTCACTGTTTTGCAGAATAGTGAGTGCAGCTCTGGAGTATAATACAGGATGTAAATCAGGATCAGTACAGGATAAGTAATGTAATGTATGTACACAGTGACTCCACCAGCAGAATAGTGAGTGCAGCTCTGGAGTATAATACAGGATGTAACTCAGGATCAGTACAGGATAAGTAATGTAATGTATGTACACAGTGACTGCACCAGCAGAATAGTGAGTGCAGCTCTGGAGTATAATACAGGATGTAACTCAGGATCAGTACAGGATAAGTAATGTATGCACACAGTGACTCCACCAGCAGAATAGTGAGTGCAGCTCTGGGGTATAATACAGGATGTAGCTCAGGATCAGTACAGGATAAGTAATGTAATGTAATGTACACAGTGACTCCACCAGCAGAATAGTGAGTGCAGCTCTGGAGTATAATACAGGATGTAACTCAGGATCAGTAATGTATGTACACAGTGACTGCACCAGCAGAATAGTGAGTGCAGCTCTGGAGTATAATACAGGATGTAACTCAGGATCAGTACAGGATAATAATGTAATGTATGTACACAGTGACTGCACCAGTAGAATAGTGAGTGCAGCTCTGGAGTATAATACAGGATGTAACTCAGGATCAGTGCAGGATCAGTAATGTAATGTATGTACACAGTGACTCCACCAGCAGAATAGTAAGTGCAGCTCTGGAGTATAATACAGGAGGTAACTCAGGATCAGTACAGGATAAGTAATGTAATGTATGTACACAGTGACTGCACCAGCAGAATAGTGAGTGCAGCTCTGGAGTATAATACAGGATGTAACTCAGGATCAGTACAGGATAATAATGTA
This sequence comes from Bufo gargarizans, assembly GCF_014858855.1. Classification (NCBI taxonomy): domain Eukaryota; kingdom Metazoa; phylum Chordata; class Amphibia; order Anura; family Bufonidae; genus Bufo; species Bufo gargarizans. The sequence goes on from NC_058085.1 coordinate 42,048,807, forward strand.
ATGTATGTACACAGTGACTGCACCAGTAGAATAGTGAGTGCAGCTCTGGAGTATAATACAGGATGTAACTCAGGATCAGTGCAGGATCAGTAATGTAATGTATGTACACAGTGACTCCACCAGCAGAATAGTAAGTGCAGCTCTGGAGTATAATACAGGAGGTAACTCAGGATCAGTACAGGATAAGTAATGTAATGTATGTACACAGTGACTGCACCAGCAGAATAGTGAGTGCAGCTCTGGAGTATAATACAGGATATAACTCAGGATCAGTACAGGATAAGTAATGTAATGTGTGTACACAGTGACTGCACCAGCAGAATAGTGAGTGCAGCTCTGGAGTATAATACAGGATATAACTCAGGATCAGTACAGGATAAGTAATGTAATGTATGTACACAGTGACTGCACCAGCAGAATAGTGAGTGCAGCTCTGGAGTATAATACAGGATATAACTAAGTGATTTTCCTAGTCTACGACGTAAAGTCATAGTTTTATTAAGACACGGAGGCGAATATTGCTTTCTCTTCCTTTACTGATCACCATAGCAGCAAGGAGAAACAAAAAACAAATGCAAATGGTCACCATAGTAACCCATATGTCCCACCCCTACAGCCCCAATATAAGGCTGCGTCCAAGGTGGTACTTCCTCTTTCTCTGCGAACCAGTCCATAAAAACCGATGAACAACAACTCAGGAACAGTCCAAGAACAATCCGCGCCAACGAAACCCTCAGAATCCAAGCAGGAACTCTCCAGCGACAGGGTCCACATCAGGAGACGGACTGGAACCAACATCCAAGACTCTCAGCAAATCCAACGTGGAAGAAGCAGGAGCCGGAAGAAACAACCCCATCCAGAACAGGAGCAATCAAAGGCAGGAAGACTCAACCTGAAAGAACAAGAGAAATAAACTCCGATAAAGCGAGGTCATGGCCCAGCCAAAACCCATCTCCAGCGGACACCTGAGGTCCAGGCCGATGGTAAGCATACATACAAGCATGAGCACATAATGGCGAACAACTGAACCCTCCCAGCGTAATAACAGTCCCAAACCGGCCTACCCACTAAATAGAGCTAAGCGGCCAAACACACCCCCATACTACCAGAGCCCAGGGGAGGGAAGGGAGGGCAATATTCGCCTCCGTGTCTTAATAAAACTATGACTTTACGTCGTAGACTAGGAAAATCACTTAGTTTTACATCAGACACGGAGGCTTCATATTGCTAGTTCAAAGCTGGTTAACCAAAGGATCAAACAAATGAGGAGGAGGACGGAAATAATACTCACGGAAAGTGGAGGCACTCGACCAGTCCGCCAATCGCAGGATGTCCTCCAGGCGAGCACCCGAGACCGCCAAGGAGGTAGACGCCGCCCCGCGCGCCGAATGAGCTGTAAACACCGAAGTGTCCACACCGGCAAGAGCCATAACCCATTTCAACCAACGGGCCAAGGTGGGGCTAGTCACCGGGCCGAACGGGTGACGGATGGAGAGAAACAACTGCGGCAAGGCCGGAGACCTGTGAGGACGAGTCCTGGCCTCGTACTCTTTCAAACAAGCCACCGGACACAAGGCCGGGGAAGCCGGAAAGCTGGGGTACGAAACGACCCGGATGTTCGTCTTCGTGCGTCTCGAAATGTTAAATGACACGCCCTCCGGGGTGAAGGACCTGGCGTCGTGGTCCAGAGCCCGCACATCGGAAACTCTTTTACAAGAAATTAAGCAAAAGAGAGTGAGCAACTTCGCGGAAAGCTGACGTAAGGAAAGGTCAGCATTGGTAGGCCAAGAGGACAAAAAGGTAAGCACCAGGGAAACATCCCAAGTGGAAGAAAACCTCGGGCGGGGAGGCCGAGATAGGCGCGCGCCTCGGAGGAGGCGCGAAACGGAAGGATGCTGTCCTGCCGGAACGCCGTCAAACCCTAGATGTGACGAAGAAATCGCCGAACGAAAAAGGTTGATCGTTCTGTAAGCCTTACCCCCTTCAAAAAGAGAGGTGAGGAATTGAAGCAAATGAGCTACAGGAGCTGAAACGGGATCCAGGTCCCGTTCCAGGCACCAGCCAGCCCAAGTTCGCCAGGCCGCCCGATAAGATTTTCGGGTGCCGGGAGCCCAAGCGTCGTCCAAGAGGCGCCTAGCTGCCTCCGAAATTCCGTCGACCGCTCCTGGAGTCCTGAGAGCCGGCAGGCCATCAAACGTAGGGATCCGTCCAGGAGCAGGGGGTGGGGAGTCCCCTGAGGGCAGCGCAGGAGAGAGGTCGGGTTCGGCAGAAGGACTGGAATGTCCACCAGAAGTTCCAGGAGAGACGGGAACCATACCTGAGAGTCCCAGAACGGGACTATCGCCACCAACTCCGCCCGATGGCGACGCACTTGGAGAAGCATCCGAGGAATCATCATGAATGGGGGAAACGCATAGAGAAGGCCGGAGGACCAGTCCTGCAGAAACGCGTCCGCCGCCATCGCCTCCGGATCCGGGCGCCAGCTGTAGAACCGAGGGAGGTGAGAGTTGAGCCGGGAGGCGAACAAGTCCACGGAAAAGGGTCCCCATCTGGATGACACCTCCGAGAAAATCGACGGGTCCAACTGCCAGTCGCTGCCGTCCGTAAGATGGCGGGAACTCCAATCCGCCCGCACGTTGTGAAGTCCCGGCAGGTACTCGGCTTGCACCATGATGTCCCTGGAGAGACAATACGCCCAAAAATCCTTCGCCAACCCCGCCAGGGTAGCAGACTGGGTTCCGCCCAAACGGTTGATGTAGCGAACCGCTGAAATATTGTCCATCCGGAGACGGATACATGCATTGGCCAAACCGTTGGTAAAACTCTTGACGGCCAAAGAGCCGGCCAGCAACTCTAAGGCATTGATGTGCAAGCGCGTCTCGACCTGCGACCAAGGTCCCCCGGTGGAGACCCCGTCGCAGTGCGCTCCCCAGCCCTGAAGGCTCGCATCCGATTCGATGGTGAATTCCGGCTGGAAGCCAAAGATCGCCCTGCCGTTCCAAGCTTCCAGATTGGCGATCCACCAACGGATCTCTTCTTTGGCCTCCGAATCCAATTCCACCATGTCCGCAAAGGAGGCCCCCGAGCGGAGGTGCGCAATCTTCAAGCGCTGAAGGGCCCGGTAATGCAACGGCGCCGGGAAGACCGCCTGTATGGAGGATGCTAGCAGGCCGATGATGCGGGCTAGATGACGCAGGGACAGGTGGGCACTGGTCAACGCCCGTCGCAGTTCCTTGCGAATGGACCGTAACTTGTCCCCCGGTAGGCTGAGGGATTCCGAGATCGAGTCCACTGTGAATCCGAGGAAGTCTAACCTCTGGGAGGGAGTGAGCCAAGACTTCTCCAGGTTGAGCAGGAAGCCGAGCGACTCCAGGAGATCCGACGTCCAACGGAGGTGTTGCAGCAGCGAGGATCTGGATTGATGCATCAGGAGGATGTCGTCCAGATAAATTATGAGGCGCACCCCGCGACTCCTCAGCCAGGCCATGACCGGACGCAGGAGCTTGGTGAAACACCACGGAGCCGACGACAAGCCGAATGGAAGGCATGTGAATCTCCAAACCTCGCCCCTCCAGAGGAAGCGAAGGAGATCCCTGGAGTGGGGGGCCACCGAAACCGTCAGGTACGCGTCCTTCAGATCCAGCTTCACGAGCCAATCCCCGGGGGAGAGGAGGTCCCGAAGTAGATGGATGCCCTCCATCTTGAAATGTCGGTACCGCACGATGCTGTTTAGCGCGCGGAGATTGATGACGGGACGCATCTGCCCCCCTTTCTTCTGGACCAAGAAAATGTTGCTTATCACCCCCCTTGAGTGGCCGTGAGCTCTCTCTATGGCCCCCTTGAGGAAAAGGGAAACGAGCTCCTCGTCCACCCGAGCGGAGTCCGATCCCCTCCGAAGAGAGGCCGGCGGGAGTTGCACTGAGCAAGGGGTGTCTATGAGCTCTATGGAGAAGCCCCTGACCGTCATCAGAACCCACGGGTCTGATGTGATTAGTTCCCAAGCGGGTAAAAAATGCCGAAGCCTGCCCCCTACATAAGGTACCGAAGAATCCCCGTCCGGGGTCTGACTTACCGGATGACTTGCGGGGAGCCGTGTTTCCTCGGAAGGAACGGGAGCGCCATTGTCCCCCTCTGGATGGGAAGAACGTCTGGGAAGACCGCTGGTCTTGAAACGCAGCTCGCTGGGAGAAGGAGCCTCTGGATACACCCCTGCCTCGGGTGCTGGAGCGGCCGGACAGACGGCCCCTGTTGCTGCCGGCCCTGTGAGAGACCCGGCCCTGGAAGACTTTGCGCATAGTGGCCTGCGCCTTGTCCAGAGCGGAAAACGTGCCGACGAAGCGGCTGAGGTCCTTTATAAAGGAGTCCCCAAAAAGCAGGCCTTCCGCCTCTTTGCCCGTCTCCGTCTGGGCGAGATTAATGAGCTTGGGGTCTATCCTAAGCAGGATGGCCTTGCGCCTTTCCACAGATAGGGACGCATTGGTTCCCCCGGCGATGCAAATCGCCCGCTGGGCCCAGCCCGTGAGCTCCTCAGGGTCAATGTGGGAACCCTCCTGTCTGGCGGACTCCGCCAACTCCATAATTTTTGCCAGTGGACCGAAAATATCCAGGAGCTTGTCCTGGCAGCCTCTAAGGGCCGAATCCAAGCCCTTCTTGGCATTCCACCCCGACTTAGACAAAAATTGGGTCATCTTTGGGTCCACGACGGGCGTGTCGCAGACTTTATGGGGTATAATGGGCCGAGGGCACTCAGCCCGTAGTTTACTGCGCGCCTCCTTGGACAGAGGACGGCGGGCCCAATGCTCCAGGTAGCTGCTAATCTGGGACTCAGGGAGCCACTCCGCCGATCTGGGATGGTGGAGGGCCTCAGGATCAAACATGGGAGCCCCGGAGGAATCCAAAGGGAAATTGTCAGCAGAGGCAGCGGAGGAATCCTTAGTTAAAGGCATAGCAGGGGGAGTGGCAATGGGGTCGGACCCCCGAGGGGAGTCATCCTCCTCAGAAAAATCAGTAGCCTCTGCTGGATCCTCCGGGCCCGAACCCAGATCCGAGTCAGAGACGGCATCCGCTAGGGCTCTAGCGTGCTTCCACACCCGCGATTTATCAGCCTGGCGGGGACAAGCTCTCTTACGCGACCTCAGCGCGTCGTCTGGGGTGGTCATCAACACACCGGTCATTGTCTCCTGTCCAACAGGAGGTTCAGCAGCAAACGAGTGCTGTGCAGTCTCAGGGGGAGCAAGTCTGGCCCCAGCTAGGGGGTGTGCAGACAGGGCCTGGGAGATGGTCTGGGACAAAACAGTGGACATGGAACCCATAGCCTGTAGGATTGCATCAGACACAGAGCGCTGGATGAGCTGCGCCTGTGAGTCTGAGCCAGGGAGACTAACATTGCCAGGGAGGGGGGCGGAGGGGGATTGGGCAGAGGGGTCCATGCTGGCCAAGCAAAATCGAGACAGGGTACCTGTAGGAGGAGGGCTGGGAGGAGAGCCGGAGGCAAAAGGAAAGCAGCGCTAGATAACTGAGGGGTTAATCACCCCAGGAGCGAGAGGAAGCGAGCGCAGCACAGGAGAACCGGCAGCAGGCACGCAGGAGATCGGAGGAAGCGAGATCTCGCGGGAACGGGAACCAAAATGGCCGCCGGATCTCGCGAGATCTCGCTCCAGCCAGCCAGAGAGCGCGAAAGCGGGGAGAAAAAAGGCGCCGATCCGCGCGGCAGACGCGCGCAAGACGGGGGGCGTGGCCCAGCACAGGGGAGGCAAGATGGCGGTAAGGCCAGCGATCCTGCCCGGCGCTAAAAGGGGGGGCCCCAAGTAAAAGTCCCAAGGGGAGAAGAGAGGGAACGAGCGGAGGGGGTCCCAGGGAAAAACGCTGCGCGCGATAAGGCCCCAGTGCTACTGGGGCAGGCAGAGGCTGCCCAGACAGGGGAAAACTAAGGGGCAAGGAACAAGATAAAAAATATATCACTGTCCAAACGTAACCACCTAAAGGGAGGAAAACAAGCCCCAGGGGATAAAAATAACCCGGGGAATAGACCGAATTAAACACTTAGGGAATAACAGTCAGCAGATAAAATTAACATGTCACTTATCTGGTGAGCAGCAAGAAAGAGGAAGTACCACCTTGGACGCAGCCTTATATTGGGGCTGTAGGGGTGGGACATATGGGTTACTATGGTGACCATTTGCATTTGTTTTTTGTTTCTCCTTGCTGCTATGGTGATCAGTAAAGGAAGAGAAAGCAATATGAAGCCTCCGTGTCTGATGTAAAACTCGGGATCAGTACAGGATAAGTAATATAATGTATGTACACAGTGACTGCACCAGCAGAATAGTGAGTGCAGCTCTGGAGTATAATACAGGATGTAACTCAGGATCAGTACAGGATAAGTAATGTAATGTCTGTACACAGTGACTGCACCAGCAGAATAGTGAGTGCAGCTCTGGAGTATAATACAGGATGTAACTCAGGATCAGTACAGGATAAGTAATGTAATGTCTGTACAAAATTTCTATAAAAATGTCACCATTTTTTTTTTCTCTATATAAACCGGAAGTTGTTGCCTATGGTTTGGCACATCCTTTATATGACCTTTAGATGACAACTACTTAGATGAGCTGCAGTTCAGTATCAGGATTGAACAGGAGCCAGATGGGAAAATTCAGGACCCAAATTAATGTTTTCTGCCTTTTAAAGCGTAGTAAGCTGTTCCATGTTTGAAGCCTCTTGTTTGTGCCCCTGGCATATGAGAAGCACCATGTTGATTTAATTAGCATAATGATGCATATTCAATCTTAATTTATGAATGATGATGAGCCGGTTTCCTTGGAGCGTTCATTCACACTGGACGAGCCGTCACTCATAGAAGACGTGTTCAGTTGAGTTTACCTTCCACCCACTGACCCCCTTTCTGGTAAATCCTTTGACAAGGGGTCCTGAAGTGCTGATTTACATTCACATCCAGAGCTGTATTCGTAATGCTGCTCCCTTCATGTTATCTCTTCACGTCACTGCTACTCCGTTTGCTCAGTGTCTGTCTGGAGCGCCGATCTCATACCTTTGACTGTCCGTGAGACTCTGTAGGCAATTCTCACCCCTAAAATCTGCTGACATCAGTATATTGATGACGTAGAGAACAGAGTAAACGGACCTCGGGGGATGTTGATGTAACTTGCATGATCGGGAAATCAGAATTTTTATTTTCCAGCTCCATAATTCCAAGTGCCGGGATGCAGTTCCTTCATATCCTGAGTCCTCCTTGCGCTTGATGATTCCCAGCCCCTCCCCTTTGTTCTGAGTGACAGGTGTAGCTTCCAATCAGGAGGCTGCTAGAGCCGTCAGGTATGTTGCCGCCGCTCTCCTCCTCACCTGTATATTGGGCATGGCATATAGCAGTATTGTGTATGAAGTATATGGCAGTGTTATTTGTTCACTGTATGGTACTATTGTTTTGCCACTATATAGCAGTATTATGTCATCAGTGTTTTTACACTATTACGTGTTTACCATACAGGAGTTTTATGTATGCCCCAAAGAGCAGTATTATCTAGCCACTCTTGCGTGTCTACGGTATGGAACCTTGTATTCACACATTTAGTTCTCTTACACACGACTGTTTGGCTTTTTCAGTATTTTGCGGTCCGCAAAAAATACAGATGACGTCCGTGTGCATTCAGTTTTTTGCGGTACGGAAAAGCTGGCCCCCTAATAGAACAGTACTATCTAGGGCTGCAACGATTAATCGATGTAATCGATTATATTCGATAACTGGATTCGTTGTCGACGAATCCAGTTATCGAATAATCGCTGATTCGTTGCTATGCGGGCGGGCGGTCACTGCATCTTTATTTTATCTTTTTACAATGACGCTCCTGTGTATAGCACTGCTATGGGGGGGGGGTTGTGTATGGCACTGCTATGGGAAGGGGGATCTGTGCACTGTTATGCCCATAACAGTGCACATATCCCCCTCTCCATAACAGCGCCACCCACAGATCCCCCTCTCCATAACTGCGCCACCCACAGATCCCCCTCTCCATAACTACGCCACCCACAGATCCCCCTCTCCATAACTACGCCACCCACAGATCCCCCTCTCCATAACTACGCCGTCCACAGATCCCCCTCTCCATAACTACGCCGTCCACAGATCCCCCTCTCCATAACTACGCCGTCCACAGATCCCCCTCTCCATAACTACGCCGTCCACAGATCCCCCTCTCCATAACTACGCCGTCCACAGATCCCCCTCTCCATAACTACGCCGTCCACAGATCCCCCTCTCCATAACTACGCCGTCCACAGATCCCCCTCTCCATAACTACGCCGTCCACAGATCCCCCTCTCCATAACTACGCCGTCCACAGATCCCCCTCTCCATAACTACGCCGTCCACAGATCCCCCTCTCCATAACTACGCCGTCCACAGATCCCCCTCTCCATAACTACGCCGTCCACAGATCCCCCTCTCCATAACTACGCCGTCCACAGATCCCCCTCTCCATAACTACGCCGTCCACAGATCCCCCTCTCCATAACTACGCCGTCCACAGATCCCCCTCTCCATAACTACGCCGTCCACAGATCCCCCTCTCCATAACTACGCCGTCCACAGATCCCCCTCTCCATAACTACGCCGTCCACAGATCCCCCTCTCCATAACTACGCCGTCCACAGATCCCCCTCTCCATAACTACGCCGTCCACAGATCCCCCTCTCCATAACTACGCCGTCCACAGATCCCCCTCTCCATAACTACGCCGTCCACAGATCCCCCTCTCCATAACTACGCCGTCCACAGATCCCCCTCTCCATAACTACGCCGTCCACAGATCCCCCATAATAGTGTCGTCCACAATTTGTTTTCATATGGCCTTTGAACATAATTTTTCAAGTAAGATCATATACACCTCTCTGTTTTGTTATTTTGTCGTTTTTCCCGATTAATCATAGAAATTAATCGGCAACTAATCGATTATTCAAATAATCGTTAGCTGCAGCCCTAGTACTATCCTTGTCTGTTATGCGGACAATAATAGGACATGTTCTATCTTTGAACGGAATGAAAATACGGAAACACAAGGCATACGGAGTACCTTCCGTTTTTTATTTTTGCGGATCCATTGAAATGAATGATTCCATGTACAGAAAGCAAAAAACGGAACGGAAACGGAAAAAAAAACGTGCAAGAGGCCTTTAGGGTCCATTCACACGTCTGTAGATTGGGTCCGGATCCGTTCCAGTTGCGGAACGAATCCGAACCCATTCATTCTCTATGGGGCCGGAAGAGATACGGAGAGCGGCTCCGGTCTTCCAGTCCGCGGCTTCCCCAAAAAAATATACCATGTTCTATTCTTGTCCGCAATTGCAGACAAGAATAGGCAGTTCTATGGGGGTGCCAGCCGGGTGTATTGCGGACCCGCAGTAAACTACGGGCGTGTGAATGGACCCTTAACTGTATGTGGTCAGTATCTCCGTTCTGTAAACGACCTAAGATTAATAACCTCCATAATTCATACTTCTCGTCTGCAAGACTTTTCTCGAGCTGCACCTACTCTCTGGAATACTCTGCCCCGGAATACTAGGTCAATCCACAACTTCTCCATCTTCAAACGTGCCTTAAAAACACATATTTTCCGGCAGGCTTATCAAGCTACCTAAACTGACTGTTCCCCGACTAAACCTTCCCCCCACCAACTCCTCTGGCCTAAACTCAATCCTCTAGTAGTCCCAGCAGATCCTCCGGCACCACTCCTGTCAGTTCAATAATGGCTCAAATCCTACTTATCACAATCAACCACCTTACGTGTCACCCCCAATTCCTCATAGATTGTAAGCTCTTGCGAGCAGGGCCCTGACTCCTAGTGTCTCAGTTGCATATCAGCCAGTTAGTTTTGTTTTGTACATGAACCCTCTGAATTTGTGAAGCGCTGCAGAATATGGTGGCGCTATATAAATACATTTTATTATTATTATTATTGTCTGGCACTGTTATATATTCATCATATAGGAGTTTTAGATTAGCATTGTATGACAGTATTATCTAGCCACTTTAATATTTTCACTGTATGTTCACCCTATTTTCACACATCATGGATATATGTGATCAGTGTGTGATGCTGTTAAGCATGCCCTGTGCAGGCAGTTTTATGCAAACACTATATGGCAGCATAATATAGCCCATTGTTATGTGTTCACTTTATAGTACTTTTATTTTAACACTATTTTTCAGTATTATGTGATCAGTGTGTAGTGTCCCACTATGTAAATGTGGGCACTACACAAGGGTCAATTGGACCACGTTGTTCTCCACCTCCTGTGGAACAGGGCCATTGTATTTAATGTGATGTTTTATGTGATTTTTTATTTTTTTTTCCTGTGTATCTCTTGTATCAGGCCTGTTAGGGTGTAGTTCCTCCTCCTAGACAGTAGAGGGAGCTAGGGAACCCATAATATATATAGTCAGGTCCTGTTCAGGGAAAAGGCTGTGTATAGAGTCAAAAGTGAGTTTGTACTTTAGCTAGGCAGCAGCTGAAGTGGAGCTTCTGACATGCAGCTAGATAGCTCAGGCTACTAGCTTGCCACCAGGAGAAGGGTTTACCTCCTGAGAGAAACCTGAAGTTCCTACAAAGTACAGTGCAGAGCAAAAGTGTTTCCAGCCGAACCAGAGAGCTGAAGGGCAGAAGGATATATTTAATGCAATGATATATATACCTGAGGAAGTTTTCCCTAACCAAGGATAAAGCCAGCATTAGGGCATACGGGCCTTGGGATAAAGACAGACAGGATTCTGAGGAAAAGTGCAGCCTGATCTGTAAGTGTTGAACCCTCTGAGTATCTTGCAAGAACATTGTGCCTGCCAATTGATGTAAAACCTGCTTGTGACTACCTCTTGCATATGGAACTTTGACCAAAGACTGTATATCGGGGGTCGGCAACCCCCGGCACGCATGCCCGGCATGGCACGCGAGTCTGTCTCTGCTGGCACGTGTGAGCGGCTGTCAATTACGTGATTCGCCCACCCACCTCTGACATTGCCGCATTTCATTGGCTTGCAAAGGCGCGCTGAGGAGGCTCTCAGCGGTCTGCCCGATCTCCCGCCTGCAGTGCCTGGCGGTTCCCTCGTACAGCAGCAGAAATTGTTCCCTGCCCAGTTTCATCAGGAGCCAGAGCGCAGTGGAGAGAGCTGAATAATCACCCTGCAGGTTTACAGTATGTGCCCCATGCTTTCTGCATGCTGTCTGTATGCTGACCAATTTTACTTTGTGTTCCATGCTGTATGCAGGGCCGGCGCTTCCATAGAGGCAAGGGGGGCAATTGCCCCCGAGTCCTTAGGGACCCCCAGCGCCGGCCCGCAATACTATTCTAGAATTCTTTCTGACCTGGCAGCGCTGCTAAGTTTCCTAGCTGAGCATGGAGTCCCGGGCGGCGCGCGGTCCGGACTAATGGAGAGGAGGGGGCCCCCTGATGGCGGCCGCTCTGAGCCCCGCTCTGCCTGCCTCTTAAAATATATATGTATCACCCCCCTGCACCTCTGAATGATTTTATCCCGGTGGGAGGTGCAGGGGGGGTGTTGCGGGCGATGCGGGAGGCGGGCGGTGCAGCAGGCCTCCCACCGAATAATCGTTGGCTTCTAGTGGGTATACCAGGGTGTCAGCACATTGCTGACACCCTGGTATAAACGGCTGACATCTGTGAATGGATGTCAGCCGTTTAACCCTTTCCATACAGCGGTCCGTACGGACCGCTGTATGGAAAGAGTTAACAGTAAGATGTGGCTCCCTCCCTCTCCCATCGGGGGGCTGCTGTGCCTTTGCAGCCCCCCGATGGGAGAGGGAGAGAGCTCCCCGACAGCCCCCCGACAGCCCCGTCCTTACCCTTCCCCGTCTGCGCAGTTCTGACCACTACTGAGCAGACGGGGAAGGTTCCCATGACAACAGGACGCCGTCTCATGCATCCTGCTGTCCATGGTGCTGAACAGATCTGTGCTGAAGGCAGAGATCTGTTCAGACAAAGTGGTAAGTAAAATACAGTACAGTACAATATATATTGTACAGTACTGTATTATACAGACATCAGACCCACTGGATCTTCAAGAACCAAGTGGGTCTGGGTAAAAAAAAAAGTCAAAAAAGTGAAAAAGAAGTAAAAATGAAAAAACACATTTATCACTGATTAAAAATGAAAAAAATAAAATTCCCTACACATGTTTGGTATCGCCGCGTCCGTAACGACCTGATCTATAAAACGGTCATGTTACTTTCCCCGCACGGTGAACGCCATAAAAAAAAAAAATCCGGAAAAATGCAAGTGTACTGAAAGCATTTGAAGACGGATCCATCTTCAAAATGCTTTCAGTGTTACTATGGCAGCCAGGACGCTATTAAAGTCCTGGTTGCCATAGTAGGAGCGGGGGAGCGGTATACTTACAGTCCGTGCGGCTCCCGGGGCGCTCCAGAGTGACGTCAGAGCGCCCCATGCGCATGGATGACGTGCCATGCGATCACGTCATCCATGCGCCTGGGGCGCCCTGACGTCACTCTGGAGCGCCCCGGGAGCCGCACGGATGGTAAGTATGCTGCTCCCCCGCTCCCCGCTACACTTTACCATGGCTGCCGGGACTTTAGCGTCCCGGCAGCCATGGTAACCATTGAGAAAAAGCTAAACGTTGCATCCGGCAATGCACCGAAACTACGTTTAGCTTAAGGCCGGATCCGGATCAATGCCTTTCAATGGGCATTAATTCCAGATCCGGCCTTGCGGCAAGTCTTCAGGATTTTTGGCCGGAGCAAAAAGCGCAGCATGCTGCGGTATTTTCTCCGGCCAAAAAAACGTTCCGTTCCGGAACTGAAGACATCCTGATGCATCCTGAACGGATTTCACTCCATTCAGAATGCATTAGGATAAAACTTTTCAGGATTCTTCCGGCATAGAGCCCCGACGACGGAACTCTATGCCGGAAGAAAAGAACGCAGGTGTGAAAGAGCCCCTAGTAACTACCCCGTTGACCTCACCATTCGCCTCACCCTGCAGGGCTGCGTACTGCAAGTGTATGGCACTTTTATGTGTTCACCATATTATCTTTCTATGCAAGAACTATATGCAGTGCTCCAAGCCATAAAAAATACCTAGGAAAGATTGGCTCCTAAACTGAAAAATTTAGTCACCAAATAAAAAAAATATAAAAAAACAAGTTACAGTAGTGAGCCAGCCCTACATACAGTATACTGCCTGACAGCACTACTAAACATAGAGGAGAATACAGCACCACATACCTCTACCAGCCAATGACCTCTCCTGTGATGTAGATGTTCTCCTCCGTTTGACCCAGACCACCATGACACATTCTTTCAGCCTCGTCTCGTGTCTGCAGTATTTGTTACCCAGACATGTTAGATTTCTCAATGTTTCCATCAACCTCCCCATCCTTTTTAACACAAACTCCCCATCCTGGTGTCCCAACAATGTCATCCTGCTGCCACTCACAATACTGTGCCCACTATGCTCCCCAATGCCCCCAAATAGTTTACTGCTGGACAAATAGTGAACCCAGTAGAAATAATGTCCTTTTAGTGCCTCCAGCAATTATAATGCCCCCAAAGAGTGTCCCCCAGTAATAATAATGGCCCCTAAAATGCCCCCAGTAATCATAGTAAAACCCTACATTGTGCTTCCAGCAATAATGAATCTGTAATGTCCCCAAAAATAATGTCCCCTAATATGCCACCGTAATAGAAATGCCCCTACAGTGCCTACAACATTAATATCCCATATTTTACCCCCTGTAAAAATGCTCATATAGCGCCCCCAATATTAATAATGTCTCCTATAGTGCCCCCAGTAATAATGCCCCTGCACAAAAAAATGCCCCCAGTACCTTCAATAATGTCCTATATAGTTCCCTCATATTAAAACATGCCCCAGTACTGCCCCTTATAGTACCTCAGTATTAAAAGTCCCCAGTGCCACCAGTAATGCCCCTTATGCTGTCCCCAGTATTAGAATATCACTTAGAATGCCCATAATAATGCTGCCAGTAATGTCCCTCACAGTGCCTCTCCAGTAGTAGTGTCCCCCACAGTACCTCCCCAGTAGTAATATTCCCACACAGTGCCCCTCCAGTAGTAGTGTCCTCCTCAGTGCTTCCCCAGTAGTAATGTCCCTCACAGTGCCCCTCGTGTAGTAATGTCCCCCACAGTGCCTCTCCAGTAGTAGTGTCCCCCACAGTGTCTTCTTAGTAGTAATGTCCCTCCACAGTGCCCCTCCAGTAGTAGTGTCCCCCACAATACATCCCCAGTAGTAATGTTCCCCACAATGCCCCTCCTATAGTATTTACCCTACAGTGACTCTCTAGTAGTAATTTTCCTCACAGTGCCTGTCCAGTACTAGTGTCCCCCACAGTGCCTCTCCGATAGTAATGTCCCCCACAGTCCCCCAACAATAGTAATTTTCCCTGCACTGTTCAGCGACGTTCACAATGCAGGGCGCAACCTTTTCTGGTTTACGGCCAGACGCACGTATGTCACTGCGCTGTGTCCCAGCAAAGGCGAAAGCAATGGCGTCATCACGCCTGCCTGAGCTGGGATTTACTACCTGATAGGTCTGGGGATCAGCGGGAGCAGGGAACTGTCGGAACTATCGGCAGGTCGTCTAGTCGCCTTTTGCAAATTCTAAGTCGCATCTGGAGCACTGTATGTGGCAGTAGTATCTAGCCACTGTTATGTGTTTACTGTATGGTACTATTATTTTAAAGGGTTTCTACCACTTAGGTGTCACATATTTAGCTGTCAGACACTAGCGATCCGCTAGTGTCTGCTCTGGCCAACCATCCTAATATAATTGCTTTTGGGGCGCTGGTTTGGCTAAAAAAACTACTTTTATTAATATGCTAATGAGCCTCTAGGTGCTATGGGGGCGTCATTAGCACCTAGAGGCTCCGTCTACCTTCAGAAACTGCCGCCGCCGAGCGCGTCCCTCCAGCCCGCCCATCTCCTCCTGAATGCGATCGTATGTATTCTGCGCATGCGCAGTGAATGTCTGACCGCTTCCTTGCTCAGACATCTCCACTGCGCCTGCGCGATGACGCCATAGTGCTCCGAGGAACAGGCGCAGTGGAGATGTCTGAGCAGGGAAGCTGTCAGACATTCACTGCGCATGCGCAGAATACAGGCGCTCACAAGGAGGATCGCATTCAGGAGGAGATGGGCGGGCTGGAGGGACGCGCTGGGCGGCGGCAGTTTCTGAAGGTAGACGGAGCCTCTAGGTGCTAATGACGCCCCCATAGCACCTAGAGGCTCATTAGCATATTAATAAAAGTAGTTTTTTTAGCCAAACCAGCGCCCCAAAAGCAATTATATTAGGATGGTTGGCCAGAGCAGACACTAGCGGATCGCTAGTGTCTGACAGCTAAATATGTGACACCTAAGTGGTAGAAACCCTTTAACACTGTATGGCAATATTATGTGGTCAGTGTGTACACCATATAGCACTCATAGGTAGGCACTATATGGTGGGATTATTTAGGCCCTGGTATGTGTTCACTGTATGATATACATATGTTTTTCCTTTTCGCCTGTATTATGGGGGCAGTGTGTTACTGTGTTACACTGCTATGCGGTAACCATATTGCACTGTCAGCGTGGTAGTATTATGTAGGCACTGTATAGATTGCTGATGGAGCAGTATTACTCGCTATTTTCTTGGCTCAGGGTCTCTACCCATCTGTTCCCTCGGTCCTCTAGAGCCACTGATCCCACCCATACAGAAGTAGATGAGGGTCTCATGGCTTTAGTACCAGACCCACCAAGACTGTTAAAAGATGGAATTTACCACTGGCCTAGAAGTGTCCCAGAACATGACCATAATTGCTCCTATCGAGTGCACTCAGCGCTTCTTCTTTGAGCTCGGGATTCTTTGTCCAGGAAGATTTTTTTTTTTTTTTTTTTTTTTGTTCTGAAATTTCTGTACAGTCATTTCAGCATCAACTGCATAGATGGGAGAGCGACTGCACCTCGGGGAACATCCGAGTCCGAAATGATCAGGAGACAGCTCTGATTTTACTCTGCGACAGGGAGGGGGCATCATACAGCCGCTGGGATGATGGGAGTAACAGCAGTTTGAGGCGATGTGGACAATCCGACATGGTGAAGATCTGCCCGGCTCAGTCATACATGTGTCTACATATACCATGCGTGTACGCTGCTCCATGCTCGGTGTGGGCACCTGCGTATTCCCAGGGATACTGTGCTGCTGAATCAGCTGTATGATCCTGTCTGCTTAGCTCTGTATCTAATCTTATCCTGTGTGATGCTGTCTGCTGAGCTGCTGTATCTAATACTAACGTGTGTGATACTGTCTGCTGAGCCACTGTATCTAATCCTAACATGTGTGATACTTTGCTGCTGAATCAGTGTATCTAATCCTATCATGTGTGATACAGTCTGCTGAGCTGTGTATCTAATCCTGCCATGTGTGATACAGCCTGCTGAGCTGTGTATCTAATCCCATCATTTGTGATACAGCCTGCTGAGCTGTGTATCTAATCCTATCATGTGTGATACTGTCTGCTGAGCTGTGTATCTAATCCTATCATGTGTGATACTGTCTGCTGAGCTGTGTATCTAATCCCATCATGTGTGATACTGTCTGCTGAGCTGTGTATCTAATCCTAACATGTGTGATACTTTGCTGCTGAATCAGTGTATCTAATCCTATCATGTGTGATACTGTCTGCTGAGCTGTGTATCTAATCCTATCATGTGTGATACTGTCTGCTGAGCTGTGTATCTAATCCTATCATGTGTGATGCTGTCTGCTAAGCTGTGTATCTAATCCTATCATGTGTGATACTACCTGCTGAGCTGTGTATCTAATCCCATCATGTGTGATACTGTCTGCTGAGCTGTGTATCTAATCCTAACATGTGTGATACTTTGCTGCTGAATCAGTGTATCTAATCCTATCATGTGTGATGCTGTCTACTGAGCTGTGTATCTAATCCTATCATGTGTGATGCTGTCTACTGAGCTGTGTATCTAATCCTATCATGTGCGATACTGTCTGCTGAGCTGTGTATCTAATCCTATCATGTGTGATACTGCCTGCTAAGCTGTGTATCCAAGCATATCATGTGTGATACTGTCTGCTGAGCTGTGTATCTAATCTTCTCATGTGTGATCCTGTCTGCTAAGCTGTGTATCTAATCCTATCATGTGTGATACTGTCTGCTGAGCTTCCATATCTAAATCATATGTGAGAGTGTGCTGCTGTATCTAAGTCAGTCATGTGTGATACTGTGCTGCTGCACCAAGTATCTAAGCTTATCATACTTGACATTATACAGCTCCGCTTATGTATCTAAGCTTGTGCACTGGTGTATCTAAGCTTCTCATTTGTGATGCTGTCTGTTGAGCCTATCTTATGGGTATGTTCACAGGCTGAATTTTGCGGTTTTGCATGTTGAATGCAGCGTTCAGTGGGACTAATCTGTGGGTGGGCGCCCAATGGCGCCTGCGCGGAGACAATGCCAAGAAAGGACCTGTCCTCAGTCCATCCGCTAATTGGGCAAATATAGAGAAATTAAAGGGCAGCCCCATCTATCTTCACACCTTGATGTCTTCAAGAACCGGAGCGTACAGGGTCGGATGGTGCCCGTTGTGGCGGTGACCGATAAGTCGTGTACCCGTACACATTACAGTCTAATCTTCCACTGATCTTGTACATCGGCTTCTAGGTGTAGATTTCAGTAGCAGCAGGAGACTATAGTAGCAGATGTCCTCCATAACGCAAGATACCATAACGCCCCTCCTTTTCCATGATATTGTGCCAAATGCTGACATATTGCACTAAATAGATTCAATACCAGCGGCGCATAGAGCTCGGGATCAGGACCACAATCCTCAAGGTATACGTCCCTCACCCACATAAAAAATAATGTATATACAGATATATATCGTTATCCTGTTATACCACAACTAAATATTACCAAGAGTGCCTGAATAATACCACCATACAGTTACTGAATAAACACCGCTACTGTGCAGACCAGTATTATCGGTGATGCCACTTTACAAGGCCCAAATAATACCACCACATCTTGACCTCCCCCGTTACCAGCACATAGTGATCTCTGATCAAAGTTGTTCTCTTTCCCATCTGGCTCAGACCACCATGACCACTTCTCCCAGACGCAACTTGACTCGGCAGAGTATTTTGAGATATTCTTGGCTCCTAGTTTTGCCAGTATCCTCCCTGTATTTTCCAGCCTACACAACCCCCATTCCTGATGATACTTCCATTTCTGTGTTACTAATTGTAAAGCTATAAGGGCCGCTTCACACGAGCGGATGCCGTGCGTGCCATCCGCTCCGTGAAAGAGTGCCAAGACCCGCTGCAGACTGCAGAGGCACGGAGCGGTAACATGACTGTTAATGCTCCGTGCCTCTCTGTGATCTCTTTACTACGAAATCACAGTTGTCACTGTGATTTCGTAGTAAAGAGATCACAGAGAGGCACGGAGCATTAACAGTCATGTTACCGCTCCGTGCCTCTGCAGTCTGCAGCGGGTCTTGGCACTCTTTCACGGAGCGGATGCCACGCACGGCATCCGCTCGTGTGAAGCGGCCCTAAGAGTGCCTTAAAGGGTTTCTATCAAAAATTCTGTTATGTAGCTGACTGACAGTAGTGATGTGCTAATGTCAGCAGTACATAACAGCCGTTCTCCTAAAATACACACTTTTAAAATATTCTGTTGAGCCTCTAGGTGCTATGAGGGCGTTGATTCAGCACGAGGCTCGATCTACTAACCATTTATCCTGCCCAGGTCCTCCGTTTAGCCCGGAGTGACGTCCGAGTTAGCTGGATCGCTGAAGAAATCCCGCGCCTGCGCTGTCCACTTCTGTATTCGGCGCAGGCGCCACTTCCGGTATAGCATTCTGCCCAGGTATAGGAATCTGGCAGAACACCGGCTTCCTCACTGTAACGTAGTCGGCGCAGGCGCAGTGAGGAAGCTGGCACCAGGAGCGCATCCTTCACTCACTGTGCCTGCACCGAATACAGAAGTGGACGGCGCAGGCGCAGGATTTCTTCAGCGATCCATCTAACTCGGACGTCACTCAAGAGGAGCAGGGCAAGCTAAACGGAGGACCTGGGTGGGATAAATGGTTAGTAGACAGAGCCTCTAGGTGCTGAATAAACGCCCTCATAGCACCTAGAGGCTCATTAGCATATTATGAAAGTGTGTTTTTTTTAGGAGAATGGCTGCAGGGACAAAAGTATAAAAAACATACTGTGCATCACTAATGTCAGCTGCATAACAGTATTTCTAATGATAGAAACCCTTTAAATATAGCTATTCACCCCTAAAAAAAGTGCCCCCTCATATGTTAGTGTCTCCTCGTCTTTTATAGTACCCCCTAATATGGTATAATGCCTCCTCATATATTATAGTGCCCCCTCATGTATTATAACACCCCTCTCATACTTGATAGTGCCCTCTCATCTCTTATAGAACCCCCCTCATATGTTATTGTGCCTCATCATACCTTATAGTGCCCCCCTCATATATTTTAGTGCCCCCTAATACTTTATTGTACCCTCTCATACTCTATAGTGCCCCCTCATACTTTATTGTACCCCCTCATATATTTTAGTGCCCCCTCATACTTTATTGTGCCCCCCTCATACTTTATTGTGCCCCCCTCATACTTCTTTACAGTCAGGTCCATAAATATTGGGACATGGACACGATTCTAGCATTTTTGGCTCTATACACCACCACAATGGATCTGAAATGAAACAAACAAGATGTGCTTTACCTGCAGACTGTCAGCTGTAATTTGAGGGTATTTACATCCACATCAGGTGAACGGTGTAGGAATTACAACAGTTTGCATATATGCCTCCCACTTGTTAAGGGACTAAAAGTAATGGGACAATTGGCTTCTCAGCTGTTCCATGGCCAGGTGTGTGTTATTCCCTCATTATCCCAATTACAGTGAGCAGATAAAAGGTCCAGAGTTAATTTCATGTCTGCTATTTGCATTTGGGATCTGTTGCTGTCAACTCTTAAGATGAGATCGAAAGAGCTGTCACTAATCAGTGAAGCAAGCCATCATTAGGCTGAAAAACACAACAAAACCCATCAGAGAGATAAAAAAAAAAAAAGAAGGAATGCATCGGTGAGCTCAGCAACACCAAAAGACCCGGAAGACCACGGAAAACAACTGTGGTGGATGACCGAAGAATTCTTTCCCTGGTGAAGAAAACACCCTTCACAACAGTTGGCCAGATCAAGAACACTCTCCAGGAGGTAGGTGTATCTGTGTCAAAGTCAACAATCAAGAGAAGACTTAATCAGAGTGAATACAGAGGGTTCACCACAAGATGTAAACCATTGGTGAGCCTCAAAAACAGGAAGGCCAGATTAGAGTTTGCCAAACGACATCTAAAAAAACCTTCACAGTTCTGGAGACAGATGAGACCAAGATCAACTTGTACCAGAGTGATGGGAAGAGAAGAGTATGGAGAAGGAAAGGAACTGCTCATGATCCTAAGCATACCACCTCATCAGTGAAGCATGGTGGTGGTAGTGTCATGGCGTGGGCATGTATGGCTGCCAATGGAACTGGTTCTCTTGTATTTATTGATGATGTGACTGCTGACTCATTGGACGGCGCTTCACAGTTCAGATGGACAATGACCCAAAGCATACTGCAAAAGCAACCAAAGAGTTTTTTAAGGGAAAGAAGTGGAATGTTCTGTAATGGCCAAGTCAATCACCGGACCTGAATCCGACTGAGCATGCATTTCACTTGTTGAAGACAAAACTGAAGGGAAAATGCCCCAAGAACAAGCAGGAACTGAAGACAGTTGCAGTAGAGGCCTGGCAGAGCATCACCAGGGATGAAACCCAGCGTCTGGTGATGTCTATGCGTTCCAGACTTCAGGCTGTAATTGACTGCAAAAGATTTTCAACAAAGTATTAAAAAGTGAAAGTTTGATTTAGGATTATTATTCTGTCCCATTACTTTTGGCCCCATAACAAGTGGGAGGCACATATGCAAACTGTTGTAATTCCTGCACCGTTCACCTGATTTGGATGTAAATACCCTCAAATTAAGGCCCCATGCACACGGCCGTGTTTCACAGCCGCGTGCGGGCCGTGGAACCGCGGCCTGGATCCCTCCTGAGAGCAGGAGCGCACGGCGTCGCTGGTTGCTATGACGCCGTGCGCTCCCTGCTGCCGCAGCAATACAGTAATACACTGGTATGATCTATACCAGTGTATTACTGTACTGTGCCGGAAGCAGGGAGCGTACGGCGTCATAGCAACCAGCGACGCCGTGCGCTCCTGCTCTCAGGGGGGATCCAGGCCGCGGTTCCACGGCCCGCACACGGCTGTGAAACACGGCCGTGTGCATGGGGCCTAAAGCTGACAGTCTGCAGGTAAAGCACATCTTCTTTTTTTCATGTCAAATCCATTATGGTGATGTATAGAGCCAAAAATGCTAGAATTGTCGGTGTCCCAATATTTATGGACCTGACTGTATACGCCCTTATCCTTTTATAGTGCCCCCTCATACTTTATTGTACTCCCTCATACTTTTTTAGAGACCAAACCGAAAATATTAAATCTTTTAGCGCCTTACCCTGATCCCATGATGATTGGCGCGGTTGAGGCCTGTTCCACCTGTCCAAGTAATATCATTGTGTCCTAAGCGCTATTCTGCAGACTCCTAGGCAGCAGGCCTTATTCAGCCTATTGCCCCTAGAGAATGGTAGCTTGAGTAGTGTATGACTCCCTTCCCTGCCATAGGTATCAACCATATTGGCATCCTGAGGACACAAATACTGTTGAAAGTGACGCTCAGCTCCTGCTACCTCTTAAAAGGAACTGAGTCGTTCTCCTGCTTCTACCTTGTTCTCTAAATCAGTTGCTCTTTAGGACCTGCTGGATCGCACCCCTGGTCCCTTGTCCTTCTTAGTACACATTGGAGACATGTGCTCTCTTTCCAGACTGTGGGAACGTTCAGGCTTGCTCATATAGGCTGCTTCCTCATCTCCCATAGTAGTGGTCAGCTCTCTAGTCCTCTCCTGTCAGCTTTGATTTGTACAACACCAACATATGACCCTCAGCCTAGTAAGTGTTAGGGGTCTCACTGGTCATTTCCCCGCTCACCAAGCATTTCTCGTAGAATTTGTGGATATACATGTTTGTGGTCGGGATACCCCTTTATAAGGAACATTCATCTTTGTACTTGTGGTCATCCTAATTATATAAGTAGGAGTCCTACACAGGCTGAGATCAGCCCCCATTAGTGGCAGCAGGGTACATGGCGGGTGCTTCTTATGGATTAATACTATGTGGTTTTAGATTTCTCCTGGAGTTTCTGTCCTCAGGCGGCTGCTCTCCTTGGGCCTCATGCACACGACTGTATGTATTTTGCGGTCCACAAAAAATACGGATGAAATCCGTGTGCATTCCGTATTTTGCGGAACGGAGCAGCTGGCCCCTGATAGAACAATACTATCCTTGTCCGTAATGCGGACAATAATTGGACATGTTCTATTTTTTTTCTAAATGGAAATACGGACATACGGAAACAGAATGCACATGGAGTAACTTCATTTTTTTTTTGTGCACCCATTGAAATGAATGGTTCCCTATATGGTCCACATAAAAAATGAATATACGTTTGTGTGCATGAGCCCTTAGCCAGTTGTTCAGATTGCCCCACTAAACCAGCCCTGCCCATTGTATGTGATACTGTCTGCTGAGCGGGAGTATCTGAGCCTATCATGTGTGATACTATCTGCTGAGTGGCAGTATCTGAGCCTTTCATGTGTGATACTGTCTGCTGAGTGGCAGTATCTGAGCCTATGATGTGTGATACTGTCTGCTTAGATGTTGTATCTAAGCCTCTTATGTGTGATATTGCCAGGTAAGCTGCGATAGCTAGATGTACCATTTGTGATACAGTCTACTGAATCTTGTATCTAATCCTTTCATAAGCGATACTGTCTGCCGAGCTGTGTATCTAATCCTATCCTGTGTGATACCGTCTGCCGAGCTGTGTATCTAATCCTATTACAATGCATTCCAAAAGTCTTCAGACCCTTTCATTTTTTTCCATATATTATGTTTAGGGAAGAGCGAATCGACTTCAGATGCTTTATCCAAAGTCGATTCGCATAAAGCTTCATTGTAATACTGTACGGAGAAGGAGCTCCGTACCGTATTAGAATGTATTGGCTCCGATGAGCCGAAGTTATTACTTCGCGAAGTCTCACAAAACTTTGTGTAATCATTTAGTGAATACATTTTTACTGTAAAAAAACCTTGATACGGAACTCAGGTTCAGTTCCAAGGTACCACAACAAAGTTTTATGCAAATCGACTTCGGATTAAGCATCCAAAGCTCACTTCACTCATCCCTAATTATGGTGCTCCTTGTAAAATAAGAAAAAAAGACACATTTCCCCATCATTTTGATCCCCATAATAAGGAAGTGAAAACTGAATTTTAGAAATGTTCACAAATTTATTAAAAAGGATAAACTAAGATTTCACCTGGACATAAGTATTCAAACCCTTTGCTCTGACACTTGACATTTAGCTCTGGGGTCTCCCATTTCTCTGGATCATCTCTGAGATGTTTCTACACCTTGATTGGAGTCACCGGTGGTAAATTTAGGTGATTGGATATGATTTGGAAAGACACAGCCCTTTCTATATAAGGTCTCAAAGCTGACAATGCATCAGAGCAAAAACTAAGTCATGAGGAGGAAAGAACTGCCTGTAGAGCTCAGAGACAGGAGGGGGTCTAATCCTATCATGTGTGATACTGTCTGCTGAGCTGTGCATCTAGTCCTATCCTGTGTGATACTGTCTGCTGAGCTGTGTACCTTATCCTGTGTGATACTGTCTGCTGAGCTATGTATCTAATCCTATCCTGTGCGATACGGTCTGCTGAGCTGTGTATCTGATCCTATCATGTGTGATACTGTCTGCTGAGCTGTGTATCTGATCCCATCATGTGTGATACAGTCTGCTGAGCTGTGTATCTGATCCCATCATGTGTGATACAGTCTGCTGAGCTGTGTATCTGATCCCATCATGTGTGATACTGTCTGCTGAGCTGTGTATCTAATCCCATCATGTGTGATACTGTCTGCTGAGCTGTGTATCTAATCCCATCATGTGTGATACTGTCTGCTGAGCTGTGTATCTAATCCCATCATGTGTGATACTGTCTGCTGAGCTGTGTATCTAATCCCATCATGTGTGATACTGTCTGATGAGCTGTGTATCTAATCCCATCATGTGTGATACTGTCTGATGAGCTGTGTATCTAATCCCATCATGTGTGATACTGTCTGATGAGCTGTGTATCTAATCCCATCATGTGTGATACTGTTTGCTGAGCTGTGTATCTAATCCCATCATGTGTGATACTGTTTGCTGAGCTGTGTATCTAATCCCATCATGTGTGATACTGTCTGCTGAGCTGTGTATCTAATCCCATCATGTGTGATACTGTCTGCTGAGCTGTGTATCTAATCCCATCATGTGTGATACTGTCTGCTGAGCTGTGTATCTAATCCCATCATGTGTGATACTGTCTGCTGAGCTGTGTATCTAATCCCATCATGTGTGATACTGTCTGCTGAGCTGTGTATCTAATCCCATCATGTGTGATACTGTCTGCTGAGCTGTGTATCTAATCCTGTGTAATACTGATGTCTGTTGATGTCACGATGGGGAGTGGAGAAAAAAAAAAACACCCCACAATGTCTATATAGACTATGCCACTAGACCTGCAAGCCAGGATAAGGGAGCAGGTCACCTCCCTAAATAAAATCCCTGACTGTATGAGCCAACCCTGATGGTTGGAGGGCTCATACCCGAAACCTTGGACCCTAATTCGCCCTGATGTTCCCTTATGTTAATGTAAGGACAAAAATGTAAGGGGGAATAGGGTGCCAAGGTCTACCCACAAGGAAAAGACCAAAAAGAAATGGAGATAGGTGAGGCTGCTCACACTAAGTGGAACTGGTAGTCAAAGTCGGGCCGCAAAAAGACCATAATAGTTGTTCTATATTGATTTTATCACCACGAAGTGTGTGCTAATTCTTTTTTTATATATAATTCTCTATTCATGTGGCTTTATACCACATATACTGTATATCTTTTAATTGATTTATCTTTGACGCCTCTGCACGCGTACTTTCCTTCTGGGTGATTTGTGGGGTGGCACTTTAAGCCCCTTAAAACCTAAAGTAGTGACGGCTTTTGATGTCATCTCCTGCCACCCCTTTATTTACCTACCCCCTACACTTTGGCGCTCCACTTATCTCCTTTTTCTTGTATATCCACTGGTAATGTAAGGAGAAAGAGACAACTGGCTCCTCCAAGACACAGAAGTGGCAGGTAAGTGGTGGTTGTTCCAGTGCGTGTCGTTTGCGCAGGGCTTTTACCTACTGTTATGTGTTTTTGCTTGCTCTCTGCTCTTTCATTGTTGCTAGGCCTGTGGGAGACTCCGGTTCTTCCGTGTCTTGGAGGAGCCGGTTGTCTCTTTCTCCTTACATTACCATCAGGGATCATCAGGGCGAATTAGGGTCCAAGGTTCCCGGTATGAGCCCTCCCAATATCAGGGTTGGCTCATACAGTCAGGAGGTCAGGGATTGTATTTAGGGATGCATAGGAGGTGACCTGCTCCCTTATCCTGGCTTCCAGGCCTAGTGGCATGGTATATGTAGACGTGCAGTGTTTTTTTCCCCCTCTCCATATCGTGACAGTTAGTTCCACAAAGAGGCCCACACGGACAGGTGACCCATCCAGAGAAGAGCAAAGCTCCTACTCCTACAAAGGCAGACATACCACTAACCTCAAGCTCACAACTCCAGTATAAGAGCCATGAGGCCACACCCAGCTCCACCTTGCACACTCCTTTAACCCTAAACAAACCAAAATGGGATGGAACAGCAGCCTAAAAGGGGAAGTGTAAAATCATGCTAACAACACGCTGCCACCAGCAACAAGCATGCACGGCAAAAGTGTCATGGTCCACTACCACCAGACCATGACTGTTGAGCTGCATTTAATCCTATCCTGTGTGATACTCTGCAGTGCTGTGTATCTAATCCTGTGTAATACTGTCTGCTGGGCTGTGTATCTAATCCTATCCTGTGTGATACAGTCTGCTGAGCTGTGTATCTAATCCTATCCTGTGTGATACAGTCTGCTGAGCTGTGTATCTAATCCAGGCATCCTCAAACTGTGGCCCTCCAGCTGTTGCAAAACTACAATTCCCAGCATGCCCGAACTGCCTACAGGTATCAGCCTAAAGCAGGGCATTGTAGGAGTTGTAGTTTAAACGGCTGGAGGGCCGCAGTTTGAGGATTCCTGATGTAATCTATCCTCTGTGAGTTTACTTTTCTTCTGGATTCATTATGAGAGTCAGTAGAATTTGGCCGCTTTGCTATTGCTTTGGACGCACGGGGCTGAGCTGTAGTACCACCCCAAGCCTGTGGATAAGAGGGGCGCTGTTTCTGGAGCAGTCGCAGATCTCTTAATTAGATCTCTAGAACAAACAGAGGCAGGCTGACTTTAATTACAGTAGCTGAGACAATTTGCATAATTAATAAATCCTAAGCCATCATTATGTGAGGTTCAGCTGCAGACGTTGCCGCCCCCTCCATTATCCTGTCCCTGCAGGAAGTTCGCCCACCGCACTATGTACCGTAGCAAGTACTGTAGAGGTGTAGCGGTCAGGGAGTGGGGGTCGTCCATTACCCAGCGCAGAGGGACACTAGCTTCACTTTTGAAGATATGTCCCTTTTAAGTATGTCGCATCGTTAGAACATTATGGCGTCTGCTCAAGGTCAGTAGGGCGTTTCCGCAGCTCACTATTTAGTAGCGTATATGTCTCCAGATTTATCTCTTCCATATCGGGGCATCAAAGGTAACTGTTCATATCCAGAAGTATTCTCGCCCAATATAAAGATGGTTACTACACTGACAGATATGCCCCTCCCCTCTGTGTGACATCAGAGCCGAAAGAGTTCACATGACACTGCAGACCTCATCGCCTTGGAAACAGACAGGGGCTGCCCCTTGAGTGGTACTTGGGGCTTCTCTGTAGTCACCACGGTTACGCCACCATACGTATATTTCCTGCAGCCACCTATATAGTAAATACCGTCCCCTGCCCCCTATACGGCGCACCCCCATGAGAAAAAAATAAATAAAAAAAATATATATATATATATATATACATATACATAGTGATCGGCGAAAGGGGCAGCAGACATAGAGCGGTGGTGACAACCTGAGCATGCTGATATTTGTTGTGCTCCGCTAACCGAAGCACCCGAAAAGCGTGATGGGACTTGCAGGTGCTCGGAAACGGCATTAACTTTGAGATATAAGCATCGCAGAGAGTATGCTGAGAGTTGTAGTTCTCCAAGAGGTCTAGGCTTTGAGGTCTAGCTTGTGCGGAGAACCATAGATAACTAGGGTACACTGAGACTTGTAGTTCTCCAGTAAATGAGTATTAGCTCAGACACAGAACCTGCTGAGACTTGTAGTTCTGCATCTGTGGTGCTTTGAGAGAGACAGATTTTGCTGAGACTTGTAGTTCTGCCATCTTTACCTTCTCACCCAGATAGCTTGGGGTGGATTGCCTGGTTTTGCTGAGACTTGTGGCTCTACTATGTTTAATTTCTCCCCCAGATTGAGTGGGATGGATAGCCAAATTTTTCTGAGACTTGTAGTTCTACCATCTTTAATTTCCCCTCCAGATGGCGTGGGATGGATACACTTGTTTTCCTGAGACTTGTAGTTCTACCATCTTTAATTTCACAACCAGATGGAGTGGGATGTATACCCTGGTTTGCTGAGACTTGTGGTTCTACCAGCTTTAAATTCTCACCCAGATGGTGTGGGGGGGGGGGGGGGGGATAACCTTGTTTTGCTTGGATTTATAGTTCTACAACCGCTGGAAGGACACACATGCTAGCCTGCTGCCATACCAGAACAACTGGGATGAAATCTTGCTTGTACTTGTAGTTCTACAGCAGCTGTGACTACTGGGAAAGGAAGCATGTTGGTGGTTGTAGTCCTGGAGCAGCAGGATCTTGGATCATCCCCTGGTTCTTTAGAAGCTTCTCTCGTTTTCTTCCTCCTCTGTTCATGTCCTTGTTCCCACCTTGCATATTCCAGCCTCTACCCCCCTCCCCTCCTGCATTGTCTCTCAGTGCGTTACCTGCAGCTGTGGCCCCCCACATCTCCCCTCTCCCCCCCCCCCCATACGTCACAGTGTATTATATAAAACGTATCGCCCTCTCCTCATCCCAGCTCGTGGTGTCTCTCCCGTCGCCTCTTGTTACTGCGTCTCCCCATTTTCTCACCCCTCCCACTGTCTCTATGGATACCGAACGGGAGGCCGTTACAGCCTCCATGATGGGTTGCCGTGGAGACAGGAGGAAGGATGCTCAAGGTGCTTGTTTGCAAGGCCCCAGTCCTTCTCTGACACTGAAACGCAATAACCACACGCGTTTCTGAGCTGCAGAGCTAACACTCCGTTTGTCACGATTAATGGGGAGGGGATAACACCAAATGACACACAGAAGGAATAGACCGGAGTCTAGGCCTCAAAGCTAAGGGAGAGGGATGGTGACCTCCTAGGAATCCCTAGACCTCTCCCTGACTCCTGCCAGTATGAGTAGACCCTGAAGGTTGAAATACTCGTACACCAGAACCTAGGTGTTACGGGGTAATGTGGATAACAGGTACACCAGATAAACAGACAGCATAGGGTAACAGTCTAGGCCTAGAAGCTATTGAGAGAGAGGTGGTTACCTTCTAGCAATCCCTGAGTCTCTCCCTGACTCCTGACAGTATGTGCAAGCCCTGATGGTGGACAAACGCATACAATCGTACCTTGACCCTGTTAATACTGTAGCAAACCCTAGATTAGGGAACGGGAAATGAGACTGCCGGTACCTTCCACAGTGAAGGGGCCAGCGTCTCCCTGAGACCTAGAGTGACACAAACAACACAGCTCAAAAGCGGAACTTAGCTTGGGAAGAGTGAGGAACAAGGTATCCACAAACAACCAGCAGGAACTCCTGAAGGAAAGATCAACTGCATGGTGAGAAGTCAGAGACAGACTGAAATAGAGCCTCTAACCAGCAAATGAGCTGAACCTGTGGAGAGGTGGGATCCCGCTCACAACAACAAACTGAAAGGAAACACCTAGAACCTGTCAGATAGACTCATGTGCAGCAAGTCTATCTGATCTCCTGAGATCTCTCACAGGGCTGGCAGTAACACTAAGCTCTAAAGACCGTGACAGTATTCCCCCCTCTACGGGTGACCTCCGGACACCCAGGACCGACTTTATCAGGATGCCCTTCACAATGCGTCTGGCATTAACATCAGTCGCAGAAACCCACATGCTTTCCTCTGGGCCATAACCTTTCCAGTGCACGAGATACTGTAGAGATTGCCAGGATAGTGTACTCACGATTTATCCGTCAATCTGAAATTCAAGATTACCATCCACCAAGACCGGAGGTAAGGAGGAAGGTTCAGCAGGTTCGACATATCTTTTCAGTAATGATTTGTAAAAAAACATTATGAATTTTTTTAAAGCCTGCGAAAGTTTAAGACGAAAAGCAACCAAATTAATAATGAGATTTTATATGTCCCAATAAACTTTGGCCCCGACTTTGTAGAAGGTACCTTCAACTTAATGTTTTCTGTGGAGAGCCACACAGAATCACCCACTCTCAGGTCTCGACCACTCACACGTCTCTTGTCAGCCATACGTTTATACTTCTTGCCCATTTATTTTAAATTGTTTAGAATTTTCCGCCAAATAGATGACAACGAAGAGTAAAATCTTTCCTCTTCCGGTATACCAGAAGTCTCAGTACCAGAAAATGTGCCAAACTGCGGATGTTCCATCCATATGCTTCGAAAAACGGCAGCTTATCAGTGGACTCCTGCCTAGGGTTTTTTATGGCAAACTCAGCCAACGACAAAAATGAAGACCACTCCTCCTGATTCTACGAGTCAAACCATCTCAAATAAGTTCAGATTCTTGTTAGTGTGCATAGTCTGTCCGTTTGACTGAGGGTGAAAGGCCGAAGAGAAGTACAGTTGTACCCCCAGACGAGTACAGAACGACTTCCAGAATCTTGAAAAAAAATTGAGTCCCCCTATCAGACACCACGTCAGAGGGGATGCCGTGTAGTTTCATGATGTTATCGACAAACACTTGTGCAAGAGTTTTAGCATTAGGTAGACCTGATAATGCTATAAAGTGCGACATCTTGCTGAAGCGACCAACAACCATTAGAATCACAGTTTTCCCTGAGGAATTTGGCAAATCTGTGATAAAGTCCATGGACAAGTGAGTCCACGGTCGGGACAGGATAGACATGGGAAGTAGAGATCCTGAAGGCTGAGTATGTGTCACCTTCAGACGTGCACAAGTCTCACAAGCTGACACACAGCCCTCAACATATTTGCGCACTCCTGGCCACCAGAATCTCCGGGAAATGAGATCAACCATGGATCTGCTCCCAGGGTGTCCCGTAAGAACAGTACTGTGATGTTCTTGAAACACCTTGTGCCGTAGTTCCGAAGGAACAAACGACTTCCCTGGAGGACAAGAATTAGGTGCATCTCCCTGGGCCTCCAACACCTCTGCTTCAAGTTCAGGATAAAGGGCGGATTAAACCACCCCATCAGCTAATATCAGGCTAGGATCCTTCGAATCACCCCCCTCCCCAGGAAAGCTACTCGACAAAGCATCCGCTTTGACGTTCTTAACCCCAGGACGATAGGTGACAACGAAATTAAATCTGGTAAAAAAAACAACGACCCTCTGGCCTGCCTTGGGTTCAGACGTTTAGCCGACTCCAGATATGCCAAATTTTTGTGATCAGTAATTACCGTATTGGAATGAATCGCTCCTTCCAACCAATGACGCCATTCCTCAGAAGCCAACTTAATGGCCAGAAACTCTCTGTTACCTACATCATAATTTCTTTCAGCAGTAGTGAGTTCGACAATCTGATTGAACAAATCCTGGGATCAAAGGAAGTGGATAGGGATCACGGACAGTAATGCGATTAAGCTCACGGAAGTCCAAACATGGCCTAAGGGTTCTGTCCTTTTTTACAAAGAAGAACCCTGCAGCCACTGGTGATTTGGATGGTCTAATATGTCTTTTAGCCAAGCTTTCGGTGATATACTCTCGCATAGCTACTCTTTCGGGTTCAGAAAGATTATACAACCGAGACTTGGGCAACCTAGCTCCGGGAATAAGGTTGACGGGGCATTCATACTCCCGATATGGAAGTAACTCCTGGTCTCCACTTTCAGAGAATACCTCAGAAAAAATACCTTTCAATGGGTCCGTGGAAAAATCAGAAAATGCACCGTTTTGCAGCCGAGGCCGTGATCCGTGTATCCTGTCCGTCCCAAAAATATGACCTTCCAATTTTTTTGACGGACAACGGTTCACGGAACCATTCAAGTCAATGGGTCCGTGAAAGAACACGGATGCACATAAGATTGGCCTCCGTGTCCGTGATCCGTGGCCGTAGGTTGCTTTCATACAGACGGATCCGAAGATCCGTCTGCATAAAAGCTTTTTCAGATCTAAGTTTTCACTTCGTGAAAACTCCTCATATCCGACAGTATATTCTAACACAGAGGCGTTCCCATGGTGATGGGGACGCTTCTAGTTAGAATACACTACAAACTTTGTACATGACTGCCCCCTGCTGTCTGGCAGCACCCGATCTCTTACAGGGGGATATGATAGCACAATTAACCCCTTCAGGTGCGGCACCTGAAGGGGTTAATTGTACTATCATATCCCCCTGTAAGAGATCAGGCAGCAGGGGGCAGACCCCCCCCCTCCCCAGTTTGAATATCGTTGGTGGCACAGTGTGCGCCCCCCATCGGGCCCCCCCTTCCTCCCTCTATTGTTATAAATCGTTGGTGGCACAGTGTGCGCCCCCCATCGGGCCCCCCCTTCCTCCCTCTATTGTTATAAATCGTTGGTGGCACAGTGTGCGCCCCCCATCGGCCCCCCTCCCTCTATAGCAGTAACAACATTGGTGGCAGTGTGCGGCCTCCCATCTCCCCCCCCCCCCCCCCCGATCATTGGTGGCAGCGTAGTTCCGATCGGAGTCCCAGTTTAATCGCTGGGGCTCCGATCGGTAACCATGGCAACCAGGAAGCTACTGCAGCCCTGGTTGCCATGGTTACTTAGCAATAGTACAATAGTAGAAGATTCATACTTACCTGCTTGCTGCTGCGATGTCTGTGACCGGCCGGGAGCTCCTCCTACTGGTAAGTGACAGTTCTTTAGCAATACGCCGAACAGACCTGTCACCTACCAGTAGGTGGAGCTCCCGGCCGGACACAGACATCGTAGCAGCAAGCAGGTAACTATGAATCTTCTACTATTGTACTATTGCTAAGTAACCATGGCAACCAGGACTGCAGTAGCGTCCTGGTTGCCATGGTTACCGATCGGAGCCCCAGCGATTAAACTGGGACTCCGATCGGAACTCCGCTGCCACCAATGATGGGGGGGGGGGGGGAGATGGGAGGCCGCACACTGGCCACCAATGTTGTTACTGCTATAGAGGGAGGGGGGCCGATGGGGGGCGCACACTGTGCCACCAACGATTTATAACAATAGAGGGAGGAAGGGGGGGCCCGATGGGGGGCGCACACTGTGCCACCAACGATATTCAAACTGGGGAGGGGGGGTCTGCCCCCTGCTGCCTGGCAGCCCTGATCTCTTACAGGGGGATATGATAGTACAATTAACCCCTTCAGGTGCCGCACCTGAAGGGGTTAATTGTGCTATCATATCCCCCTGTAAGAGATCGGGTGCTGCCAGGCAGCAGGGGGCAGTCTTGTATGAAGTTTGTAGTGTATTCTAACTAGAAGCGTCCCCATCACCATGGGAACGCCTCTGTGTTAGAATATACTGTCGGATCTGAGTTTCACGATGTAGCTCATATCCGACAGTATATTCTAACATATTCTAACATAGAGGCGTTCCCATGGTGATGGGGACGCTTCAAGTTAAAATATACCATCGGATTGGAGAAAACTCCAATCCGATGGTATAAAAGAACTCCAGACTTTACATTGAAAGTCAATGGGGACGGATCCGTTTGAAATGGCACCATATTGTGTCAACGTCAAACGGATCCGTCCCCATTGACTTTCAATGTAAAGTCTGGAGTTCTTTTATACCATCGGACACCAAACAACTTTTTTTTCATGTCCGTGGATCCTCCAAAAATCAAGGAAGACCCACGGACGAAAAAACGGTCACGGATCACGGACCTACGGACCCCGTTTTTGCGGACCGTGAAAATAAACTGTCGTGTGCATGAGGCCTTAGGCGAATGTCCTGCACAATTTGTGACAAATTATTTTGTGAGAGTGGAGCGGAATCGATCGCAAACGCTGAAATATTTTTGTCTAATGCACTTGTTGTCAAACCATGCATACGGACAAATTGGCCATCCATTGTCAAAAAATACTTCAATTCCCACAGTTTTGGAGTCTAGCGCCACATTGGCAGGCAGGAGAAATCGGGTACTACTGGTAAATGACAAAAGTACATTCTCAGATTCCCCACCCACACCACCAAGAGTGAGAAGAGGACTAAACACATTAGTTTTCTTTCCCTCTTTTTCACCTTGATGTTTAACATAAGGACATACGTTAACAAAATTTCCCCCTTTACCACAGAAAAAGCAGAGTCTTTTCTTAACCCTAACGTTTTTATTACCAGGTCCAGGAGTGAATTCTGCCA
This sequence comes from Bufo gargarizans, assembly GCF_014858855.1. Lineage (NCBI taxonomy): Eukaryota > Metazoa > Chordata > Amphibia > Anura > Bufonidae > Bufo > Bufo gargarizans. The sequence goes on from NC_058085.1 coordinate 42,082,663, forward strand.
ACTGCATTGGCTCATCATCAGACATGAGCTCAAGTGCCTCCCTACCCAAAGTGTCGGAAGAGGCCGCTTTACCATATAATAGTGCGCCCCGAGCGAGAGGAACCTTAGATCTCTCCCTCAGGTGTCTATCAATACATACAGCCGGAGACATGGCCGCCTCCAATGACTTTGAATATTCGTGAAATGCCAATGCGTCCTTCAGGTTTTCGGATAACCCTTGACAGAATTGACTACGGAGGGCTGGGTCATTCCACTCAGTATCAGTTGCCCATCTCCTAAATTCAGAGCAATAGGAATCTGCAGAACGCTCTCCCTGCCGTAAGCCATGCAACTTAGTCTCGGCCAGGGAAACCCGATCTGGGTCATCGTAGATCAGTCCCAGAGCTCAGAAAAATTCATCTACCGACCGACGGGATTGTGATCCGGTTGGCAACAAAAAATCCTAAGACTGAGCATCACTTTTCAATAACAAAATAATAATCCCCACTCTTTGACTCTCATCCCCAGAAGAGTTAGGACATAGTCTAAAATATAGTTTGTACGACTCCCTGAACTGAACAAAGTTGTCACTTCCCCCGGAAAACCTATCCGGGAGAGCGACCTTAGGTTCCGGGTAGGGCTGAAACGATTACTCAATTTAATCGAGTAATTCGACACAAAATAATCCTCGATGCAAATTTTTTGCATCGAGGATTCGTTTGTGTCATGTGACCATGGAGCGGGAGTGAAGCGCTTGCTATTGCTCACCGCTCCGCGGTCACCCGCCGGCCCGCAATGCGCTCTACTGGATCCTGACACATCGTCAGGTCATAGTGCACGTAAGCGTGCACTATGACCCGACGCTGTGTACTGAGTGGCTGGCAGCGGAGGAGGCGGGGCACTAGTGGCGGTACAGATCAGAACTGCTGGCTGCTTGTTATCGGCGGAAGGCTGGTAAGTGGCTGCATGTGTGGAGGGGCACTGTGTGATTAGTGCTCACCATGTGTGTCCCAGCACGGAGAACCCCTATGATAACACGTTTACCACCCAGTGGTGGAGCATGGACTTCTAGTTAGAGCTGTGTCACCTGTGCCGGAATGGCCAGGGGATGATAGGGGTAGTAGTGCTCACTGGCCTTGTTTAGAGGGGCTGATGATTGGCAGCATAGGGTGTTAGAGCACCCCCTGTCGTTAGTGGCTGGTTCAGCGTGGTTTGGGTTTTGTTTCCTTTTAGTTTGTGATGTGGGTATGTCCCTTCACCATGACATCACTGTGCGCACTATCCCTGCACTGTGACATCACTGTGCGCACTATCCCTGCACTGTGACATCACTGTGCGCACTATCCCTGCACTGTGACATCACTGTGCGCACTATCCCTGCACTGTGACATCACTGTGCGCACTATCCCTGCACTGTGACATCACTGTGCGCACTATCCCTGCACTGTGACATCACCGAGCGCACTATCCCTGCACTTTGACATCACCGAGCGCACTATCCCTGCACTGTGACATCACCGAGCGCACTATCCCTGCACTGTGACAACACCGAGCGCACTATCCCTGCACTGTGACATCACCGAGCGCACTATCCCTGCACTGTGACATCACCGAGCGCACTATCCCTGCACTGTGACATCACCGAGCGCACTATCCCTGCACTGTGACATCACCGAGCGCACTATCCCTGCACTGTGACATCACCGAGCGCACTATCCCTGCACTGTGACATCACCGAGCGCACTATCCCTGCTGAGCTGATGACACAAGGGGAGAGAGCTGATGGCACTGGGGGAGAACGAAGGGCGTTGGGGACTGATGGCAGGGGGTCTGGTGAGTTTTTATAAAGGAAAACAGTCTATTAATTAATTTTTTCTTATTAGAATACTCGATTAATCATAAAAAATAATCGATAAAATACTAGATTTCTAAAATAATCGTTTACTGCAGCCCTAGTTCCGGGCATGCCTGGTTCCCGCTGCTGGAAGCCGCCACCTCTGGTCTCTGAAACTGTGAGACGGCCGTGCGGAGGTCAGCCACCTCCAAAGACAATCCCTGAATTCGATCGACCAGTGCAGAAACAGTATCCATTGCTGCACTGACACAAACAAAACTATGTTTTTTTTTTTGGGCGGTTGATAATGTCACGAGTAATGGGGAGGGGATAACATCAAATGACACACAGAAGGAATAGACCAACGTCTAGGCCTCAAAGCTAAGGGAGAGGAATGGTGACCTCCTAGGAATCCCTAGACCTCTCCCTGACTCCTGCCAGTATGAGTAGACCCTGAAGGTGGAAATACTCATACACTGTATCCTAGGCCCTGAAGACCCTGGAAGGCCCTAGGAATGGTGGCAGAGAATGAGACTACAGATTCCTTCCCAGATGAAGGAACCAGTGTCTCCCTGAGGCCTAGACTACAACACACTTGATCAAACAACAAAATGCACATAGCTTTAAGTAGAATAGAGGAGCAGGAGATCCAAAGGAACAACAAACCAGCTCAACCAACTCCAGCAGGAAATATCAACCGCATGTTAAGCAGTGAGAGTCAGAACTAAATAGGGCCTCAGTAATGACTACAAGCTGCACCTGACCAAGAGTTGTGGTCATTACCAAACACAACACTGAAAGGGAAAAACAGGGAGACTGTCAGATACCCTTATGTGCCGCCAGTCTCTCTGATATTCTCACCTCTGTCATGGGAGGGACCGTGACACCGTGTCAGTAATTACAACCAGTGCTTACATCTGTAGTCGGTGGCCTGGAAAGCGAAATAATGATGCAGTAAAATTCCTCTTATCCAGTGTTAGAGTGTCTTTTCGGCAGGAGTCTGACTAATGGGACCCCCACCGATCACAGATCGTCAGTCCTGAGAGAGCTCCGAACGACTGTACAAACTGTGCCCTTGCTTCTATCTATCTATCTATCTATCTCATATTTATCTATCTAATCTATTTATCTGTCGGTCTGCCTATCTCATATCTATTTCAAATTTGTCAAGTATCAAACTCTATCTAATATCTATTTAATATATTTAATATAAATTTCCTATCTAATTATCTATCATCTATCTACAGTCAGGTCCATAAATATTGGGACATTGACACAATTGTAACATTTTGGCTGTTTTGGCAGACTGTTAGCTTTAATTTTAGGGTATTTATATCCAAATCAGGTGAACGGTGTAGGAATTACAACAGTTTGCATATATGCCTCCAACTTGTTAAGGGACCAAAAGTAATGGGACAATTGGCTTCTCAGCTGTTCCATGGCCCGGTGTGTGCTATTCCCTCATTATCCCAATTACAATGAGCAGATAAAAGGTCCAGAGTTCATTTCATGTGCTATTTGCATTTGGAATCTGTTGCTGTCAACTCTCAAGATGAGATCCAAAGAGCTGTCACTATCAGTGAAGCAAGCCATCATTAGGCTTAAAAAACAAAACAAACCCGACAGAGAGATAGCAAAAACATTAGGCGCGGCCAAAACAACTGTTTGGAACATTCTTAAAAAGAAGGAATGCACCAGTGAGCCCAGCAACACCAAAAGACCCGGAAGGCCATGGAAAATAACTGTGGTGGATGACCGAAGAGTTCTTTCCCTGGTGAAGAAAACACCCTTCACAACAGTTGGCCAGATCAAGAACACTCTCCAGGAGGTAGGTGTATGTGTGTCAGAGTCAACAATCAAGGGAAGACTTCACCAGAGTGAATACAGAGGGTTCACCACAAGATGTAAACCATTGGTGAGCCTCAAACACAGGAAGGCCAGATTAGAGTTTGCCAAACGACATCTAAAAAAGCCTTCACAGTTCTGGAACAACATCCTATGGACAGATGAGACCAAGATCAACTTGTACCAGAGTGATGGGAAGAGAAGAGTATGGAGAAGGAAAGGAACTGCTCATGATCCTAAGCATACCACCTCATCAGTGGAGCATGGTGGTGGTAGTGTCATGGCGTGGGCATGTATGGCTGCCAATGGAACTGGTTCTCTTGTATTTATTGATGATGTAACTGCTGACAAAAGCAGCAGGATGAACTCTGAAGTGTTTCGGGCAATATTATCTGCTCATATTCAGCCAAATGCTTCAGAACCCATTGGACGGTGCTTCACAGTGCAGATGGACAATGACCCAAAGCATACTGCAAAAGCAACCAAAGAGTTTTTTTAAGGGAAAGAAGTGGAATGTTATGCAGGGGCCAAGTCAATCACCGGACCTGAATCCGATTGAGCATGCATTTCACTTGCTGAAGACAATACTGAAGGGAAAATGCCCCAAGAACAAGCAGGAACTGAAGACAGTTGCAGTAGAGGCCTGGCAGAGCGTCACCAGGGATGAAACCCAGCGTCTGGTGATGTCTATGTGTTCCAGACTTCAGGCTGTAATTGACTGCAAAGGATTTGCAACCAAGTATTAAAAAGTGAAAGTTTGATTTATGATTATTATTCTGTCCCATTACTTCTGGTCCCTTAACAAGTGGGAGGCACATATGCAAACTGTTGTAATTCCTACACCGTTCACCTGATTTGGATGTAAATACCCTCAAATTAAAGCTGACAGTCTGCAGGTAAAGCACATCTTGTTCGTTTTATTTCAAATCCATTGTGGTGGTGTATAGAGCCAAAAATGTTAGAATTGTGTCGATGTCCCAATATTTATGGACCTGACTGTATCTAATATTTATGTATGATCTTTCTGTATCTAATATCTAGCTATTTAATATTTCTCTATCTATCTACCTATCAAATAGCTATCGATTTATTTCTCTGTCTATCTCATATCTATTTATCTGTCTAATATCGACCTATATCCTGTCTAATATCTATCTATCCTGCTGTATATTAGTCTGCCTGTATTACAGTAAGTGCCCTGGTTGATATATGTCAGGGGTGCACAACCTGCGGCCCGGGGGCCACATGCGGCCCTTGATACCATTCTGTGCGGCCCCCAACCATCTGGTAATAGACATGTATGCCTATGTTTTGTGGCTGCTCACATGTATTTTTCATGCATTTCTCCCTTTAAATGGGAGTCCTGGAAGTGTAACTAGACATTAATGGTATAAAATGTCTGTTCAATTTGCCATAAGTACAATATTTCAGTTGTTAATACACCTTTAAATTTTAATTTCGGCCCTTGTCATTGGTTAAGTCTGGCAATGTGGCCCCCAACCAGAAAACGTTGTGCAGCCCTGATATATGTGATAACACAGGCATGGCAGTACACAGGGGAGCCCCTTTGCTTTGCCAGCAGTTTGGAGAACCTTGCTAGAATAAGAATAGGGTTGGAGAGCAGGGAGTATGTGACGTCTGACTGGTGGCAGCGCTCATCGTCCCCCAGTATGGCCCAGTTCTCCCCTTTCTCTACTATTGATAATGTATCGGTCAGATATTGTCATCCCTTCAGTGCTCTTCTCCTAGAGAAAGTACAGACCATAGTGATGTACTATCTGGTGCCGCCAGCTGCGCAGAGATCTACACCACCGGCTGCTGCTGCCGGGAAGGAGTCTGGGAACAATTATAAAAATGTTGGCAAGGTGCTGACCGGTGCATTGACGTTATCATGCCTTCTCGATATGGGGTTCACTCAATATAATGAGATTAGTGTGGAGCAGAAACTCCTGCAAGGCTTCTATCCAATGCCTGGTATTATTGCTGCTCAGGCTTCCTGCCAGTGACCACACAAACACAGCCATAAATCATGCCGCTATATAATGGAGTGCTTTCCAAAAATTCTGTCTAATTGCTTTTCTTTCCCAATTAACTCTTTCAAGAAAGTAGTTTGAAAGCAGAGCTATAATAGTTATATACTTGTCCATAGGAGGCTGTATTATAGTAGTTATATTCTTGTCCATAGGAGGCTGTATTATAGTAGTTTTATTCTTTTACAAAGTAGCAGTATTATAGTAGTTATATTCTTGTACATAGGAGCAGTATTATAGTAGTTATATTCTTGTACATAGGAGCAGTATTATAGTAGATATATTCTTGTACATAGGAGCAGTATTATAGTAGTTATATTCTTGTATATAGGAGCAGTATTATAGTAGTTATATTCTTGTACATAGGAGGCAGTATTATAGTAGTTATATTCTTGTACATAGGAGGCAGTATTATAGTAGTTATATTCTTGTACATAGGAGGCAGCATTATAGTATTTATATTCTTGTACATAAGAGCAGTATTATAGTAGTTATATTCTTGTACATAGGAGCAGTATTATAGTAGTTATATTCTTGTACATAGGAGCAGTATTATAGTAGTTATATTCTTGTACATATGAGGCAGTATTATAGTAGTTATATTCTTGTACATAGGAGCAGTATTATAGTAGTTATATTCTTGTACATAGGAGCAGTATTATAGTAGATATATTCTTGTACAGAGGAGGCAGTATTGTAGTAGTTATATTCTTGTACATAGGAAGCAGTATTATAGTAGTTATATTCTTGTACATAGGAGCAGTATTATAGTAGTTATATTCTTGTACAGAGGAGGCAGTATTATAGTAGTTATATTCTTGTACAGAGGAGGCAGTATTGTAGTAGTTATATTCTTGTACATAGGAGCAGTATTATAGTAGTTATATTCTTGTACATAGGAGCAGTATTATAGTAGTTATATTCTTGTACATAGGAGGCAGTATTATAGTAGTTATATTCTTGTACATAGGAGGCAGTATTATAGTAGGTATATTCCTGTACATAGGAAGCAGTATTATAGTAGTTATATGCTTGTACATAGGAGTAGTATTATAGTAGTTATATTCTTGTACATAGTAGCAGTATTATAGTAGTTATATTCTTGTACATAGGAGCAGTATTATAGTAGTTATATTTTTGTACATAGGAGGCCGTATTATAGTAGTTATATTCTTGTGCATAGGAGGCAGTATTATAGTAGTTATATTCTTGTACATAGGAGGCAGTATTATAGTAGTTATATTCTTGTACATAGTACCCCCCTTCTCTATAGTGCCCCCAATTATGCCAGTATATAAGATAGGACCCCTAGTAGATGCCCCCATAGTTCTCCTCTCCCCACCCCCTCCATACTGCCCCCATAAGTGCCAGTACCTGAGATAGGACCCCCAGTAGATGCCCCCATAGTGCTCCTTCCACCCCCATAGCGCCCCCCCATGACTGCCAGTACATAACATAGGGCCCACAGCATAGCGTAAATGAAAAAAATAAATAAACGCTAATACTTAACGCAACGCAGGCCCCAAAGAAGTTAATGAGACTGCATGAAAATTGCAAGCATCCGCAAACAAGTGCGGATGCGGTGCGATTTTCACGCACGGTTGCTAGGAGACGATCGGGATGGAGACCCGATCATTATTATTTTCCCTTATAACATGGTTATAAGGGAAAATAATAGCATTCTTAATACAGAATGCATAGTAAAATAGGGCTGGAGGGGTTAAAAAAAATATAGATTTTACTTACCTTAATCCAATTGATTGCACAGCCCAGCTTCTCTTCTGTCTTCTTTCTTCAGGACCTGGGAAAAGGACCTGTGATGACGTCACTGCGCTCATCACATGGCCTGTCATGAGCACAGTGACGTCACCACAGGTCCTTTACCCAGGTCCTGAAGAAAGAAGACAGAAGAGATGCCGGGCTGCGTGATCAATTGGATTAAGGTGAGTTAAATTATATATATATATTTTTTTAACCCCTCCAGCCCTATTGTACTATGCATTCTGCATTAACCGCCTCCGGACCGCCTAACGCAGATGTGCGGTCCGGAGGCGGCAGCCCTGCGCACAACGACGCATATATACGCGTCATCTCGCGAGGGCCGGGATTTCCTGTGAACGCGCGCACACAGGCGCGCGCGCTCACAGGAACGGAAGGTAAGCGAGTGGATCTCCAGCCTGCCAGCGGCGATCGCTCGCTGGCAGGCTGGAGATCAGATTTTTTTTAACCCCTAACCGGTATATTAGACGCTGTTTTGATAACAGCGTCTAATATACCTGCTACCTGGTCCTCTGGTGGTCCCTTTTTTTAGGATCGACCACCAGAGGACACAGGTAGGTCAGTAAAGTCGCACCAAACACCACACTACACTACACCCCCCCCCGTCACTTATTAACCCCTTATGAACCCATGATCACCCCATATAAACTCCCTGATCACCCCCCTGTCATTGATCACCCCCCTGTCAGGCTCCGTTCAGACGTCCGTATGATTTTTACGGATCCACGGATACATGGATCGGATCCGCAAAACACGTGCGGACGTCTGAATGGAGCCTTACAGGGGGGTGATCAATGACAGGCGGGTGATCACCCATATACACTCCCTGATCACCCCCTGTCATTGATCACCCCCCTGTCATTGATCACCCCGCTGTAAGGCTCCATTCAGACGTCCGCATGTGTTTTGCGGATCCGATCCATGTATCCATGGATCCATAAAAATCATACGGACGTCTGAATGGAGCCTTACAGGGGGGTGATCAATGACAGGGGGGTGAACACCCATATACACTCCCTGATCACCCCCTATCATTGATCACCCCCCTGTAAGGCTCCATTCAGACGTCCGTATGATTTTTACGGATACATGGATACATGGATCGGATCCGCAAAACACATGCGGACGTCTGAATGGAGCCTTACAGGGGGGTGATCAATGACAGGCGGGTGATCACCCATATACACTCCCTGATCACCCCCTGTCATTGATCACCCCCCTGTAAGGCTCCATTCAGACGTCCGCATGTGTTTTGCGGATCCGATCCATGTATCCATGGATCCGTAAAAATCATACGGACGTCTGAATGGAGCCTTACAGGGGGGTGATCACCCATATACACTCCCTGATCACCCCCTGTCATTGATCACCCCCCTGTAAGGCTCCATTCAGACGTCCGCATGTGTTTTGCGGATCCGATCCATGGATCCGTAAAAATCATACGGACATCTGAATGGAGCCTTACAGGGGGGTGATCAATGACAGGGGGGTGATCACCCATATACACTCCCTGATCACCCCCTGTCATTGATCACCCCCCTGTAAGGCTCCATTCAGACGTCCACATGTGTTTTGCGGATCCGATCCATGGATCCGTAAAAATCATACGGACGTCTGAATGGAGCCTTACCAGGGGGGTGATCAATGACAGGGGGGTGATCAGGGAGTGTATATGGGTGATCACCCCCCTGTCATTGATCACTCCCCCCTGTAAGGCTCCATTCAGACATTTTTTTGGCCCAAGTTAGCGGAAATATATATATATTTTTTGTTTGTTTTTTCTTACAAAGTCTCATATTCCACTAACTTGTGTCAAAAAATAAAATCTCACATGAACTCACCATACCCCTCACGGAATCCAAATGCGTAAATATTTTTAGACATTTATATTCCAGACTTCTTCTCACGCTTTAGGGCCCCTACAAAGCCAGGGCAGTATAAATACCCCACATGTGACCCCATTTCGGAAAGAAGACACCCCAAGGTATTCCGTGAGGGGCATATTGAGTCCATGAAAGATTGAAATTTTTGTCCTAAGTTAGCGGAAAGTGAGACTTTGTGAGAAAAAAACAAAAGAAAATCAATTTCCGCTAACTTATGCAAAAAAATAAAAAATTTCTATGAACTCGCCAGGCCCCTCATTGAATACCTTGGGGTGTCTTCTTTCCAAAGTGGGGTCACATGTGGGGTATTTATACTGCCCTGGCTTTTTAGGGGCCCGAAAGTGTGAGAAGAAGTCTGGGATCCAAATGTCTAAAAATGCCCTCCTAAAAGGAATTTGGGCACCTTTGCGCATCTAGGCTGCAAAAAAGTGTCACACATCTGGTATCGCCGTACTCAGGAGAAGTTGGGCAATGTGTTTTGGGGTGTCATTTTACATATACCCATGCTGGGTGAGAGAAATATCTTGGTCAAATGCCAACTTTGTATAAAAAAAATGGGAAAAGTTGTCTTTTGCCAAGATATTTCTCTCACCCAGCATGGTTATATGTAAAATGACACCCCAAAACACATTCCCCAACTTCTCCTGAGTACGGCGATACCAGATGTGTGACACTTTTTTGCAGCCAAGGTGGGCAAAGGGGCACATATTCCAAAGTGCACCTTTCGGATTTCGCAGGCCATTTTTTACACATTTTGATTGCAAGGTACTTCTCACACATTTGGGCCCCTAAATTGCCAGGGCAGTATAACTACGCCACAAGTGACCCCATTTTGGAAAGAAGACACCCCAAGGTATTCCGTGAGGGGCACGGCGAGTTCCTAGAATTTTTTATTTTTTGTCACAAGTTAGCGGAAAATGATGATTTTTCTTTTTTTTCTTTTTTCCTTACAAAGTCTCATATTCCACTAACTTGCGACAAAAAATTAAAAATTCTAGGAACTCGCCATGCCCCTCACGGAATACCTTGGGGTGTCTTCTTTCCAAAATGGGGTCACTTGTGGCGTAGTTATACTGCCCTGGCAATTTAGGGGCCCAAATGTGTGAGAAGAACTTTGCAATCAAAATGTGTAAAAAATGGCCTGCGAAATCCGAAAGGTGCACTTTGGAATATGTGCCCCTTTGCCCACCTTGGCTGCAAAAAAGTGTCACACATCTGGTATCGCCGTACTCAGGAGAAGTTGGGGAATGTGTTTTAGGGTGTCATTTTACATATACCCATGCTGGGTGAGAGAAATATCTTGGTCAAATGCCAACTTTGTATAAAAAAATTGGAAAAGTTGTCTTTTGCCAAGATATTTCTCTCACCCAGCATGGGTATATGTAAAATGACACCCCAAAACACATTCCCCAACTTCTCCTGAGTACGGCGATACCAGATGTGTGACACTTTTTTGCTGCCAAGGTGGGCAAAGGGGCACATATTCCAAAGTGCACCTTTCGGATTTCGCAGGCCATTTTTTACACATTTTGATTGCAAAGTACTTCTCACACATATGGGCCCCTAAATTGCCAGGGCAGTATAACTACGCCACAAGTGACCCCATTTTGGAAAGAAGACACCCCAAGGTATTCCGTGAGGGGCATGGCGAGTTCCTAGAATTTATTTATTTTTGTCGCAAGTTAGTGGAATATGAGACTTTGTAAGAAAATTTTTTTTTTTTATAAAATCATCATTTTCCGCTAACTTGTGACAAAAAATAAAAAGTTCTATGAACTCACTATGCCCATCAGCGAATACCTTAGGGTGTCTACTTTCCGAAATGGGGTCATTTGTGGGGTTTTTCTACTGTCTGGGCATTGTAGAACCTCAGGAAACATGACAGGTGCTCAGAAAGTCAGAGCTGCTTCAAAAAGCGGAAATTCACATTTTTGTACCATAGTTTGTAAACGCTATAACTTTTACCCAAACCATTTTTTTTTTTGCCCAAACACTTTTTTTTTTTCAAAGACATGTAGAACAATAAATTTAGCGAAAAATTTATATATGGATGTTGTTTTTTTTTGCAGCTAAAAGTGAAAAATGTCATTTTTTTGCAAAAAAATCGTAAAATTTCGATTAATAACAAAAAAAGAAAAAATGTCAGCAGCAATAAAATGCCACCAAATGAAAGCTCTATTAGTGAGAAGAAAAAGAGGTAAAATTCATTTGGGTGGTAAGTTGCATGACCGAGCGATAAACGGTGAAAGTAGTGTAGTGCAGAAGTGTAAAAAGTGGCCTGGTCATGAAGGGGGTTTTAGCTAGCGGGGCTGAAGTGGTTAAGAATGCTGTTATTTTCCCTTATAACCATGTTGTAAGGGAAAATAATACAATTTACAGAACACCTAACCCAAACCAGAAGCTTCTGTGAAGAAGTTCGTGTTTGGGTACCAAACATGCCGATTTTTCTCACGCGCGTGCAAAACGCGGAAAAATCGCGCATTCTCCTGCAACGCACCCGCATCTTATCAGGGCAAAAAACATGACACTCGTGTGAAAGAGGCCTTAATCTTGCAAAACAGCACTAGAAAACACAGACTGAATCTTAGAAGCCTTTACATAGAGTCTGTTGAGCTATACATGGGTTCATCGTTTGACCAGGAGGCAGATATTTGAAGAATGATTTAGGCCTTTTCTGATAAAGGAGTGGAAGCTAAACTGGCAGAACAAGCCATTCCTGGAATAGGAGGAGAGGCCGCCTATATCTCTACAATCACACTCAATTGGTCTATCGACATCTCAAGAATGAAGATTCTTTCTAAAGATCACATGCTGGATAAAAAAAGACAGCTGGTAGACATGGTTTACTATTAATGCCTTTTACAGAAGAGACTTTTGGTATCACTGACAGGAAGTTCCAGAGACAAGATACCAAGAAGGAGAGGAGGTCTTACATCTGGTCTAAAGTTTCTGAGGACTTTAAATAATCTGGTGATGAGTGGCTGATTTGCGAACAGCCAATCTGTCACATAATAGTAGACATGAACTTTTGGGTGATAAGTTTAATTTCCTCTGGAAGCTTTCCTACAGGAATAGAAGGATCACTAGATCAGCAGGAGCATAAAATATCTCTAAAATATCCTACTTGTAGCAGTTCTTCAGATACAAAGTGTTAACCACAAACTCCAAAGTCCTAATTTCCTAGTGCTTCTTCTCTTAGTCCCCAAGGTATGAACTGCAGCCTGTAGAGATGAGGATGATAGCAGTGGCTATAGATATGGAGGAAATACCCAAAGTTCTTTCTCTCAGAGCAATAACAGTAGTGGAAACTTGGCCCAGCGAGCCAATGGAAGAACAGTGAATGTTGGCTTTTTAGATCCTGAGGAAGGATGAACGGGAGATGTTGGCTTCAGCTGAAAGACAGATGATCGACCAGAAGATCTGCAGACTGTACAGGCGCAAGTTACAGCTGAGCCAGTTGGCCATAGAAGTCCATTACTAGAGCTTCATAATTCTGTAGGAAATAGAAGAAATTCAGTTCCATTCTGATGACATTCATTAGATAAAAGGACAAGATAGTTAGCGAAGAGGCTACTTCTTAGAGCTTGACTAGGTTATGCTAGAGAAATTTTGTTTCATCCTGACATTCATTAGATAAAAGTACAAGGCAGCTAGCCAAGAGGCTGTCTCCTTAGAGCTTGACTAGGTTATGCTAGAGGTCATGCATGTGCCAGTCTTCAAGATAAGCGCCCTCAACCATGAGAACCAAATATTTGTAGGACCAACTACTTGGCATTTGTAGTGAATGTCTTCACTTTGTGAGGTTCTTCTGCTTCAGCCATAAAAATGATTGCTGAGAAATGATTGCTCAGCTTTACTGAACCTGAAGCTAGAACATATCTGGTGGCAGGATCTGAGGATATGTTGCTGGAGATCTCTGAAGTGTCTCTTTGCCAGGGGCAGGCATCTGTGGGAGTAGTGGGATGGCCAGGCTAATTCATGGCTGAATGAATACACCTTCCATTTACTGGTAGATGGTAGTGATCTTAACTTGGAGGTAGAAAGAGTCCATAAAAGTTCTAGGAACTGGAGAGAAGCCAAATGAGAGCTTGAAGAATAAGAGTAAAGGGAATTAGTAGTTATGCGATGATAAGACCAGAACGTCGGTCACGACGATGATGAATGATGAAAGCAGGTGACAGGTGATATCACTGCTCGTAATCTTCCTGAATTGCTCTTTTGTAAACACTTGCTCACATCTAGTAGGGTAAAACATGGCGCACATTCTCTACTGGGAGGGTAAACTGCAACATACAGGGGCAAACTACCTACTTTCAGTCTCATCTGAAATGGATCTAATGCATCTTCATAAGAAATTCCTCTTTTATGATCCAAAAATCTTCTGGTTCAACAGAAACCATCAGGTGAAATGTGGCAAACTTGAAGGTGTCTCCTTCTCTGATGACTTGCAAGACCCATCTACTTGGGCTGAGTTCACATCAGCGTTCAGCCTTTCCGTTCTCCTGCTCCGTTCTGATGACCAGGCTTGCATGCACGACTTTTGTCTCGGCTTCAAAAATCTTCCTCTGAGCAGAAACCTAAAGGATCCCTGTGAGGAATATGAATCATTATTTACTCTCAGCCATGTTCCCACACCCACCATTTGCTGAAAGGTAGCAGAGGTAGTGAGCTCCACAGGAGGGCCCTGCTTCAAAGCCAGCAGATGGCAGAGGACCTCTAGCAGTCCACCAGTGTTTACAACTTTTCACACTTCCATTCAGCCAGCCAGGAACCCAGCTAATTTAACAGGAAAAGTGTCCCTGCAGGGGTCTAAGCCATTCACCACTTCACTCAGATTATCAGACAGGTTGGAACCGGCGGTTCATAAGGAATTATGAATCTCCCGTGCATTACATATTTAAACCAGATACACATTTGTGTCCCAGTGGCAACGATGAACAGGCCCCTGGTCATAGTCTGGCGGTAGGAGGCTAGGGAAGGGAGATATACATATCTCCCCACAGAAACCAAATAACGGTACCATGCTTGGACTCTACTAGTAGCCGGAACCCAGGCGGGTCTGTTGGTCCCAGAATCATCTCCCTGTGACCTTCTGGTCTGGAGCTATGAACCCTAAAGGGTTTTGTGGGTCATTGAGCTGCCAGGATCAGCAGGGAGGGGGGGACCCTTCCCAGAGGAGAGGAGGGGCCGGCTACAGTTTAAAAGGCTTGTGCCAGCATGCGGGCGTGTCTTTTCTCTGAAGGAGGGTCACATAGTGCCATGTGTTTAGAGGGACCTGCAACCTGCTGACATCATTGCCCTCCATGTGAATACAGCTAAGAACTCTTCACAACCCAAAAGGACTCATCCATCTGGTAAACTGACTTTTGTTCTGCTTAATCCTGTTTGTACCATACCACCTGTATTTGTAACCTCAGACCACTGTATATATTCCTTGTGCGTGTATAGTGTATTGACTAGTCATCCCTTAAAGGGAAGGTGTCACCGGGATTTTGTGTATAGAGCTGAGGACATGGGTTGCTAGATGGCCGCTAGCACATCCGCAATACCCAGTCCCCATAGCTTTGTGTGCTTTCATTGTATAAAAACAAACTATTTGACACATATGCAAAATAACCTGAGATAAGTCCTGTCCCTGACTCCTCTCACATGCAGGACTCATCTCAGGTTAATTTGCATATGTATCAAATCGTTTTTTTACACAATAAAAGCACACAGAGCCATGGGGACTGGGTACTGCGGATGTGCTAGCGGCCATCTAGCAACCCATGTTCTCAGCTCTATACACAAAATCTCGGTGACAGGTTCCCTTTAAGGCGATTAAATATATAATTTAATCTTGTGCTGTCTGGTATCTCGACCACGAATCTCCACGTCCGTGTTTCGGTCTAGCAATACGCTACCACGGGTTGGTTTCTTACCCTATATAATCCTGTTAGCGGATCGGACTTATATAAAACAAGAAACTGGTGGCAGTCTTCCAGGGCTGAGAACGCGCTGTTTCACTGGGGCAGTGAAAAGGCTCTCTCAGCTTGTTGCCTCTCTGTGCCTGTGTGGACTAGAGGAGTCTGTGAAAACTGTACCAAGACTGACCTTAACCGCTCCTCCAGGAGGACGTAACGTCACGCCTTTGTAACCAGTGACCATACCGTATCTCGTGAGCTCGACATAGTTGACTACCGAAGTCAGTTGGGGTACGGTATTCGTCACACAGTCCCATTATAGTCTACTAGGCCCATAGGCTCCATTCAGTTGTTATGTGCCGAATCGTCCTTTCCGTTCTCTTGCTCCTATAACAGAGCAGGAGAACGGAAAGGCTGAACGGTGATGTGAACTCAGCCTTAACATTACTTCTAACCATATCAATAGAACTTCTCCACTCTAGTGGCCACACTGATAAGTGGCATCCAAATACCATCTTACAATGTTTCTGAATATTTGCTCAAGGTGCCTTTTTACTATTCAATAAAATATATCTTCTTAAAAGGTCATCAGACTGAGAGCTTCCCTTTCTCAGACACACAGAAGTCAGAATATGAAGACTCTTATTCGCTGCTTATTGTGTCTTGAGGAAGACTTGCGCTGCTGACAAGCCAATTGTCTGTGACTCAGGCTACGAGAAGCACTATTGCTTGCTGCTTTCCTCCTGGGAGGAACCACAATGGCTGCAAACATCAGAGGAGTAATCTACTGATAGTGCTAAAGGGTACAGACCCTGTCTGTAGATTTTCTACTCTATAAGGAAAATTGTCTCCGAAGGAGAAACTGAGGTTACATGTGTCCATGACCAGGAGACGGGAGGCAGTTGACGACACAAGATAGACTTATGTTTCTTCCAAAGATGTTGTGCTGGGAAGACTCACCATCTCCACATACATAGTAGTGGCTGTAGCATGTATTCAGCCAGTGAAATCCAGGACATCACAGGAACCATACAGCTACATAGGGAACCATTGCAATGGTAACAGTGAGTAAAACATGATACTAGAGATACCACTCAAGGTTTGGTACATACCTGATGCCAGTATGGAACCTCCCTGACAATCAACCAACTAGATAAAGAGGAACACCTACAAGAGAAATATGGAGCCAAGAACCCCCCCCCCCCCCTGGCCAGGTATGAGCTGTACTAGTTGGGCAGAAGAAAATAGGTTGGCTGTGCAGTTGAGAGAACTTGCCAGGTGCAAGATGAAGGTTTTACAACGGCCCTCACAGTCCTCTGAGCTGAACATCATTGAAAATCTGTGGATAGACCTCAAAAGAGCAGATCGTGCAAGATGACACCCAGGATGTCACAGAACTGGAAGACTCTTGGCTGAATGGATGAAAATCCCTCAAGGAAGAACTGAAAGACTCTTGACTGCTACAAAAAGCGATTACAAGCTGTGATACTAGCCAAAGTGGGTGCTACTAGGTACTAACCATGCAGGGTGCGCACATTTTTGCTTGGGGTCCTTTTGTTATTTTGAAAAAGTAAAAGATGAAAATAAAATATTGGTTTTCCTTAAAATACAAAGGAAATGTGCCGTACGCAGCCCTGCAGGGTGAGGCGAATGGTGAGGTCACAGGGGTAGTTACTAACCGAGGGTGGTTATAGTACAAACCGGATTCCAAAAAAGTTGGGACACTATACAAATCGTGAATAAAAACTGAATGCAATGATGTGGAGGTGCCAACTTCTAATATTTTATTCAGAATAGAACATAAATCACGGAACAAAAGTTTAAACTGAGAAAATGTACCATTTTAAGGGAAAAATATGTTGAATCAGAATTTCATGGTGTCAACAAATCCTAAAAAAGTTGGGACAAGGCCATTTTCTCCACTGTGTGGCATCTCCCCTTCTTCTTACAACACTCAACAGACGTCCGGGGACCGAGGAGACCAGTTTCTCAAGTTCAGAAATAGGAATGCTCTCCCATTCTTGTCTAATACAGGCCTCTAACTGTTCAATCGTCTTGGGCCTTCTTTGTTGCACCTTCCTCTTTATGATGCGCCAAATGTTCTCTATAGGTGAAAGATCTGGACTGCAGACTGGCCATTTCAGTACCCGGATCCTTCTCCTACGCAGCCATGATGTTGTGATTGATGCAGAATGTGGTCTGGCATTATCTTGTTGAAAAAGGCAGGGTCTTCCCTAAAAGAGATGACGTCTGGATGGGAGCATATGTTGTTCTAGAACCTGAATATATTTTTCTGCATTGATGGTGCCTTTCCAGACATGCAAGCTGCCCATGCCACACACACTCATGCAACCCCATACCATCAGAGATGCAGGCTTCTGAACTGAGCGTTGATAACAACTTGGGTTGTCCTTGTCCTCTTTGGTCCGGATGACATGGCGTCCCAGATTTCCAAAAAGAACTTCGAATCGTGACTCGTCTGACCGCAGAACAGTCTTCTATTTTGCCACACTCCATTTTAAATGATCCCTGGCCCAGTGAAAACGCCTGAGCTTGTGGATCTTGCTTAGAAATGGCTTCTTCTTTGCACTGTAGAGTTTCAGCTGGCAACGGCGGATGGCACGGTGGATTGTGTTCACTGACAATGGTTTCTGGAAGTATTCCTGAGCCCATTCTGTGATTTCCTTTACAGTAGCATTCCTGTTTGTGGTGCAGTGTCGTTTAAGGGCCCGGAGATCACGGGCATCCAGTATGGTTTTACGGCCTTGACCCTTACGCACAGAGATTGTTCCAGATTCTCTGAATCTTCGGATGATGTTATGCACAGTGGATGATGATAGATACAAAGTCTTTGCAATTTTTCGCTGGGTAACACCTTTCTGATATTGCTCCACTATCTTTCTGCGCAACATTGTGGGAATTGGTGATCCTCTACCCATCTTGGCTTCTGAGAGACACTGCCACTCTGAGAAGCTCTTTTTATACCCAATCATGTTGCGAATTGACCTAATTAGTGTTAATTGGTCTTCCAGCTCTTCGTTATGCTCAAATTTACTTTTTCCAGCCTCTAATTGCTACTTGTCCCAACTTTTTGGGGATTTATTGACACAGTGAAAATTTGAATCAACATATTTTTCCTTTAAAATGATACATTTACTCGGATTAAACGTTTGATCTGTCGTCTACGTTCTATTACAAATAAAATATTTACATTGACATACCCTGGGCAGACGTACAGCAGTGATGGAGAGGCTGGCACAGGGGTCCTCTGGGGCACTCTCTGTGTATAGGGACCAGGCCTGATCGTAGGTGAGGTGCCCTGGATGTTGCAGTTTTTTTTAATGTGCCGGTGGCAAGATCCCTTTAAATTTGTGACGCCAGTGCCGGTAACGGTGGCACACCGATTTATGGTAGGAATAATTGAGGAACGCGATGTTGTGGTGAACCAAAACTTCTGTTTACTGGAACAGTTAACTATATACAGTCTTTTGTCAAAGTTCCATATGTAAGAAGCAGTCACAAGCAGGCTTCACATCAATGGCAGGCACAATGTTCTTGCAAGATACTCAGAGGGTAAAACACTTACAGATCAGGCTGCACTTTCCTCAGAATCCTGTCTGTCTTTATCCCAAGGCCCGTATGCCCTATTGCTGGCTTCATCCTTGGTTAGGGAAAACTTCCTCAGGTATATGTCTCCTTGCTTTAAATAGATCCTTTTGCCCTTCAGCTCTCTGGTTCGGCTGGAATCACTTTTGCTCTGCACTGTACTTTGGAGGAACTTAGTTTCTCTCAGGAGGTAAACCCTTCTCCTGGTGGCAAGCTAGAAGCCTGGGCTATCTAGCTGCATGTCAGAAACTCCACTTCAGCTGATGCCTAGCTAAAGTCCACCCTGACTTCTGACTCTACACAGACCCTTCACTGACTCTCCCTGAGCTGAGCCTGACTATAAATACTAGGGGTCCCCTAGCTCCCTCTACTGTCTAGGAGGAGGAACTCCCCCTAACAGGCCTGATACACAGAGATTACAGGGAAAATGCACATAAAAACATCATATAAAATACAATGACCCTGTCCCGCAGGAGGTGGGAACAACGTGGCCCAATTGACCCTTGTGTAGTACCCACATTTACCTAGTGGGACACTACAAATGTGTCATCTTTATACTATGCCTTTTGAAGATCATTTCAACTTGTATAGCTGTTCACAGTAATTGTGACCAGGGGTGCCCAAATTTTTGCATGCCACTGTACATTGACACAGTATTATAGTAGTTATATTCTTGTACATAGGAGCAGTATTAAAGTAGTTATATTCTTGTACATAGGAGGCAGTTTTATAGTAGTTATATTCTTGTACATAGGAGGCAGTTTTATAGTAGTTATATTCTTGTACATAGGAGTAGTATTATAGTAGTTATATCCTTGTACATAGGAGGCAGTATTATAGTAGTTCTATTTTTATACATAGGAGGCAGTATTATAGTAGTTTTATTCTTGTACATAGGAGGCAGTATTATAGTAGTTGTATTTTTGTACATAGGAGGCAGTATTATAGTAGTTATATTCTTGTACATGGAAGCAGTTTTATAGTAGTTATATTCTTGTACATAGGAGGCAGTATTATAGTTATATTCTTGTACATAGGAGGCAGTATTATAGTAGTTATATTCTTGTACATAGGAGGCAGTATTATAGTAGTTATATTCTTGTACATAGGAGGCAGTATTATAGTAGTTATATTCTTGTACATAGGAGGCAGTATTATAGTAGTTATATTCTTGTACATAGGAGCAGTATTAAAGTAGTTATATTCTTGTACATAGGAGGCAGTATTAAAGTAGTTATATTCTTGTACATAGGAGGCAGTATTAAAGTAGTTATATTCTTGTACATAGGAGGCAGTTTTATAGTAGTTATATTCTTGTACATAGGAGTAGTATTATAGTAGTTATATCCTTGTACATAGGAGGCAGTATTATAGTAGTTTTATTCTTGTACATAGGAGGCAGTATTATAGTAGTTCTATTTTTGTACATAGGAGGCAGTATTATAGTACCGTATTTTTCGCCGTATAAGACACACTTTTTCTTCCCCCAAAATGGGGGGAAAATGCCCCTGCGTCTTATACGGCGAATGCAGTCAGTTTTACATCGCTGGCAGCGATGTAAAGCGAGCGGGGACTCTGGGAGGGACTGGGAGGAGGAGCTGGGGCCGGCAATAGCGGCGGGGCGGTGCAGTCACTGTACTAAAGGCCCGCCCCGCCGCTCCGGTGTACTAATAAAATATGTCATATTCAATTAATGGTTAATAATTATGCCCCTTTATGCCTAATAGTACCTTAAATCCTAAGCGCATCCGTACAATGCAGGCCGGGCGGGCGGCAGCGTAACTCCCTGATGTGACGTGCCTGCGCCGCCTACTTTATGAATGAAGCAGGCGGCGCAGGCAAGTGACGTCAGTGAGTGACGCGCCGCGCCGGCTGCCCGGCCTGCCGGCATTGTACTGAAGCGCTTAGGATTTAAGGTACTATTAGGAATAAAGATGCATATTTAATAACCATTAATTAAATCAGACATATTATATTAGTATACTGGAGCGGCGGGGGATCTGTGGATGGCACAGTTATGGGCTGGGAGGGTCTGTGGATGACACATGTATAACAGTGCCATCCACAGATCCCCCCCCCTGTAACAGTGCCAGCCACAGATCCCCCCCCATAACAGTGTCTGTCATCCACAGTTCCCCCATAACAGTGTCCGTCATCCACAGTTGCCCCCATAACAGTGTCCGTCATCCACAGATCCCCCCCATAAGTGTACGTCATCCACAGATCCCCCCATAAGTGTCCGTCATCCACAGATCCCCCCATAACAGTGTCCGTCATCCACAGATCCCCCCATAACAGTGTCCGTCATCCACAGATCCCCCCATAACAGTGTCCGTCATCCACAGATCCCCCCATAACAGTGTCCGTCATCCACAGATCCCCCCATAACAGTGTCCGTCATCCACAGATCCCCCCATAACAGTGTCCGTCATCCACAGATCCCCCCATAACAGTGTCCGTCATCCACAGATCCCCCCATAACAGTGTCCGTCATCCACAGATCCCCCCATAACAGTGTCCGTCATCCACAGATCCCCAGTAATAGTGCCATCCACAGACCACCTAGTTCCAAACCCACAGCACACCTTTTGGTTAAAAATTTTTTTTTTCTTACTTTCCTCCCCAAAAACCTAGGTGCGTCTTATACGGCGAAAAATACGGTAGTTATATTCTTGTACATGGAAGCAGTTTTATAGTAGTTATATTCTTGTACATAGGAGGCAGTATTATAGTTATATTCTTGTACATAGGAGGCAGTATTATAGTAGTTATATTTTTGTACATAGGAGGCAGTATTATAGTAGTTATATTCTTGTACATAGGAGGCAGTATTATAGTAGTTATATTCTTGTACATAGAAGCAGTTTTATAGTAGTTATATTCTTGTACATAGGAGCAGTATTATAGTAGTTATATTTTTATACATAGGAACATTATTATAGTAGTTATATTCTTGTACATGGAGGCAGTATTATAGTAGTTATATTCTTGTACATAGAAGCAGTATTAGGCCTCTTTCACACTTGCGTTGTCCGGATCTGGCGTGTACTCCACTTGCCGGAATTACACGCCGGATCCGGAAAAACGCAAGTGTACTGAAAGCATTTGAAGACGGATCCGTCTTCAAAATGCTTTCAGTGTTACTATGGCACCCAGGACGCTATTAAAGTCCTGGTTGCCATAGTAGGAGTGTAGCGGGCCATGGTAAAGTGTAGCGGGGAGCGGGGGAGCAGCATACTTACCATCCGTGCGGCTCCCGGGGCGCTCCAGAGTGACGTCAGAGCGCCCCATGCGCATGGATGACGTGCCATGCGATCACGTCATCCATGCGCCTGGGGTGCCCTGACGTCACTCTGGAGCGCCCCGGGAGCCGCACGGATGGTAAGTATGCTGCTCCCCGCTACACTTTACCATGGCTGCCGGGACTTTAGCGTCCCGGCAGCCATGGTAACCACTCTAAAAAAGCTAAACGTCGTATCCGGCAATGCGCCGAAACGACGTTTAGCTTAAGTCCGGATCAATGCCTTTCAATGGGCATTCATTCCGGATCCGGCCTTGCGGCAAGTCTTCAGTTTTTTTGCCCGAAGCAAAAAGCGCAGCATGCTGCGGTATTTTCTCCGGCCAAAAAACGTTCCGTTCCGGAACTGAAGACATCCTGATGCATCCTGAACGGATTTCACTCCATTCAGAATGCATTAGGATAATCCTGATCAGGATTCTTCCGGCATAGAGCCCCGACGACGGAACTCTATGCCGGAAGAAAAGAACGCAGGTGTGAAAGAGCCCTAATAGTAGTTATATTTTTGTACATAGAGCAGTATTATAGTAGTTATATTCTTGTACATAGGAGCAGTATTATAGTAGTTATATTCTTGTACATAGGAGGCAGTATTATAGTAGTTATATTCTTGTACATAGGAGGCCGTATTATAGTAGTTATATTCTTGTACATAGAAGCAGTATTATAGTAGTTATATACTTGTACATAAGAGGCAGTATTATAGTAGTTATATTCTTGTACATAGGAGCAGTATTATAGTAGTTATATACTTGTACATAAGAGGCAGTATTATAGTAGTTATATTCTTGTACATAGGAGCAGTATTATAGTAGTTATATTCTTGTACATAGGAGCAGTATTATAGTAGTTATATTCTTGTACATAGGAGGCCGTATTATAGTAGTTATATTCTTGTACATAGGGGCCGTATTATAGTAGTTATATTCTTGTACATAGGAGCAGTATTATAGTAGTTATATTCTTGTACATAGGAGGCAGTATTATAGTAGTTATATTCTTGTACATAGGAGGCAGTATTATAGTAGTTATATTCTTGTACATAGGAGTAGTATTATAGCAGTTATATTCTTGTACATAGGAGGCAGTATTATAGTAGTTATATTCTTGTACATAGGAGCAGTATTATAGTAGTTATATTCTTGTACATAGGAGGAGTATTATAGTAGTTATAGTCTTGTATATAGGAGGTAGTGTTTATAGTAGTTATATTCTTGTACATAGGAGGCAGTATTATAGTAGTTATATTCTTGTACATAGGAGGCAGTATCATAGTAGTTATATTCTTGTACATAGGAGCAGTATTATAGTAGTTATATTCTTGTACATAGGAGCAGTATTATAGTAGTTATATTCTTGTACATAGGAGCAGTATTATAGTAGTTATATTCTTGTACATAGGAGCAGTATTATAGTAGTTATATTCTTGTACATAGGAGGCAGTATTATAGTAGTTATATTCTTGTACATAGGAGGCGGTATTATAGTAGTTATATTCTTGTACATAGGAGGCAGTATTATAGTTTTTATATTCTTGTACATAGGAGGCAGTATTATTATAGTATTACAGGACTGAATATTTAAAAATGCTATAGTGAGTCTGTGATTTTCAACACAAAGCAGCGTTCCAGAATTCAGGTCGCATGTTGTAATATATACTGTTCTCTGGATACCGGTTCCTCAAGTTCTAATACTTCTGCTCAGGTCTGTGAATAGGAAGTAAAGATGATCCCTTCTCCTATTGTATCCAGTACTATGCTGTACCACTCCTGTTCTCCACTGTCCCAGATGTTGTATTTCATCTTAATAGCTTGTAAAGGGCAATTCCTCCCTTTATAAAATTTCTACTCAGTGTGGACCTCAATTAAATGATCCCTCCCTGTTTCTGTTAACCCTGTAGGCCCCATTTAAACGACCGCATTTTTTTGCGTACTGGATGCACACCCATTCATGTCCGTGGGATCACATCTTGCAAACATTTGTGTGAATGCTCTTTTGCTGAGCTGAGTTATGGTTTCAGAATGGTTCTCCCTTCACTCCCAACCCAAAAAGTTAGGGTACTTTCACACTTGCGGCAGCGGATTCCGGCAGGCAGTTCCGTCACCGGAACTGCCTGCCGGATCCGTCAAAACGTATGCAAACTGATGGCATTTGTCAGACGGATCAGAATCCTGATCCGTCTGACAAATGCATTGAAATTCCCGGATCCGTCTCTCCGGTGTTGTCCGGAAAAACGGATCCGGCATTTATTTTTTCACACTTTTTTGCAGTCTGAGCATGCGCAGACCGCAAAAACGGATCTATTTTCTGGAACACTCTGGGCCGGATCCGCCATTAATGCATGTCAATGGGAAAAAATGCCAGATCCGGCATTCCAGCAAGTGTTACGAAATTTTGGACAGAGATAAAACCGCAGCATGCTGTGGTATTATCTCCGTCCTGAAAAGGAACAAGACTGAACTGAAGACATCCTAAAGCATCCTGAACGGATTGCTCTCCATTCAGAATGCATTAGGATAAAACTGATCAGTTCTTTTCCAGTATTGATCCCCTAGGACGGAACTCAATGCCGGAAAAGAATAACGCTAGTGTGAAAGTACCCTAAGGGTTTCTCATTGATGCTTTATGACAATGCTGCCCAGCATGGATCTACATAGAGGTAATTGGCCCAGTAGCAAAAGTAATCCACCCTTTTCCATAAACGGTTTCCCATTGAGCTCATCCATACAGGGTGTATATGTAAAAGTGACACCCCATGATTATTACTCTTTTACGGGGATAATCCGTTTTCAGCTAATTAATGTTAACTATTGTGCCATGAAAAGTTCTTGAATTTTGAAATATGCTTTCGGTATTAGTTTCTTAGGTTTTCAGGATCTCTTTTCCAGAGACCAACAGTTTCATTATACACTACTCACAAAAAGTTAGGGATATTTGGCTTTCGGTAAAATTTATGGAAAACGTAAAAAGTTCCCGCTCAGGTGATATTATATGATGAAAGTCGGGCATTTAATTAGAAGCAGCAATGGAGATTTCCTCATCTCAAACAATTTATTGAAACAAAAGCCAACACCAGTGGTGGGTATACTGCCACAAAAATGTCAGTGTCTCAATAACTTGTCATGTGGCCTTGAGTATCAATTACAGCTTGACAACGACGTCTCCTGCCGTTCACAAGCCGTCTTATTGTCTGCTGAGGCATGGCATCCCACTCTTCTTGAAGGGCGGCCCTCGGGTCATTGAGGCTGTGGGGTTACGAGCCTCTACACAGCGAAACAGGGATAGGTTTTCAATGGGATTCAGGTCTGGAGAAAGTGCAGGCCACTCCATTTGAGATCCCCCAGTCTCCGGCAGCCGTTCCCTAATGATGCGATATTGATGAGCTGGCGCATTGTCCTCCATGAAGATGAAATTAGGCCTGTGTTGTTTATGCAGAGACACAATGACTGGATTAATGATGTTCTTCAAGTAGTATGGGCATTTCACTGTATCATTCAGAAAAGTGTAGGGCAGTTCTGTATTGACTAAACGCACCTGCCCACACTGTAACACCACCACCACCAGAGGCTCGTCTGGTGACAACAGTGGCTGATGCATAGCACTCTCCTTGACAGCTCGAACATCGTTGGCGGCCATCATATCTGCTCAGTGTGAATGATGAAAACAGGAAACGGCAGCGAAGCCCACTGGTCCCTCGTCCAACATAGATGCTCCCTGGCCCATGCAAGATGATGACGCCTGTGCCTGGTGGCGTGGTCAGGTACCCTTGCAGGTCATCTAGCATGCAGACCACTCTGATGTAAACTGTATCGAATGATCTGATGTGACACTTGGGTGCCTCTCACCTCCCTTAAAGGGGTTCTGCACTTTCAATTAACTGATGATCTATCCTCTGGATAGATCATCAGCTTCTGATCGGCGGAGGTCCGACACCCGGGACCCCCGCCGATCAGCTGTTTGAGAAGGCAGCGGCGCTCCAGCAGCGCCGCGGCCTTCTCACTGTTTATCGCCGGGCCGCCCACTGACGTCACGACTTGTATCAACTAGAGTGGGCGCGGCTAAGCTCTGTTCGCTTGAATGGAGCTTAGCCGCGCCCACTCTAGTTGATACAAGTCGTGACGTCAGTGGGCGGGCGGCCCGGCGGTAAACAGTGAGAAGGCCGCGGCGCTGCTGGAGCGCCGCTGCCTTCTCAAACAGCTGATCGGCGGGGGTCCCGGGTGTCGGACCCCCGCCGATCAGAAGCTGATGATCTATCCAGAGGATAGATCATCAGTTAAATGAAAGTGCAGAACCCCTTTAAATGTGCCTGGAGTTGTGTGGCATCCATCATCCGGTTCCGCAGGGCATTGTTCACAATGAAGAGGTCATCAGTGTGGGATGTGGCCAAAGGACGTCCACTTCTCTTCCTCTCTGTGACTCTTCCAGTATCTCTGTATCTCTGTTACACCCTGCTGATGACACTCTGTGAAACTCTAAGCTCAGTTGCCACTTACGTCTGAGAACATTCTGCTTGAAGCCTCGCAATGGTGAAGTACCGTTGATCAATTTCTAGGTGTCTTCAAAATGTGAACAGCATGATGAGGAGGACTGTTTAATACCAATTCTAATTGAACCAGGAAATTTATTGGGCGATTCATGGATCAAACACCTGTTGTGAATTTAGCCGCTAAGCTCCTTGTTAGAGAACAGAAAGTTGTGCAAAAAATACTGAAACATTGAACAGTTGGACATGTGCCTTCAGAAGTTTAGAGAAGATCACATTAAGTTCACCTGTAAAGGTTAGAGGTCATTTTAGGTTCATCCTGAAATTTCACCTGCAAGACAAATATCCCTCACTTTTTTTTTGAGTAGTGTTTGTATCAGAGGAGTGACTTATAAGGAGCCGTCCATCTCATTATGAGGGCACAATATCAGCAAATGGAGGAACTGATCCAGAAAATATATTACAGTGTAAGGAAGTTATGTTCTTCTCAGCATACCTGCTGGGTTAAAGCCCGATTTCCATCGGTCCTCATTATAGTTGATGTACTATAGCTTCCGGCACTGCCGGATTCGGAGACACCTGGCAGGGTGTTCCCTGCCGAAACAGCCTGTGGTATCTCCCGAACACTAGTGTGAAGCTATCTGTCACGGGAGTTCCCGCGACAGGTGGCAGGAGATTGGTGGTTTGTTCTGACAGGGTTTCCTTGTGGATCAGTAGGCGTCTGTGTTGTTTCTGGTAATGGCCATACCCCTTGCCTCAGGTGTTGCTAATGTGTTCATTTAACCTTCCTTATTTATTGTTGCTCCTCCCACAATAGGGCTGACTGCAGTAAACGATTATTTTACTAATCAAGTATTCTACAGATTTATTTTTATGATTAATCGAGTACTCTAATAAATAAAAAGAATTCATATTTATGGGGGGGCTCCCTATAGTAGTTTCCATTCCTATTATTGCTGAGCCTGCAGCTCACACCCTGGTGTTCATTACATACGGCCACTCCATGCTGACTGTGCCTTGCTCAAGACTCTTCAGCTTCTTGCTAATCGTCCCATTGACTGCGCAGTGTAAGTGCCGCTCGCTCGCAGTCCCGCCGCCCAGTCAGGATGCTTTTCATAGACTGTCTGTCCAGGCTGTGGAAGCCCTGAGCTCAGCAGTAATGAAGCTCGCAAGTGCGCATCGCCTGCAGTCCCCGGCCACCCGGATCCTCCTTGCCCGCATCATGTCACCCCAGATCTCTGCAGTGTGCTCATGGCAGCGTCCTCACTCCTACTTAGCTGTTTCTTGCAATGAGGTTGTGGACATGGAGTGGCCAGTACTTACCTTTCCTGTAGGGGCTCCGCAGGTCCTCCATCTTCTCCGCGCGCTGCACTGACGTCACACAGCGTCGGGTCATAGTGGACGCATACGTGCACTATGTCCTGACGATGTGTCAGGGCTGAAAGTGCAGCGCAGTACAGGCCGGCGGGTGACCACAGAGCGGTAAGTAATAGCAAGCGCTTCACTCCCGCTCCGTGGTCACATGACACAAACGAATCCTCAATGCAAAAAATTCTCATTTTTTGTGTCGAATTACTCGATTCAATCGAGTAATCGTTTCAGCCCTGTCCCACAATGCTGTGTGGTTTATAGCTTCAGTTTCAGTTGTGGATTGCTGGTGTGTGGATCCCAGCTGAGTTCCTGGTGCTTCCATAGCTCCTTTGAAGTTAAGTCTTTCCTTTCCCTTTTTCTATTTCGTTTGGGTTCTGTGTGTTGCATTTCCCTATTGTTTGTATTAGGCCTGAAGGAGACTCCTGTTAGTCCTTCCTTTTGGAGAAACAGGTAATCTCGTCTTTGCCATTAGTACCAGGGTTCTATAGTGCTACATAGGACTCTAGGTATTCCTGCGTATGAACACACCTACCTCTGGGGTCTGTTTTATACTGGTAGTCAGGATTTTGGTTAGGGTTCTACTAGGAGGTGTCCATCTTCCTTCCCTAGTTCTCAGGCCTGATTCCCTGTTCCCCCCTTCCCTTTTATGCTCTGTGTGGTGTTTTCCTCTCACACCGAGGCGTGACATTATAGACCACTAAAACCGTAAATTTTTTGTTTGTGTGCAGTCATGGATCCTATTGCTGCACTGGCAGGTTAGCTGCAAGTGCTGTCTTTGGCGGTAGCTGACCTTCGCATGACGTCTCGCAGATGAGACGACAGGCTGCTGGTCCTAGTGGTGTTTACCAGGCCTGTCTTAAACCTAAAGTTGCACTCCCGGACAGATTCTCTGGGGGAAGTGATAATTTCATTTTGTTTAGGGAGGTGTGCAAACTGTATTTTAGGCTACGTCCACACTCATTTGGGGATGAGAAACAGCGAGTCGGTGTGGTTATCTCCTTGCTTAAGAGGGATGCGCCGTCATGGGATTTTTCTCTGCCGACCGGATCTCAGTCTCTCCGGTCGGTAGATTAATTTTTCGAAGCTTTGGGTCTTATCTATGATGATCCGGATCAGACCTCTCTAGCCGAAACCAAGCTGCGTGTCCTTCGTCAGGGTGATCATTCCCCTGAGATTTATTGCTCTGAGTTTATTAGGCGCCCTCCGTAGCCAGTTTTGTCAAGGGTTATCAGAGCGGCTAAAGGATGCCTTGGCCTTTCATGAAACCCCAGTATCTTTGGAGGCTGCTATGTCTCTGGCTATACGCATGGATAGACGCCTGAGAAAGAGAGATCTAGGGGCCCTCACTCTCAGGACCTACTATGACATGATGTATCGTCGTCCTCTGATAATTTGGGTGAAGCTACTCCTGGGTTCATGTCTGGGGACGAACCCATGCAATTAGGGGGAGCTACTCCTGGATCTGCTTTTAAATATACTGATAATAGGAAGGGAGTGTGTTTTTTCTGCGGACAAAAGGGACATTTTATCAGAGTATGTCCATGCATTCAACGGAAAAAAGAGGGACATTTAATTCCCATCTGACTCTTGGAGGGGTGAGAGGACAGTCAAAAAATGGGCATTTGTGTTTTACTGGTAGTACCCGATTTCTCCTGACTACTGAGGTAGCGCTAGAGTAAAAAACTGTGGGGATTGAGGTGTTTATCAACAGTGGGGCCGGGTGAACCTGATTGATGCGCATTTTGTCCGTATGGAGGGGTTGTCACCAAGTGCATTAGAAAATCATTTCGGTTTTTGCTATTGATTCTACACCTCTAGCTCAGAAGTGTTTATCTCAAGTGGTGCATGATATCAGATTAAGAGTGGGTGACTTTCATCAAGAATTTCTCGTGTTTTGTGTTGGAGGGTCTCACTGCACCAGTGGTTCTGGGTTTACCGTGGTTTAGGGTTATTTATTCGTTTTCGATACCATAAAAAAGTATTGCGATACTCAATACCATTCGATACCACGCAAAAAAAATAAAAACACAAAAAAAAGCTGCGTGCATTCCGCATTTTATGGAACATAATAGAACAGTCCGATCCTACTTTTTGGGGGGGCAAGGTGACAAATAAAATGGCAAATCGCGCCTTTTTTAATTAAAATTTTTCTGTTACGGCACTCGCCGCATAGGACATGTTTTTTATATTTTAATAGTTTGGACTTTTCAGGCGTGGCGAAATGTGATTTATTTATTTATATTTTATATGTAAAATTGGGAAAGTGGGTGATTTATACTTAATATTTATATATTTTTATTTTTTTTACTTTTTATTTAATAACTATTTTCCCCCTTAGGGGCCAGAACCTGGGATCTTTTAATCTCTTGTCCTATTCACCCTGATAGAGCTCTATCAGGGTGAATAGGACCACACACTCTGCCTGCTACCCTGTGCATAGTACACACAGCAGCAGGGAGGTGACTATGGCGGCCAAGGCTTCAGTAGCGTCCTGGCTGCCATGGTAACCGATCGGAGCCCCAGGATTACACTGCTGGGGCTCCAATCGGAGCTGCCACTGCCACCAATGGGGAGAAGGGGATGGGACCCTGTGGCCACTGCCATCAATGATTTTAATACTGGGGGGTGGGGGGTTTGGGGGTGCACTGCGCCACCAATGATTTTAATACCTGAGGGGGGGTTGAGGGGAGGGTGCGCACTGCACCATTAATGATTTTAATACTGGGGGGTTGAGGTGAGGGGACGCACTGCGCCACCAATGATTTCGATATTGGGGGGATTCAGGGGAGGGGTGCACTGCGCCACCAATTATAATATAATTAACATTTAATACAGGAGGCGGGTGCGACACCTGAGGGGGTAACTGCCGCTAATCACAGATCCCCGCCAGCACCCGCCTCCGGGATTTGTATTCAACATTTACTTTCATTGGTGGTGCAGTGCGCCCAACCCTCTCTCCTCATTGGTGGCAGTGGCACAGGGTGGAGGGAGAGACTGCTTCCTTCTCCCCTGTGCTGCTGAGGAGAACACGGAGGACGCTAAGAGCAGAGCGCTCCTTGTTCTCTGATACTAGACTGCGCAATAGCAAAGCCTAGTATCGAAACAAGGCAAATCCTGGTATCGAGGTTGATACCAGGCAAAAGTATCGATTGGGTATCGAAAATTCGATACCCGAAACAACCCTACCGTGGTTAAGCAAGCACAATCCAACCATCGATTGGCAAGCTAGACAGATTCTGGATTGGGGGGGGATTATTGCATTGACAATTGACTTAATACATCTTTTTCTGTTTTAGCTACTAAGACATTACCCTCTTTTATATCTCATTTGGCCAACGTGTTTTCTGAGAGTGGATGCCAGGATTTACCTCCGCATTGGGAATATCAATCTTATTCCCAGAGCTAAATTGCCAAAATCTAGGTTAAATAACCTTTCTGAACCTGAAAGACTTGCCAAGAGAGAGTATGTTGCCAATAGTTTGGCTAAAGGACACATAAGACCTTCCAAGTTTCCTGTGGCAGCAGGGTTCTTTTTTGTTAAAAAAAAAAGGACAGAGGTCTTCGGCCATGTCTCAATCGGATTACTGTCCGTGATCCTTACCCTCTTCCTTTGATTCCCGATTTGTTTAATCAGATTATTAGTGCCAAGGTTTTCTCCAAGTTGCATTTAAGGGGGCCATATAATCTGGTTAGGATGAAGGAAGGGGATGAATGGAATACGGCTTTTAATACTCCTGAGGGGCACTTTGAGAACCTGGTCATGCCTTTCAGGTTGACCAATCCTCCTTATATTTTTCATCACCTTGTGGGGAGGTTTGTAGTCGTGTATTTGGATGACATTCTAATTTATTCTCCAGACGTGGAGATACATCAGGATTACGTTAGATGGGTGTTACAGATCCTAAAAGACAATACATTTTACGCAGAATTAGAGAAGTGTGTTTTTGCTGTACACAAGGTGCAGTTTTTGGGCTACCTGCTGTCATCGGTTTTTCGAATGGATCCAGAGAAAGTCCGTGCTGTATTGGACTGGGATCGACCTGAAAATCTGAAGGCTCTTATGCGTTTTTTGGGGTTCACCAACTATTACGGAAAATGTATTCAGAATTATTCGACAATAGTAAAACCCTTAACTGACATGACTAAGAAGATGTCTGTGTTGTCTGAGTCGGCGTTGCGAGCCTTTTCTGCAATTAAGGAATGCTTCTGCCCCTATATTGGTGCAGCCGGATGTATCACAACCTTTCATTGTGGAAGTGGACTCGTCCGAGGTGGGGGTAGGAGCAGTTTTATCGCAGGGCCCGTCACCTGCTAAATGGTGTAAATGTGCCTTTTTCTCTAAAAAAATATTATCTTCCGCAGAGAGAAATTATGATGTGGGTAACAGAAAGTTACTGGCCATTAAGTTGGCTTTTGAGGGATGGCCTCAGTTGGAAGCGGCGATTCATCCGATCACGGTGTTCACAGATCACGAAAACTTGGCTTACCTGGAGTCAGCTAAACGACTGAACCCGAGACAAGCGTCATTGTCACCTATCGTCCTGGGGTTAAGAACGTCAAGACAGATGCCTTGTCACCTAGTTTTCCTGGAGGTGGTGATTTTGAAAATCCGAGTCCTATACTGTCAGAAGGGGTGGTGATATCCGCTCTTTACCCTGACCTAGAGGTGAAGGTGTAAGAGGCCCAGGGAGACTAAACAGATTCTTGTCCCTCTAGGAAACTGTTTGTGCCATCAGAATTGCATCACAAGGTGTTTGAGGAACATCACTGTATGGTTCTTACGGGACACCATAGGAGTAGATTCACTGACGACTTCATCTCTCGTAGATTCCGGTGACCGGGGTTGCGTAAGTGTGTTGAGGATTATGTGTCAGCCTGTAGTACCTGTGCATGTACTAAGGTGACACATACTCGGCCTTCCGGATCTCTACTTCCGTTGCCTATCCCGTTCAGACCATGGACTCACTTATCCATGGATTTTATCACTGATTTAACAAATTCTTCAGGAAAGACAGTTATTCTGGGGGTAGTTGATCGCTTTAGTAAAATGGTGCAGTTTATAGTGTTGCCGGGACTACCTAATGCTAAAACACTTGCACAAGTGTTTGTTGATAACATTGTGAAACTCCATGGCATTCCTTCTGATGTGGTCTCGGATCGTGGGTCAGTTTGTTTCCAGATTCTGGAAGGCGTTCTGTACTAGACTGGGGGCACAACTGTCCTTTTCTTCGGCTTTTTATCCTCAGTCGAACGGACAGACGGAACGCACTAATCAAAGTCTTGAGACTTACTTGAGATGTTTTGTCTCTGAGAACCAGGAGGAGTGGTCTTCGTTTTTGTCTTTGGCAGAGTTCGCCATAAACAATCGTAGACAGGAGTCCACTGGTAAGTCACTGTTTTTTGGGGCATATGGGTTTCACCCACAGTTTGGCACATTTTCTGGTTCTGATACATCTTGTATCCCTGAGGAGGAACGTTTTTGTCATCATTGTCATCTATATGGCGGAAAATTCTAAATAACTTGATGAATATGGACAACAAGTAGAGATCGACTGATTATCGGTTTCACCGATATTATCGGCCGATATTGAGGATTTTGACTGTTATCGGTATCGGCATTTATTTTGCCGATATTCCGATAGCTTATGGGGAACACAGATCGTGCTGCTGTCAGCGCTCTCCGTGTTCCCTCAACAGCACAGGGGAGAAGGAAGCAGTGTCTCCCTCCCCCCTGTGCTGCTGCTGCCACCAATGGGAGAACAGGGGACAAGAGAAGGGGAGGGGTTATGGCCACTGCGCCACCAATCAAGATAAATCTCTCATTTATTCATATACAGGAGGCGGGAGCTGCAGAATCACATAGCCGGCTCCCGACCTCTATGAGCAATAGCTGTGATCCGCGGCACCTGAGGGGTTAACTACCGCAGATCACAGCTATTGCTCATAGAGGTCAGGAGCAGGCTATGTGATTCTGCAGCTCCCGCCTCCTGTATATGAATAAATGAGAGATTTATCTTCATTGGTGGCGCAGTGCGCCCCCCAAGCCCCCCAGTGTTAATCATTGGTGGCGCAGTGCGCCCCCCCACCCCACCACAGTATTAATAACATTGGTGGCGCAGTGCGCCCCCCCCCCACCAAACCCCCCCCAGTATTAATCATTGGTGGCAGTGGCCACAGGGTCCCCTCTCCACTCCTCCTCCGATCGGAACCCCAGCTGTGTAAGCCTGGGGCTCCGATCGGTTACCATGGCAGCCAGCCCTGGCTGCCATAGTAAGCTCCATGCTGCTGTATGCACAAAGCACAGAGCAGCAGGGACAGTGTGAGCTCCTATTCACCCTGATAGAGCTCTATCAGGGTGAATAGGACAAGGGTTCTAGTCCCTAAGGGGGCTAAAAGTTATTAAAAAAATTAATAAAATATTAAGTATAAATGAAAAAGAAAGATTTACCCCCAAAAAAATCTACTGGTTAACAATAAACATATTCATTTCCACCTCATCACCACGACGGCTACAAGGAGATTGACCCCTGACCTCTGTAGGGGCAGGAACAGAGAGAGGGTTTAAATCCCCCCCCTCCCACCACCAGCACCAGTGTTTCCTGTCCCTACAGAGGACAGGGGCAGAGAGAGTCTCCCTGCGGGGAGATGAAGAGAATGTAACGTCCTGACACCTACCGGGTGTTCCCCCTGCCCTCCTGCGGTCCTCGTACTAACGCTGGGCAGGGGTGAAGGAGGGAGGACTCGCTCCATTACGATATGTGAGCCTGCTCCCGGGTCGCGTCTCCCGCCGGGCCTGCTTGGCTATCGCCGGGTGCGCGCCTAAGCGCTTCAGGAAAGCGGCAGACGTCACTTCCGGTGGACGAGGGAAGTGACGTCATTCAGAGGCGTCTCACATTCAAATTTTCGGCGCCAGCGGTGCCGAATGTCTCAGTGTACCGGCGTACATCGGAGCAGCGTGCAGTCATGTCGACCGAACCCCGCTCCCCTGGAGACCCTTCTGTGCCGCCTGCAGTAAGTTCCCCTGTGGGGAAGCGCTTTGTTCCACCCTGTTACTTGTTCCTAGACACTGTACCAGGTTGCCTGTTCCTCCTCCTCCACTTCTCTGGCTTGGGGCTTCTGTCTGTTAGTTCCATGTATACCTAGATGGCTAATGGGGGTTATTCTTCCCAGGTCGCTAAGGAGGCCCAGAAAAAAATCAGAAAACAGTCAAAGTGTGTGTCCTGCCTTAAACGGCTTCCGGACGACTATCGCAAAAAGCTTTGCAAAGACTGCATCTCTAGCGTTATCGCTGAAGAACAGCCTTCCTTCTTTAACGAATTAAGGTCCATGATCCATGAGGAAGTAAGAACCTCCTTATCCCAGATGCCTTCACCCAGGGATGCACCTCCACCAAAAAGACGTAGGGGTCCATCTCCTTCCTTATCAGACCCGGAGATGATAGAGGAAGATGCCTCATCATCTAGAGCCTGGGAGGACGAGGGGGCCTCCTCTGATATTGATACTTCGGAATCAGATAGAAGATTCTGCTTTTCATTGGATGAGATGCCAGATCTTCTAAAGGCGGCCCGGGCCACTATGGGGGTTGAAGAAACTCCTAGAGCCCACTCGGTCCAGGATGAGATGTTTGGGAGACTCAGGGTTAAAAAGACCCGGGTGTTCCCAATAAACGAGAACATACGTGATATGGTACTTGACGAGTGGTCCAACCCGGAAAAGAGGTTGGGGGTGTCCAGGTCCTTTAAGAACCGGCTATTGTTTGACTCAAGCGAAGCAAAAATTTTCAGTGAAACACCAAAGGTCGACATTCAAGTCGCAAAGGTCAATAAGAAGACTGCCTTGCCGTTCGAAGACACTTCTCAGCTGCGCGATCCCATGGATAGGAAGGCAGATAGCCTCCTAAAAAAATCGTGGGAAGCGGCGATGTTCACTTTAAAAACAAACATCGCAGCTACCTCAGTGGCAAGATCCATGAGGCTGTGGCTAGAGGAACTGGAATCTCACATCAGAGATAATACTTCCAGGGATGAGATCCTAAGGTCCCTCCCCCTATTGAAATCCGCCACAGCATTTATGGCAGACACCTCAGCCGAGTCTGTCAGATTTGCGGCAAAGGATGCAGGGCTCTCTAATGCGGCCCGCCGGGCCTTGTGGATGAAGAGCTGGTCAGGCGACAACACATCAAAGATGAAACTATGCTCCATCCCGTTCTCGGGGGAATATGTCTTTGGGCCTGTCCTAGACCGTATCCTGGAGAAAGCGGCGGACAAAAAAAAAGGGGTTCCCAGAGGAGAGACCCTATAAAAGGAGATATCCTTTTCGGGCCCCCACCAGCCAGAATAGACCCTTTAAGGATAAAGGGAAGTCAGGACGCTGGAGTTACCCAAAAGGGGGCAGGGGTAGAAGCAACCCCTCCTCCTCCCAGAATAAGCCCTCGGACAAGCAGTGACGCCAGAGTTGGGGGGAGATTGAAGAATTTTCTGACTCCTTGGGAGTCCACTACCCGGAACCCTTGGGTTCGGGACATAATAAAATCCGGGTACCACATCGAACTTTCTTCATCTCCCCCAAACCGCTTTATTGTCACCAACCCAAGTTCCCCCAAAGTGCGCAAAAAGATTCTGCAAGGGGTCCAAGGTCTTCTGGCGACGAACGTGATAGTACAAGTCCCGTCAACACAGCAAAAGCAAGGGTTCTATTCGAACCTGTTTTTGGTAGAGAGTTTTGGTAGGGCTCATTCCGCACAATTATAAACTTGAAAGCCCTGAACAAGTTTGTAATTTATCGGAAGTTCAGGATGGAATCCCTGAAGTCCCTGATTCCGTTAATAGGGAGGAACGCCCTGATGTGCTCAGTAGACCTTCAGGACGCCTACTATCACGTCCCAATTCATCCAGAGTCACAAAGGTTCTTGAGGTTCGCCATCCAGGACCTCAAGGGAGTAACTCATCACTTCCAGTTTACGGCCCTCCCCTTTGGGATATCATCTGCACCCAGAGTGTTTACAAAGCTGGTAGTCGAGATGGTGGCCTTCCTGAGACACAAAGGTCTGGTGATTATACCGTACCTGGACGATTTCCTACTAATTGGGAATTCGGAGAACAAACTCAGAACAGACCTACAAACCTTCCTGTCTCTCACTCAAGATCTGGGTTGGTTGGTGAACATGAAAAAATCGAACCTGGTGCCCTCCAGCACTATCCAGTTCTTGGGCGTCATCCTGGATTCCCGAACCCAGCATACCTTCCTTCCACCAGACAAGGTCAAAAACCTTCAATTACAGGTTCGACGTTTCCAGAACAGGAGGTCATGTCCCATAAGGGAAGCTATGAGCCTCCTGGGTCTGCTCTCGTCTTGTATCATGTCCATCCCATGGAGTCAGGCCCACTTCCGATCCCTCCAAGCATGGATCCTCAGAACTTGGAACAAACAACAGTCCTCCTTGGATCACAAAGTTCTGATTCCCCTAGCGGTGAAGACCTCCCTGAATTGGTGGAGAAGCACAAGCAATCTGTCCTTGGGAGTTGCCTGGGAGAAGATTCCCTACATTCAAGTACTTACGGATGCAAGCGGAAAAGGATGGGGAGCGAAAGTAGGAGATCATTTGTTCCAAGGTTCCTGGAGTCCAACAATCCGCTCTCAGTCCTCCAATTTCAGAGAGCTGGAAGCAGTCTGGAAAGCCCTGAAGGCTGCAGAGACTCTTCTGGTGGGTCAGCACGTAAAGATCCTTTCAGACAACACGACGACTGTGGCTTATCTCTCTCACCAGGGAGGCACGAGATCGGAGAAACTGATGTCTATTGCAAGAAAGATCTTCAACTGGGCAGAATCCCATGTGAGTTCTATCTCCGCAATTCACCTAAAAGGAATACTGAACGTAGAAGCAGACTATCTCAGTCGCCAGTCAATAGATCATACCGAGTGGTCCCTGAATCAAGAAGTATTTCAGGTTTTGGCAGAAAGATGGGGCACCCCACAAGTGGATCTGTTCGCCTCCAAAAAGAACGCGAAGGTACCAACGTTCTGTTCGCTAAACCCACGGGACAATCCCTGGGCGCTGGATGCGCTGACGATTCATTGGGACTGGGATCTCAGTTATGCATTCCCACCTTTGCCTCTACTTCCCAGGATAATCCAGAAACTCTACCTAGAAGATACGACACTAATTCTGATAGCCCCCTACTGGCCGAAAAGGAGCTGGTTCTCTTCTTTAAAAAATCTATCAGTAGAGGATCCATGGCCTCTTCCCTCCAGGAGGGACCTGCTTCACCAGGGGCCAATCCTACACCCAGATCCGAGCTTCCTCAGGTTATCAGCATGGATCCTGAGGTCCAGTGGTTGAAGTCCCAGGGGCTCTCAGACCGAGTGATAGCCACCCTAAAAGCGAGTAGAAAGAAGGTTACCTTCTAAATTTACTTAAAGATCTGGAAGAGATTCTGTACCTGGATGGGCAACCCTGCCCCAAATTTAGAGCCGCCCAATTTTTTGAAAATCTTGGACTTCCTCCAGCAGGGGCTTGAATTAGGTCTTAGACCCTCTACCCTGAGGGTACAGGTCTCGGCACTTGCCTGCTTCTTTGATCAAGATCTAGCCAGTCATCGCTGGATTAAAAGATTCATGAGAGCTGCCTCCCGACTACGTCCCTCTCTAAAATCTAGGATCCCCAACTGGGACCTCAATACGGTACTCACTGGCTTGACTCTTGCTCCGTTTGAGCCCCTATCTAGTTGTTCCACCAAACATCTATCGCTTAAGACTGCATTCTTGGTGGCCATCACGTCCGCAAGAAGGCTAGGCGAGATCCAAGCACTATCGATACAGGAACCCTATCTCCGTATCACCGATGACAGAATCATTCTTAAGTTAGATCCAGGTTTTTTGCCTAAAGTGGTATCAGATTTCCACCGTAACCAGGAGATAGTCTTACCCTCCTTTTGCAGTAATCCCTCTAATACTAGGGAATCTAGCTTCCACTCTCTAGATGTAAGACGTTCTGTCTTACGGTATCTCGAGGTATCAAAAGGTTTCCGTAAATCCAGCAACCTGTTTGTCTTATTCTCAGGTAAGAATAAGGGTCAAAAAGCCTCCAGGTCCTCCTTAGCACGGTGGATAAAGGATTCTATTTCCATCTCCTATGAGTCCCAAGGTCTGTCGTGCCCCCCAAATTTGAGAGCTCACTCTACCCGGGCTATGTCCTCCTCCCAGGCCGAGCGGGCCGGAGCTTCTCTTGAGGATATCTGTAAAGCTGCTACTTGGTCTAACATCCACACCTTTACTAAACACTATAGGTTAGACCTATCTACTTCAGACTTGTCTTTTGGACGTAAGGTCCTTCAGGCGGTCGTCCCCCCCTAAGCTATAATTTTTTATATCTCCTTGTAGCCGTCGTGGTGATGAGGTGGAAAGCCGGAATTAGACTTACCGGTAATTCAGTTTCCACGAGATCACCACGACGGCACATATATTCCCTACCCTTCCTTAGTCTTACCTGGGAGGTTATGAAGTAATACCCTCTCGGTTCATTAATTTTCTGTTCTCACCACTTATTTCTGTCTCTGTAATTTTGGACACACTGGTGCTGGTGGTGGGAGGGGGGGATTTAAACCCTCTCTCTGTTCCTGCCCCTACAGAGGTCAGGGGTCAATCTCCTTGTAGCCGTCGTGGTGATCTCGTGGAAACTGAATTACCGGTAAGTCTAATTCCGGCTTTTCAGCAGGAACTTTTTTTATTTTTTTCAAAAATGAAAATTCACATAATATCGGTATAAATTATCGTCTATCGGCCTATAAGTTCACAAATTATCGGTATCGGCCCTAAAAATTCAATATCGGTTCGATTCCTAGCAACAAGTATAAACGTGTGGCTGACAGGAAACATATGAATGGTCCAAACATAAGAGTGAGTGATTCTGTGTGGCTATCCACAAGAAACGTTAAGTTGAAGGTACCTTCTTGGATTTGAGTCCAGGATTTATTGGTCCATATAAGATCACTACCATTATTAATCCTGTAGCTTTTCATCTTGAACTTCCTCAGGCCTTGAAAATTCATAATGTGTTTCACAAATCTTTGTTGAAGAGATATGTTGAACCTTTGGAGCCGTCTTCCTTGCCACCCGCTTCTCTCA
The DNA here is from genome assembly GCF_014858855.1 of Bufo gargarizans. Classification (NCBI taxonomy): domain Eukaryota; kingdom Metazoa; phylum Chordata; class Amphibia; order Anura; family Bufonidae; genus Bufo; species Bufo gargarizans. The sequence continues at coordinate 42,122,797 of NC_058085.1, forward strand.
TGGTGGACGGCAGTTTGGAATTTCAGATCTCCGTAGATCTCTTCAGTATCTTGTTCACTGAAAGGGTTGTGGACCAGAGGAGAGGATGTGGGTACCGACATCTGACATGAATGCCTGTCGTTTAGTGAAAGCTTTTCACAGGCCTCACCCAGATAAGGTTAGTCCTGGTTGCCCGGAGGTCACCTGTAGAAGGGGGTGTACTGTCACGGGCGTTCCCATGACAGGTGGCAGGAGATGGGCGAGACTGACAACACGTGGTTTGATCTGACAGGTTTTCCTTGTGGATCAATAGGCGTCTGTGTTGTTTCTGGTAATGGCCTCACCCCTTGCCTCAGGTGTTGCTAATGTGGTCATTTAACCTTCCTTATTTATTGTTGCTTCTCCCACAATGCTGTGTGGTTTATAGCTTCAGTTTCAGTTGTGGATTGCTGGTGTGTGGATCTCGGCTGAGTTCCTGGTGCTTCCATAACACCTTTTGAAGTTAAGTCTTTCCTTTCCCTTTTTGTATTTTGTTTGGGTTCTGTGTGTTGCATTTCCCTATTGTTTGTATTAGGCCTGAAGGAGACTCCTGTTCGTCCTTCCTTTTGAAGGAACAGGTAGTCTCATCCCTGACATTAGTACCAGGGTTCTATAAAGATAGATAGGACTCTAGGTATCCCTGCCTATTAACACACCTACCTCTGGTGTCTGTTCATACTGGTAGTCAGTCTGGATTTTGGTTAGGGTTCTACTAGGAGGTGTCCATCTTCCTTCCCTAGTTCTCAGGCCTGATTCCCTGTTCCCCCCCTTCCCTTTTATGCTCTGTGTGGTGTTTTCCTCTCACACCGAAGCGTGACACTAGCCTAAGACGTCTTAATGCTGACTCCAGGTTTTTCTACAATTGGCCTACTTTCCTTCTCAGTTCCTGCCATAAGTAGTCTTCATAGCTGTCAACTCACTGACCTTAGTCTTAAGTTATATCACTTATACTTTTATAACCTGTACAGCTTTTATAAGTTATACATCTTCTTGTATACAGTGATATGGACCATGCTGGTATAACCTGGGCATCTCCTGTATATAATAATATATGCACAGCTGGTATAAGTTATACATCTTCTTGTATACAGTGATATGGAGCATGCTGGTATAACCTGGGCATCTCCTGTATATAGTTATATATGTACAGCTGGTATAAGTTATACATCTTCTTGTATATAGTGATATGGAGCATGCTGGTATAACCTGGGCATCTCCTGTATATAATTATATATGTACAGCTGGTATAAGTTATACATCTTCTTGTATATAGTGATATGGACCATGCTGGTATAACCTGGGCATCTCCTGTATATAATTATATATGTACAGCTGGTATAAGTTATACATCTTCTTGTATATAGTGATATGGACCATGCTGGTATAACCTGGGTATCTCCTGTATATAATTATATATGTACAGCTGGTATAAGTTATACATCTTCTTGTATATAGTGATATGGACCATGCTGGTATAACCTGGGCATCTCCTGTATATAATTATATATGTACAGCTGGTATAAGTTATACATCTTCTTGTATATAGTGATATGGACCATGCTGGTATAACCTGGGCATCTCCTGTATATAATTATATATGTACAGCTGGTATAAGTTATACATCTTCCTGTATATAGTGATATGGACCATGCTGGTATAACCTGGGCATCTCCTGTATATAATTATATATGTACAGCTGGTATAAGTTATACATCTTCTTGTATATAGTGATATGGGCCATGCTGGTATAACCTGGGCATCTCCTGTATATAATTATATATGTACAGCTGGTATAAGTTATACATCTTCTTGTATATAGTGATATGGACCATGCTGGTATAACCTGGGCATCTCCTGTATATAATTATATATGTACAGCTGGTATACGTTATACATCTTCTTGTATATAGTAATATGGACCATGCTGGTAGAACCTGGGCATCTCTTGTATATAGTGATATGGACCATGCTGGTATAACCTGGGCATCTCCTGTATATAATTATACATGTACAGCTGGTATAAGGTATACATCTTCTTGTATATAGTGATATGGACCATGCTGGTAGAACCTGGGCATCTCTTGTATATAGTGATATGGACCACTATGGTTGAGCTGATCCACCAGATTTATATATTGTAATATATAGGAGGAGTAATTACAATGTCATCCATGTATACAGCTGGCAGGACTGTCCAGCGCTCAGCACACAGCTGGGTATTTTCTGCATGGCCCGGCAAATTGTATGTAATGGCAGACACTGATTCACTTGCTTTGTAGGAGGAGGAAGGGGATCTAGTCTTAATTGGATTAAAACAGTTGCATTTTTACTGCATAAAGGAGTATTGGGTGTACGCCCTATGCTTCAACAAACAGTTGATTTGATGATGGCAATCTCTTATATAGGAGAGGTTCTGATTATGTATAGTCAAAATGTCACATTGTTATGGGGGATCTGTGGATGACACACTGTTATGGGGAATCTGTGGATGGCACACTGTTATGGGGGAATCTGTGGATGACACACTGTTATGGGGGATCTGTGGATGACACACTGTTATGGGGGATCTGTGGATGACACACTGTTATGGGAGATCTGTGGATGACACACTGTTATGGGGGATCTGTGGATGACACACTGTTATGGGGGAATCTGTGGATGACACACTGTTATGGGGGATCTGTGGATGACACACTGTTATGGGGGATCTGTGGATGACACACTGTTATGGGGGAATCTGTGGATGACACACTGTTATGGGGAATCTGTGGATGACACTGTTATGGGGGATGTGTGGATGACACACTTATGGGGGATGTGTGGATGACACACTGTTATGGGGGATCTGTGGATGACACACTGTTATGGGGGATCTGTGGATGACACACTTATGGGGGATCTGTGGATGACACACTGTTATGGGGGATCTGTGGATGACACACTGTTATGGGGGATGTGTGGATGACACACTGTTATGGGGGATGTGTGGATTGCGCGCTGTTATGGGGGATGTGTGGATGGCGCGCTGTTATGGGGGATCTGTGGATGGCGCGCTGTTATGGGGGATCTGTGGATGGCGCGCTGTTATGGGGGATCTGTGGATGGCGCGCTGTTATGGGGGATCTGTGGATGACGCGCTGTTATGGGGGATCTGTGGATGAGACACTGTTATGGGGGATCTGTGGATGACACACTGTTATGGGGGATGTGTGGATGACACACTGTTATGGGGGATGTGTGGATGACACACTGTTATGGGGGATCTGTGGATGGCGCGCTGTTATGGGGGATCTGTGGATGACGCACTGTTATGGAATCGGTGCATCTGTGGTTGTCACAGTCAGAAGCTTCATTGCTGACTCTCACAAGTACTGAAGCCAATAATAAGTGTCCGAGAGGACAGACCCAGGAGTGTTGCTGATATGGCATGTAACTGATACTCTTAAAGCAGCGCCCATATGAATAAAGTCCTATAAACGACTATTTCTGTGCATTCCTCTGCAAACAGGAATTCTACCATTAATTGGCAGCAAGCAGAGATTTTGAAAAATGGAAACAAATCATATATCAGAAATTTGTAGAATTTGCTACATTGATAACATTTATTTACATAAAAACATAAAACCTCTTTAAACGTTACACAATTACTGTTTAATCAGCTCATTCATATAAGTTTTTTGTTTCCAGCTCCGATTCATTTAGCCTCTTTGTGCTTTGTTTGTGCTCGCTTATTCCTTGTTGCTTTTGTTTGGCGTCTAATCTACCGCACTTACAATTTCTAGCAGCCTTGAATTATCCCAAAAAGGCGTATGGAAATAAAAGCAAAATGCTCGCCTTCTCAGGCCAATAAATTCGGAGAATCTGCCATGAAAGCGTGAGCTGTGAGTTGGCCAATAATTAATTGAACTGAAGTTCATTTTCTGAAGTTGGCTCCTTCCACTGTGTCACTTATGGAGACTGGGAACAGATCTTCAGATGAACTGTTGTATTCTGTGCCTGATTATTTAGTAATGAGTCCAATCATCAGATCCAGATTATTATGACATCGCCGAGTGATTTGTATTAAGAGAGTGGTAAATAAATAAACAAACCGTTACCACTAAGAGGGGGCGGGGTCCCTCTAGGCTAGGGTCTGATAATAGTTTTTTTTACTATAAATTTTTAGTATTTCTTTTAATTACTATAATACTACTGCCTATGTACAAAAATATAATTACTATAATACTACTGCCTATGTACAAGAATATACTGTACTACTGCTCCTATGTATAAGAATATAACTACTATAATACTACTCATATGTACAATAATATAACTACTGTGACACAGTGAGAGGTCTGGTCTGGGAAAACAGGTATTTTCCTCTTAGCATGTGCTGCTGGGCTGACTTACAGCCAGCACCTGGCTGTCCTTAAATAGGCAGCTGGGCTCAAAAGCCAGGTCTCTGTGTTGGGATCTGGGAGCCTTGTGTCTGGATGAAGGCTTGTTATCTGTTTGGCGTAAAAACAGGTTGGTGCTGCTATCGGCAAAGACTTTTTGAGGCAGAATTGCCGCATGGTGTGAATTACCATCAACACCGCAAGGTGACTTTTTGTTTGAATATGACTGCTTGTTTTGTCACTTGCCTAAAGTGTGAATAAAACACTGGACTGTTTGATCCAAAGAACTTGTTGTTGCCTTTATACTGCGTCCGCTAATCCTGTCTACCAGAGTGAGTCCCCACACTACTATAATACTGCCTCCTATGTACAAGAATATAACTACTATAATACTGCTCCTATGTACAAGAATATAACTACTATAATACTGCTCCTATGTACTAGAATATAACTACTATAATACTGCCTCCTATGTACAAGAATATAACTACTATAATACTGCCTCCTATGTACAAGTATATAACTACTATAATACTGCCTCCTATGTACAATAATATAACTACTATAATACCGCTCCTATGTACAATAATATAACTACTATATTTCTGCTCCTATGTGCAAGACTGTAACTACTATAAAACTGCCTCCTATGTACAAGAATATAACTACTATAATACTGCTCCTATGTACAAGAATATAACTACTATAATACTGCCTCCTATGTACAAGAATATAACTACTATAATACTGCTCCTATGTACAAGAATATAACTACTAGAATACTGCCTCCTATGTTCAAGAATATAACTACTATAATACTGCTCCTATGTACAAGAATATAACTACTATAATACTGCCTCCTATGTACAAGAATATAACTACTATAATACTGCTCCTATGTACAAGAATATAACTACTAGAATACTGCCTCCTATGTTCAAGAATATAACTACTATAATACTGCTCCTATGTACAAAAATATAAATACTATAATACTGCCTCATATGTACAAGAATATAACTACTATAATACTGCTCCTATGTACAAGAATATAACTACTATAATACTACTCTTATGTACAAGGATATAACTACTATAATACTGCCCTCTATGTGCATTAATAGAACTTCTATAATACTGCTCCTATGTACAAGAATATAACTACTATAATACTGCCTCCCATGTACAAGAATATAACTACTATAATACTTCCTTCTGTGTTCGAAACTATAACTGTTACAATAAAATACTGCCCAGAATTGGGCGCTTTAGTAAATGAATGTGTGTACATAAGTAACTATTATAAATAACTATTAATGTATTTAGTATATTGACAACATGACAAAAATTCTGCATTAAAATTCCTGACAGATTTGCTTGATGTTCCACATCTAATGTAAGTGAAAGGAGTTAATTCTTGCCATTTGTATGAGGAGTAAATATTCTGTTCTGAATAATTGACTGTTGACTTTGCACTGCACATCAGATTTAATGTCTCCATAGATTCCTTTTGGAATTCTATGTATTAGCTTTAATGAATCACAGGGTCTATTCCATGTGGGGGTTCGCTGGCACGTGCACCTTAGAAATGCGAGTTGCAGATTTTCATTTCTACGTCTTTGAGAAATACAACACGTTTTTGAAGTCGACCTTCGCATTGACGGCCTGATGGCATTTTACGTACGGTATCTTGCTCTGCAGGTGTGATGTAAGCTCATGGCATACAGTCACAATTCTCTCCAACAACAATAAAAAAATACATTAACAAAGTCGAAGTACATCTATTCCTTAATAGCCGCTGTCTTCTCCCCCTCCGCAGGCCATCACATAAGACGATCACACAAAGCTCAGCACAATGACGTCCTGTCCCATTCACTTAGCTTCATACAGGGCGGCAGCGACACTCGCTCTTCCCAGAATCCTCCATTCTCCTATAGGCACGAGAGTGCACAGCCAGGATCTTGGCTCCCCCACACTGTGCAGTCTTCACGGCTTATCGAGCTGATGCAGTTTGACAGGAGAGATTCGGAGAATGGCGGAGGATAGCCACATGAGCGCCTGCTCAGCGCTGCTCGGGAAGAGACCAGCATCGTGTGTTATATTCTTCTCTGACACAGAATTTTTTATTAGGCCCCTGGCTGGCGAGTGAACCGAAATATTCCAGTAGAAACACAAACGAGTTTCGAAACTCGGCTCCCAAACGAAACATTGCCCACAGCCTTACAGTGTCTTCATCAGGAATGCATCGTATGTAATACATTACTGTTCATACCTCATCATGGTCCTTATTCTTGTACATAGTGTGGATAGTGACCAATAAAACTGCCACACCCTAGGAGCAGTATTATAGTAGTTATATTATTGTACATAGGAGCAGTATTATAGTAGTTATATTATTGTACATAGGAGCAGTATTATAGTAGTTATATTCTTGTATATAGGAGCAGTATTATAGTAGTTATATTCTTGTATATAGGAGCAGTATTATAGTAGTTATATTCTTGTACATAGGAGCAGTATTATAGTAGTTATATTCTAGTACACAGGAGGCAGTATTATAGTAGTTATATTCTTGTACACAGGAGGCAGCATTATAGTAGTTATATTCTAGTACATAGGAGCAGTATTATAATAGTTATATTCTTGTACACAGGAGGCAGTATTGTAGTAGTTATATTCTTGTACACAGGAGGCAGCATTATAGTAGTTATATTCTAGTACACAGGAGGCAGTATTATAGTAGTTATATTCTAGTACACAGGAGGCAGTATTATAGTAGTTATATTCTTGTAAATAGGAGGCAGTATTATAGTAGTTATATTCTTGTACACAGGAGGCAGTATTATAGTAGTTATATTCTTGTACACAGGAGGCAATATTATAGTAGTTATATTCTAGTACACAGGAGGCAGTATTATAGTAGTTATATTCTTGTAGATAGGAGGCAGTATTATAGTAGTTATATTCTTGTACATAGGAGGCAATATTATAGTAGTTATATTCTAGTACACAGGAGGCAGTATTATAGTAGTTATATTCTAGTACACAGGAGGCAGTATTATAGTAGTTATATTCTTGTACACAGGAGGCAGTATTATAGTAGTTATATTCTTGTAGATAGGAGGCAGTATTATAGTAGTTATATTCTTGTACATAGGAGGCAATATTATAGTAGTTATATTCTAGTACACAGGAGGCAGTATTATAGTAGTTATGTTCTAGTACATAGGAGCAGTATTATAGTAGTTATATTCTTGTACATAGGAGCAGTATTATAGTAGTTATATTCTTGTACACAGGAGGCAGTATTACAGTAGTTATGTTCTAGTACACAGGAGGCAGTATTACAGTAGTTATGTTCTTGTACATAGGAGGCTGTATTATAGTAGTTATGTTCTTGTACATAGGAGCAGTATTATAGTAGTTATATTCTTGTACATAGGAGCAGTATTATAGTAGTTATATTCTTGTACATAGGAGCAGTATTATAGTAGTTATATTTTTGTACAGAGGAGCAGTATTATAGTAGTAATATTCTTGTACATAGGAGGCAGTATTAAAGTAGTTATATTCTTGTACATAGGAGCAGTATTATAGTAGTTATATTCTTGTACATAGGAGCAGTATTATAATATTTATATTCTTGTACATAGGAGGCAGTTTTATAGTAGTTATATTTTTATACAAAGAAGCAGTATTATAGTGGTTGTATTCTTGTATATTCAGTGGATATAAAAAGTCTACACACCCCTGCTAAAATGTTAGGTTTCTGTTATGTAAATCAAAAGACAAAGATAAATCATTTCAGAACTTTTTCCACCTTTAATGTGACCTATAAACTGTACAACTCAATTGAAAAACAAAGTGAAATTTATTTGGTAGAGGGAAAAAAATATATTTAAAAATAAAATAATATGGTTGCATAAATGTGCACACCCTTAAACTAATACTTTGGTGAAGCACCTTTTGATTTTATTACAGCACTCTTTTGGGGTATGAGTCTATCAGCATGGCACATTTTGACTTGGCAAGATTTGCCCACTCTTCTTGGCAAAAACCCCTCCAAATCTGTCAGATTGCGAGGGCATCTCCTGGGCACAGCCCTCTTCAGATCACCCCACAGATTTTCAATCGGATTCAGGTCTGGGCTCTGGCTGGGCCATTACGAAACTTTAATCTTCTTCTGGTGAAGCCATTCCTTTGTTGATTTGGATGTATGCTTTGGGTCGTTGTCATGCTGAAAGATAAAGTTCCTCTTCATGTTCAGCTTTCTAGCAGAAGCCGGAAGGTTTTGTGCCAATATTGACTGGTATTTGGAACTGTCCATAATTCCCTCTAGCTTAAAGGGGTTCTGCACTTTCATTTAACTGATGAGCTATCCTCTGGATAGATCATCAGCTTCTGATCGTCGGGGGTCCGACACCCAGGACCCCCGCCGATCTGCTGTTTGAGAAGGCAGCGGCGCTTAGCCCCGCCCTTAGCCCCGCCCACGCTAGTTGATACTAGTAGTGACGTCAGTGGGCCGTCAGTAAATAGTGAGAAGGCCGCAGCGCTGCTGGAGCACCGCTGCCTTCTCAAACAGCTGATCGGCGGGGGTCCTGGGTGTCGGACCCCCGACGATCAGAAGCTGATGATCTATCCAGAGGTATAGATCATCAGTTAAATGAAAGTGCAGAACCCCTTTAACTAAGGCCCCAGTTCCAGCTGAAGAAAAACAGCCCCTTGGCATGATGCTGCCACCACCATGCTTCACTGTGGGGATGGTGTTCTTTTGGTGATGTGAAGTGTTGTTTTTGCGCCAAACATATCTTTTGGAATTGTGGCCAAGAAGTTCAACCTTGGTTTCATCAGACCAGAACACCTTTTCCCACATGCTTTTGGGAGACTTCAGATGCGTTTTTGCAAAATGTAGCCTGGCTTGGATGTTTTCCATCGTAAGAAAAGGCTTTCGTCTTGCCACTCTACCCCATAGCCCAGACATATGAAGAACACGGGAGATTGTTGTCACATGTACCACACAGCCAGTACTTGCCAGATATTCCTGCAGCTCCTGTAATGTTGCTGTAGGCCTCTTGGTCGCCTCCCAGACCACGTCCAGTTCTTGGTAATGTCACTGTTGGGCCATATTTTCTCCACTTGATGATGACGGTCTTCACTGTGTTCCATGGTATATCTAATGCCTTGGAAATCCTTTTGTACCCTTCTCCGGACTGATACCTTCTAACAATGAGATCCCTCTGATGCTTTGGAAGCTCTCTGTGGACCATGGCTATTGCTGTGGGATGCAACTAAGTAAACTTCAGGAAAGACCAACTCGAGCAGCAGAACTTTATTTGGGGTTAATCAGAGTCACTCTAAATGATGGCCGGTGTATGCTGACTCCTATCTAACAGGATTCTGAATGTGATTGCTTAATTCTGAACACAGCTACATCCCCAGTTATAAGAGGGTGTGCACACTTATGCAACCACATTATTATTGTTTTGTTTTTTGTTTTCTTCCCTCCACCTAAAAGATTTCAGTTTGTTTTGCAATTGAGTTGTACAGTTTATAGGTCACATTAAAGGTGGAAAAAGTTCTGAAATGATTTATCTTTGTCTAATTTTTTGACATCACAGAAACCTGACATTTTTACAGGGGTGTGTAGACTTTTTATATCCACTGTAAGTGTAGTGCAGTTAAATTTCTTCTTAGTGGGCAGTCGTTGTAACTCATTATGACAGGTTGCTGAAGGTTTTATTGTATCCAGCTTTCATTTATGTGTGAACATACCATTGTTTATTGTATAATAGTGCTGACTGGTTTATATTGTGCCCGGTTATTATAAGTAGAGGCACTGACCTGACTGGTGTTGGGCAACAATGATGGGAGTCGTAATTTACTGTTTGGCCTTTTAGTTGTGATCACGGACATGAAACAATTTATGACCATTGACTGTAGGGAACTTTGCTTTGAAGGTTTGATTACTGGTTTTTTGGGATGTGTTTTATGAAAGCCTGCATTTTTATTTCTTTACTGGAATTTTCTGTAGAGAAAAACCTGGGGGTTTTGATACCACTAAGACCTCTTTGATCGCTATGAGGGTGGTGTAGAGGACCAGGGATATAATAGAGAGTGTCTCTGTGTACGTGGCCCAATTTAGGCTACTTTCACACTAGCGTTCGTCGGTCCGCTCGTGAGCTCCGTTTGAAGGGGCTCACGAGCGGACCCGAACGCTTCCGTCCAGCCCTGATGCAGTCTGAATGGATGCGGATCCGCTCAGACTGCATCAGTCTGGCGGCGTTCAGCCTCCGCTCCGCACGGACAGGCGGACAGCTGAACGCTGCTTGCAGCGTTCGGGTGTCCGCCTGGCCGTGCGGAGGCGAGCGGATCCGTTCAGACTTACAATGTAAGTCAATGGGAACGGATCCGCTTGAAGAGGTCACCATATGGCTCAATCTTCAGGCGGATCCGTCCCCCATTGACTTTACATTGAAAGTCTGGACGGATCCGTACGAGGCTATTTTCACACTTAGAATTTTTTCTAAGTTATTAATGCAGACGGATCCGTACTGAACGGAGCCTCCGTCTGCATTAATATGATCGGATCCGTTCAGAACGGATCCGATCGAACGCTACTGTGAAAGTAGCCTTAGGCTACTTTCACACTTGCGTTCAGAACGGATCCGTCTGCATTATATTGTTAAAAAATTTCTAAGTGTGAAAGTAGCCTCAGACGGATCCGTCCAGACTTTCAATGTAAAGTCAATGGGGGACGGATCCGTTTGAAGATTGAGCCATAGTGTGTCATCTTCAAACGGATCCGTCCCCATTGACTTACATTGTAAGTCTGGCCGGATCCGCTCGCCTCCGCACGGCCAGGCGGACACCCGAATGCTGCAAGCAGCGTTCAGGTGTCCGCCTGCTGAGCGGAGCGGAGGCTGAGCGCTGCCAGACTGATGCATTCTGAGCGGATCCGCATCCACTCAGAATGCATTAGGGCTGGACGGATGCGTTCGGGGCCGCTTGTGAGAGCCTTCAAACGGAACTCACAAGCGGACACCCGAACGCTAGTGTGAAAGTAGCCTTATGGACCTTTCCTGCCATCTCCAGTCTGGTCAGCATTGATCCCAGGGTTGGGGTGTCGGCAGTAGGAAGCCCTCTATTCATATATTGTTTCTGATAGGTTTAGATACTGTACTGTAGCTCAGCAGACAGTATCACACGATAGTCTTAGATACACAGTATCACACATGGTAGACTTATATACATTGAATCCGCCTATAGTATCATACATGTCCAGCATAGATACACAGCCCAGTATACAGTAACACACATAAAAGGCTTAGATATAGCAGCGTAGCAAATAATATCACACATGATAAGCTTAGATACACTGGATCAACAAACAGTATCACACATGATGAGCTTAGATACACACTGTATCATAGGCACTATCACACATTGTAGGCTTAGATATGCCAAATCATCAGACAGTCTCACACATGGTAGGCTTTGATAGTATCACACATGAAATACTTAGATACTGCAGCTCAGCAATGATATGATAGATTTAGGTACACCAGTTACAAGGCAGTATCACCCATGATAGGCTTAGATACACAGCTCAACAGACAGTATTACATTTGATAGATTTAGATACTGTTTAGCAGACAGTATCACACAGGATAGGATTAGATACATGACTCTGCAGACAGTATCACACATAATAGGATTAGATACACAGCTCAGCAGACAGTATTACACATGATAGGATTAGATACGCAGCTCAGCAGACAGTATCACACATGATAGGATTAGATACACAGCTCAGCAGACAGTATCACACAGGATAGGATTAGATACACAGCTCAGCAGACAGTATCACACATGGTAGGATTAGATACACAGCTCAGCAGACAGTATCACACATGATAGGATTAGATACGCAGCTCAGCAGACAGTATCACACATGATAGGATTAGATACACAGCTCAGCAGACAGTATCACACAGGATAGGATTAGATACACAGCTCAGCAGACAGTATCACACATGCTAGGATTGGATACACAGCTCAGCAGACAGTATCACACATGATAGGATTAGATACACAGCTCAGCAGACTGTATCACACATGCTAGGATTGGATACACAGCTCAGCAGAAAGTATCACACATGACAGGCTTAGATACAGGGATTCAACAGACAGTATCACACGTGACAGGCTTAGATACACAGCTCAGCAGACAGTATCACACATGCTAGGATTGGATACACAGCTCAGCAGGCAGTATCACACATGATAGGATTAGATACACAGCTCAGCAGACAGTATTACACATGATAGGATTAGATACACCAGCTCAGCAGACAGTATCACACATGATAGGATTAGATACACAGCTCAGCAGACTGTATCACACATGCTAGGATTGGATACACAGCTCAGCAGACAGTATCACACATGATAGGATTAGATACACAGCTCAGCAGACAGTATCACACATGATAGGATTAGATACACAGCTCAGCAGACAGTATCACACAGGATAGGATTAGATACACAGCTCAGCAGACAGTATCTCACATGATAGGATTAGATACACAGCTCAGCAGGTAGTATCACACATGATAGGATTAGATACACAGCTCAGCAGACAGTACCACACATGATAGGATTAGATACACAGCTCAGCAGACAGTATTACACATGATAGGATTAGATACACAGCTCAGCGGACAGTATCACACATGGTAGGATTAGATACACAGCTCAGCAGACAGTATCACACATGATAGGATTAGATACGCAGCTCAGCAGACAGTATCACACATGATAGGATTAGATACACAGCTCAGCAGACAGTATCACACAGGATAGGATTAGATACACAGCTCAGCAGACAGTATCACACATGCTAGGATTGGATACACAGCTCAGCAGACAGTATCACACATGATAGGATTAGATACACAGCTCAGCAGACTGTATCACACATGCTAGGATTGGATACACAGCTCAGCAGAAAGTATCACACATGACAGGCTTAGATACAGGGATTCAACAGACAGTATCACACGTGACAGGCTTAGATACACAGCTCAGCAGACAGTATCACACATGCTAGGATTGGATACACAGCTCAGCAGGCAGTATCACACATGATAGGATTAGATACACAGCTCAGCAGACAGTATTACACATGATAGGATTAGATACACCAGCTCAGCAGACAGTATCACACATGATAGGATTAGATACACAGCTCAGCAGACTGTATCACACATGCTAGGATTGGATACACAGCTCAGCAGACAGTATCACACATGATAGGATTAGATACACAGCTCAGCAGACAGTATCACACATGATAGGATTAGATACACAGCTCAGCAGACAGTATCACACAGGATAGGATTAGATACACAGCTCAGCAGACAGTATCTCACATGATAGGATTAGATACACAGCTCAGCAGGTAGTATCACACATGATAGGATTAGATACACAGCTCAGCAGACAGTACCACACATGATAGGATTAGATACACAGCTCAGCAGACAGTGTCACACATGATAGGATTAGATACACAGCTCAGCAGACAGTATCACACATGATAGGATTAGATACACAGCTCAGCAGACAGTATTACACATGATAGGATTAGATACACAGCTCAGCAGACTGTATCACACATGAAAGGATTAGATACACAGTTCAGCAGACAGTATCACACATGATAGGATTAGATACACAGCTCAGCAGACAGTATCACACATGATAGACTTGGATACACAGCTCAGCAGACAGTATCACACATGATGGGATTAGATACACAGCTCAACAGACAGTATCACACAGGATGGGCTTAGATACACAGCTCAGGCTACTTTCACACTTGCGCTTGATCGGATCCGTTCTGAACGGATCCGTCTGCATTAATAACTTAGAAAATTTTCTAAGTGCGCAAGTAGCCTGAGCGGATCCGTTCAGACTTTCAATGTAAAGTCAATGGGGGACGGATCCGCTTGAAGATTGAGCCATATGGTGACCTCTTCAAGCGGATCCGTTCCCATTGACTTACATTGTAAGTCTGAACGGATCCGCTCGCCTCCGCACGGCCAGGCGGACACCCGAACGCTGCAAGCAGCGTTCAGCTGTCCGCCTGTCCGTGCGGAGGCGAGCGGAGCGGAGGCTGAACGCCGCCAGACTGATGCAGTCTGAGCGGATCCGCTCCATTCAGACTGCATCAGGGCTGGACGGCTGCGTTCGGGTCCGCTCGTGAGCCCCTTCAAACGGAGCTCACGAGCGGACCGACGAACGCAAGTGTGAAAGTAGCCTAAGCAGACGGTATCACACTTGATAGGATTAGATACACAGCTCAGCAGACAGTATCACATATGATAGGATTAGATACACAGCTCAGCAGACAGTATCACATGTGATAGCATTAGATACACAGCTCAGCAGACAGTATCACATATGGTAGGATTAGATACACAGCTCAGCAGACAGTATCACATGTGATAGCATTAGATACACAGCTCAGCAGACAGTATCACACATGGTAGGATTAGATACACAGCTTAGCAGACAGTATCACACATGATAGGATTAGATACACAGCTCAGGAGACAGTATCACGCATGATAGGATTAGATACACAGCTCAGGAGACAGTATCACGCATGATAGGATTAGATACACAGCTCAGCAAACAGTATCACATATGATAGGATTAGATACACAGCTCAGCAGACAGTATCACATGTGATAGCATTAGATACACAGCTCAGCAGACAGTATCACATGTGATAGCATTAGATACACAGCTTAGCAGACAGTATCACACATGATAGGATTAGATACACAGCTCAGGAGACAGTATCACGCATGATAGGATTAGATACACAGCTCAGCAGACAGTATCACACAGGATGGGCTTAGATACACAGCTCAGGAGACAGTATCACGCATGATAGGATTAGATACACAGCTCAGCAGTCAGTATCACGCATGATAGGATTAGATACACAGCTCAGCAGACTGTATCACACATGATAGGATTAGATACACAGCTCAGCAGACTGTATCACACATGATAGGGTTAGATACACAGCTCAGGAGACAGTATCACGCATGATAGGATTAGATACGCGGCTAAGCAGACAGTATTACACATGATAGGATTAGATACACAGCTCAGCAGACAGTATCACACAGGATAGGATTAGATACACAGCTCAGCAGACAGTATCACACATGCTAGGATTGGATACACAGCTCAGCAGACAGTATCACACATGATAGGATTAGATACACAGCTCAGCAGACTGTATCACACATGCTAGGATTGGATACACAGCTCAGCAGAAAGTATCACACATGACAGGCTTAGATACAGGGATTCAACAGACAGTATCACACGTGACAGGCTTAGATACACAGCTCAGCAGACAGTATCACACATGCTAGGATTGGATACACAGCTCAGCAGGCAGTATCACACATGATAGGATTAGATACACAGCTCAGCAGACAGTATTACACATGATAGGATTAGATACACCAGCTCAGCAGACAGTATCACACATGATAGGATTAGATACACAGCTCAGCAGACTGTATCACACATGCTAGGATTGGATACACAGCTCAGCAGACAGTATCACACATGATAGGATTAGATACACAGCTCAGCAGACAGTATCACACATGATAGGATTAGATACACAGCTCAGCAGACAGTATCACACAGGATAGGATTAGATACACAGCTCAGCAGACAGTATCTCACATGATAGGATTAGATACACAGCTCAGCAGGTAGTATCACACATGATAGGATTAGATACACAGCTCAGCAGACAGTACCACACATGATAGGATTAGATACACAGCTCAGCAGACAGTATTACACATGATAGGATTAGATACACCAGCTCAGCAGACAGTATCACACATGATAGGATTAGATACAGCAGCTCAGCAGACAGTATTACACATGATAGGATTAGATACACCAGCTCAGCAGACAGTATCACACATGATAGGATTAGATACACCAGCTCAGCAGACAGTATTACACATGATAGGATTAGATACACCAGCTCAGCAGACAGTATCACACAGGAGAGGATTAGATACACAGCTCAGCAGACAGTATCACACATGATAGGATTAGATACACCACTCAGCAGACAGTATCACACATGATAGGATTAGATACACAGCTCAGCAGACAGTATCACACATGATAGGATTAGATACACAGCTCAGCAGACAGTATCACACAGGATAGGATTAGATACACAGCTCAGCAGACAGTGTCACACATGATAAGATTAGATACACAGCTCAGCAGACAGTGTCACACATAAGATTAGATACACAGCTCAGCAGGCAGTATCACACAGGATAGGATTAGATACACAGCTCAGCAGACAGTGTTACACATGATAAGATTAGATACACAGCTCAGCAGACAGTATCACACATGGTAGGATCAGATACACAGCTCAGCAGACAGTGTCACACATGATAGGATTAGATACACAGCTCAGCAGACAGTGTCACACATGATAGGATTAGATACACAGCTCAGCAGACAGTATCACACATGATAGGATTAGATACACAGCTCAGCAGACAGTATTACACATGATAGGATTAGATACACAGCTCAGCAGACTGTATCACACATGAAAGGATTAGATACACAGTTCAGCAGACAGTATCACACATGATAGGATTAGATACACAGCTCAGCAGACAGTATCACACATGATAGACTTGGATACACAGCTCAGCAGACAGTATCACACATGATGGGATTAGATACACAGCTCAACAGACAGTATCACACAGGATGGGCTTAGATACACAGCTCAGGCTACTTTCACACTTGCGCTTGATCGGATCCGTTCTGAACGGATCCGTCTGCATTAATAACTTAGAAAATTTTCTAAGTGCGCAAGTAGCCTGAGCGGATCCGTTCAGACTTTCAATGTAAAGTCAATGGGGGACGGATCCGCTTGAAGATTGAGCCATATGGTGACCTCTTCAAGCGGATCCGTTCCCATTGACTTACATTGTAAGTCTGAACGGATCCGCTCGCCTCCGCACGGCCAGGCGGACACCCGAACGCTGCAAGCAGCGTTCAGCTGTCCGCCTGTCCGTGCGGAGGCGAGCGGAGCGGAGGCTGAACGCCGCCAGACTGATGCAGTCTGAGCGGATCCGCTCCATTCAGACTGCATCAGGGCTGGACGGCTGCGTTCGGGTCCGCTCGTGAGCCCCTTCAAACGGAGCTCACGAGCGGACCGACGAACGCTAGTGTGAAAGTAGCCTAAGCAGACGGTATCACACTTGATAGGATTAGATACACAGCTCAGCAGACAGTATCACATATGATAGGATTAGATACACAGCTCAGCAGACAGTATCACATGTGATAGCATTAGATACACAGCTCAGCAGACAGTATCACATATGGTAGGATTAGATACACAGCTCAGCAGACAGTATCACATGTGATAGCATTAGATACACAGCTCAGCAGACAGTATCACACATGGTAGGATTAGATACACAGCTTAGCAGACAGTATCACACATGATAGGATTAGATACACAGCTCAGGAGACAGTATCACGCATGATAGGATTAGATACACAGCTCAGGAGACAGTATCACGCATGATAGGATTAGATACACAGCTCAGCAAACAGTATCACATATGATAGGATTAGATACACAGCTCAGCAGACAGTATCACATGTGATAGCATTAGATACACAGCTCAGCAGACAGTATCACATGTGATAGCATTAGATACACAGCTTAGCAGACAGTATCACACATGATAGGATTAGATACACAGCTCAGGAGACAGTATCACGCATGATAGGATTAGATACACAGCTCAGCAGACAGTATCACACAGGATGGGCTTAGATACACAGCTCAGGAGACAGTATCACGCATGATAGGATTAGATACACAGCTCAGCAGTCAGTATCACGCATGATAGGATTAGATACACAGCTCAGCAGACTGTATCACACATGATAGGATTAGATACACAGCTCAGCAGACTGTATCACACATGATAGGGTTAGATACACAGCTCAGGAGACAGTATCACGCATGATAGGATTAGATACGCGGCTAAGCAGACAGTATTACACATGATAGGATTAGATACACAGCTCAGCAGACAGTATCACACATGATAGGATTAGATACACAGCTCAGCAGACAGTATCACACATGATGGGATTAGATACACAGCTCAGGAGACAGTATCACGCATGATAGGATTAGATACACAGCTCAGCAGACAGTATCACACAGGATGGGCTTAGATACACAGCTCAGGAGACAGTATCACGCATGATAGGATTAGATACACAGCTCAGCAGTCAGTATCACACATGATAGGATTAGATACACAGCTCAGCAGACAGTATCACACAGGATGGGCTTAGATACACAGATCAGCAGACAGTATCACACATGATAGGATTAGATACACAGCTCAGCAGACAGTATCACACAGGATAGGATTAGATACACAGCTCAGCAGACAGTATCACACAGGATAGGATTAGATACACAGCTCAGTAGACAGTATCACGCAGGATAGGATTAGATACACAGCTCAGCAGACAGTATCACACATGATAGGATTAGATACACAGCTCAGCAGACAGTATCACACAGGATAGGATTAGATACACAGCTCAGCAGACAGTATCACACATGATAGGATTAGATACACAGCTCAGGAGACAGTATCACGCATGATAGGATTAGATACACAGCTCAGCAGACAGTATCACACAGGATGGGCTTAGATACACAGCTCAGGAGACAGTATCACGCATGATAGGATTAGATACACAGCTCAGCAGTCAGTATCACACATGATAGGATTAGATACACAGCTCAGCAGACAGTATCACACAGGATGGGCTTAGATACACAGATCAGCAGACAGTATCACACATGATAGGATTAGATACACAGCTCAGCAGACAGTGTCACACATAAGATTAGATACACAGCTCAGCAGGCAGTATCACACAGGATAGGATTAGATACACAGCTCAGCAGACAGTGTTACACATGATAGGATTAGATACACAGCTCAGGAGACAGTATCACGCATGATAGGATTAGATACACAGCTCAGGAGACAGTATCACACATGGTAGGATCAGATACACAGCTCAGCAGACAGTGTCACACATGATAGGATTAGATACACAGCTCAGCAGACAGTGTCACACATGATAGGATTAGATACACAGCTCAGCAAACAGTATCACATATGATAGGATTAGATACACAGCTCAGCAGACAGTATCACATGTGATAGCATTAGATACACAGCTCAGCAGACAGTATCACATATGGTAGGATTAGATACACAGCTCAGCAGACAGTATCACATGTGATAGCATTAGATACACAGCTCAGCAGACAGTATCACACATGGTAGGATTAGATACACAGCTCAGCAGACAGTATCACATGTGATAGCATTAGATACACAGCTCAGCAGACAGTATCACACATGATAGGATTAGATACACAGCTCAGGACACAGTATCACGCATGATAGGATTAGATACACAGCTCAGGAGACAGTATCACGCATGATAGGATTAGATACACAGCTCAGCAAACAGTATCACATATGATAGGATTAGATACACAGCTCAGCAGACAGTATCACATGTGATAGCATTAGATACACAGCTCAGCAGACAGTATCACATGTGATAGCATTAGATACACAGCTTAGCAGACAGTATCACACATGATAGGATTAGATACACAGCTCAGGAGACAGTATCACGCATGATAGGATTAGATACACAGCTCAGCAGACAGTATCACACAGGATGGGCTTAGATACACAGCTCAGGAGACAGTATCACGCATGATAGGATTAGATACACAGCTCAGCAGTCAGTATCACGCATGATAGGATTAGATACACAGCTCAGCAGACTGTATCACACATGATAGGATTAGATACACAGCTCAGCAGACTGTATCACACATGATAGGGTTAGATACACAGCTCAGGAGACAGTATCACGCATGATAGGATTAGATACGCGGCTAAGCAGACAGTATTACACATGATAGGATTAGATACACAGCTCAGCAGACAGTATCACACATGATAGGATTAGATACACAGCTCAGCAGACAGTATCACACATGATGGGATTAGATACACAGCTCAGGAGACAGTATCACGCATGATAGGATTAGATACACAGCTCAGCAGACAGTATCACACAGGATGGGCTTAGATACACAGCTCAGGAGACAGTATCACGCATGATAGGATTAGATACACAGCTCAGCAGTCAGTATCACACATGATAGGATTAGATACACAGCTCAGCAGACAGTATCACACAGGATGGGCTTAGATACACAGATCAGCAGACAGTATCACACATGATAGGATTAGATACACAGCTCAGCAGACAGTATCACACAGGATAGGATTAGATACACAGCTCAGCAGACAGTATCACACAGGATAGGATTAGATACACAGCTCAGCAGACAGTATCACACAGGATAGGATTAGATACACAGCTCAGTAGACAGTATCACGCAGGATAGGATTAGATACACAGCTCAGCAGACAGTATCACACATGATAGGATTAGATACACAGCTCAGCAGACAGTATCACACAGGATAGGATTAGATACACAGCTCAGCAGACAGTATCACACAGGATAGGATTAGATACACAGCTCAGCAGACAGTATCACACAGGATAGGATTAGATACACAGCTCAGTAGACAGTATCACGCAGGATAGGATTAGATACACAGCTCAGCAGACAGTATCACACATGATAGGATTAGATATACAGCTCAGCAGACAGTATCACACAGGATAGGATTAGATACACAGCTCAGCAGACAGTATCACACATGATGGGATTAGATACACCTCTCAGCAGACAGTATCACACAGGATAGGATTAGATACACAGCTCAGCAGACAGTATCACACATGATGGGATTAGATACACCTCTCAGCAGCGCAGCACGTGTGCTCGTTCCCGGGGCTCTGGGGCTGCATTGTCTGGTTCCTATCTCCACCATGCCAGGAATACAGGATTTTGGATCTTCGTGTCTGCTTGTGGTGAGCCGTGTGTCCGGGGGGCAGACATCCTCCACTTAGACATTTATAAGATGCCTGCTGGAGTGTGATACGGCTGGAGCCTGCAGCCCCCTCCCGGATGAGTCCTCCCCAGTCCTGCCATGAAGCATTGATATTTTTTAATTTGCTCTAATTACCAAGCGTGGCGAGATTACTACATAGTGACACAAGGCGCGCGGCAGGGGACGCCGGCGGGATGGGGGTACTAGTGGGCGCTGACCCTCGTTGTGCAGTGCTCTGTACTGCCAGGAGCAGAATCACTTGGCATCTTTCCTTGCCTGTTATCACAGAAGTCTCATATATGAGCTTGATTTAGCTGTTAATAGACCTATACAGTGGAATCAGAAGCAGCAGCACAGAGTATTTAAAAGGGTTTTCCACGATTTTCCGATCGATGGGGGTCCGACTACCCAAACCCCCGCCGATCAGCTGTTTTGAGAAGGCAGCGGCGCTCTGTGAGGGCCATGATGTGGGGAGGAGCACTGAGGCTCGACGGCGGTAACAGGCTGAACTATATAACAGTAGGAGCAGAATCCCCCAGCAGCACAGAGTATTTCAGGGACCAAGTGTCCTGAATTTATGTGGGATTATAAACTCAGACATACATAGTGGAAGGAGCAGGGCCCTCTCCTAGAAGGGCAGAGTATTTCAGAAGTGGGATGTGCAGATCTTGCATGAGGCGGGTAGGGTATTCTAAGCAGAACAGAGTATTTCAGGAGAAGAAGATCCTGATCTTGTGGGGGGTAGACCTAGCTGCACATGTGATTATGATGACTGAAATGCAAGAGGCAGCAATGACATGATGTGAGGCGGTTTTAAGCAGCACAGAGTGTTTCAGCAGAGGAGTGTGCTGATATTGTGGGAGGTTACAGATGGAGAGTTACGCAGTGGAAAGAGCAGGGTCCTTCCAGCAGCACGGAGGATTTCAGGAGATGAGTGTGCTGATCTTGTGGACGTCACAGACTGAGAGTTAAATAGTGGAAGGAGCAGGGTTCTCCCAGCAGCACAGATGATTTCAGGAGAGGAGTGCGCTGATCTTGTGGACGTCACAGACTGAGAGTTAAATAGTGGAAGAAGCAGGGTCCTCCCAGCAGCACAGAGGATTTCAGGAGACAGGTGTGCTGATCTTGTGGACGTCACAGACTGAGGGTTAAATAGTGGAAGAAGCAGGGTCCTCCCAGCAGCACAGAGGATTTCAAGAGAGGAGTGTGCTGATCTTGTGGGAGGTTACATACTGAGAGTTACATAGTGGAAAGAGCAGGGTCCTCCCAGCAGCACAGAGGATTTCAGGAAACAGGTGTGCTGTTCTTGTGGACATCACAGACTAGGAGTTACATAGTAAAAGAAACAGGATCCTCCCAGCAGCACAGAGGATTTCAAGAGCAGGGTCCTCCCAGCAGCACAGAGGATTTCTGGAGACTGGTGAGCTGATCTTGTGGAGGTCAAGGACTGAGAGTTACATAGTGGAAGTAACAGGGTCGCCCTCAGCAGCACAGAGTATTTCAGGAGAGGATTATGCTGATCTTGTAGGTCACAGACCAAGACTTGCATAGCAGCACAGAGGATTTCAGTAAATAAGTGCGCTGTTCTCTTTGGGGACGGCAGTGAGTCTGTGCAGTCTATGTGATGATGGTGTTTGTCTCGGGGATCTCATAGTCTACCAGCTGGAGTTCCTGAGAGCATATGATAAGGTGAGCTTTGACAACTGTTCACGTGGTGCGTTCCTGCGTGGCGGCCATTGTTGCTATGCTGGTGGGTTGGTGGCGCCCAGTGCCAGGGTGGCACCGGCAAGCAGCAGGGGTGTCTCGCCGTCTGCTGGTGCGGTGCTGTGGTGCCGGTGGTCGCCATGCAGTGCCGTGCCAAATTTCGAGTAGGTTTCCACTCGAAGAGGCAACCTTTTCGTGGGCTTATACTTTTTGATCAAAATGTGTACTAATGCCTCATGCAACATAGGGGGCGGTATACTATCGATTGCGCTGAGAAGCAGTTATTAGATCTAAGCATAGCATGAGGAGGTGCGAGCGGGTTCATTCTTGTTTTTGGTTATCTCGTAGTCAGATGTGACCTCCTCCGTGGCGCATTGACTGTGGTGAGCACCAGCCGCGCAGCGGTGTTAATGCAGATCGATGACCCAGCCCGTGATAATTCATGGAAGTGCCGCGCTTCCCATCCCCCACAGTCAGTGGTGGGTGAAGATGGCAGAGCGGGCACATCACTCTTTGTACCTACCCTTTTACCATCATGTTAGGAATAGAGCCGTCATACTTGTGCAGCGCTGGGTTATCAGTATTATTTATGTAGTGTGTGGCGCTACAATTTATGTTTCATCTTTTCTTTCAGGGCTGAGAAGACAGAGGTGCTGAGTGAAGATCTACTACAGGTAGGTGTCTCTGTGGACTCACCCGCATATATGTACACCACCTCTGTGACCACATACCAGGTTACGTCCGCCAGCACATTAATGGGACATCATTCAGTATTTTGGTTTCCTGTTGGTTCTACCATTGGCCGGTTATGGGGTCACCTGTTAGGTAAAATCACCCCCCACCATGTTACATCAAGGAGGAGCTGAGCTTATTCCTTCTGCCTCCTCACAGGTGGAGAAACGTCTGGAGCTGGTTAAACAGGTCACCCACAGCACCCACAAGAAACTGACCGCGTGTTTACAAGGCCAGCAAGGAACCGACACGGATAAAAGATCGGTAAGTCATACAGTGCCCCCATAATGCAGCAGGCCGCACAGTGCCCCCATAATGCTGCAGGCCGCACAGTGCCCCCATAATGCAGCAGGACACACAGTTTCCCCATAATGCTGCAGGCCGCACAGTGCCCCCATAATGCTGCAGGCCGCACAGTGCCCCCATAATGCTGCAGGCCGCACAGTGCCCCCATAATGCTGCAGGCCGCACAGTGCCCCCTAATGCTGCAGGCCGCACAGTGCCCCCTAATGCTGCAGGCCACACAGTGCCCCCTAATGCTGCAGGCCACACAGTGCCCCCATAATGCTGCAGGCCACACAGTGCCCCCATAATGCTGCAGGACACACAGTGCCCCCATAATGTTGCAGGACACACAGTGCCCCATAATGCTGCAGGCCGCACAGTTTCCCCATAATGCTGCAGGCCGCACAGTTCAGTTTCCACATAATGCTGCAGGCCGCACAGTGCCCCCTAATGCTGCAGGCCGCACAGTGCCCCCTAATGCTGCAGGCCACACAGTGCCCCCTAATGCTGCAGGCCACACAGTGCCCCCTAATGCTGCAGGCCACACAGTTTCCCCATAATGCTGCAGGCCGCACAGTTTCCCCATAATGCTGCAGGACACACAGTGCCCCCATAATGCTGCAGGACACACAGTGCCCCCATAATGCTGCAGGACACACAGTGCCCCCATAATGCTGCAGGCCGCACAGTTTCCCCATAATGCTGCAGGCCGCACAGTTTCCCCATAATGCTGCAGGCCGCACAGTTTCCCCATAATGCTGCAGGCCGCACAGTTTCCCCATAATGCTGCAGGCCGCACAGTTTCCCCATAATGCTGCAGGCCGCACAGTTTCCCCATAATGCTGCAGGACTCACAGTTTCCCCATAATGCTGCAGGCCGCACAGTTTCCCCATAATGCTGCAGGCCGCACAGTTTCCCCATAATGCTGCAGGCCGCACAGTTTCCCCATAATGCTGCAGGCCGCACAGTTTCCCCATAATGCAGCAGGACACAGTTTCCCCATAATGCTGCAGGACACACAGTTTCCCCATAATGCTGCAGGACACACAGTGCCCCCATAATGCTGCAGGACACACAGTGCCCCCATAATGCTGCAGGACACACAGTGTCCCCATAATGCTGCAGGACACACAGTGCCCCCATAATGCTGCAGGACACACAGTGCCCCCATAATGCTGCAGGACACACAGTGCCCCCATAATGCTGCAGGACACACAGTGCCCCATAATGCTGCAGGACACACAGTGCCCCCATAATGCTGCAGGACACACAGTGCCCCCATAATGCTGCAGGACACACAGTGCCCCCATAATGCTGCAGGACACACAGTGCCCCCATAATGCTGCAGGCCGCACAGTGCCCCCATAATGCTGCAGGCCGCACAGTTTCCCCATAATGCTGCAGGCCGCACAGTTTCCCCATAATGCTGCAGGCCGCACAGTTTCCCCATAATGCTGCAGGCCGCACAGTTTCCCCATAATGCTGCAGGCCGCACAGTTTCCCCATAATGCTGCAGGCCGCACAGTTTCCCCATAATGCTGCAGGACACACAGTGCCCCCATAATGCTGCAGGACACACACTGCCCCCATAATGCTGCAGGACACACAGTGCCCCCATAATGCTGCAGGACACACAGTGCCGCCATAATGCTGCAGGACACACAGTGCCGCCATAATGCTGCAGGACACACAGTGCCCCCATAATGCTGCAGGCCGCACAGTTTCCCCATAATGCTGCAGGCCGCACAGTTTCCCCATAATGCTGCAGGCCGCACAGTTTCCCCATAATGCTGCAGGCCGCACAGTTTCCCCATAATGCTGCAGGCCGCACAGTTTCCCCATAATGCTGCAGGCCGCACAGTTTCCCCATAATGCTGCAGGCCGCACAGTTTCCCCATAATGCTGCAGGCCGCACAGTTTCCCCATAATGCTGCAGGCCGCACAGTTTCCCCATAATGCTGCAGGCCGCACAGTTTCCCCATAATGCTGCAGGCCGCACAGTTTCCCCATAAAGCTGCAGGCCGCACAGTTTCCCCATAATGCTGCAGGCCGCACAGTTTCCCCATAATGCTGCAGGCCGCACAGTTCAAGAACTTGTTTATGCGTCGGGCGTTTTACAGCGCGTTCAAACACGCTGTAAAACGCTCAAGTGTGAACCAGGGCCATAGGGAAGCATTGGTTTTCACGTGTTGAGCGTTTTACAGCGCGTTTGAACGCGCTGTAAAACGCTCAGGTGTGAACTTAGGGTAATGCAGAGCGCAGTGGAGACATTTTCTAAAGGGGTGTAACTTAACAGTTACCATGCAGTTAAATTGTCCCAATATTTGGTGTAAAGTAAGCTCCTAACTAATGCTACATTTTTGGTTCGCTGTTTTATGT
The DNA here is from genome assembly GCF_014858855.1 of Bufo gargarizans. Lineage (NCBI taxonomy): Eukaryota > Metazoa > Chordata > Amphibia > Anura > Bufonidae > Bufo > Bufo gargarizans. The sequence continues at coordinate 42,149,480 of NC_058085.1, forward strand.
AGCCTTCATTGTCTGGTATTATTAAGCAGATACCGCAGTGCGTACGGTTAAGGCCCCATGCACACAACCGTATGTATTTTGCGGTCCGCAAAACACGAATCCGCAAAAAATACAGATGACGTCCACGTGCATTCCGTATTTTGTGGAACGGAACAGAACAGCCCTAACCTTGTCCATTATGCAGACAATAATAGGACATGTTCTATTGTTTTGCGGAATGGACATACAGAAATGGAATGCACTTCCGTTTTTTTTTTTCATGGACCCATTGAAATGAATGGTTCCGCATACGGTCCGCAAAAAAACTAGACAGACACGGAAAGAAAATACGTTCTTGTTCATGAGCCCTAATACGCAGTCATTGTGATGCTCTTTTTTAACCACTTCAGCCCCGCTAGGTGAAACCCCCTTCATGACCAGAGCACTTTTTACACTTCGGCACTACACTCCTTTCACCGTTTATCGCTCGGTCATGCAACTTACCACCCAAATGAATTTTACCTCCTTTTCTTCTCACTAATAGAGCTTTCATTTGATGGTATTTTATTGCTGCTGACATTTTTACTTTTTTTGTTATTAATCAAAATGTAACGATTTTTTTTCAAAAAAATGTCATTTTTCACTTTCAGCTGTAAAAATTTTGCAAAAAAAACGACATCCATACATAAATTTTTTGCCAAATTTATTGTTCTACATGTCCTTGATAAAAAAAAAATGTTTGGGCAAAAAAAAAAATGGTTTGGGTAAAAGTTATAGCGTTTACAAACTATGGTACAAAAATGTGAATTTCCGCTTTTTGAAACAGCTCTGACTTTCTGAGCACCTGTCATGATTCCTGAGGTTCTACAATGCCCAAACAGTAGAAAAACCCCACAAATGACCCCATTTCGGAAAGTAGACACCCCAAGGTATTCGCTGATGGGCATAGTGAGTTCATAGAACTTTTTATTTTTTGTCACAAGTTAGCGGAAAATGATGATGATTTTATTTTTTTATTTTTTTCTTACAAAGTCTCATATTCCACTAACTTGCGACAAAAAATAAAAAATTCTAGGAACTCGCCATGCCCCTCACAGAATACCTTGGGGTGTCTTCTTTCCAAAATGGGGTCACTTGTGGCGTAGTTATACTGCCCTGGCAATTTAGGGGCCCAAATGTGTGAGAAGAACTTTGCAATCAAAATGTGCAAAAAATGACCGGTGAAATCCGAAAGGTGCACTTTGGAATATGTGCCCCTTTGCCCACCTTGGCAGCAAAAAAGTGTCACACATCTGGTATCGTCGTACTCAGGAGAAGTTGGGGAATGTGTTTTGGGGTGTCATTTTACATATACCCATGCTGGGTGAGAAAAATATCTTGGTCAAATGCCAACTTTGTATAAAAAAATTGGAAAAGTTGTCTTTTGCCAAGATATTTTTCTCACCCAGCATGGGTATATGTAAAATGACACCCCAAAACACATTCCCCAACGTCTCCTGAGTACGGCGATACCAGATGTGTCACACTTTTTTGCTGCCAAGGTGGGCAAAGGGGCACATATTCCAAAGTGCACCTTTTGGATTTCACCGGCCATTTTTTACACGTTTTGATTGCAAAGTTCTTCTCACACATTTGGGCCCCTAAATTGCCAGGGCAGTATAACTACGCCACAAGTGACCCCATTTTGGAAAGAAGACACCCCAAGGTATTCTGTGAGGGGCATGGCGAGTTCCTAGAATTTTTTATTTTTTGTCGCAAGTTAGTGGAATATGAGACTTTGTAAGGAAAAAAGAAAAATCATCATTTTCCGCTAAAATGACACCCCAAAACACATTCCCCAACTTCTCCTGAGTACGGCGATACCAGATGTGTGACACTTTTTTGCAGCCTAGATGCGCAAAGGGGCCCAAATTCCTTTTAGGAGGGCATTTTTAGACATTTGGATCCCAGACTTCTTCTCACACTTTCGGGCCCCTAAAAAGCCAGGGCAGTATAAATACCCCACATGTGACCCCACTTTGGAAAGAAGACACCCCAAGGTATTCAATGAGGGGCCTGGCGAGTTCCTAGAAATTTTTTATTTTTTGCATAAGTTAGCGGAAATTGATTTTTTTGGTTTTTTTCTCACAAAGTCTCCCTTTCCGCTAACTTAGGACAAAAATTTCAATCTTTCATGAACTCGCCATGCCCCTCAGCGAATACCTTGGGGTGTCTTCTTTCCGAAATGGGGTCACATGTGGGGTATTTATACTGCCCTGGCTTTTTAGGGGCCCTAAAGCGTGAGAAGAAGTCTGGAATATAAATGTCTAAAAATGTTTACGCATTTGGATTCCGTGAGGGGTATGGTGCGTCCATGTGAGATTTTATTTTTTGACACAAGTTAGTAGAATATGAGACTTAGTAAGAAAAAACAAAAACAAACAAAAAATTTCCGCTAACTTGTGCCCAAAAAAATGTCTGAATGGAGCCTTACAGGGGGGGGGGTGATCAATGACAGGGGGGGTGATCAATGACAGGGGGGTGATCAATGACAGGGGGGTAATCACCCATATAGACTCCCGGATCACCCCCCTGTCATTGATCACCCCCCTGGTAAGGCTCCATTCAGACGTCCATATAATTTTTACGGATCCATGGATCGGATCCGCAAAACACATGCGGACGTCTGAATGGAGCCTTACAGGGGGGGGGTGATCAATGACAGGGGGGGTGATCAATGACAGGGGGGTAATCACCCATATAGACTCCCGGATCACCCCCCTGTCATTGATCACCCCCCTGGTAAGGCTCCATTCAGACGTCCGTATAATTTTTACGGATCCATGGATCGGATCCGCAAAACACATGCGGACGTCTGAATGGAGCCTTACAGGGGGGGGGTTATCAATGACAGGGGGTGATCAGGGTTATCACCCCCCTGTCACTGATCACCTTCCCCTGTAAGGCTCCATTCAGATGTCCGCATGATTTTTACGGATCCATGGATAGGATTCCACAAAACACATGCGGACGTCTGAATGGAGCCTTACAGGGGGGTTATCAATGACAGGGGGTGATCACCCCCCTGTCACTGATCACCCCCCCCTGTAAGGCTCCATTCAGACATCCGCATGATTTTTTACGGATACATGGATACATGGATCGGATCCACAAAACACATGCGGACGTCTGAATGGAGCCTTACAGGGAGGTTATCAATGACAGGGGGTGATCAGGGTGATCACCCCCCTGTCACTGATCACCCCCCCCTGTAACAGTCATATATGCGTGACTGTGCGCAGGGCTGCCACCTCCGGACCGCACATCTGCGTTAGGCGGTCCGGAGGTGGTTAAAGAGGCAGGGTCACATTAAGGGCTCATGCACGCAAACATATTTTTGTCTGTGTCCGTCCCTTTTTTTTTTTTTTTGCAGCCGGTATGTGGAGGCCGCAAAAAAATGGAATTGACTCCGTGTGCGTTTTGTGTCTGCATGTCAGTTCCTGACAAAAATAGAACATGTCCTATTATTGTCTGCATTACGGACAAGGATAGGACTGTTCTATTAGGGTCCAGCCACAAAATACAGAAAGCAGGCGGCCGGTATTCGTGTTTGGTGGATCCTCAATTTGCAGACCGCCAATTGAAATGAATGGTTCCGCATATGGCCCGCAAAAAAGACAGAACGGACACGTGTGCACGAGCCCTAAAGGTAATTGCATCAGTAATCGCACGATATATCCAGCCGTCGGGTGTCGCCCCAAATAAGAATCTTTTTTGGTTATTAAATATGGATTTCCAGTTCCTGGTTTTTAATTGGTTTTACACATTGTACTTTTGGTGTGCGTCCGATTGTAGCACGTGCTTGTGTACACAGAATTAGCTTTAGGTTTGCGGACAGCACGTGGTGCCCAGGCCTTTCTAGGTCACAGCATGGTAGCGGTCATACAGATGGTGGATGTCCTCCTCTTGGACCCGTCGTTCAGCCAAGGAGAATATGGGAGATCCATCGCCCCATCCAGTCTCTGATGGGGGAGAGACCTGGAGATCGAGCTGCTGGAGGCTCTGATGGGCACGCTGTATAGCGGGCAGTTATTGTATTGGAACACCACGTCTAATGGAGACAAAAAGGCAGTAGGACTGGTTCCACAATGTCGTGGACATACCGAAGGCTGGTCAGGGTTTCCTTCACAAATACTAGATGGGAACGGGCAGGGTAGGTCATGGCACCCTACACCACAGCACCTGGTGCTGGTCCAGTCTGTCTCCGCACTATGCATGATGGCAGTAGGCGCTTTCTGGTTCTCCTGCAAACTCTGATGGGGCCATCATTAGTACCAAGGCAGAACCTGCTCTCATCACTGAACCCTACTGTTTTCCATTCATGCCTCCAGTGGGCTTTCTTGCGGCACGCTCTGATGAGAGGTCAGTGGCTAGTGGAGTGTTTAAATGCAATCCTGCTTTAAGTAGATTGTTTCCTATGGTCCGAGGCTACTGCACAACCAGTATGTGATGCCGTGGCTGTACTTTGAGATACAGCAGCTCTTCTTGTATGGCAATCTTTCAGTGCATCTGTCTGTCTAGAGTCCAGTGATGGCTAACCTCCGGCACTCCAGCTGTGGTGAAACTACGACTCCCAGCATGCTCCATTCGTTTCTATGGAGTTCTGAGAACAGCCAAGCAAGTGTACATCTTGGGAGTCATAGTTTTACCACAGCTGGAGTGCCGAAGGTTAGCCATCACAGGTCTAGACTGTCCAGGACCCACTCTACCGCTATCCACACCACTGATGAACTACAGGAACTGCTCCTCCAATATTCACAACAGTGATGCTAGACAAAAAAATAAAAGTGATGCCAGACAAAATAAAAGAGTGACGCTAGACAGAAAAAAAACAGCAGTGATGCCAGGCAAAAAAAATTGTGATACCAGGCAAAAAAAATTGTGATGCCAGGCAAAAAAAATTGTGATGCCAGACAGAAAAAAAACAGCAGTGATGCCAGACGAACAAAAACAGCAATGCCGCCAGACAAAAAAAAAAAAACTGATGCCAGCAGAAAAAACAATTATGGTTCCAGACAAAAAAAAATAACTGTGATGCTTGACAAAAAATTAAACAGTGATGCCAGTCAAAAAAATTGTGATGCCAGACAAAACAAAACAGTGATGCCAGGCAAACAAAGAATTGATGCCAGACGGGAAAAAAACAGCAGTGATGCCAGACAAACAAAAACGACAATGGTGCCAGATGGAAAAAAAACTGATGCCAGCAGAAAAAACTATTGTGGTTCTAGACAAAAAATACAACTGTGATGTTAGATGAAAAACAACAGTGATGCCAGACAAAAAAGTCTGTGGAGCATCTGTATATAAAGTAAGGATGTTTGAACTTTGATCACTGAATGAAACATCCTTCATACTGTAAGATGTGCTTTTTATCTTAAGTGCTGTTTTATCATTTTCCAGTAGTGTATTTCTCCTCATTTCCTTCTTTTATTCCCATAGAAAAAGTTACCTCTTATAACCTTGGCCCAGTGTCTCATGGAAGGATCAGCCGTCTTAGGGGATGACTCTTTACTTGGGTAAGACTCCTAAATGCTTGATACCAGTCTTTGATTCTTTTCACTCCATTCAGTATTTTACTTGCTGTCAGTGAATGGAAACATCCTTGCATGTGTGACTTATTATTTTATGCTCCCTAGGGGAGCTTTCTATGTATGACCCATACCTGTGAGGAAGTAGCACTACAGGAAGCAGATGTGTGTGCTGGCAGCGAGAGTTCCTGGTTTTCTAAATAGTTTTTCCTTCTCCCACTCTAGGAAGATGCTGAAGCTGTGCGGGGAAGCAGAGGACAAACTAGCACAGGAGCTCATCCATTTCGAGCAGGAGGTCGAGAGAGATGTGGTGGACCCGCTGTTCGTACTCTCAGAGGTACGAGGTTATAGGTGTCTCTTCTGTGCATGCTTAAAGGGGAACTCCAGATCAGTGCGATCTTTTGAAAGGTCATAGACCCATGTGGGTCAATCACATTGGTGACTTCTGAGATAGCAGAGCACCACCGATATCCAGAATGGAAGGATTGTATATAAAACCCCTTTGGCACCACTCAGAGCTTTCTCAGCACATTTCTGAGCAGTGCTAAAGGGGTTTGATCACTGTAGAGCCCTTTTATCGGCTGAGATCACAGACCAATGCGTGTCCGGTCAGCTCATCAATTCCAATGGAGTTCCCCTTTGAAGGGGTGGTCTTATTAAAGGTAACGTGTGCTGTGATTTCTTATACGTTGTATTGATTCTTGCATCTTGACTATTCCAGGTGGAGATCCCCAATATCCAGAAACAGAGGAAACACTTAGCCAAATTAGTATTGGACATGGATTCTTCTAGAGCAAGGTAAATGGCTGCATTATGGGCACCCTTCAAGGGCATCTCCATTTCTGGACCCCATTTTTTGGGTTAATTCTACATGTGATGTTATGTATCTTGTACATGATCTTTAGTTATGTCACCTCTTAAGCTACTTTCACGCTCACGTTTGCTGTGGATCCGTCATGGATCTGCCCAGACGGATCCGTTCAGATAATACAACGCCATGCATCCGTTCAGAACGGATCCATTTGTATTATCTGTAACATAGCCAAGATGGATCTGTCTTGAACACCATTGAAAGTCAATGGAGGACGGATCCGTTTTCTATTGTGCCAGATTGTGTCAGTGAAAACGGATCCGTCCCCATTGACTTACTTTGTGTGTCAGGACCGTTTGGCCCAGTTTCGTCAGAAAGCAGTGTTTTGGTGTCCGCCTCCGGAGGGTTATGGTGACTGATCGGAGGAAAACTGATGCATCCTGAGCGGATCCTTTTCCATTCAGAATGCATTAGGGCAAAACTGATCCGTTTTGGACCGCTTGTGATAGCCCTGAACGGATCTCACAAACGGAACGCCAAAACGCCAGTGTGAAAATAGTCACATCCAAAGCTGCATACGTAATTATTTTGGAATCTAAGACCTGGTGTAACTCTTAATCAGTATAGGTTAAATACAGTTATGTACTTAAGTTCTAGGTTTTATGGAGATTTAAAGAGGTATTTCCATTTTAGAAGATGATGGCTGTACTCTTTTCATTCTCAGGGTCGGGGGTCCCAGAGGTAGGACCCCCACAGATCATAACATGATATCATATCCTAGGAATATACCTTTACTTTATTAGATGGGAATACCCTTTTAACCTGTAAAAATGTGTTCTCTCTGCTGCCCCCTGCTGGCTCTATCTGTACAAAGCATATTCCATTGCCTTATAGACTGCCGTGCAATGTCAGTAGCTATCACCTGCTGGACCGTTATACTTTAAAGCAGGGGTCAGCAACCTTCGTCACTCCTGCCCTTGTGAAACTACAACTCCCAGCATACACACTTGTGCTCAGCGATTCCCAGAAATCCCATAGATGAGAATGGAGCATGCTGGGAGTTATAGTTTCACAACAGCTGGACTGTTGAAGTTTGCTGATCCCTGCTCTGTGGGTAGCCAAAGTAGCTAGTATGGGGCCCAGGTCAGGTTGGCCCCGGGTTATGCTTCATTTCTCCATGGGTAATCGAAACTTGGGTAGGGAGTTGGGGGGATTTCGCTTCAAGACCTCCAAAAGGTCTAAACTGCCCATTATGGCCCATTATGCAGTGTGTATGCGCACTTGAATCACTCACGGAGTCTCCCACTGAATGTGAGACCCATTTGGAGACTCATGCGCTTCAAAGCTGGGATTAGTCACAGTTCTCAGAAGGAACATGAGTTTTTGGGAGAATGTTTTGGACTTCACACGTCAAATGCCTTTTATCACCACTATTCCTCCTTGATTCTTGCTTCAGGAAGGATTGTGTTTCACATGCTGGGCAGCTGATAATGCAGAGCCAATGAGCAAAAGAATAGTAAACTAGCAAATAAAAGTGACATCTGTGAGACGGTAGAAGATTTTTGAGAATTGTAGTCCTTCACATTGCTAATCCCACCCATAGCAAGGCCTAGCAGCATCAAAAAGGTGCAGCACAGAACTGAGCCAGACAATGAAAATAACTGTGCCTGAAAATAAGAATAGACACATACATCTGCCCAGAAAAAAACCTTAAATCTTGTTTTAGACCTCAATCTCTTGTTCATACAGCATGTGACACATACATATCAGCCAGTAAGATTCCCCCTCAACTATATTTCAGAGCCTCTAGTATAACAATGATTTATCCTAATCTGGTTAACAAGGAGTACAAAGCAGGTGGCTCACTCTGATTTGACACGGCAGGTGCACAGGTTCAAAGAAACACCCCCTGATTCTGATAGGTATAGTATAGGTTGGATAGAACCGGCACTCAAAGCAATCGGAATACACGTGGAAATTGAATAAAAATATTTATTAAACAATAAACACTATATCCTGTGTGTGCACCAGGGTAAAATTCATATATAAAAAACATATAAAAAAACATATATAACATATGTGTCAACCAGAGGAGTATATATCTCTAGGGCACAATGATCTGAGTGCTAGGCACAGAGGGCTGCATCCGTGTCCCCCCAATTGGGTAAGGCTGTTGGATCACAGTCGTCTGCGACAGAGCAGACCAGAGCTAGTAAATGTTGTGCTGCAGGTATATTCGGTAGCGTATATTCTCATGCAGATCTCACATAGTCCCAAATGCATACAATTAAAATCTTATGCCACCGTAAAGGGTATGGGATAGAAGATATTCAGGGATGGTCTGTGTTTTACACCATGACTAGATTGTCCATCACCTATAGTGGTCTCAGGGTCTGAGTACGCTGTATACGAAAAGTCAATTGTCCAGCACGTCTGTTATCACCGTTCTTATGCCGCCTCTCGTGCAGCGATTCGGTATAGTTCCACTTAGATTTGTATTACTCGCTGTGTCCCGTGTAGGTTTACTCGGTTAGGTCTGCGGAAGGATTTCTGCCGTGGCGTCCCACGCTTCAGCCTTTCTCCGCTGTGTTTGTATCGGGTCCAGTTTTTGCTTGGATCCCGTCTCTACTCTCGTGAGAGACCTGTGTTGGCTGTTTCACTTTCGTGAGTCTTACAACACTTCTTTGTCTTACGTGAGTGAGTGGATAAATTTTAGTACATGGCCATGCACACAGGATATAGTGTTTATTGCTTAATAAATATTTTTATTCAATTTCCACGTGTATTCCGATTGTTTTGAGTGCCGGTTCTATCCAACCTATTTATCCTAATCTGTTCATGCCGTTGCACTAGTCCATGTGCAGGGTCAGTAGCTATCACCTGCTGAACCTATACCTTTACTTTATTAGATGGGAATACCCCTTTAACCTGTAAAAAAAAATTCTCTCTGTTGCCCCCTGCTGGCTCTATCTGTACAGAGCATATTGCCTTATAGTCTACTATGCAACGTCATCACCTGATTATACTTTAGAGCCGGGGTCATCAACCTGGTGCACTCCAGCCATTGTGGAAACTACAACTCCCAGAATGCACACTTGCTCAGCTGTTCTCAGAAATCCCATAAAAGAGAATGGAGGGAATGCTGGGAATTGTAGTTTGACAACACCTGGAGATGTGAAGGTTGTTGACCCCCCCCCTGCTCTAGAGGTAACCAAAGCAGCTAGGTCAGGTTGGCCCCAGGTTGTGGTAACTTGCCTAGGGCTCATCTCTCCTTGGAAAGGGGGTGGTAGTGGGGGCAAGAAGCATCAAGACCTTGAAAAAGGTCCAAATTTCCTATTATGACCCATTATGCAGTGTGTATGAGAAGCTCAGGACCTGAATGACTCACTGGTTGGAGACAACCTCGCTCCAAACCTGGGATGAGTCACTGTGCTCAGAAGGAACATGCGTTTTTCGGATAATGCAGGTAGAAGAATAACATAAAGACCTAATGGCTGAAGACAAAGCCTGGTAATAAGTGACGGTAGTGGGGACGTGCAGGAATTAGTGTGACGCTCATAGGCAGGACTATAGCATTGCTCCCCAGTTTATAACATTATTGGAGACATGTCCCTTGTTGTGTGCAGGTGGCAGCAATCTGCTAAGTCGTCCGGGATCTCCAGCAACCTGCAACCCTCTGGGGCCAAGGCTGATGCACTCAGGGAAGAGATGGAAGAGGCGGCAAACCGTGTGGAGATCTGTAGGGTGGGTGATGTATGTATAATCTTACAGTAAGCAGTACAGGAGACATGAGGTCCGGACCATGCGATAGAGGGTTTTAACCCATGGTTGAAAGGCATGGAGAAGAAAGTCAAATAAAGGGGTTAGATAGAATTCAAGACTGTGGGTGAAAAAAAGACCATTAAAGGAATTGTTCAGTATTTTAAAAACGTGGATGCTTATTGCGCCACATCTGTCTATGGGTTGTGTCTGCAGCTCAGTTTCATTGATGTAAATGAGGCTGAGCTGCAATACAACACACAACCTGCGGATAGAGTGGCGCTGTCTGTCGATGTTTAAAAATTGTGTGCAAACGGTTTGCATGCAGTAAAACTGATCACTTACAGTTGTAGTGTCTGTAGCGGAGATGCCTCTGTAAGCAGTCACTTGACCACGCTTCCGGTGTTTATCACCTACTTGTGTTACTCCAGTACTCTACATACTTTCCTTCCCTGTAGTACAGGACTTCACACATCATATGCCTCTTATTCTGCTCCATGCTTTCCTCCTTGATGTCTCAGGAGGGATTGTGTTTCACATGCTGGGCAGCAGATCATTCAGAGTCAGTGAGCAAAAGAATAGCGAATAAAAGTAACATCTGACAGACGGCGGAGAACTGTTGTGCTTCACATTGCTATTCCCACCCATAGCAAGCCCTAGCAGCATCAACACAAAGGTGCAAGGCAGAACTGTGCCAGACTGTGCCTGAACATAAGCATAGAGACACAGGTGCCCAGAAAACCCCCTTAAATCTTGTTTCAGACCTTAAGATTCCCTCTCAACTATATCTCGGGGTTAGGATTGTACAGTATAATGGTTTATCTTAGTTTGATCCTTCTGCTGCACCAGTCCATGTGTAGTATATAAACGGTTTCTTTTTCCTTAGGATCAGCTGTCGGCGGATATGTACAGCTTTGTGGCCAAAGAAATAGACTATGCAAACTACTTTCAGACGGTAAGCTGATGCCATAACGCTGTATGCGTGCGCAGAACCGCTGGTTCACATGACGGCATAATCCCAAATAGTCTCATGGGGGTCTTGATCAGTGAGGTTAGGGTATCGATCGAGCGGCAGAAGTGCTCCACTCGCTTCATTTCTGATCGGCTCCGCTTGCCTTTGCCTTGGACTTGGTGAGCAAGAACTGCATGTGATCCTGAATGGCGCTCATCCTACCTCTCCGAGGAGACATAAATCAGAAAGGGGAAATGCGTCTGGCTAGTGCTTCTGCCCCTTCGTTTCAGTGGTCTGCTCCAGACCCCCACTGATCAGTTTTTTTTTAATTATAGATACTTCATATACTTAAAGGGGTTTTCCAGGCTTGTGGAACTGATTAGCTATCTTCCATATCTGATCGGTGGATGTCTGACCTGGGACACCCGCCGATCACCCGTCCATTGTATAGCAGCTCTGCTTGGTATTAACCCCATTCACTTCATTGGGACTGAGCTGCGCCTAGGCCATGTGACCGATGAATGTGACGTCACTGGCCTAGGGAAAGCTGGAGAAGGCTGCGGCGCTACTACGAGCTCCGGCGCCTTCTCAAACAGCTAATGTGGGTCCCGAGTGTCGGCCTCCACACCAATCAGATACCGTAGGCCTATCCTGAGGATAGGTCATCAGTTTTCAAATCTCGGAAAACCCTTTTAAAGGGGCGTTCCATTTAGAACAAGTTATGCCCTATCCGGAGGATAACTCTTATTTCGGGCCACCATCAGTCACGAGATCAGGGGACCCATTATGCATGCACACCACCGCTCCATACATTCTCGAAGGGACTGCTGGAGATAGAGATCGCTGTATTTGGCTATCTCCGTCAGTCCTATAGAGGTGAATAGAGCGGCTGTGCACATGGTCGACCCCTCAAAGGGGGGGGGGGGGGAGTCAGAGGTCCCCTTATTTTTAATCGGTAGAGATCCCGGTGGTCGGATGAAACAGTTGTCCCTCATGCGTGGATTTTGTTCTAACCGGAATACCCCTTTAAAACACATTATATGATGTTGCAGAAAAAAATAACTGCAGGTAAGTAGTCTTATGTTTCTCATGACTGATACTATACTAACAGCCTTGTAAATGGCAGTACCGTAGGTTGATGGGCCGGGCTGCCATGTTTCCCGGGCATTCCCCATGTGATGCGAACATATAGAAGCCCACGTATCCTTGGTGTGAGTGTTGCATGCAGCTGATCTGTCAGTGGTAATGACGTATAATACGTTATATTAAAAAGGATTTGTGCGTCTCCCGCAGCTAATAGAAGTGCAGGCCGAGTACCACAGGAAGTCCCTTGCTTTACTGCAAGCCGTCCTGCCGCAGATCAAGGCTCAGCAGGGTGAGTAAATCATTCTACAATGCACATTTCTGCAGCTTTTTAATACACTTTGTGTCATTTTCAAGACCTCTGCTTGCTGTGAACGGGGCAGGACAGTGTATCAGAAGTCGCTTTTTTCGGGAACACATCCTGCATGCTTTGTCAGTAGGTCGTGATACGGGCTGGTTTTACAGCCTCTGGGGTGTGCACAGGAATGTCTCCATTCAGTGACAGCAAGCAGAAATTTTGAACAGGAGGGGGGGGGGGGGGGGGAGGAGTGTAACACCTCCAGTACGTAGGAGTCTCTACGTACTGGAGATCCTGATAAACGTCTTTAACCCCTTGTGTTCTGCATGGGCGTTGGAATAGGCCGCTCAGTGTCCGTGTCTTTCCCCCTGCAGAGGCCTGGATTGAAAAGCCATCATTCGGAAAGCCCTTAGATGAACATTTGACAGTGAGCGGCCGGGAGATCGCCTTCCCCATCGAGGCTTGTGTCACCATGCTCCTGGAGTGTGGAATGCAGGAGGAGGTAGGAAGGAGCGCGGCCGGCGCTGGATTCTCAGCCTGTTTACAATAAACTCCACTCCATCTGTTGTTACTCTCCTGATTGCACGCAGATCAGCAGCGCCAAAGCCGTTTGGCATGTACTTCTTGCTGGATATGTCACCGTAAAAGAGCCCGTGGCCCTTTGCATCACATAAATATGTGTATGCCGCCTAGTCATGAATACCGCACTGTGGTTACCGCTAATTGCAGGGCGGTATCTGTACTTGTGAGGTTGCACATACATAGGTGCACCCCGACAACCAGCAGTAGCTTGCGTGATAGTACCCTAATACTGCCAAGATTTCACCTGCGACTCTGATCGTGTCTTCTACTCCAGTCACAGCTAAAGCTGCATTCAGAATTTCATCTCCGACCAGTCCCCATCGTGCAAAGCATGCTCTGCTGCTGTAGTATATTTGGGGAGATGCAGGCATTAGAATAGAAAAAGCGACAGGATTAACGCTGGCAGCAAGCAGAGATCTTATATAAAAGTATATAGTGTACAGATAAGATCCTGTTGGTGGTGAGGAAGTGAAGTGCTAGGTGCATTGGAAAGTTGTCAGCCTCCCCATGTCACATCTGCTCACTCCGTCCCCTCGCCTCCCGCTCCGTCAAACATATTTCCAAGTTAATCGTAGGTCAGAGGAAAAGGGAGAGGACAGGAATGGCAGAGCTTTGAAATGCAGCAGCTGGGACTCATTTCCACTTCCCGTGGGGTAGCCTGCATTCCTGGCAAAGTTTCGCTTATGTGCAAACTCGTATGCCGAGAACTGCAAATCGATTTAAAGGTGAGGCGATGCCCCACGATCATTCGAAGACGGCAGCTCCGCGAGTTGTAGGAATTGGAAAGGAAAAACGGATGGGGTTGCTTTTAGGAACCAATCAGATTTCAGCGCTCATTTTCCAAGGCCCTTTGGGGAGAGGTGACCCGATTGCTTGCTATGGCCAGCGTACCTACGTGTACCCGCTTCTTCTCGACAACCTTCTCTTCTCCTCTAGGGCTTGTTCCGAGTGGCCCCATCTGCCTCCAAGTTAAAGAAGTTGAAAGCCGCCCTGGATTGCTGTGTGGTGGACGTAGCTGAATACTCCGCTGACCCCCACGCTATTGCAGGTCGGTTGTGTCTCCACCAGGTGGCGCGGCAGACGCCAATGCTGCCCATTGTTTGTAGTGCTGAATGAGGCCACCGCTTATCTCACTTCAGCAAGTGGCATTTATCATGTAGAGAAAGTTAATTCCCGGCACTTACTGATGTATTGTGACTGTCCATATTGCTTCCATTGCTGGCTGGATTCACTTTTCCATCACATTATACACTGCTGGTTTCCATGGTTACGACCACCCTGCAATCCATCAGCGATGGTCGTGCATGCACACTGTAGAAAAAAGCGTTGGCATCTCTGGTGGTCGGGACCGTGGGCCAGCACATAGGCTTGTGCTTTTTCCTATAGTGTGCAAGCACGACCACCGCTGATGGATTGCAGGGTGGTCGTAACCATGGAAACGGGCAGTGTATAATGTGATGGAAAAATTAATCCAGTCAGCAATATGGACAATCACAATAGATTAGTAAGTGGCTTGTATTAAAGGGGTTATTCAACCACTATAATGCCCCCCAAAATGCCCGAGCCCCTCATACTGGTTATACTCCCTGGCACCCATGTCGCTTCTGATGCCAGCACAGCCGCCACTGCATGTCTGATAGGGGCATGCTAGGGAGGCTCGTTCCCATCATGGCCTGCTATTGGCTCCCAACACCTCCCTCCCCCTGTCGACGGATGTTTTGATCCGCGCTACAGGGTGATGCAGCGGCGGCCGTTCAGGCATCAGAAGCGCCGCGGGTGCCATGGAGCGGGGCAAGTATAACCAGTATGAGGGGCCCGAGCATTTTGGGAGGAATTATAGGGGTTGGATTACCCATTTAACTTCCTCTACATAATAAATGCTATTTGCTGAAATGAGGCAACCCCTTTAAACAGATCAGTGCATGTATACTGCGCTTAACCTCCCCATTACCGCCATTCCCTCTTGTCTCACAGCTCAGCCATATTTTTAGGTAAATCTCCATTAACCATTGCATTACTGAGATTGTGCCCTTTGTTTCAGGAGCACTGAAGTCTTACCTCCGAGAGCTTCCTGAACCACTCATGACCTTTGAGCTTTATGAGGAATGGATCCAAGCTTCCAAGTAAGTTTAGTGTTTCTGTTTATCAGCCTCCTCAAAGGAAATACTGTACAATACCACAATTCAATTTCTGATTATTTCATCTTTAATTCATAATGTTGTAGGCAACTGAAATGTAGGGCGAGAATACACCTGTATTATACCCCAGAGCTGCGCTCACTATTCTGCTGGTGGAGTCACTGTGTACATACATTACATTACTTATCCTGTACTGATCCTGAGTTACATCCTGTATTATACTCCAGAGCTGCACTCACTATTCTGCTGGTGCAGTCATTGTGTACATACATTACATTACTTATCCTGTACTGATCCTGAGTTACATCCTGTATTATACTCCAGAGCTGCACTCACTATTCTGCTGGTGCAGTCACTGTGTACATACATTACATTACTTATCCTGTACTGATCCTGAGTTACATCCTGTATTATACTCCAGAGCTGCACTCACTATTCTGCTGGTGCAGTCATTGTGTACATACATTACATTACTTATCCTGTACTGATCCTTAGTTACATCCTGTATTATACTCCAGAGCTGCACTCACTATTCTGCTGGTGGAGTCACTGTGTACATACATTACATTACTTATCCTGTACTGATCCTGTATTATACTCCAGAGCTGCACTCACTATTCTGCTGGTGCAGTCACTGTGTACAATACATTACATTACTTATCCTGTACTGATCCTGAGTTACATCCTGTATTATATTCCAGAGCTGCACTCACTATTCTGCTGGTGCAGTCACTGTGTACATACATTACATTACTTATCCTGTACTGATCCTGAGTTACATCCTGTATTATACTCCAGAGCTGCACTCACTATTCTGCTGGTGGAGTCACTGTGTACATACATTACATTACTTATCCTGTACTGATCCTGTATTATACTCCAAAGCTGCACTCACTATTCTGCTGGTGCAGTCACTGTGTACATACATTACTTATCCTGTACTGATCTTGAGTTACCTCCTGTATTATACTCCAGAGCTGCACTCACTATTCTGCTGGTGCAGTCACTGTGTACATACATTACTTATCCTGTACTGATCCTGAGGTACATCCTGTATTATACTCCAGAGCTGCTCTCACTATTCTGCTGGTGCAGTCACTGTGTACATACATTACATTACTGATCCTGAGTTACGTCCTGTATTATACTCCAGAGCTGCACTCACTATTCTGCTGGTGGAGTCACTGTGTACATACATTACATTACTTATCCTGAGTTACATCCTGTATTTCTTTTATTAAAATTTTAAAACAAACAGATAAATAAATATATAAAACAGAGACCAAACCAACCATACAGGACATGATGCTCCTCAGCGCGGCGCAGACAGCACCGGTCCAGCCCACTCGCCACAGAACACCAGCTATGTACAATATTTACAATATCTATGTACATGTACTAACCTTCCTGATCCGGTTGCACCTACCTACACTTAACAAATACAGAAGTTAAACTTACAAAAAGCCCACCCACCACCACCCCAATGCAACACACAATTTTTTTTATTTTTTTTATATTATATATATATATATTTTTATTTTATTTTTTTTATTTTTTTTTTTGGGTCCCTGAGCTGGTCCCGCATCCCATGCCCCCAGTACATGATAATAGACGTCCATGAACCAGCCCAGGATTTTCTTATATGTCCCAAAGTCCCCAATGTTCCATGGAACCCTCCCCCCATTTACCCACCACCCAACCTAACACTACACCCGACAACTCAACCTATACAAATATACAAATATATATAGACATAAAGACATATAAACTACATTACATAGTACATTACATAGTAGACCTTAACCTCACCACCCACCGTGAGGCTTTTCAGCCACACACAACCCATTAAAGCCCAAGTTTGGCGCCTGCAAGCCCTATGTCCTCATACAGCCACCAAAACAAAACAAAAATCTACAGTGTCAGCTTCAGCCCACCACCGGGAGGGGAGACAACAGGCTAGGGTACCCTAAAGGCAAAACCCCTCCAGAGGAGAGAGGCTCTACCCGCCCCCAACCTCTCGTACTCCAGAGAGCGCACCTTCACCAGGTCTCCGAGAATGTTCCTAACCACCTCATCCTCGGGGAGGATTTTGCGTTGCGTCGAAACTAAACACCGTGCATGCCACGTGTAGTACCTGACCACTGAGCTGACTAGGAATAAAGTGCAAAGGTCCCTACCACCCAGGTGTCTGAATGCTCCATAGGCCCATTCCGCATAGGAGAGAGTGACCAGCCTAGGCCAGCCAATGGAGGTCCCCACCCTGGTGTAAACCTCTGTGTTAAAGGGACAATGAAGCAGGAAGTGGTCCATGCTTTCCAGCACACCACCGCACTCCTCACGGGGACACCCCCTGTCCTCAGAGCTCCTACACTTCAGATTGTCCCTCACACACAGTTTCCCATGGAAGCAGCGCCAAGTCAAGTCAAAGAACTTCAAGGGGATCCTATTGGAATTTAAAAGCCGTAACCCAACCCTCAGATCCCGACCTGGGCAGTCCCTGAGGGCCAGAGGTTTCTGGAAATGGGTCAACAGAACCCTCTGGTCAAGGAGTCTCCTTGACTGAGTCCTGATTTCCCACATCCCCAGACCCCACCGACGTAATACCTTCAGAACCAGGGCAGCATAAGCCGGGAGATGCCCATGTGGTGTGCGGAGATCCTTCACTTGCCCCCCTGTCTCCCATTCCTGGAAGAAAGGCCGAAACCATCCCCGACAGGAGGCTACCCACAGAGGAGCCCTCTCTTGCCAGAGGTTCGAGAGATTAATCTTAATAAAGGTGTTCACCAGGAACACCACAGGGTTGACCATACCCAACCCTCCTAGTCTCCTCGTACGGTAAGTAACCTCCCTCTTGACAAGGTTCAGTCTGTTTCCCCATAACATCTGGAAGAACAGACTGTAGACCCGAGTCCAGAAAGGTTCCGGCAAGACGCACACACTGCCCAGATATAACAGCAAAGGGATCAGGTAGGTTTTGATAATGTTCACCCTTTCCCTGAGGGTTAAAGACCAACCCTTCCACTGGTCCACCTTCTGAGCGGCAATCTTAAGCCTGCTATCCCAGTTTTGATGGGGGTAATCCCCCTGGCCAAATTCAATGCCGAGGACTTTTGTAGATTCCTGGGGCTCTGGAAGGGTGTCCGGGAGATCAAAACCAGGATCTCCACCTCCCAGCCAGAGACTCTCACACTTATCTCGGTTGATCTTGGACCCAGATGACTCTGAGTAGCGCTCTACCTCAGACAGTACCCACTCTGCCTCCCCTCTCGAAGACACAAAGATAGTTACGTCATCAGCATACGCCACCACCCTCAGTGTAGTCTCCGGAGCCGCCCGGTCCATCCCGATGCCCGCCAACGGCCCACGATCAACCCCTCTAAGGAAGGGATCGATCGCGAACACGTACAAAAGCGGGCTCAGAGGACAACCCTGGCGAACCCCAGATCCCACCCCAAAAGGACGCCCAATCCAACCATTCACAAGCGGGAAACTCTCTGCCCCTGCATACAAGGTCTTAAGCCAATCAACAAACCCCCCAGGCAGGCCATATCTCAGAAGGACAGACCAGAGGTACTCGTGGTTAACACGATCAAATGCTTTTGCCTGATCCAAGGACAGCATGTACCCCTTCCAGTGACCTGCCCTGCCCTGCTCCACGGCCTCCCGGACACTGAGCACAGCACTAAAAGTACTGTGGCCGGGAACAGAGCAATGCTGGGCCCCAGAAAGGAGCTGGGGTGCAAACTTCACCAGCCGATTAAATAGCACCTTTGCCAAAATCTTTCTGTCCACACCGAGGAGCGCTATGGGACGCCAATTCTCAATGTGGAAAGGATCTTTACCCTTTGACAGGATGATCAGGGCCGACCTCCTCATTGACTTTGGTAGAGTACCCGAGGAGAGACACTCATTTAATACCTCAGTCAAGAGGGGAACTAAGGTGTCCTTAAAGGTCTTGTAAAACTCAGATGTTAAGCCATCCGGACCAGGTGATTTTTTTGGGAGCAAGCCCCTCAATCACCAGACTGACTTCCTCTTCACTGATCATTTCCGTCAAACCGTCAAGAGAGGGGTCTACCCCTGGTTCAGGGACAGTTTCAGTCAGGAAAGCCGATATCTTATCACGATCAAGATCCCTC
The DNA here is from genome assembly GCF_014858855.1 of Bufo gargarizans. Lineage (NCBI taxonomy): Eukaryota > Metazoa > Chordata > Amphibia > Anura > Bufonidae > Bufo > Bufo gargarizans. Next base: position 42,168,791 of record NC_058085.1, read on the forward strand.
CTTGCCATGAGATGTGAGTAAAAGGATCTGACAACCTCCAGGATCCCTGATCTGGACCTTCTCAGAGAACCCGTACTATCAATCAGTCCTGACACAATCTTACTACTCACTGACATCCTGCAGTTTTTGTAAGGGTCGGGCGAGCGGTATTTCCCGTAATCCCTCTCAAAAACCAAAGATGCGTGCCTATCGTACTGACACCTCATAAGCAAAGACTTCACTCTGGAGATCTCCTCACGGCTACCCCCAGTCGAGACAAGACGTTCGAGTTTCCTCCTCAGGCCCTGATACAGGCGATACTTACTCAGACTCCTGAGGCTCGAGAGCTGGCGGAAGAATCTCCCCACCCTTTCCTTGAAGATCTCCCACCACTCAGACTTACTGCCGCAGAGATCCAGCAATGGTACCTGGCTCTGAACGAAATCCTCAAAGGACTGTCTTATCTCCGCTTCTTCCAAGAGAGACGAATTGAGCCTCCAGTAGCCCCTTCCCATTCGGGGGGTCTCTGCAACATTCAGAGAAAACAAAATCATACAGTGGTCGGAGAACTCCACCTCCACAGCGGACACGGCTGAAGAGACGGCTTCCTCCTTTAAATAAAACCTGTCTATTCTAGACCTACAACTAGCCCTATGATAGGTGAACCCCGGGTGGCCTGGGGTGTGCCGGATGTGGACATCCACCAGACGAGCCTCACTAGCTATTTTATTAAGCGCAATGCTGTCGTAAGTCAGCTTGTCCCTGGAACCTCCCCTATCCTGGGGCCTCGTGACAGTATTGAAGTCCCCTCCAAAGACCACCTGCCGACTTGTAAAAAGATAGGGCTTGATCCTCATGAAGAGACACTTACGGTCCCACTTGGACTGGGGACCATAGATGTTAATTAGACGAAGTTCTTGTCCCCTCATGAGGACATCCAGGATCAGGCACCTCCCCATTTCTAATTCAATAACCCGTCGGCATTCTACCGGTGCAGTAAAAAGGACTGCCACCCCGCTATACGGCTCGGCCGCAAGAGACCAGTAGGAGGATCCACGTCGCCACTCCCTTTTAGCTTTAAATACAGATGCCAAATGTGGCAGCCTGGTCTCCTGCAAAAACAAAATGTCAGCTTCAACCCGGCTGAAAAAATCAAAGGCCGCAAATCTAGCCGTATCTGACTTAATGCTGGCGACATTAATGGACGCCAGCGTCAACGGAGTGAGTGCCGCCATCATGGGTGATTGAATTAGATGGCTTTCTTTTCCCACTGCCCCCACCAACTTTTTCATCAGATGATGGCTTACCCCTCTTCAAACAAACAGATGTGTCCATTTCACCTCTGCCCTTGTGCTCTGACTCCAAGCCAGCCCCCACCCCTGAGGACATGTTTTCCCCAGTAGAAGGAGGCTCGGCGTCCCCCGCAGGCCCAGGTGTCACCGCGACTCCCGAAACCTCCCCACCGGCTCCCTCCCCTGAGGAGGGGGAGGTGTCACCAATGGCTTGGAACCGGTTTGAGAGACTAATCAGAGGGGGGTTGGTTGTACCTTCCTTTGGCATCTGGCGGGTGGGAGAAGATCTTAAATCTCCCTTTTTCCCTGTACGTTTATTACCCTGCTTTTGCCATCCCCCACTTCCCCCGTCATGGGGGGATAATGAGGAGATGGCACCTTCCTCTTCCTGGATCCTCCTAATTTCCTCATCCAGCTCACTGTCCCTTTGGGCCTCAGCAGTAGCAGCAGTCTCAGGGGTGAGATCAGGGGTCATCCCAGCTTCCCCAGTTGCCTGAGGTTCCCGGGATTCACCCATCTCCCTCTCCCTTCAGCGATTTTCCTGACGCCTCAGTTGGGCAGGCGTCTTTTGCTTACTTTTCTTCCCTGGCCCCTCTGTTCCTTCACTTCTGCCAGCCCCTGCCCCAGTAGAATTGGCCTCACGGCTTCCTCCCGCCGGGGCATTGACCGCATTGGCAAAGGAATGAGGGCAGCGACTGAATGGGTGACCTAAGTCACCACACAGGTGACACCTAATCTCTGCACATGATGCAGCGAGGTGGCCAATCTCCCCACACAGCGCGCACTTCTGTACAGTGCAGTTAGCACTGAAGTGTGTGGGGCTGCCGCATCTGTGACAGAGCTTCGGCTGACCCTGGTAGAAAATCTGGATGCGATCCCTTCCAAGGAAGGTGGCAGATGGTATGTGAGTAACTGTGTTTCCTAAAAGCCTAAGTTTTACCATGAACGTCCAGGCCCCAGACCAGATGCCATGTTCATCCCTGTTCTTCTTGGGAACCTCCACCACCTCCCCATATCGGCCGAGCCACGTCATGATGTCAATACACGAGAGTGACTCGTTACGGGTTAGAACGGTCACCCTCTTCACATTGTTCTGACGAGACACTGCCTGGACGGCAAAATCTCGCCAGCTGGGCTCGTCCTTTGCCATCTCATAGTTCGACCAGAAGAGCTCAAGTCCCTCCGGCCGAACAAAGCTGACATCGAACTCAGGGGTCCCATAGGGATGTATCAAGGCGTAGATGTCTGTCGCCTTGAAGCCCATCTTTAGAAGGAGCTCAACAACTTCTGATCTTGAAGGACATGTATCACTGCCCCTCCACCTCAGACGGACCACATTCCTACGGAGAGCACCCTGCCCAGCTGTCGGGAGGGACCACGTGGTCTCCCCGCTCCTTTGCTCTCGGAAGGCTGAGAGGCCATGCCTATCTATCCAAAAGGATAGATCAACCTCCCTCCCCTCTACATTGATTGTGCTCTCCCCTCTCTTTAGAGCCTCCAGAAGACGCCGCTGCAAAACGCCGTCCCCAGAGCCAGAGGACAAGGAGGGTCCCCTACTCACCCCGGCCGTGACAGTAGCAAAACTGCGCACAGGGGCTGCCACAGCCGGGGGGGCAACCGGACCAGGTTCCACACCCTCCCCGCTTACCAAAGACCCTCCACCACCCACTTCCATATCTTCCATCCCCAAACCAGCCTTACTTACAACAGATTCTGCGACCTCCCTTCCTTCCCTCCTAACACCATTCACTCCACCATCCAAACCCCCAGACATATTTTTATTAAAAATAATTTTCTGCCCCCCACCTGCTCCCTCACTCATACTGGCTGAACCGGTGTGTTTTGGTGTAATTATTGGTACCTCAGCATCACTGGGCCCTGGGGTCGGAGCTGCCCCCAAAAGACAGACCACAGCCCCAACCCCACTTTTATCATTGCCCTCCGCTTCCTCAGTACTACCATTTACAACTTTTGGACGCCGCTGATCCATTACCGGGCGCCGCTGATCCAAAGGCTGCTGATCTGTTCTTTCATGGCGCCGCTCATCTGAACCAGCAGCGCCAATGCAAAACAAAGGCTTTGGCCTCAGTTCTTGACCTTCATTGGGAGGCGTAACCGTCATAGCTCCGACAGCTCCTTCATGCCTCTGCTGGCCCGAGGGAACAGCGTCATCAGCGGTTGGAGCCATCGGAGCTCCTGCAGCCATCTGTGGCGTGGAGCCACCCCCTCCTCCCATCAGGGAGCAAACTCCAGCGCCAGAGATTTTTCTCTCATCCTCCGCAGTAACCTTCCTGTCCGGCTTTTCAGCCGGTGTCGCACCAGCTCCATCCCCGTTACTGCAAACAGAGACGGAGCTCACCACCATATCGGATACCTCGCTCTCCCCTCTCTCCTGCACCGAGTCCACTGCAGGACACGGGCTGGGCTGAGAAGAGGGGCTAATACAGTGAGCCGGCCCTGCGGTCGACCCGGGGGTCCCAGGGAGGGGGGTGTATACATATCTTACCTGCTCCTGGAGCTTGGTCTTCTTAGCCTTTTTCTTTCCTTCCCCAGGCGTCTCCGGTGGCAACTCATCACCAAAGCATAAGTCCTGGAAACGCACTGGGGACTCCAGGAGCTGGATCTCCTCCACTAGGGCCCCTCCCGGGCCGCAGGTCTCATACTCATCCCCCGAGCCGCAGCTGGGTGACCTTGCTATTTGGCGTGCAGGGGGCCCACTGTACGGAATCTGCTCCTGCAGGCTGCCAGGTGGATCTTGCTGGTCATCATCATCATCCTCCTCCTGCACGACTGGTTCCTTCTCCACCTGGCTGTCAGGCTGCTGCCCCATCTGCCCCTTCTCCTCCGCCATCTTCCGAAAACGTTCCTCGTTTAGGAGTTTTTCCTTAAACGGGCCGCTTTTATCTCGGAGTACAGTCCGCCTTTGCTCAATCTCGCCAATGTCAGCTTGTAGCTGCTTTATTTGGCTCTCCAGCCCCTGCTTCTTCCTCTTTGGGGCCACTCCAACACAAGACCTCAAGCCGCGCAGCTCCTCCCGGAGCCTCCTCAGGGTCTTAGTCGCGTCTTCGTACTCACGGAGGTGGCTCATGACCCAGGATCCGTAGGTGGAAATGGACTCCCGGGCCCTCAGTACGCCCCAGCCTTCCTCCTCAAGATCTGCTTCACCTCCGTGAACACTCGGCTTTTGCTGGGCCCCGGAAGGGCCACTCTCACCCATGCTGGCATTCGGGTCCTCCTTAGCGGATCCAGCCTTGCGGCTCTTCCTACTACCCTCAGACTCAGGGGAGACAGAAGCCACATTACTGCGACTCCTGCCAGATCTTCTTACCCCTGAGTCCTCCATGCAGGCCAAACGCTGGCTTCTCCTGTCCCCTGAAGGCCTGCCGCTGGGAACAGGAGCCTGGGGCTTGCTTCCCTCGCTCATGCCTGAGAACCCACTCTCCCCCTGGGGAGGAGAGAGCCGGCCTCAGGTGGATAGATTTTCCTCCAAACGCTCAGGAGCAGCAGCAGCAGCTACACACAGCCACAGGCGACCACACCCACAGGTAATCGCAGCTCAGGAACAGCTGGTCCAGAGCTGCACTCACTATTCTGCTGGTGCAGTCACTGTGTACATACATTACTTATCCTGTACTGATCCTGAGTTACATCCTGTATTATACTCCAGAGCTGCACTCACTATTCTGCTGGTGCAGTCACTGTGTACAATACATTACATTACTTATCCTGTACTGATCCTGAGTTACATCCTGTATTATACTCCAGAGCTGCACTCACTATTCTGCTGGTGGAGTCACTGTGTACATGCATTACATTACTTATCCTGTACTGATCCTGTATTATACTCCAGAGCTGCACTCACTATTCTGCTGGTGCAGTCACTGTGTACATACATTACATTACTTATCCTGTACTGATCCTGAGTTACATCCTGTATTCTCCTTCAGAACTGCACTCACTATTCTGCTGGTGCAGTCACTGTGTACATACATTACATTACTTATCCTGTACTGATCCTGAGTTACATCCTGTATTATACTCCAGAGCTGCACTCACTATTCTGCTGGTGCAGTCACTGTGTACAATACATTACATTACTTATCCTGTACTGATCCTGAGTTACATCCTGTATTCTCCTTCAGAACTGCACTCACTATTCTGCTGGTGCAGTCACTGTGTACATACATTACTTATCCTGTACTGATCCTGAGTTACATCCTGTATTATACTCCAGAGCTGCACTCACTATTCTGCTGGTGGGGTCACTGTGTACATACATTACATTACTTATCCTGTACTGATCCTGAGTTACATCCTGTATTATACTCCAGAGCTGCACTCACTATTCTGCTGGTGCAGTCACTGTGTACATACATTATTACTTATCCTGTACTGATCCTGAGTTACATCCTGTATTATACTCCAGAGCTGCACTCACTATTCTGCTGGTGCAGTCACTGTGTACATACATTACTTATCCTGTACTGATCCTGAGTTACATCCTGTATTATACTCCAGAGCTGCACTCACTATTCTGCTGGTGCAGTCACTGTGTACATACATTACATTACTTATCCTGTACTGATCCTGAGTTACATCCTGTATTATACTCCAGAGCTGCACTCACTATTCTGCTGGTGCAGTCACTGTGTACATACATTACATTACTTATCCTGTACTGATCCTGAGTTACATACTGTATTATACTCCAGAGCTGCACTCACTATTCTGCTGGTGCAGTCACTGTGTACATACATTACTTATCCTGTACTGATCCTGAGTACATCCTGTATTATACTCCAGAGCTGCACTCACTATTCTGCTGGTGCAGTCACTGTGTACATACATTACTTATCCTGTACTGATCCTGAGTTACATCCTGTATTATACTCCAGAGCTGCACTCACTATTCTGCTGGTGCAGTCACTGTGTACATACATTACATTACTTATCCTGTACTGATCCTGAGTTACATCCTGTATTCTCCTCAGAGCTGCACTCACTATTCTGCTGGTGCAGTCACTGTGTACATACATTACTTATCCTGTACTGATCCTGAGTTACATCCTGTATTATACTCCAGAGCTGCACTCACTATTCTGCTGGTGGAGTCACTGTGTACATACGTTACATTACTTATCCTGTACTGATCCTGAGTTACATCCTGTATTATACTCCAGAGCTGCACTCACTATTCTGCTGGTGCAGTCACTGTGTACATACATTACTTATCCTGTACTGATCCTGAGTTACATCCTGTATTATACTCCAGAGCTGCACTCCCTATTCTGCTGGTGCAGTCACTGTGTACATACATTACATTACTTATCCTGTACTGATCCTGAGTTACATCCTGTATTATACTCCAGAGCTGCACTCACTATTCTGCTGGTGGAGTCACTGTGTACATACATTACTTATCCTGTACTGATCCTGAGTTACATCCAGTATTATACTCCAGAGCTGCACTCAGTATTCTGCTGGTGCAGTCACTGTGTACATACATTACATTACTTATCCTGTACTGATCCCGAGTTACATCCTGTATTATACTCCAGAGCTGCACTCACTATTCTGCTGGTGGAGTCACTGTGCACATACATTACATTACTTATCCTGTACTGATCCTGAGTTACATCCTGTATTATACTCCAGAGCTGCACTCACTATTCTGCTGGTGGAGTCACTGTGTACATACATTACATTACTTATCCTGTACTGATCCTGAGTTACATCCTGTATTATACTCCACAGCTGCAGTCACTATTCTGCTGGTGGAGTCACTGTGTACATACATTACTTATCCTGTACTGATCCTGAGTTACATCCTGTATTATACTCCAGAGCTGCACTCACTATTCTGCTGGTGCAGTCACTGTGTACATACATTACATTACTTATCCTGTACTGATCCTGAGTTACATCCTGTATTATACTCCAGAGCTGTACTCACTATTCTGCTGGTGCAGTCACTGTGTACATACATTACATTACTTATCCTGTACTGATCCTAGGTTACATGTTCTATTATACTGCAGAGCTGCACTCACTATTCTGCTTGTTGTTTTTAGAAGCTATCATCAAGCTTTGACATGTTTTGGGACCTTACTAAAATGTTTGGATTCTGCATTGTTCAACCCATATAGTCATCACTGCCCCACACTGGTATCATCAGAGTAGGAATAGTCCTTACATGTTAAAAATATATATGTGATGGGGTCCTCCTAATTATAGTCCTTCTCTTTCCGTATTTCCCTACCTCAGCATCCAGGACCAGGACAAGAGGCTGCAGGCTTTGTGGAACGCATGTGAGAAACTTCCAAAACCCAATTACAACAACTTCAAGTAAGTGAAAGGGATTCCTGTTATTGGGGGGGGGGGGGGCTGTCCTGGAGAATAAATGGCCATGACTCTGAATTCAAGTTGAAGATAACCATTGATTAAGACGACCACCTAAAAGTGATCAAGATGACCAGTGTGCATAATATATAGTGAAAAATGTGTCACAGAAAATATCTGGTCTGGCTAAATGGCAGTCTATTTTGGTAAGGGTTAACTTAAATTTTGCTTTGTGGAGTTTTTTACGTAAATTTTACTTTGGGGAAGTTTCACTTAAATTTAACTTTTTAGAGGTTTTACTTAAATTTTTCTTTGGGAAGGTTTTGATTAAATTTTAGTTTTGGTAGGTTTTACTTAAATTTTACTTTGCCGAGGATTTACATAAATTTTACTTTGCAGAGGATTTACATACATTTTACTTTAGAGTGCTTTTACTTAAATTTTTGTGTAGAGAAAATTTAACTCAATTGTACTTTGAAGATTTTTTGCATAAATTTAACTTTAAAGATTTTTTACTTAAATTTTACTTTGTGGAGGTTTTACGTAAATTTCACTTTGAAGAGGGTTCACTTAAATTCTACTTTGGAGTGGTTTTACTTAAATTTTACTTTGGGGAAAGTTTGCTTAATTTTTACTTTGAGGAGGTTTCACTTAAATGGTATTTTGAGTTTTACTTTCATTTTACTTTGTAGAGATTTTGCTTAAATTTTACTTTGGGGAGGTTTTACTTAATTGTAACTTTGGGAGGTTTTACTTAAATTTTACTTTAGGTTTTTTGTTTTTTTTTTACTTTGGAGAGGTTTTACTTACATTTTAATTCCCATGAAACTCTTCTTACTTTCATTTCAGGTATGTGATCAAGTTTCTGTCCAAGTTAACAGAATATCAGGACGCTAACAAGATGACTCCCAGCAATATGGCCATTGTATTGGGGCCTAATCTTCTCTGGCCACAAGCAGAAGGGTAAGTGGCCAGACGTTCTGATACGTTTAAAGTTGTGAGGTGATGAACAATGTGTCTACCATCTGTTATTGTGAAGGACAGTATTGGTTTTTCTTTCCGTTTTTTAATATGTGCAGGGTTAACAAAAAAGGTTGTTACCTGGAAACCATCAGTAAGCAGAATGGTTGCAGGCAAAATGCTCCTGACAGATCTCATAGTGACTTTATTCTAATAATAAAGTGAATGCCTAGGACAAATTGATACATAAACATAAAAATGATCAAAAAAAATACATAATACGGTGCTAATGCTGTTAGGTAGCATGTTCGAGTGGCGCCCTTAGGACTCGTTCACACGAACGTGTGAAGCCCATGCCCATCCTGTGGACCGCAAATTGCGGTCCACAATGCACAGGCATCGTCCGTGGGGCAGGCACATGGGGATCGCAGACCCATTCACTTGAACAGGTCCGCGATCCTCCTGTTCCGCAAAAAGATAGAGCAAGTTCTATCTTTTTGCGGTTCGGAAGCACGGAACGAAACCCCAGAAAGTACTCCGTAGTGGTTCCGTAGTGTTCCGTTCTTCCGCTCCGCACCTTTCTGCATCTCCGGATTTGCGGACCCATTGAAATGAATGGGTCGGCATCCGTGATGCGGAATGGCCACAGAACGGTGCCCGTGTATTGCAGGTCCGCATTATAGCAACGGGCTTCACACGGTTGTGTGAACGAGCCCCTAGTCTAATATTATTATTATTATTATTATTATACACTTATATAGCGCTACTAATTCCGCAGCGCTTTACAGACATTATCATCCAACTGTCCCCAATGGGGCTCACAATCTAAGGTCCCTATCAGTATGTCTTTGGAATCACATTGGTATCAAATCTGCAGTCCGTTCATAGCAGGGCACAATTATACAAACAAATTATACAAAATAATTAAAGCAGGTCCGTCAACAGCAGCTTGTTCACAGTTTCTAGTGAATTTGTATTGTACATTTTAGCTGTTTTTATGTTTATCCGTTATAACACATTCTCAGGGTAATTATGATCTTTTATGTTTGTTATAATGTTTTTTATCTCTTCCTTCATGTAGCAATATCACTGAAATGATGACCACAGTGTCCTTACAGATTGTAGGGATCATTGAGCCTATAATCCAACATGCTGACTGGTTCTTCCCAGGCGGTGAGTGCACAGACTACAGATAACGGCATTTTTTATATTGTCTGGCGCTCCGTGTACGCTCCGGTGGTCTGGCGCAGCACAGTCAGACTCTCTTTAATAATTAAAAATGTTTCCAACAGATATAGAGTTTAATGTGACGGGGAACTACGGCAGCCCCGTGCACACCAACCACAATGCCAACTACAGCTCCATGCCCTCCCCGGATATGGATCACTCAGACCGCAAGCAGCATGACCAGGCCAGGCGACCGCTCAGCGTGGCGACCGATAACATGATGCTGGAGTTCTACAAGAAGGATGGGTATAGCATTTTATTTTATCATGTGTTACTATCCAATGAGATTGGCTTTTATGTAATTTGTGGTATTTTGCACATTTTTAATAGGTAGTTACTTTGCTTACATTACAGTATGGGTCACTGTTTGCTATTTGCAAGACATGAGTATAAAATTTACCCCCCCCCCCTCCACATTATTACAGCTCAGCTAAGCTAGGGGTGTGTCTGTCGACATGCTTGTTGACTGTTTCCAATGATGACCAGCAGAATTGTGAACGCAGCTCTGGATTATAATTCTGGTTGGAATTTAAAAGGGTTGTCCCACCCTAACAAACATCCAGAGGATAAGCATCTGGTTAGTAGGAGTCCGACTGCCAGGACCCCTAAATATCACAAAACCGGTGGTCCCTGAGTCCCCCCCAAAGGAATGGAGTGACTGTCACACATCTTTAAAGGACCTCCAAAGAGAAGGTGATTACAGCGCTTGGCTATGAATTGAATGGCAGCGCAGTCAATGAATAAAAACTATCCAGAAGCTGGACTCATTTTGACCATGGCTGTGATACATTGTAATGTAATGAGCAGGACTAGGTCAGGATGGTGTTTTCAGCCAACAGCAAGCAGAGATCTTGAAAATTTTAAAGCGTATGAGTGAGCTGTACGTATGGGATAAAACCACAACTGCGCCTCGTGAAGGTGCATTAACGGGATGAGGCTGGACAGTACTTTGCTCTTTTCTGCAATCACTTGCCAAGTATCGAGCGGCGTTCTGCTGGAAACGTATGATCTCAGGTCACCCACTGGGCGTCTCGAGGTGGCCGCTCCGTGGCTTGGTAGGCAGCCTGTGTTAGGTCGCCACGTTGCTAGGACTGTGTTTCATCTGCCAAGAAAAATTTACCAAGATGAAAAGCGAAGCGTCTGCAGATTACCCAGATCCCCCGTGGAGGCCAGTGATTCGCAGCAGTGTTTTAAGAGAGATGATGGTGGGTGGCTGCTCAGTCGTCCTGCCCGCTCTCAACAGAATGGCTCGTTTTTATGCAGCCGGTTGCATAGTAGAAACTAAACTCTAAATCTGCCTTCCCAATAGAATTGTGACCTGTATTGACTATCACAGCCCTTTAATTAAATAGCAGAATAGCGCCCACTTTCTCCTTCGAAGGTAGATGGTTGGTATGGCGCGTTGGCCCGTCCATGCATGTATGCTGCTTCTATGACTGGATGACAGAGATCAAAAGTTGAAACTTTTCCTCTTTTAGCTGTTAGTAGGAAGAACAGCTCCGGAGCACAAGCTGCTGCTATAACAAGTAAAATGCTGTAACGGAGGCTGTTTGGGCCATCACTTACCGATAGAATATGGTGTTTCTTACAAGTTTCCTTCTCCAACTCTCTCTTCTTGGGGGCTAGATTTTCGCTCTTCGATGTGGCTTATCTTTAACCCTGAGACTACTGTTCCTATATGCACTTAAAGGGGTTGTCCATCGGGATTACATTTTTTAATATGTGGGATAGAATAGGTTAAAAAGGCATTAGTCAGCCCACTGCCACCAATTGTGACACCTGTCTGCTCCCCTCTGGTCCCCACTGGCTGGACACTTGGGAAATGGTAGCAGATGGCTGCTCAGCTAATCATTGGATACAGTGGTGCCCACATCAGCTGCAGGAGATCAGTGAGGTGAGTAATTATTCATTTTTTTTTAACCCTTTCTGCCCCATATATAAAGTTAATCCTGTCGGACAACCCCCTAAAGGGCATCTGTCAGCAGTTTTGTACCTATGACACTGGCTGACCTGTTACATGTGCACTTGGCAGCTGAAGGCATCTGTGTTGGTCCCATGTTCATGTGTCCACATTGCTGAGAAAAATGCTGTTTTGCTATATGCAAATGAGCCTCTAGGAGCAACGGGGGCGTTACCATTACACCTGGAGGCTCTGCTCTCTTTGCAACTGCCGAGCTCTCTGCACTTTGATTGACAGGGCCAGGCATGATGATGTTTTCACTCTGTTAAATTTGGAGTACCGCACACCGTTATTGCTGGTGCCAGCAAGGACTTGGTAGTCGTAATCAAGTAGTAGAAAATTGCAGCACACCGTATTTTTCTTTGCCGTTAGGTTATGTTTTAATCTTGTATCATCATTATGATCATCATGATCCAGTGCAGTTACAGGGTATATAAGGCAGGCATATATAAATCAATATGGCGACCGGACGTTTCCGCCTGTCAGGGCCTTCTTCAGCGGTCTATAATCTAAAACAAAGCGATACGTACTTCCGTGAGCAGTAGGGTACATGCATAGAGATCAAAAATTGATGATGAAAAAATAAAATAAATACGATTTTTTTATAGAACACAAAATCAGAACATAGTGAAGAAATATAAAGGTGTGAAGGAACTAAAAGCAAGAGACAGCTTGTTAAAGGGAACCTGTCACCAGTTTTATGGTGTCCTAACTAAGGGCAACATAAATAAGTGACTGATTCTCTTAGCAAAATGCTGGGTCACTTTCTTTAATTGACCCAGTCAATCTGCCAACATCTTGGATTGAAAAGCTCCAGCTGATAATGATGAGTCCTGAATATTTATGAGCTCCTGGCTCTTCCCGCCCACCTGCTGCTGATTGACAGTTTTTTTTCCATATGAATCATCAGCAGGTGGGCAGGGGAGTGGCTATAGCTCTGAATTAAATAAACGCTGGACTCGATGACATCACGCTGGACTCAAATCAGCTCATTAGCATGCGGCATCTTTGTGTGTATATTATGAGGTAACCATCTGTCACACCAGTAAGTGAATACATCTAATGTACTTTTTAGTAGTTAATGATTGTATATAATTAGTTAGATTATAATCAAATATCCACATGACAGGTTCCCTTTAAAGTCTGGGAGTGAACAAAATCGTATAACCAACTATGGTATAGAGGTTGTAATAATGGCATGGTAATATACAAGAATGCGGTCTGTTGTTCTCATAGTAGGTCACAAGACCTTACTGACTCGTAACATAGTTGGGCCAATATATATGTATAGGTAGTATATATGTGTGTATATATGCCTGTCTGTATGGCCAGTGGTAATCGAATGAACTAGACAGCGCTAGCAGGAGCAGCAGTAAGGTAGGCATAATACAGAGGCGATCTTATTAAGTACATATTCAAAAAGTGGGAGGATTGTTCGGGCGGCAAGGGGTTAAGGCACCATCGGTATTTACCTGTAGCTGGCTCCCTGTAGTAAGTAGCTCTGGATGCTGGGCAATATCATAGAGAGCGCGCCCTTAAAACAACGAGGGACGCCGGGCACGCTGGTCACGTGCGGCGTGAGTCACGTGACACGGGTGGAGCCGACGTGCGTTCCACCTGCGTGTCAAATGCTCAAGCCTGCTGTGTGCTGCGCTGTCAGATCTGGAGAGGCGGGGAATGCTGGGTCATGTCCCAGAGGAGGTTCTATTATCCTCTCGCCAGCATGCCAAATGTGGTGGATTATAGGGACAGACATTATATCAGATATAGGGGAAAAAATATAAATGCCATGTGTGAATAAGTGTATATATAGTATAGGTACCTAGGCACATTAGAATCGACAATGCCACTATAGATAATATTTGGTGACCTATAGAGAGACGAATATTTAGACATATAGGATAAAGTAATGAGTCATATTAAGTAATACACCAGGAGATGGAATAATTGGTACATCTATAAAGAAGAAATATATAATCAGTTTGATGATGTTTTCACTGCCTGGCCGGCTCAAAGTGCAGAGGTTGCGGCAGTTGCAGAGAGAGCTGAGCCTCTAGGTGTAATGGTAACGCCCCCATTGCTCCTAGAGGCTCATTTGCATATAGTAAAACATCATTTTTCTCAGCAATGCGGGCACATATGAACATAGGACCAACACAGATGTCTTCAGCTGCCAAGCGCACATGTAACAGGTCAGCCAGCGTCATAGGTACAAAACTGCTGACAGATGCCCTTTAACATATGGACCTGCCACTTTCTATCCTCTGAATGATGCTAGAGTATTCAGCTCTTAAACCTTCCCACGTTTTCAGGAAATTTCATAGTAATTTGGTTGGTTACCATGGTAATGCTGCATCTGTATATTCGGTATGGCATCGAGCCCCTACACAAAGAACACTGTAGGTTAATATAAAGCTCTTACACATGTGTAGCTCTAGTTGTGCACATCATTGTACCTTGTGAAACGGCGGAGATATTTTGCTTTCCACGCCATCTCCAAGTATCTTATACTCCACTCGCAGCTAGAGCTGAATTCCACTAATTTCCTGATAAAATCTCACATCACTCCCTGCTGGTTCAGTGTCTGCAGTGTAGAAAATACAGCGTTTGCACCAGACACTGCTTAGTAGTCAATATATCCCATAATAGAGTTCAGCAGAGTGAAATGCATGATGGGATCTAAATTGACATCAGAATTCTGATTGCAGCTCTGGAGGTCACTGGAGTATAAGACATGATATGACTGGATCAGTAGGAGGTAAGGTAGGTACAGTATTTGCAGGGTTGCTAAATAAATTATAAAAGACTCGGAGTTAGACCTATAGTTCCCTCATCAGGGGCACCCTCCACCTGAAGACGGCCCTGTCCTGTCCTTTCAGCCCTGACCCCGCTCTAACATTATTTGTGTTTTTGTCCATGCAGCCTTAGGAAAATTCAGAGGTAAGATGTACCTCCGGGATGTCCTCCTGAAATGCGTAGTGTGTAATCTTGTCCCACAGCTCCCTCAGTCCTTCACTATGTGCATGTCTATTGTACCAGATCTCACTGTGACTTTCATGTAGCACCTCCACCAGTGTCTCTTGTGTGTATGACCTTTGCTCTTCCAAGACCATAGAGAAATGACCATTCATGGTGGCCCTCCATCCGTTGGTCAGATTGCAACAATTTAGAGTCCATTGACGGACCATGGACTGTCATGAATGGCAGCCTGTACTCTGTTGATGGCAAGATGAGGGAACATAATTATTGGAAGTTCCTTCTATATGACTAAGGAGACATTGAGGTCCTTAGGACAACCTCCATTTGTTTTAGTTTTGACCTAGCTATGTCATATTGGGGCTGATGATACCTTTAATGCCACCCAATACATTGAGATGGCAGTGGACTGTGCTGTACCTGTGGTCGGTTGACTCAGGGTCTGAAAAGCTCACCCTTGGACAGTTTGGCTAACCACCTATACGTTCTGGTAAGGCTGGTCATCCAGTCCAACCAAGTACAGCCCTGTCATTGACCCAGTGCTTTGGACAGGTAGACGTTTACCTCACTGTTGTCTATTGCTATTATTGAATTGTCTTTTTGTGTATGTTTTATGTTTTTGCCAATTTCCACCGTCCTGTCAAACAAAAACATGTGTGGAAGGTAGGATTTCTGTCAGCGGAACCATTGGGTATACCACTTGCTCTCATCGAATTTGAATGCCCTGTAGCTGAGGAGTACGAACAAGTACATATAGCCCCCATTTTCAAGGTGGTCTTTGGGGCCTTAGGTGCCATTTTATACTTCCGACCTTCCGAGAGTGTGTGCTATGAACGATGGGTTTCTGTTTGAATACTGATCTATGTATTGCTATTTTTTTTATGAAGGTGGTTAATGTGCTTCACTGTGATGTATATGTTTTATTGCTGTAACCTTATTTTATGCTTCTGTTTGTCCTTTGTTCCCCTCCTGTTGGGGAGCCCGTTGTACCGTGATATTGGCTCAGTCTCTTTCTTTCTTTAACCTCCCTTGTAGAGATGGTAAGCAGATGTCTTTGTATTCCCCCCATAGCATGGGCGTCAGGGTGATGGACACCTCTTGGGTTGCCCGCCGCAGCTCTTCCTTAGTCCGCAAAGGCCCCTCCACCCCGCCCGCCATTCAACCCCCTGCTCCTCCTCCGCTCGATACCGCAGCCACACCTCAATCACCAAATCCCGACCTGTCTGTAGAGTCTCCCTCCCCCACTCCTCCCAGTAGCGGCTCCCAGCCAGGTCCCGAGAGGACAAGGTAAGATCTCAACCAACGATCATCACCACACGCTTTGCTTTGAGCCAACCTGCCCTCAGTAACGAACTTTCTCCCCCAAGACCGCTTTTAGGTTCATTTTTTTTTCTCATTTTTTAGGACCCTTTTTTATGCATTTTGAGTTAAGATTTAGTAATATTTTAACAATTTTTCCCCTATGTCTGTAACTTGAGGGGGAAAAGCCATTTCTCCCCTTTTGTATTATTGTCCTTCCACCAGAAAATCTCTTTTGTGCATCAAGTAGATGTGAGAGAAATCTGTGATACAGATTTATACCTCTACCACTGAACAGCATTTTACAGGCTTACTATTACATAAAACTTAAATATGGAAATGCTTTACTTGCAATACCAGACACAGCCAAGGGTGGCACTGTAGTGGCAACTGGTGCAATGAAAGAGGGGGGATCTCTGGATCCATGTGAGGTACAGAGCTGGTTCTTGCTTTGTTAAAAAGAGATTGTCATAAGTACCATATGATGTCTGATTCTCATTTTTACATTAGTTATGGGACATCTGCTTTAAAGAAAACAAGTTTAGTTTTGACATTTTTTGCACAAAAAGTTTTTTTTTTGTGCCTAAAAACTGGCGCACAGCCTTTAATAATCTCCCCCCAATCGAGAGTGGCCATTAGTTTTTTAAAGTTGACCTCAGGGGAAGGTCTCTCCCTTATTTATGACCTAAAAGCGGCCTAAACATTAAAGGGGTTTTCCGGGATTTTAATATGGATGACCTATCCTCAGGCTAGATCATCAATATCAAATCGGCAGGGGTCCGACACCTGACACTCCCGCCGATCAGCTGGTTGAAAAGAAGGCCGCGCTCCGTGCGGGCGCAGCCTTCCCTTGCTTGTTTTCCTTCCTTTTCGTTGACAGCGCAGGTGTAACTACAAGCGGTCCCATTCATTTCAATGGGACGGCTCTGTAGTATACACTTGAATGGGAACGGGAAATGAATGGGACAGCTTGTAGTTACACCAGCTCGCCGTCGACAGGGAAGCTGCTCTCGCACGGTGCGCGGCCTTCTCTTCAACCACATGATCGGTGGTGATGCTGGGTGTCGGACCCCCGCCAATCTGATATTAATGACCTATCCTGAGGATAGGTCATCAATATGAAAAAAAACTGAAAACCCCTTTAAGCAATACCATTCAGCTTTGGCATACGTGTGGCCCCAATTTTACGCCTCACTCATCTGCTTCATGGCTGACCCACGGTCTAACGCTGCTGTTCGGCTTCTTTTTAATAATCAATATCTATATCACTGATTTATTTACACTGGACATAGCTCGGCCCCCTACCTCTAACATGTCACCTCATACCTGTCCCGTCCCCTTCTAACAAAACTAACCTGATATTATGTCATCTGTAAAGGGAGACATGTTAATACAGTGTAATCATCACACCTGCCATATATCCCTTCCTTAGAGGGATGCTCCACCTTTTTATCCTCATGTGACTTTTTTAGGTTCCAAATTCTATATCAATTATTTCTTAATATTTCTGTCTTGTTTTTCTGACATAATGTCCAGTTTCTAGCTGCCTGTCGTCACCACTAGAGGGAGCTTAGTGCATATTGTGTATACAGTGAGTTTCCTCTAGTGGTGACGACAGGCAGTCGGATACGTATGACTACGCAGGGGATTTGGAACTCTATATCAGAAAAAACTAATCTCTGGCTATTATTGTCATTTAATGAGACAATAATTACTACAGATTTCAGACCTGTTTACATTAAGAAATAGAGTTTGAGGATATCCACTTTGAAGAGAACCTGTCACTATTAGGGACATCTTATAATTCAATAGTGAGTGTTATTACTTCCATTAAAAAGCCCCACCCTGAGAGGGATCATCTGATATATCATTTAACTCCACCGAATCAGCAAGGGTTCTGTTTTTAGCACTTTTTGCGCTATGGAAGCTGTTTGGTGGTTGTATACAGTAGTATAACTATGTTACAGATCATAAACTCTACCCTCACTCCAGGGGTGACAACAGATCACCCCCAATACCCCATTTCCTCTTATTACACTCACATGGGATCCCGAAACTTGAGCAATTTCTAAATACCTGTAGTATTTATTACACATTTCCTACTATTTTGCTTCTGCAAAGTGTGTGTAAGTCCATCGCCTAGCTGCTGAGGCTGCTGAATCTGACAGAAATCGATGAGTCCTTTGTGACAGCTCTCACTCTCTCTCTGCTCTCCCCCTCCCTTCTTTCAGTGTTAGAGATATCAGCAGGGAGGGGAAGGAGGTTGGAGTGTAGGGAGGGGGAAATCATCCAAGGAAGACAGATCACACAATTTGTAGATAGGGAGGAAAGCACACACATGGCATTTTGCATAAGGTTACATTCACATGACCGTATGTGTTTGGCAGTCCGCAAATTGCGGATCCACAAAAAATACGGATGGCGCCAGTGTTACATCAATTTTTATTTTTTTTGCGGATCCATTGTAACAATAGCTATCCTTGTCCACAAAACGGACAAGGATAGGACATGTTCTATTTTTTTGTGGGGCTTCGGAATGGACATACTGACAACACGGCCTGCTGTCCGTGTTTTTTTACAGACCCATTGAAATGAATGGGTCCCTATCCTATCCGCCCAAAAAAACAGGACAGACACAAAAACTATTTACGTTCGTGTGCATGAGGCCTAAGAAAGACAGCAGCATCCTAGACACACCAATCGTCATGTAATAATGGGAGGGACATGTGCACATGAGAAAAGTCTGAAACTAGGAGCAGGTTGTAAGCTGAATTGTTCACCAGTATACAAATGTCTGGCATCCCAATATCCGTCATTACTTTGATTTGAGGGCTAGCTAACACCCTCCTAAATTAAAGTAACACTCTGCCTATTCCCTTGGATCAAGTTGTTAAACACAAGACACCAGTAGTCAGTATTTCTATCTGATCATCGTCAGATTGACTTTACAATACTTTACTCACCTTTTTCTAACCTTGAGCTTCATCTTGTCTTCTACTCCATTTACTAGCAGAGCTGCGTTCACAATTCTTTTTGACGCACCTCCCGGTCCTGTGTTACAGAATGTTACTCCGTTCAGATACAGAAGTAAAAAAATGTGACCTTGTGAAGCCCGAGAGCAATAGGACACCATCAGAATTCTGAATGCAGCTCTGGAAGTGACTGGTGGTCATGTATAAATAAAAGTATTTGCAAAGCATTATATGCAGATTTATACTGTGTGGTTTGGAGCTGTTTTTAGTAAGGATTTTTTTTCTAGAATACATTTTTTTCATTAGAATAATCCATCGATTAACCCCATAAAACCTGTTACTTACAATATCAATCATTGCTCAAAAAATTTGCGAAAAATAGTTTTGAACATAAAAAGAACCCTGCATATGTGCTGTGTCCGTATTTGTGTGTTGTCTGGATACTGAATTGCATGTCTCGTGACTTTCTTCCATTCGTACCGTTGTTTGTGAGCGTTGACCATCTGTGCTCCTGTCTGCCACTGACCTTGACTTCATCCGCACTCATCCTCTCCATTACCTGCAGAGCGAATGGCTTTTCTTGCAGATAGAACCTCCTCACCTACCATCCTACGCGTTTTGCACTTCTGACCACTTTTTTTACTCTCTTGTTGGGTTATTCCATGTACAAATATTTTTTCTCTTGTCTTCTGTTTCAATTTTTTTTGTTTTGTTGTTCCTGTGTTCCTTTTATCGCTCTTCCCCCCTCCTTCGAGTACAGCGGAGATGAGATTTCGCCCCAGTGGTCGGATTCCTGTTACAACTATCCTTCCCCTGAAGAAGACCGACCCCTCTCGTACCCAAGCTCACAGCACCCTACCCTCCATCCTCACCCTCCTAAAGCTCCACCATCTGCCAAGCCTGATGCCACCTCTACCTTTCGGTGGTCTGGCTACAGCCAAACTTTGCCTCCTTCCCCTCCAAAGCTTGACATAAACTCGAACCCCAAACCTTGCTTTTTACACCTCACTAAGCAAAGCTCCCTCTCTGATCCTCACGCTTCTGAGCCTAACGTCTCACCGCTCTACATCAAAACCCCACTCGTCCTAACCAAACCCGACCCATCTGGCACCCCTAACCTTCCCGCTATGTCAGCCTCGCCCCCATGGCTCAGCTGTTCCTGCGCTCGAGACAAGGGAACCAAGCTGACTAGGTAATTGAATACAGGTTTGATGTATGTCATTGTAAAAACTGCGCCTCCATGGGACAAGATGTTGCATTGAAAGACTTGCTTAGTAAAAAATAAAACAGAAACGATGTATGCTTTGCCAGGTAATCATCCAAACAGCCGAGAAGAATTCAGCAGTTTTTCGGTGGCTTCATTTTAAAGCTGCAGCAAATCCCCTCAAGGGCCTTGTGGAGCTTAAAATATCCACCAAGTATGAAGGAAATGAATGTCTTTGCTAAGGGGACAAAATGACTCAGCGGCATGAGTCAGTCCCATAAAAATGAATGTCAGCCTCATATAAAAATAAAAAAATAAAAGTCTCAAAAATGAGCAAACACGAATCTGTGATCAAGAGTCGTGGAGTCTTCACTCTGTGAATGGATTCCATTACAGTAAAGCTTTCGAGGTCCAATAGGTTCTAATTACTTGTAAAAGGATATGTTGACGGAGGTGGCCCCCACCTTCATCAGTTTACCCCCTTAGTGACCACCAATACGCCTTTTTACAGACGCAGCAAAAGGGTCTTAGACTAGATCGCTGGCTTTAATCAATGATTATATGCACCCAAAATGGTGCATTAAAAACTATAACTTGCCCTGCAAAAAACAAGCCCTCATACAGGTAGATTGATGGAAAAACAAAAAAGTTATAGCCCTTGGAAAGCGACGATGAAAAAATCTGCGTGGTTAAGAGAAGATTACAGCTTCAAAGAGTGTCTGTCTCCTAAGAGGACCCAACACATCAGTGCTTTTTTCAGACATCCCATTTAGTTTTATTTAGTGCAATGCAGGAGAATCGAGCACTTCTCACCAGGTCCTCCTGCAGATTTCAGCTGATCGATGAGGATCTTTGAAGTAGGACAGCTTGTGTTCAACTTCTTTTTGAGAGAACCATTCAACAGAAAGATCCATCCCACTGTCGCCCCAGAGTTAGTACAGATATCCCAGTCTAACAGGGTCAGCCAGATTATAGAATGCAGTACCCCACCCTATTCCAAGTATCTTTGAGGTGGGAATGGTAGTAGGGGGTTCCCAGGAGTAGAATTACTTTTTTAAGGGTCATGTTGGAAACCACTGGTTTAAGCTGCTGTCTAGAATATAAAATAATATTTTACCTTTCCGACATGAATCGGAATTTATTACTTTTTATATTAGAACATCATATGCTTTATTGAACTTAGACTGCCAATCCCCCTCCCTTAATAATTGATTGAGTGGAAAAGGAAGAGTTTGATGGAGCTGTAGACAAAACTTTCTAGGTACGTTCTCTAAATTTATTGTGTGTCAGCAGAGGTCGTAGTGATCTTCCAGAAATGTCCATTCTGATTGAAAACCATGTGAGACAGGAGTAATCTTTAGAATCAGTCTTTCTTAAATTTATGGAAAGTCTGTCTGTAGAGTAAGTAGTTAAGATGTCTGATTTCACTTGATCGTGTCTACTTTGTCCAAAAATAATTTAGTCTGATTCCGAGTATCTCTTTTACGACGTTTGCGATTTTATTTTGCAGTACATTGAAAGGGAAGGAGATTTCTCCTGTATCTGGGCCAAAGGGAAGTCCTAGCACTGGTCATATGGTGTCCACAGGTGGAATGGGGCTGAACCAACTATCAACAGAGCAAAGTCCTCATTCTCTTAGGAAAGGTACATTTGAGATGCAACTTGGTAGGTAGCGGCAGAGGATGACATAAGATGGTCCTCTCCACGCCGAACTACATAGACCCAATAGACTCATGCCATTGTGGTTGGACGATGTTGACCTTACCTTATATAACATCCTTTTTTTTCTGTCCATAGTGTCTAAGAAACTAGCACCTGTTCCACCCAAAATCACGTACACTCAGACAGGGGCAGTGTCAGATCAGTCAACGGGTCAACCTTCTCCCGTCAGTCTTTCCCCAACCCCTCCTAGCACACCATCACCCTATGGACTCAACTACCAAGTTTCTCTCGCTTTGACGCCGAGCCTGGCGTCTCCGCCTCCAGTGACCAGCACTTTAACAAAATCCCGTCCTACTCCTAAACCAAGACAGAGACCCTCACTTCCCCCTCCACAGCCTCCCACGAGTCAGTCTGCTTCCAGTCCTCAGTCTTCAGACAACAGTATCTTAGATGGCCTGTCTCCTGGAGATAGCATGTCTACAGGTAAGTAGTCCTCGTTGGCATGTGTGTCTCCCAATTATGTGTAGATATTTAAGAGGGGAAAAAAAACATCTTATCACAGCATTGTTTTATATTTAAGGGAGAAAATAAAATGCCAACTTTTTGAAATAATTTTCTAAAAATAAAAATTGCCCATTTTTCTCACTTTCCATCTCCCACCAACAAATAGCACTAAGCGTTATGTTTTTTGTTTTTTTTTGTTTTCTTTTTATGTTGTGTTCCCTCTGTCTCCCCTCGTTCTCCCTTCCCGTTTCCTCGCAGCCGTTTGACGTGAGTGGCGCTGTGTTGGATATGTGTGAGGGGGAATCTCCTGGTAAGCTGGAGCTCCAACCGTTTCACACCCACCTTGACCATATGCTACCAGTAGTCTTGAGCAACCAAAATGTAACCATTTGTCATTGTGTCCTCTAAGCACATGCGCAGTTTATCATATTTCCATTTTTTTTTATCTGCCTCAAATATACAAGAAAGCTCCAACTTATTACACCATTTCACAGTTTAAATTTCCATATAACTTTGAGTAACATGATGTCTTATACTCCAGTCACATCCAAAGCTATATTCACCTGGATAATTCTTGCAGCTAAGTTGCCCATACACTTTAGCGAGTAGTCACCTGAATGCATATTTGGGCAACATCTGTTCCCTCTGTATCCATGTTTTGGCCAAGCATGCATGTGTTCTGTATAGGGTGAAGGGAGTAGGCCAATACCAGACTACTCTCTTACTGGCTTATCTACCCAAGAACAACAGGATCGATCAGGTATGACTAGTTTCACACTAGCATCACAGGTCTTTGGCAGACTGTTCCGGCTAAGAACGGCCAACTGGAGCTCTGTGGATCCAGCATTCCAGCATAGCCAGATGATACCACAATTTTGCTGGAGGGCACTGTGGTAACATCCGGTTATGCCGAATCTAGAGAGCTCCGGCTAGCTGTTCTTTGCCAGAACAGCCTGCCGGAGTCCTGTAACGCTAGTGTGATACTAGCCATACCTGGATCCCATTATAGTCAACAGTACCGGCGAGCATTGTGGTAATTTCCAGCTATGCCGAATCTAGAGAGTTCTGCTGTAACAGCCTGACCCTTCTTTTCCCTGACATCTCCTGTTGGGGGAGAATCGGTTCATCCCTATACACATTACATGGTTGGCTTGTCTTGCCGAAATTGTCAGGTTTGGACAACATTACTTTAATGTGAATGGCCAGCTTTAGATGAAACTCAGCCAAACCTGTGTATTGGTGTGTCCCGTCTGTTCCCCAACATCAGGTGTCAGGGGAAGGAAGCGTCAAACTTGATGGATTTGAAAATACCCTGAAGCTTTGTTGTTTGCACAGGAGATAAGCTGGTGCTATATGGGTATGGGAGGAATGGCTGTCAGCAGCTCAAGCATTCATCTGACTACAGAGTGCAAATCAACTGTAGTCTGTCTCCAATGGCAACCATCAGAATTCTAAAGGCACCTCTAGATGTGACTTGACTATAGGAAATGACTCAAGATCAGTAAAGAAAACTTGTTATACTGTAAATCTCAACAACTACCCTTCATTAGGGTTACCAAACAGAACAAGTATCCTGAAAACATAAAATAATTGGCAACTAGTCCCAAGCTTTATAGAAGGTATGGTATCTTGGTAAAGTCACTCTCTCAGGACCTCACGTGTTTAATAGGTCTGTAGTGCTTGTGTTAGAGGGCATTCTTCAGCCATGAAAATCCTAGCTAGCCCTTCATCTGGATTTGGTTGCCCATCACTGCTGCACTGTTGCCTATTTCCCACCTTCGGTCAACGCTTCTACACATAGCTGTCACAAAGAGAGTCCTAAAACCACAATTTTTTTCCCCCCTTCAGACTTTTTGAGAATGAACATGCAATGTGCTGACATCACGGTCATACGTGGCACCGCTTTACACTGTGTCATGTTCATTTTTTTAAAGAACTTGCCAAAGACGATCCTGTGTGTTTAAATTTGATATCCATATAACTTACTTAGGGGAACGCAGGTTGGTGGGAAGTAACGGACCCCTGACGGCTATATGTACAACCTCGGCACTAACTCTCCCACTGGCAGCAGCCTTCGCATGAGTCTGCAAGCCAAAAACTGCATGGCTCAGTCTCTCTTAACGCTTGTCAAAAAAAAATATAAAGTCCACCAATGCAAGATCCTATTAGGATGATCTGTAATGTTCTACCCCTTGTTTCCAGATGTTTTTGGTCGTCCCGTTGCTTATTGAAGGCTTTGTCTAGTTAGAAGTGTCGGTGAGACAGGTGTCTGGGTCTTTTTGGAGTTGTGTTGGTTGTATTATAAATTTTAGTTATTTTGTGGTGTCCGTGGTATTAACAGTACTGAATGTAGAGGACATGGATTTAAAGAGCACCTGTAAGCCGGATCAACGATATTAAGCCAGACATACTGCCTGCTAGAGTTGATCCTGTCTGCCTTGCAAATTGGTTGCGGCATTCCTGAGAAAAAATTTTTTTTTATTCTTTCTGTAGTTGAGGTCTTCGGTGCACCAAGGGGCGGTGCGGTGCCCCTCGGCTTTTCGGTGCTGGCCACGCCCCCTGGTGAACTGAAGCCACCCCCTGCTTAAAGAATAAAACGCCTTTTTCCTTGGGAATGCCACCATCGCATTTCACAAGAAGAGTATTATTTTAGCTGGCAGAATCAACGCTACCAGACGGTATGTCTAATTCAGTAGGGTTGATCCTGATGACAGGTGCTTGGTAAAGGGCTGTACAGAATTAGAAAAACACCCTCACTCCGACAGTTTTATGTCATTTCAACAGACTTAGGGTCCCATTCACACGACCGTCTATTTCTGTCCGCAACCGTTCCGAAATTTTATGGATAGGATGCGGACCCATTCATTTCCATGGGGCCGCAAAAAAGATAGAACGTCCTATTCTTCCCCCTATTTCCGGACAAGAACAGGCATTTCTATCATGGAGAAGGATTTTCCGTTCCGCAAAATGCGGTAGGCACATGGTCTGTATTTTGAGCCCAACTAGTTATGGAAATAGTTTCCTATAAGAAAACCAAGCGCTGCGTCTGTATTCGGGCAGTTGTCTAATAAACCCATTATGTCATTGATGACATCACAGGGCGGCCTGCGGCAGAAGGGGCTGGTGAGCATGCAGAGAGAACACAAGCTATCTTCTCACTGCATGTTCTTGCATATAGATTCATAGAGACTGTGACCTAAAGCGCTTTATTTGTATATGGGGACATCTAACCCTAACCCTGCTCACCAGAACCTTAAAGGGGTTGTCCAAAAGTTTTATATGGGTGGCCCATCCTCAATATAGGCCATAAATATCAGATTAGTAGCATCCGACACTCTACATCCTCGACGATCAGCTGTTACCTTGTATCAGACCTACACAGTGCCATCCATTGTGTAGTGGACAGAGCTGGTAACTGCAGCACTGCTCCCATTGGAGTTAATATTTCTTTTCTGCTCATTTGTCTTTACATAAGATCAAAAAAAATAAATAAAAAATTGCAGGTCTAATTTGAACCAGCAAGAAAACCCTGTGTCCCGCAAAACAAATTACCGTAGACTAACAAGGTGTTTTTGGGTAAAAAAATAAAAAATCTTTAAAAGATCTCACCGCACAGATCCCCCATCACTCCTGTACTGAGGCAGCCCTGTCCTCCACCATTTTCTACATCCTGCTGCAGCAGGGACATCACAAGACAGGGACATGTGGGTGCTTTTCTGTGGAGTCAAATGTACAGGACTAAAGAGGCTTAAAGAATGGCCAAATGAATAAAAGCTTTACTAAGCAGTGATAAAAGACATATGCAGAAAATCTGCTTTAAGGTTAATTTTTGTGTTTCTTTCCCTTCAGTTATTACTTTTTAATGTAGTACTTTTTTGTAGTTCCTAGTACAGATGGGCACAAGGCCGCATTTCTATGGGCTGAGTTCACTGCACACTGGAAGATTCTAAGGCCCCTTTCACACAGGCGAGTATTCCGCGCGGATGCGTTGCGCGAGTTGAACGCACTGCACCCGCACTGAATACCGACGCATTCATTTCTATGGGGCTGTTCACATGAGCGGTGATTTTCACGCATCACTTGTGCGTTGCGTGAAAATCGCAGCATGCTCTATTTTGTGCGTTTTTCACGTAACGCAGGCCCCATAGAAATGAATGGGGTTGCGTGAAAATCGCAAGCATCCGCAAGCAAATGCGGATGTGGTGCGATTTTCACGCACGGTTGCTAGGAGACGATCGGGATGGAGACCCAATCATTATTATTTTCCCTTATAACATGGTTACAAGGGAAAATAATAGCATTCTGAATACAGAATGCATAGTAAAATAGCGCTGGAGGGGTTAAAATAAAAAAATAAAAAAAATTTAACTCACCTTAATCCACTTGATCGCGCAGCCGGCATCTCTTCTGTGCTGTGTGCAGTAACAGGACCTGTGGTGACGTCACTCCGGTCATCACATGATCCATCACCATGGTAAAAGATCATGTGATGGATCATGTGATGACCGGAGTGACGTCACCACAGGTCCTGTTGCTGCACAAAGCTAAGATGAAGACAGAAGAGAAGCCGGCTGCGCGATCAAGTGGATTAAGGTGAGTTAAATTATTATTTTTTTTAAATGTAATCCCTCCAGCGCTATTATACTAAGCAGTCTGTATTCAGAATGCTATTATTTTCCCTTATAACCATGTTATAAGGGAAAATAATACAATCTACAAAACACCGATCCCAAGCCCGAACTTCTGTGAAGAAGTTCGGGTTTGGGTACCAAACATGCGCGATTTTTCTCGCGCATTACAATGTTTTGCACTCGCGCTGAAAAATTGTGCGTGTTCCCGCAACGCACCCGCACATTTCCCCGCAACGCCCGTGTGAAAGAGGCCTCAGGGGTATAAAGGATGGCTACATGTAACAGAGAAAAGGCTCCAAAGAAGACACCTGTGTGAGAACTACCTGTCTTTTGTATCTACCATCTTAAATGCTGGCAGGAGTTTACCAAGAATTGACTGCAGGTTAAATTATTGTTTCTTTACTTCATGCTGATCTGTGTATGTTTTGTGTGTATTATGCCTTTATCACTGCTTAGTAAACCTTTTATTCACTTTGTCATCGTAAGCCTATTTATTCCCGTACCCTAAGCCTATATTAGACTGGCCGATTGTCAGCCAGTTAATCGTTAACGAGCTTTCACAGGAATGATCTGGCAGTCTAATACTGCCGCCGATTACCCAATGAACGAGCAAGCTTAAAAATCATTGGTTCCCTGCAGCAGATCATGCAGCCTGATCACAATATGTGCCGGCAAACAACTAGTCAGCATGGGGACGAGTGATGGCATAATGATCCCTCCTACCCATGCTATGGAGGAGATCGCTGCATCTAATAGCAGTGGTCTCCTCCGCTAGCGGAACAGGATTCCCTCCTGACAATCCTCTGCTAGATCGTTTAATCTAATACAGCCCTGAGAATCCACCATAAAAACAAGGGGACAGGGACACGTGACTGCAGCCAGAAGCTTGCAGAGGTCACATTTCCTGTGTCAGGAGATCGTCAGGGCAGCAGGAAGTAGAGAATGATGGAGAACTGGGCCTCTGGACAGGAGCAGAAGGGGAATCGTTCAGGTGAGTGGAGTTTTATTTTGTTATTAATTTATGTACACCACGCTGCGCTATTTTAAAGATGTTTTTTAGTTGGACAACCCCCTTTAAGAATGTAAAAAAAAAAAAAATCAGCTTTAAAATAAATGGTTTTCAAATTCAAATTTTTGGCTACAAAATTTTGTTAAAAATCCTGATTTAAGATGATTATAGGCTGCAAACAGGTGGGTTGGTGATGAGTTTGGACAGATGCCTTCTAGATTTATTGCAACATGGCAGGACAACCATAGGTAGCCAAATCCCATGACTTTTTGATGATGTTGGTAGTAAGGATAGACAAGGAACTAGTTTTTATTAACTTATGAAACCTATAGATGAACTGATTGGCAACTGCATGCATCATTGAGCACGGGGCATGTTATAAACCCCTGAGCAAAATTTATAATATTGGGGAGGCATTCACACATTATATTTTTGCTGTATTTTTTGTATTTTTTAATCACAGTAAAACTTTTTTCCCTAAACTTCAAAATTTACTGCAGAAACTACATGAAAAATAGAGTGTGTGAATACAGCTAGAGATGAGCGAATTTAATGTTATGAAATTCGTTCACGCTTCGTTTGGTGGTAAAAGCTGAATTGCGTTATGGATTCCGTTACCGCGAACCATAATGCAATTTTATGACGGAATGCCTTTAGAGGCATTCCGTTATTTATTCCGTCATAATAGAAGTCTATGGGCTGCAAAACGGATCCGTCCCGTGTCCGTTATGCAGGAGAGGACTCCCCTGCAAAACGGAAACGGGACGGATCAGTTTTGCAGCCCATAGACTTCTATTATGACGGAATGAAAAACGGAATGCCTCTAAAGGCATTCCGTCATAAAATTGCATTATGGTTCGCGGTAACGGAATCCATAACGCAATTCAGCTTTTACCACCAAACGAAGCGTGAACGAATTTCAAAATATAAAATTCGCTCATCTCTAAATTCAGCCTTAGCCTTGGACAAGTAAATCAAGGATTAGCTTGCAAAGTATTGGGGAAATGATATGTATTTAGGTTAGGGATAGAGGATTTCAGGCAAGTGAGTTCTAAATAACAAACTAAAAACCAATGCATCCAAAAAGCTATACTAATATCCCCCATTGCTTTCCAGATATCATCCATTTTGACATTCCATCTATTCTAATTGAAATCGATACTGCCTTGAAACGTGATGCCATGAAAGAGGAACAGCAGAGGCGCTCGGCCGAAGGCAGGACGGAATCGGATGAGGACTCGGAGAGCACGGCCCTCTGACGCTAAGCTCAATCTGTGCCCACCACGATCTACAGCCAAACTTGTGCCAATCTGTAAATGAGCCCGGTGTGCAGTTAACAGGGGGTGCCTTGGGATATTTTTTTCCTTTTTTCATAGGCCTTACTAGAATAGGGCTTTAATTTTCCCTCTAAAAGTAAAAAAAAAGATTTCTGGAAAATATTTTTTTAAATTGCCCATTTATTTTAAATGCCCCTGTTGAAGCCCTAATACATATGATATCCTTGAGACCTCTAAGCAAGGGGTGAAAATAAATTGTGGCCGATCCCAAATCCTTAAGAATGCTATGTTCCTTATCAATGCTGCAGTGTAAAGCTGTGATCCTATATTGCCTTGATTATGTACCATGTGAAGAGTGATTTTACTTTTTGTAATCGAGATATTTTTGGTTATGCAGCTTTTCATAGCATTTGGTGGACTTGAGGTATCCAAAAATTTTCAAAAGCTCCTAGAAATATGGTTACAGAAGATTCAACTTGAGAACATTTCACCTACTTGTTTCAACCCCATATAATAATACACTAAAATAGAAGCCAAACTGAAAACTTCTGTCCCTCTAGAATTAAGCTGTTGACCCGTTGTCCATAGCCTGATAGCGCCGGGCATGCAACATTTTTCTGTCCAGCTTCAAAACAGATGCCCCGGATGAGATCAACGATCCCATATAGGATCAGTTCTGGCCTCAGTTTCGCTCTTGCGTTTCAGTACTGTAACACATGGCAGGGTATATACGACCCTGGCCTTAAATTTCCAATATAAGTCAATAATACGGACAGAGTTTAAAAAGTACCGTAAGTTAATTTTTTACATTTTGAAATATAGATTTATGGATGTAATGGAGTTTTGTTACTTTTAGAAGGGTGTACTATTTTGTTAATTTAATAATTGTGTTTATTTTAGTGTGTGTATGTCTTTTATTTTTAAGTATGGACTAAGTTCAA
This sequence comes from Bufo gargarizans, assembly GCF_014858855.1. NCBI lineage: Eukaryota > Metazoa > Chordata > Amphibia > Anura > Bufonidae > Bufo > Bufo gargarizans. Next base: position 42,199,023 of record NC_058085.1, read on the forward strand.
AAGTAACTTTTATTTTCCTTTTTTTTTGTTTTTGTTTTTTACATTTTTTCTCATTTGAGGGGGAAAAAAATCCCCAAAACTTCTGGAGTTTATTGAATTTCATTTTTCATTTGACACTTAAAAAATTTAAAAATTGACTACACTTTTTAAACAGTTTCTCCGTTAGTTACGAGAGTCAACCATAGTGCCAAAATATTTATTTGTTACTATAATTATCTGAATTTATTAATTAAATATCCCCCCCACCACCAATTGTTTTTCTTATTTTAATTGCAGTATGATTTAAAAAAAATTTTTTAATTATTCTTGATTAGAAACATCCCTAACAGCATTCATAGATTTTTTATTTTATTTTAGTTTTTCACAATGGGATAACTTTGGCTCACTCTTTGAACCACATTTATATTATATGTGAAAAAAATATGCTGCCTGTACATTTTTTTGAAAATGACAGATTACCTAAAAAAAATATACTTAATATAAATACAATCACCTACGTCATATTGGAAGGTTTTTATGGCCTGTGGATGGGATTAGTTGAAAAAAAATATTTTCTAAAAAAATACTATATTATAGATATCTATGGAGAAATTGCTATATGATTTTTTTATTTTTATTTTGCTTGTGTATGCGTGAGTGTATGAGGTCAGGTGTTAATGGTCTGCTATAGGAGAGAGGAAAATAAGCATACGGCATTGAGTCATGTATATATGTATTTGTTATCTATAGAAGATCCTAATGTATAATTGTAAAAAAAAGTAAAATGCTGCTCCGTCGGGCTGTATTTTCCAAAAAATATCTGTAAATAATAGAAAAGGAATTCCTCGTCCTGTCTCTCATCTCCAGTTTTATATCTATTTTTCCTGTTACACTGAAATGTTTACATTTTATCTTAAGCAATGGTTGAACAATCTATAGAAAACCCATTGTGTTTTATTTTACTTTATTTTTTATTTTTTTGTGAACAACAAACTTGCCAAAAACCTGGTCAGATTTTGAAGTCTCTTCGAACAAATTGTGAATTTGCCTATTTGAACAAATATCTGATAAAATAATTCAGACAATTTCACGTTGTGAATTCCCCCTCTACTGTCCCCTCGTCGGCCAAAGTGCCCCATCCTAAACCTGGACTTATGGGAAGAGTGAATCAAAAACTAGTGTAGACATTTTCCCCGATCCTCAAAAATGTGTGTTCAATATTCGTGTGAAATCTATGAAGACTATAATGAAAAAAATCCACAATGTTGGTGAATTTGGAGGGCTCAAACAAACTTTAGTTTTTTTCCTTTTTGAAATAAAATATTTTACCGCCCTGTGTGTGTGTTACCGTTGGAGGTTCTTATGCACAATTTTCACCCTAGTGGCACCATGTTATCCATGTAAAATGTTATTGTTGTACAGTACTACCAACCATGTATGCAACACGTCAACGGAACACCCAGGACTGCACTGCTGAAAATACAATATGGCGTCACCTTTTTAGTATTTCGGCGTGTACAGTCTGTGGATTTCACCTGAAGGCGATACCCTCCATGTTGTGTCTGAACATGTGATAATCCTGCCAATTACTATATTGTATCTGTGCGTACCCATCTGTGGTAACACCAACAGGCCCTAAACCATCGCTCCTCCCCTTCCCTCCGAGAGCGAATGCTCTAAAGTTGTCTTTTTTATATATAAAAGAAAAAATAAAATACCTATAAAATCAAACATTTTGTGGTGTGGTTAATTCTTATGAATTAGGGGGCATTAAACGGCATCTGTCAGCAGTTTTGTACCTATAACACTGGCTGACCTGTTACATGTGCACTTGGCAGCTGAAGACATCTGTGTTGTTCATATGTGTCCGCATTGCTGAGAAAAATTATGTTGTAATATATGCAAATGAGCCTGTAGGAGCAATGGGGGTGTTGCCATTACACCTAGAAGCTCAGCTCTCTCTGCAACTGCCATTCCCTCTGCACTTTGATCGGGCCAGGCAATGGAAATGTTATCACACTTGGTCCTGTCAATCAAAGTGGAGAGGGCGTGGCAGTTGCAGAGAGTGCTGAGCCTCTAGGTGTAATGGTAACGCCCCCTTTGCTCCTAGAAGGCTCATTTGCATATAATAAAACATAATTTTTCTCAGCAATGTGGGCACATATGAACATGGGACCAACACAGATGTCTGCAGCTGCCGAGTGCACATGTAACAGGTCAGCCAGTGTCATAGGGACAAAACTGCTGACCTTTCAACATTTTCATAATAAATTTAAAAAAATCAAGGTCCTATTCCTAATTATCAGTACAGGAAGAAACATCCAGTGCAGTAATATTTTAGGGTACTTCCACACTAGCGTTTTTCTTTTCCGGCATAGAGTTCCGTCACAGGGGCTCTCTACCGGAAAAGAACTGATCAGGCATATCTCCATGCATTCTGAATGGAGAGTAATCCGTTCAGGAAGTCTTCAGTTCAGTCGTTTTGACTGATCAGGACGGAGATAATACCGCAGCATGCTACGGTTTTACCTCCGGCGAAAAAAACTGAAGACTTGCCTGAATGCCGGATCCAGCATTTTTCCCCATAGGAATGTATTAGTAATCAAAATACCGGAATGCCAGATCCGTCCTTCCGGTCTGCGCATGCGAAGACCGGTAAAAATGTGAAAAAAGATACAAGACGGATCCATCTGTCCGCATGACAAGCGGAGAGACTGATCCGTTCTTGCAATGCATTTGTGAGACGGATCTGCATCCGGATGCGTCTCACAAATGCTTTCAGCCACATCCAGATTGGCGGATCCGGCGGCCAGTTCCGACGACGGAACTGCCTGCTGGATCACACTGCCGCAGGTGTCAAAGTGGCCTTATACTTTTCGCTAACTTTCCACCATAATTACATTTTCTAGTTTTAAAGGGGTTCTCTGGGCTTTTTTCATATTGATGACCTCTCCTCTGGATTGGTAACCAATATCGGATCGGCAGGACCTGAGGATGGGTCATCAATATGAAAGGGCCCGGACAACCTCTTTAAGTTCAAGCTCATTTTATTTTTTATTTTAAAGCATAATTTGTGTCTTTATTAAAAACACTATCATTTTTTGTGTACTGTTTATACTGTGACATTTCTAGCAGTTTTCTTCAACACTATGGTGGTTAGCGCTATTGTTTTGCTTTGGAGTCCTGGGTTCAAATCAGACCAAGGGCAACATCGGCGTCGAATCTGTGTGGGTTTCTACTTGGACTTCCTCCCGTGTGCCAGAAACTTAAAGGGGTTGTCCCATGAAAAATATAATGCACTTTTCAAACCAGCACCTGGACCTGAATAAGTTTTGTAATTGCAAGTAATTAAAAATGTAGTATAACCGCTAAGTTATTCAGTTCAATAAAATCTATCTATCTAGTGTCACCTGCTGTTTGTTCTTTTCCTTTATGTTTCTGTCCACCTGTCAGAGGTGGTCACACATGCTTACTTCCATTCTTCAACTGAGCAGCAGCTGTATCTAAGTTAGAAGGTGTGACAGTAACAGGGAGAGAACTGCAGCAGAAAGGAAATGCTACCTGAGAATAAACACACTCACTGAGCTGTAATAGGGCGAGAACTGCAGCAGAAAGGACATGTGATAAGGAGATAGCTGCAGCAGAAAGGACGTGTCCTCTGAGCTGTAATAGGGATAAAGCTGCAGCAGAAAGGCCGTGTCCTCTGAGCTGTGATAGGAAGAAAGCTGCAGCAGAAAGGACGTGTCCTCTGAACTGTGATAGGGAGAAAGCTGCAGCAAAAAGGACGTGTCCTCTGAGCTGTAATAAGGAGAAAGCTGCAGCAGAAAGGACGTGTCCTCTGAGCTGTGATAGGGAGAAAGCTGCAGCAGAAAGGACGTGTCCTCTGAGCTGTAATAGGGATAAAGCTGCAGCAGAAAGGACGTGTCCTCTGAGCTGTGATAGGAAGAAAGCTGCAGCAGAAAGGACGTGTCCTCTGAGCTGTAATAGGGAGAAAGCTGCAGCAGAAAGGCCGTGTCCTCTGAGCTGTGATAGGGAGAAAGCTGCAGCAGAAAGGACGTGTCCTCTGAGCTGTGATAGGGAGAAAGCTGCAGCAGAAAGGACGTGTCCTCTGAGCTGTGATAGGGAGAAAGCTGCAGCAGAAAGGACGTGTCCTCTGAGCTGTGATAGGGAGAAAGCTGCAGCAGAAAGGACGTGTCCTCTGAGCTGTGATAGGGAGAAAGCTGCAGCAAAAAGGGCGTGTCCTCTGAGCTGTAATAAGGAGAAAGCTGCAACAGAAAGGACATGTCCTCTGAGCTGTGATAGGGAGAAAGCTGCAGCAGAAAGGCCGTGTCCTCTGAGCTGTGATAGGGAGAAAGCTGCAGCAGAAAGGACGTGTCCTCTGAGCTGTAATAGAGATAAAGCTGCAGCAGAAAGGACGTGTCCTCTGAGCTGTAATAGAGATAAAGCTGCAGCAAAAAGGACACACTCATGAGCTAAAAATAAATCTAGAAGAGCAATGAATAGAGATCTCTGGCTCCAAGTTAGGTACAGGGCTAGCCGTGTTAGGAACCTTTTCCCAGAACTGATTCTGCATGGCCTATAAGACCTTCTAAAGCTGTCGTGGTATGAGAACTATAAGATACTGTTGTACCAGTGAATTTATGGATCGTCAGTTGAGTTTTTTGAATAGTTTGTAAATTTTTAGGTCATGAATGAGTGAAAAGTAAAAAAAAACAACAATTTTTTATTTCAGTTAGAAAATCTATAACTGGTTTTATGAATAATTCCAAGTTCATTTTTCTCTTCCAACAAATTGTAGCACTTCCACTCTGTGTACCACCATATACTGCCCTAGCTATGCTGTAAAGTAGTTCTCATCATTGAAGCGTTCGGGTCTTCACAGGTGTTAAATGAACCGCAGCAGGCCAAACACGATCTGTAAAAAAAATTCATGTAATTAGGATATGTAATTAGTTTTTATGTTTTAGGACATGTCTGGTGCATTATTTTTATTCCATATAAATTGCAATAATCGTTTAGTCTTTTTTTTTTTTTTTTTTGTTAAGGTAAATGTTTTTTACCATTTTTTTCTTTTGCATTATTTTTTTTTCTTATACATATAGAGATGTCACTAAGTTGTTTATCTGCCAGACAGGCTTCGGAAAGTTAGGTAAGTATTATAAAAGTCATTGGTGAATTGTTTACATTGGGTGAAGTTCCCCTTTAAATACACAGTCAAGTCCCATTATTCTAACTAGTGTTGAACGTTGTTTCATCCATAGTAGCTTGGTTCAAAAACTTTGGAATAATACTGTACGGAGATCCGTCTCCGTACAGTATTAGAATGTATGGGCTCCGATGAGCCGAAGTAAGTTATTTGTGAAGTCGCGCGTGACTTCGTTGAATAACTTCGGTAGTTGGTTTTGAAAGTTTTCAAGTTTTAAAGTGGTTTTCCATTTTAAAAATCAACTACCGAAGTTATTCAACGAAGTCACGCTCGACTTCACATTCTAATACTGTACGGAGACGGATTTCCGTGCAGTATTATTCTGAAGTTTTGAATGAAGCTATTTCGGATGAAGCATCTGAAGCTCATTTCGCTCAAAACTAATTATGACCACCTCCTACTTTCAACGTCAGCAGTGTGTAGCTCAGGAAGGAAGTCCCGTGTGCTGAGCTGGCTCGGTGGGTATATAAGGTGTGCTGAGCTGGCTCGGTGGGTATATAAGGTGTGCTGAGCTTGCTCGGTGGGTATATAAGGTGTGCTGAGCTGGCTCGGTGGGTATATAAGGTGTGCTGAGCTGGCTCGGTGGGTATATAAGGTGTGCTGAGCTGGCTCGGTGGGTATATAAGGTGTGCTGAGCTGGCTCGGTGGGTATATAAGGTGTGCTGAGCTGGCTCGGTGGGTATATAAGGTGTGCTGAGCTGGCTCGGTGGGTATATAAGGTGTGCTGAGCTGGCTAGGTGGGTATATAAGGTGTGCTGAACTGGCTTGGTGGGTATATAAGGTGTGTGATAGGCTGTCTACACACCTATCCCTCATCGTTGTCATGGGTAAAAGGGGCAATTTATTAGAATTGCAAAAAAGGGATGATTATTGGCTTTCAGGCCAAGGGTGGTGGTATTTCTGAAACTGCGCAGTGTGAACTGTTCATGCGCTACTGTGGAAACAGTGTATTGTGAGTGGACAAATAGCTCCATTGAGAATAAGCAACTGTGGAGCACCACGTGTCATTGATGTGAGAGGTGAACATCAGCTACGAAGGTGCACGAGGGCGGACTGACACGCTACAGAGGAGCAGCTCACCGCCAAAATGATCCAGGGGCGACCAGACGTGTGTCTAGCACAACAGTTCAGAGAACGCTCCTGTGTAGCAGACAGATGGTCACTGCACCTCTGATAACCAAGCTGCATCGGCAGAAAAGGTTTCAATTTTTGCAGTAGTATCAGAATTGGACCTCCGCTGATTGGCAGAGGGTTGTCTTTTCCGATAAACCACATTTTCTGCTTCATGGAACGGGTGGACGTCGGCGTGTCAGGCGAGAAACATCAGAGAACAAACACCCTGCAGCCATTACTGGAAGGACACAAGCTGGTGGTGGCAGCGTTATGGTCCGGGGAAGGTTTTCCTGGAATTCTCTGGGCCACTCATCCCTGTGGAAGTCACTCTCAACAGATCTGGGTATGAATCCATCCTTGCAGATCATATACACCCATACATGCTGATTGTCTTCCCTGGGATGGATAGGACCTTCCAGCAAGACAATGCGACATGTCACACGGCTAAAAATGTCTGACATTGGTTGGAAGAGCATGACTAAGACTTCCCAGTACTACCGTGGCTTTGGGCATCTGTGGGACCCCCTATCGATGGTTGTGTTCGCTCTATGGATCCTCCCTTCTCCAGCAGCTGTGGGATGCACTGCAGTCAGCATGGCTCCAGATACCTGTGGTCACCTACCAGGACCTTATTGAGTCCCCCCCAGCCCGTCTAGCTGCTGTCCGTGCTGTACATGATGGCTACTCTGGATATTAGCTGCTGGTCAGAATGATGGGACTCGACTGTGTAGGAAAGGTTAATAAGATAAAAGGGATGTGGTTAATAGTAGGCTTGAAACGGGGCCTACAAGACCAAAACATTGACTTTTCTAACTATGTGACCATAATTATGATATCTGTGTAAAATCTATTAATACATGCAGTATTTGGGGTTAACATACAGGCTCTTCAGCATGTCAGTCTGTTAGATAAGTGCAGCATGAAGCTATGGCAAGGCATCTACTGAAGCACGGCATGCTGGGAGTTACAGTCTACAGAGGGACATTACTTTACCTCCCCCTTGGATTTCAGAAACCTACACCGTAGACTGGTTTAAGCTCCCAAATAAATGTCCTTTAACCAGATAAACAGGTTTAGAAAATAACAAAATATCCCCTCCACAACACTAACACCTAGTATTCAGCCTAACAGGATTCAGCAAATGCTATTTAAGGCAGCCATTTAACAGATTAAACGGGTTGTCCCTCAAAAAAGTATTCTACAGTTTTCAAACCAATGTAATAAAAAATTTAGTTTAGCCAGTAAACTAATCCATGAAATCTATCTGTATAGCACTCAATTGCTGTTTTGCTCTTTTTCTAATTTCTCTGTCCAGCTCACTGAGGTGGACGCACATGCTCAGTTCCATCCTTCAACTGCCACCAGCTGTAGCAGACAGGACACACCCCTGAGCTGCAAACTTGAAATAAATCTGGCAGAGCAGTTGGAACAATGAATGAAGATCTCTGGATCCATGTGAGGTACAGGGCTGGTTCTAGCTTTATTAGAGATTGTCATTTACTACATGATTTTGTAAAAATATTTTTACATTCATCGTGGATAGAGATGAGCGAATCAACTTCGAATGAAACATCCAAAGTCGATTCGCATAAAACTTTGTTCTAATACTGTACGGAGCAGGAGCTCCATACAGTGTTTTATGCGAATCGACTTCAGATGTTTCATTGTGCACATTATTGCTTTTTAATAAAGCAAACACTCAAAAATGTAATTTCAACGTGTATGTGATATTACTACATGGTGCCACCTGCTGGCAATCTACTAAAATTGCACTTTTTTGAATTTACATTTTTGAAGGACCGTCACACATCTGGCTTGTCACCAGTTCCATTAGGACCTTATTTTATGTTCTGCAAAAAGGAACATGTCATGTAATGAAAGCCCTGCCTCCAGGAAGAGGGTTGGAGACTTACCGGAGTCCAGCATTATATGTAGGGGGGTGTCATACATCTTCAGGAACTGTTCTGGCGTAAGCAGATCTTTACACTGGAGAAGATGTAAGATGGAGGTCTGAGGTATCATCAGATCCGAGATCTTCTCAAACACGGAATCTGGAATATTTTTGGAGCCCTGGAAAAATAATTTTAACAATCAAAATATTTGGTCGTCCTCATGCATAATTTGAAGTAAGTGGAGAATAGTATCCATGAGACTTTTTTTTGTTGTTGCTGTTTTTGTTTGCTTTATTGTATGTTTTTATGTTTATTTCCTATGTTAATTAACTTTGGGACATTTTTTGAAGCTATTTTTGACTCCCTTGCCCCCACTGACCTTGGGGTATTTTGTGAGGTGCTTCCCGATCTTCAGTATCTTGGTCAGACACTCATTGATGATCCCATCGGTGGCCTCCTCGTTGAACTTATCTCCCAAATACTGACCAGGAACATTCAAAACTTTGTAGCTCCACTGACTAAACAGGCGACTGGGGATGTTATGAGACATCACCACGATTTTAGGGTCCAAGACTAGCGCCCTGATGGGGGTAAAAACAAACAAATGGGAATAGCATTTAGTAATGAAACAGATCCCTCATGGTTGCCACCTTAAAGGTAGCCATAGATGGGCAGATGTCTGGTACCAGTGGTTGGTGTGACATTTCAGTTGTACCCACCAGATCCGTCCAATTTTTTGACATGTCTACAAAGTTAAAATTAACACAAGGAATCACTAGTTATCTTCCTCAGCGGGCACAATTGTCATCAGACGATCCGCACCGTGTATTATAACTGCACTCTGTCAGTGGGGCATTGCCACTGTGACCCTGCAATCAAGATGTCCTCACAGTCAGCTCAGGGTCCATTGAAGGACCTTAAGCCTGTCTCTAGGATGCCTGTTAGGGCGGGTTCACATCAACGTTATGAATTCCGTTATTGCTTTACGTTATTACGAAAAATAATGGAATTCATAAGACAGAATTCAAAACGGAAACCTTTAGAGGCATTCCGTTTTGATCCGCAATAATAGAAGTCTATGGGCAGCATAACGGATCCATCTGGTTTCCGTTATGCAGGACGGAAAAGAAAGTCCTGTTATGAATTACGTTGCTTTCCGTTATAATGTTGATGTGAACCCGCCCTTATTAGGGCTTGCTAAGGTATTTTCATATAATACATTTTATTATACATTTGATGGGCATCACCATAACAGCCTATTCTATAAATCTAGCACATTATTTGAGGTGATTGATGAAGGGGCTAAGAATAACATAAAAGTACCAAAAAGCATTTTATTTAGTATTTACGTCAAAATATAAATTTTATAACAAGACACGGAGGCTCATATTGCATTAACTCTCTTTACTGTCCACCATAGCAGCAAAGAATGAACAGTACAATCATGAAGAAAAAACCATAGCAACCAGCTCCACCCCTACATTCCAGTATATATGGGCACAACCCCCTGGAGTCCTCCTCTTTCTTTGCTGCTACCATAGCAGATAAGTACCTAGGTTCCTCAGCTGTTAATTGTGATATATATGTACAGTTGGGGTTTTATTCTGATTTCTGTGGTAAGGTTACTCCTTAAGGTGTTCTGTGTACTTGTAGGGTTTTCTCTTTAGCCTCCTTTCGTTCCCTTATTATAGTTTGGTGAGTTTTCAGGGTTTTTATCCCCTTCTGGGGTTATCTTCCCCCCTTTAGGCTCTTTTGTTTCTCCCTCTTGCCGCTCGTCGGCGGTTTCCCCCCGGCGCTTCGTTCGCGCGCCTCCTGTGTGTGTCTCCGTTGCGCACACTACCCCCCCCCCCCCCCCTCTCTCACCTCTGTTATCTCTGTGGCCTTGCGCGCGTCCGTTCGGCCATTTTCTCGTCCCGTCTTGGTGCGCCTGAAGTCTCGCGAGAGTGAGATTTCGGGCGCCATCTTAGTTTTTCTAGTTTAGCCGAGATCTTGCGGCAGTGTCCTCTCCCCTGATAGGCTTATCTCGCGGGAGTTGCGACGCATTCTTAGTTCCCCTCACGCTGGCAGCTTGTGGGTTCCGTCGCCATTATCTCTGCCGCACAATTTAACCTCACCGTTCGGCTGCATTTGGTCCGGTGAGTCGTTTTTTCCCCATTTTGTCTGCGCCTGATCTTTCTCTTAATCGCCTGTACTTAGCCCGTTTTTTCTCTTTTATTCACAGGTTTTTTCTCTTGCCTTTCACACTCTGCTACTTACTGAGGTCTGGGGTGACTTACTCCTGCCGCAGTTTCTAATTCCTATCATGTCTTCTCCAGCCCAGAATAACCTCCCAGCCCCCCATATGCCCCCAAATCTAGAAAGTGGAACAGATGCTATTCATCCTGCTATGCAAAATGCGACCCTGCATCAATCTATTTCTGATGCGATTCTCGCAGCCATGGGGTCCATGTCCTCAGCCTTGACACAGTCCATATCTCAGGCCATCTGTGCGCAGGCTAGCATGTCAGCACCAAATGTGGGGACCCCCTCAGCCTCCAGAACATCTCAGAATGATGGTTTAACTCCATCCCAAGGTAACGCGGTTGTCCCGCGGAAAAGAGCCTGTCCACACCAGGCAGAACGTTCTCGTGCGTGGAAGTCGGCCAGGACCCTGCCTGAGCCAGAGTCTGATTCCGAGAGGGAATCCCTTGAGGAGGCATTTGACGAGTCGGCATATGACTCACACGGAGAATTGGCCGATGTGAGGGTAGTCCAGTCCCCTTTAGGAGCTTTATCGGCCTCAGCTACTCCGTTAGAGGAGCAGACTGTTCATGGGGACCTCCGGATAGACACTTTAGGAGAACCGCTCTTTAACCCAGAGGAGCTCCATCATCCCCGTTCCGCTGAGTGGCTCCCTGCTACTCACGTGGCACAGTATTTGGAGTCCAAGATACGCGCTCCTTTAACCAAGGAGTCTCGTAACAAGTTACGTGCGGAATGTCCACGGCCGTTAATCCCTCACAAGGTGTGCGAGACGCCCACAGTGGATCCCAAAATGGTCCAGTTTCTCGCTAAAACAGGGTTTAACCCAAAAAAGGGATTGGATTCTGCCCTTAGGGCCGTCCAAGATAAACTCCTGGACCTTACTGGCCCACTTACAAGGATCTTTGATATGGCGGAGTCCGCCAAAGACGAAGGTAGGCAGGTAGATCCAGTGGAGTTAGGAGGCTGGATCCAGAGGGCAATTTGTCTAACAGGAAATGTTAACACTTCCCTGGCCATAGAGAGACGCAAGGCCATATTAATGAAAATAGAGCCCTAAGCTTTCTAATCTAGCTCTTTCTGAAGCGGGCAAAGAGGCCCAGGGCTTATTATTTGGAGAATCCTTTATCAAGGAACTAGGGAAGTATGTCGGCGCTTTTACAGCGCTAGACAAAGCCCAGACCTCCATGAGGAAGGTCTTTACCCATAGTTTTTCTGGAAGGGCCGGCAGTTCCAGGGGCCGTCTGTCCGGCCGGTCCAACTTCCATTCCCGCGGCTCGGGAAGAGGCTCCTATACTAACCGGTCCTCCCTTCAAGATTAGCGGTACCAGCCGTCGTTTTTCCCCTCTAGAGGTTTCCCGGGACGATCTAGAGGATTCCGTGGAGCTCCCAACTCAAGACGACCAGTGGGTAAGTCCCAATCTTCTGCCTCTGTTGCCTTCTTTGACAAATTTTGTAGGGGGCAGACTCCGTTTCTTTTTCCAAGCTTGGTTAAAGATCACCTCAGACCCTTGGGTTCTGGACACCATCAGGGGTTTCGTGATAGCGCTAGCAGACGTTCCGTCGCACCTTCCTCCTCCCCCTCCAATTCGTTTGTCCAGGCCGACCTTACATCAGCTCCATGGGGAGCTGACCGAATTGTCTCACAAGGGGGCAATAGAGCGCACGTCTGCACACTCCGGGGGTATTGTCAGCAACATCTTCCTGGTGCAAAAGAAAGGGGGTCAGATGCGCCCCGTCATCAATTTGAGACCACTAAACTCTATCGTGAGGTATCGTCACTTCAAGATGGAGGGCATCCATCTTTTACGAGACATGCTCTTGCCCGGCAACTTGATGGTCAAATTAGACCTCAAGGACGCGTACTTGACTGTCCCGGTATCCCCGGTTTCCAGAGACTTGCTCCGCTTCAGGTGGGGAGAGGAGATGTGGCGGTTTACTTGCCTGCCATTCGGCCTATCCTCCGCCCCGTGGTGTTTCACCAAGGTGATGAAACCGGTGGTGGCCTGGCTCCGCAGCAGAGGAGTCCGCATGATAGTCTATTTAGACGACATTCTCATCATGGCTCAATGTCGCTCTATGCTTCGCAGGCACCTCTCCATGGCTGTCACCCTTCTTTCGGATCTGGGGTTCATTATCAATCAGGAGAAGTCTTGTCTGATCCCCTCCACTTCGATGGAGTTCCTGGGGTTCAGAGTGGATTCGGTTGCCCTTACGCTCAGTCTTCCCCTGACCAAAGTGCGCAGCATCCGCAAGGAGCTTCGCCATGCCTTGCTTCGTCCGCTTTTGTCCCTTCGCCATCTGGCTCGGTTGATTGGGCTTCTGGCTTCCTCCATCCAAGCGGTGTTCCCAGCCCTCTTACACTATCGGGCCCTTCAACGGCTCAAGATCGCCCACCTTCATGCGGGTGCCTCCTATGCCGACACCATTTCCTTAGACAGGGATACGAAGGACGAATTGCGGTGGTGGATCCAGAATCTCTCGATCTGGAACGGCAAGGCAATCTTTGGTCCTCAGCCCGACCTGATCATAGAATCAGACGCCAGCCTACACGGGTGGGGGGCACACTGCAATGGAGTGTCCACAGGGGGTCCTTGGTCTCCAGAAGAAGCCCGCCTCCATATCAACGAACTGGAGTTGTTAGCGGGATCGCTAGCGATTCGCAGTTTCGCCAATGGCGTTGTCACAACTTGTATCAGACTGCGGATGGACAACGTCTCCGCGGTTCGATATGTCAACGGTATGGGCGGGACACGCTCCTCAGTATTAACCTACCTGGCGAAGGATTTCTGGGAGTTCTGCCTTTCCAGGGGCATCATGGTGGTGGCGGAGCATCTTCCCGGTCTCCACAACGTGTTGGCAGACTGGAGTTCTCGTTACATTCGGGATTCCAGCGATTGGAAGTTGGATGGGGCAGTGTTCCAGGCTTTGTCATCTCGTTGGGGTCTTCCCTCTGTAGATCTGTTTGCGTCCAGGTTGAACGCTCAGGTACCCAAATTCTTCAGTTGGCGGCCAGACCCTCTTGCAGAGGCGGTGGACGCATTCCTGCAGTCTTGGGAAGGGACGTTAATGTATGCTTTCTCTCCATTTGCCCTCATTCCACGGGTTCTTCTTCAAGTGTGGCGACAATCTGCGGAGGTGATCCTGGTACTGCCTCTTTGGAGATCCCAGTCTTGGTTCCCTCAGTTGTTGGACCTCTTGGTCGACTTTCCACTTCTCCTTCCAGACTTCCCCTCCCTCCTTCTGGACCCAGCGGGGGACCCTCATCCTCTCTTGCAATTGGGTACCCTTCGCCTTCTCACATGCAGGGTCTCGGGATCCCCAGTGAGATGTCAGACGTTTCAGAGACGACTGTCTTCCTACTGGAGAGCGCGTGGGCCCCAGGGACTCGACGTGCTTATAGAGCCGCTTGGGACTCTTGGGCGCGTTGGAGCGGAGCATGCAATGTGGATCCCGTTCGAGCGCCTGTGAGCTCTATCCTATCTTTTTTGTCCTCGCTCTATGACGCAGGTAAGGCCTATCGTACTATCAACTTGTACAGGTCGGCTATCTCTTCTCGACACGAGGGCTTTGAGGGTTGTCCTGCGGGTCAACACCCCCTGGTGTGTCGTTTGTTGAAGGGGTCTCGCCTTTCCCGTCCCCCCAGGCCTAGGTTTTCGGCCACCTGGGACGTGTGTGTGGTTTTGAATTTTCTTTCTGGGTGGTCGTCTAATTCCCAGTTGTCCCTCCGCCAGCTATCCGCTCAACTGGCCACAGTTGTTTTGCTTGGATCTCTTGTAAGAGAGTCTCAGACGTACGAGCTTAGGATGTCGACGCTCGTTCGTTTACTCCAGGAGGGCGTGCACTTTAATATTTCCAGACGGACTAAAACTAATATCCGCTCGGTAGTAGTATCCTTACTTCCCGCACTCGCCTCAGCTATGTCCAGTGGCCTGCTTGCAGGAATATGAGTCTCGCACTTCTGCGCTACGTTCTCCTGAATTCCCCATTTGTTTGTGTCTTTTCGCAGGCCTCATTCTCCGGTCACCAGTGTTACTCTCTCGCGCTGGGTGAAGTGGATTCTCGGCCTGGCTGGGCATTGACACGGGTATCTTTACGGCACATTCGGTTCGCGGTGCGTCGGCTACATCTATGACGATTTCAGGAGCCCGCCTTGAGGATGTCATGAGGCTAGGCAGACTGGTCCTAGAGTCTCCACGTTTCGGGAGTTTTATTTCCGACCTCAGTCACACGCTTTTGAGACTGTAATTTCTCAGCTTTGAACTTGCAATATGAGCCTTCGTGTCTTGTTATAAAATTACATGATTTTCCTATTTTATGACGTAAAGTCATGATTTTATTAAAAAAAAGGGAGGCGAGTTTTGCCCTCCCTTTCCCACCCTGGGTTTTTGGATGTCTAGATTTACTATTGTATTACGTAGTATTGTGAATTGCACGTGTGATGTGTTTTCTGACTATGTCTGTTGGCTACACTTTTGCTAGCAACCAGTTGTTTTTTTTTATTCCATTTGTTTCTGCCCTCAGGTTGAGACGAGCTTACGCTGGGAAGTGATCATCCTAGTTCCTGTTCGAGTTTGTTGCCGTCACTAGTTCGTGGCCTCCCTCCGTTGAGGATGTCATTCAAGAGTCGTTTCTTCGGTTCGGATCCATGTCGGGGTTCCAGTTTCAGTGAGCTTCGTGGTGATGCGGTCGCGCAAAGAAAGAGGAGGACTCCAGGGGGTTGTGCCCATATATACTGGAATGTAGGGGTGGAGCTGGTTGCTATGTTTTTTTTCTTCATGATTGTACTTTTCATTCTTTGCTGCTATGGTGGACAGTAAAGAGAGTTAATGCAATACTCGCCTCCGTGTCTTTAATAAAATCATGACTTTACGTCATAAAATAGGAAAATCATGTAATTATTACAAATTCCTCACTAAAGCCTCGTTTTGGTCAGTGATTTCCATCAGTGATTGTGAGTGTGTGTGTGTGTGTGTGTATATATATATATATATATATATATATATATATATATATATATATATACATACACACACTCATCTAAAGAATTATTAGGAACACCATACTAATACGGTGTTGGACCCCCTTTTGCCTTCAGAACTGCCTTAATTCTACGTGGCATTGATTCAACAAGGTGCTGATAGCATTCTTTAGAAATGTTGGCCCATATTGATAGGATAGCATCTTGCAGTTGATGGAGATTTGAGGAATGCACATCCAGGGCACAAAGCTCCCGATCCACCACATCCCAAAGATGCTCTATTGGGTTGAGATCTGGTGACTGTGGGGCCATTTTAGTACAGTGAACTCATTGTCATGTTCAAGAAACCAATTTGAAATGATTTGAGCTTTGTGACATGGTGCATTATCCTGCTGGAAGTAGCCATCAGAGGATGGGTACATGGTGGTCATGAAGGGATGGACATGGTCAGAAACAATGCTCAGGTAGCCCGTGGCATTTAAACGATGGCCAATTGGCACTAAGGAGCCTAAAGTGTGCCCAGAAACATCCCCCACACCATTACACCACCACCACCAGCCTGCACAGTGGTAACAAGGCATGATGGATACATGTTCTCATTCTGTTTACGCCAAATTCGGACTCTACCATTTGAATGTCTCAACAGAAATCGAGACTCATCAGACCAGGCAACATTTTTCCAGTCTTCAACAGTCCAATTTTGGTGAGCTTGTGCAAATTGTAGCCTCTTTTTCCTATTTGTAGTGGAGATGAGTGGTACCCGGTGGGGTCTTCTGCTGTTGTAGCCCACCTTTCTTTCCCATTCTGACATTCAGTTTGGAGTTCAGGAGATTGTCTTGACCAGGACCACAACCCTACATGCATTGAAGCAACTGCCATGTGATTGGTTGACTAGATAATCGCATTAATGAGAAATAGAACAGGTGTTCCTAATAATTCTTTAGGTGAGTGTATATATAGACCCAAAAACAGTACCAAGTAGGAACAAAAAGTCCTCATACAAGTGTGTTGCCAAAAAAAGAACAAAACCCCAAAAACATTTTTTGATCCCTCACTAAATGAGGTCAAAACTGCTGACAGACTCCATTTAAGGCCAAAAATGTCCTTGTCTTCAAAGGCTTAAAAGGATTTTTCAGAATTATCAAAACATGGCTGCTTTCTTCCAGGAAAAGCTGCAAACTTGACCATGGGCTACAGTATGTCTATGTCTGGGAAAGCGACCATCATTTTCTACTCCTGCTCAACCCCTTCAGGTTTGGAAAGGGGGGGGGGTTCTAATGTTTTATTAGAATCACAGTAAATATCTTGGTATTACCCGACCAATGGTCCATAATTCTGACCTGTCCCCTTGTGTCTTCATTCGTTGAAGGTCTCTGATAACGCAGTAGAGGACATCTCCGCTAGACTGAAATAAAAGAAGTTGTGTTAAGAATATTTCTCTTGTTTTCATAACCTATTGAGACTTGATAACATGATGGGGGATGTAGTACTGGGTGGTTCAGTGAGTCAGTATTAGCCATGGGTTAGTTTGTGTCACAAATTGGGATTTCCTTTATGGTGCCTGAAGGCCCTGATTTACATTTCTTTCCATGACCATTGGGCCAATTCTACCCGTGATGCACAGGGTTTTGCCCCAAATAGCAAAGGGAGTGGGATCAACCATGGCCGGACACCCTCTCTCTATTGGCCTCATAGTCTACACCTCTGTGGTGTGTACCCCTTTGAGTAGGGTCGTTTTTTACCTCAAGGCAGTGGATGGTGTATGCAGGATACAAGAGCAGAAGACCGGTTACGTTTTCGCCCCAGTTATACCGCTGGAATTGCTGTTCCCAGTACTCTGTGATATGAGATAACATATATTATAACATAGATCAGGGATTGCCAACCTGCGGCTCTCAAGCTGTTGCAAAACTACATCTCCCAGCATGTCCAGATTGTCTACAACTATCAGCCTTCAGCAGGGCATGGTGGGAATTGTAGTTTTACAACAGCTGGAGAGCCGCAGGTTGGCCAGCCCTGACATAGATTATCTATTACTACAACAGACACAACATCAACCGCAAAACCATGATGCTCAAGGCTTGGTCAAGATAATCGAAAACCTGGCAAGGTCCTGATCTGCCATCTTTGGTGCTGATAGTGTAGTTTGGGGCTACAAGCCAACACATAACATCAGGCTTAGGCCTCATGCACACGACCGTATGTATTTTGCGGTCTGCAAAAAACAGATCCACAGAAAAATACGGATGCCGTCTGTGTGCATTCCGTATTTTTCGGAACGGAACAGCTGGCCCCTAATAGAACAGTCCTATCCTTGGCGATAATGCGGACAATAATAGGACATGTTCTATTTTTTTGCGGAACGGAAATACGGAAAAGAAATGCATACGGTGTAACTTCTGTTTTTTTTGCAGACCCATTGAAATGAGTGGTTCCGTATACAGTCCGCAAAAAAAGGGAACGGACACAGAAAGAAAATACATTTGTGTGCTTGAGGCCTTTCCACAGGAAACCCGCCCCTGTCAATCAGCTGTTCAGCGCTAGCTCCAGCCCTGGAATTGGGCGAATGGGAGCAGCGCCGCAGTCACCAGCTCCGTCCACTGCACTGCTCCGAGACAGCCGATTTGTCGAGGATGCAGGGCGTTGGACCCCTGATATTTAGATGTTGATGGCCTATCCTGAGAATAGGTCATCAATGCTAAAATCCTGGACAACCACTTTAAGGTGCCCATAAACACATTAGAGGTAAGTCAGCCTAACCTACTGATCTCAGCGACTAATGTGTATGAGTGTCAAGACTCAGCGGGAAAGAGGGATCGGACATGTTGGATTTCAATGTGTCCGATTCTTTGTTCCCATGGGAAATAAGCTGCTATTAAAAGAGTCTGACAGCGACTTATTCCCCAATAAAAACACAAGCAGTCTGTATGTGTATGGGGGAGTCAGGTATATAAGTGGTATCTCCCATCCCCACCCTGAGACTGTGATGTCTTCAGTATTGTTACTATTGTATGTTAAAGGGCATCTGTCAGCAGTTTTGTACCTATGACACTGTATGACCTGTTACATGTGCACTTGGCAGCTGAAGACATCTGTGTTGGTCCCATGTTCATATGTGTCCACATTGCTGAGAAAAATGCTGTTTTACTATATGCAAATGAGCCTCTAGGAGCAACGGGGGCGTTACCGTTACACCTAGAGGCTCTGCTCTCACTGCAACTGCCGAGCTCTCTTGCACTTTGATTGACAGGGTCAGGTGTGATTACTTTTTCACTGCCTGGTCCTGTAAAGTGCAAGAGAGCTCGGCAGTTGCAGAGAGAGCAGAGCCTCTAGGTGTAACGGTAACGCCCCCATTGCTCCTAGAGGCTCCTTTGCCTATTATAGAACATGATTGTTCTCAGCAATGTGGACACATATGAAAATGGGACCAACACAGATGTCTTCAGCTGCCAAGTGCACATGTAACAGGTCAGCCAGTGTCATAGGTACAAAACTGCTGACAGATGCCCTTCAATAATTTCCAGGAATTTTTAGGCTGGCCGATGGTCCACTAGATCCTTAGGTGGGCCCTGGTTTTGGGACCAGTAATAGGGGTCCGCCAAGAAAGAGCAGACATTTAAGTAGAGCTGTAGATAATCTAATCTGTCCATGACCACCATTGTGGGTTTACCCCAAAAAATTCACAAAGAAGGATTAATGACAGTTATGGGGACTTTTTAAAAACATCACATATAATTCTCATCATTTACCTCCGAGTTTTCTCTTATCGGCCAGATCGGGGGAGATCTTAGAGACGAATACCAGCCGGTGCAGAAGGGATTTCTAGATGGAAACATAATAATAATTATTATTATTATAGCGCCATTCATTCCATAGCGCTGTACATATGATAAACGGTGCACATACATAATACAGACAATTGCACTAATCATGAACAAGACGAGTTCCAAACTGGTACAGAAGGAGAGAGGGCCCTGCCCGTGAGGGCTTACAATCTACATGGTATGGGAGAAGGACACAGTAATAATGTAATAGCAAATGCAACAATGTAACTTCTTATAACTGCCGGTCCTCGGCAGGATTATAGCATGCGCCTTCCAGCTGATCACCTCCACGGTAAAGGAGACCATACACCTTTACTTTACTTCATTACATTAAAAAAAATGTTTTATCAGATTTCTGACTGTTTTCAATCGGGCCGAGTATCCCCATGATAACACTTGAGTTGTCAGAATAAAGGGACAGGAAGTACTGTCATAGGGATACAACCCTTCTCGATGGAGTAACTACAAATTCTGTTTATGCTACATAAGGGACACAAATCTATTGACTTTCTAAGGGGGTGGAATATTTTTGCAAAGTACTGTAAATAGCTTGTCTAATGAATAAAATTATGCCTAGGTCCCAAGCGACGGAAACTGTATCCGTGTGTCAGCGGCGATAACAGCGGAGACACAAGTAGAAGAGACAAAGACAACATCTAAAAAAGTTGCATAGTATATATAAAAATAACATTTATTAATATATTACAATATAATGAGATAATATCATTGAAAACTAAAAGATGCAGCTATACAAAGGCAATGGCAATTCCTCTTGTCACCACTAGATGGCAAAATCTAATAAGGGTTACATTTTAGCAAATAACACATGCCCATAGTCAAACTCAAAACTAAAGGTCTGTCGGCTTTTGCATTAAATTAACTTTATGGACCCCCTTTCCTTATACAAAAAGTTAGAGGGAGCACCAGACTGACCACATCATCCCGGGCGTTCAAGACCATGCGCTTGTTGAGCAGCTGATGAAAGAAGCTCGTCCCTATTTTTTCTGGAGTTGGTTCCGGCTTCCATGATGGCGCCCTGGTCTTCCCAGCTTCCATGTTTAGTTGCGAAGAAAAAAAAATACTGGGTCTCAAAAAGAAGTAGAAGACAAATCTGTGTCTTTTGGGGTTATGCAATCAGTAAAAAAAAAAATATAATATATATATATTTCTAATTTCAAAAATAATGCATGCAATTAAAAAAGATCGAAAAATTGCAACATAAAAAGAAAAAGTTAAAAGTCAAAAATCTGTATGCTTTAAAAAGTTAAGTGTGTGTAAGGTCCAGGCTTGAGAGCGCGGGGAGTTTTCTAACACCCGGGTTATTTACGCTTGTGGTATCTTGGCAACAGGACGGATCTGCTCGGATTTACTGCCTCTTTGTCTGGCTTGTTGGTATTTTCGGTTGCCGTCCAGCCAGACTCCTGTTGCCGAGTAACTGGTGAATAGTCAGTAATTACTTGCCTTCCTGGGGCTTTTGACTGATTTTTAAATTTGCATTTCAGATTTTATTTAAAAAAAATTGGAAAAAAATATATCAACCTTTTTAAAGGATAAAAAAAATAAATGAAAAAGTTTCATATATTTCCCATATCTGATGTAGTGTTCTGGGTCCTAAGGCTTGGTGTTGCAGCCATTCTCCTGTGAGTTTTGACCGCAGCATGCTCGGTTATCCAGGATCAGAAAAACATGGCTGCCTTCTGCCAGAAACAGCGCCACGCCTGTCCATGGGTTGTGTGAGATATTGCCGTTCAGTGCCGTTCACTTGAATGGAGAGGAGCTGCAATACCAGACACAACCCATGGACAGGCGAGGCGCTGTTTCTGGCAGAAGGCAGCCATGTTTTTCTGATCTTGGATAACCGCTATATGTAACAAGCTGTATAGGGAATAGAGGGGTGATGTGGATGTTCTGGGACAAATCTTTCCCGTGTGACCGTTTATTAAAGGGGAACTCCAAGAAAAACTGATGCCTAGTGCAGGACCTAATAGGGGCAGAGAATAGGACACCAATAATATTAGTCATGCACTGCCCTCTCAGTCCCTGGGCACTTGGAATGTTCCTTTAAAGGGGTTTTCTGACTTTTTTATACTGATGACCTATGCTCAGGACCCCCTCCAATCAGCTGTTTGAGGAGATCGCACCGCAGCCTCCTTACAGCTCACCAAGCACAGCGCCATACATTGTGTAGTGGCTGTGCTTGGTATCACGCTCAGCCCCAATCACTTGAATAGGGCTGAGCTGCACCTAGGCCATGTGACTGAGGAACGTGATGTCATTGGCCTAGGGCAGCGGTGGCGAACCTATGGCCCTCTCTGTGGGCACCTGCCCCCTGGATAATGGTGTACCAATATGCCTTAGACTTTTCCTGCCATTCATCAGCGCAGGGCGCACCACGCACAGCACAGGCAGCGCACTGAATGTAGGCAGGCGATTATAGCTAAGGCTGAGTTCACATCACCGTTCAGCCTTTCTGTTCTCCTGCTCCGTTATAGCAGCAGGAGAACGGAAAGGATGGATTCGGCACATAACGGAGCATACGGACCCCATAGACTATAATGGGGTCCGTTCGGTTTCCGCTCAAAAGATGATTTTGGAGCGGAGACAAAAGTTGTGTGCGCGGGACTTTTGTCTCCGCTTCAAAAATCTTCCTCTGAGCGAAAACCTAACGGACCCCAGTATAGTCTATGGGGTCCGTAGGCTCCATTCGGTTCAGTTATGTGCCGAATCCGTCCTTTCCGTTCTCCTGCTCCTATAACGATGTGAACTCAGCCTAAATGATATACTATATTGGTATTCAGGTTAAATATGGAGTGTTGGCACTTTGCGATAAACAAGTGGGTTTTGGGTTGCAATTTGGGCACTCAGACTCTAAATGGTTCGCCACCACGGGCTTAGAGTAAGCTACAAGAAGCCCCCACCAATCAGATCCATAGGAGAGGTCATCAGCATAAAAAAGTCGGAATACCCCTTTAAGAATACCAAGGACTCCTCATCTGGTGTGACCCGGGGAGCCATAGGTACCTGTGTGAAGTTGGCACCCCATGTTCTTAAATTTCAAGAACAAATACACCATTCATTTGTGCTGGTTTGTGCCTCAAAAATGAACCTTTGCGCCTCTTTAGTTTCCGAGATATTGCGCGCTTGATTTGCTGAAACCCCGCCCACTTTCCACCCCATGTTTTTTAAATTTCAAAAAGAAATACAGCATTCGTTTGTGCTGCGTTTGTGCTGCAAAAATGAACGTTTACGCCGCAAACTGGAAAGAAGGGACGGACCCAAAAAAGGTGCAGAGCGTGTCACAGGAAGGGGATATGGAAGGACACCACCACTCAGTGTGACACGTGCCCGATCATCCATGGAGTACTAAATTTATGTTACCCTTCCCCAATTTAGCCACTGACAATCGGATAAAAAAAAACTATGGTTCTCAGACTTGAGACACTAAAACCCAAAAAATCTTTTTTCAAAAATATTTAGGAAAACTAAAATAAATAAAAAAGTAGACATATTAGGTATCGCCGCATCAAGAATCTGCTCTATAAAAATACCCCATGACCTAACCCCTCAGATGAACATTGTTAATAAAATAAAAACGGTGCAAAAAAAGTTTTTTCTTGTCACCTTACATCACCGTTGCACCGTTTTAATTTTATTTTTTGACCATG
Organism: Bufo gargarizans; assembly: GCF_014858855.1. Taxonomy (NCBI): domain Eukaryota; kingdom Metazoa; phylum Chordata; class Amphibia; order Anura; family Bufonidae; genus Bufo; species Bufo gargarizans. The sequence goes on from NC_058085.1 coordinate 42,221,924, forward strand.
TTCATCTGAGGGGTTAGGTCATGGGGTATTTTTATAGAGCAGATTCTTACGGATGTGGCGATACCTAATATGTCTACTTTTTTTTATTTATTTTAGTTTTACTAAATATTTTTTTCTTTTTCGTTTAGTGTCTCAAGTCTGAGAATCATTAATTTCTAACGATAATTTGTTTTCCCTTAGTCCTAACAGTGGCACAGATGGGGTATTCTGTCCCTGTGGACTGGTTAGGACAGGTGGAAGTTTTAATGAAATAATAAAAAACTGACATATACACGCCCTCCCTGCCCCCAATAAAGAGGGGTGTGACCCTCAGAACCTCGTGTAATTACAAGTAGACAAAAATAACCACAATTAAAATAGAAAAAAGGGGGGGAAATTTGTGTGCCACTGTTAGGACTAAGGGAAAACAAATTATCGTTAAAAATTAACGATTCCCTTACGTCCTAACCAGTGGCACAGATGGGGATTGAGCTAGTAGAAACCCCCATGGGAGGGTCCTCATGCCTGGCGGAAGATAACACTGTCCGGCCAAATGAGGAATAACTATGTATTTTAGTATCCACTCTATAGTGTGAGATAAAAGTGGAGTGAGAACTCCAAGAAGCTGACTTACAGATCACGTCCAATGGGATCGAGCTTCTGTCTGCAAAAGAAGTGGCCACTGCTCGAGTAGAGTGGGCCCTTACAAATTCAGGGGGCTCCGAGCCCTGAGACATATAAGACTCCCGAATTGCCTCTTTAATCCAGCGACTGATGGAAGGCTTAGAGGCTTTCCTCCCTTTATGGGCACCGGAAAAAAGGATAAGGAGGTTTTCATCCTTCCTAAATACCTTGGAGCGTTCCAGGTAAATCCTAAGACATCTCGAAATGTCGAGGGTATGGAGCCCTCTTTCCTCAGAGGAGGGGGGTGGAGCCAATGTTGGCAGGGAGATCACCTGGTTGATATTGTCAAAGGAAGGAACCTTTGGGATGAAAGTAGGCAAAAATTTGAGAAGTACCCGATCCTGCAGGAACTTTGTATAAGGCTCAAAGGCCGAAAAAGCCTGGAGTTCCCCAACTCGCTTTGCAGAGGTGACAGCCAACAAGAAGGTGATCTTCCAGGTCAGGAACTTGAATCCCGCCTCCTCTAGGGGCTCAAAGGGGGGAGATGACAACCCCCTGAGCACGACCGATAAATCCCAAACAGGGATAGGTCTGATTACTGTAGGCTTTAATCTTGAGGCTCCCCTCAGGAATCTCTTGATAAGGGGGTCTTGAGAAATAGCTCTGTTGAGACAAGCAGAGATTGCTGAAATCTGCACTTTAAGGGTAGCTGGTGATAGCCCCCTGTCCAGACCGTCTTGGAGAAATTGAAGAATTATCGGGATGGGAGCTTCAGCGGATGTTTGCTGATGCCTTGTACACCAGGATGAAAAGATCTTCCAGATTCTGGAGTAGGCCTTATTGGTAGCTTCTGATCTGGAATGCTCTAAGGTTCTCAAGACAGACCCTGATAGCCCTTCTATCCTTGGAAGGGACTGATCAACCTCCAGGCCGTCAGGTTGAACATTTGAAGATTTGAGGAGATCTGGGTGTCCCCCGACACCAGTACTCTCTCTGGGGGAAGCCTCAGAAATTGACCCCGACTCATCTGTAAGAGTTGGGTAAACAAAGCTCTTTTCGGCCAGTATGGGATAATGGCGATAACTGACGCTTGGTCCTGCCTGATTTTCATCAAGACCCTTGGTATCAAGGAAATTGGAGGGAAGATGTAGGCCAGCCTGAACCTCTATGGGATTGACAGAGCATCTATAGCCACCGGGTTGTCCTCCCTGTAAAGGGAGCAATACCTCTCTACCTTGGTGTTGAACCTCGTTGCCATGAGATCGATCTCTGGCATGCCCCACCTGAGCGTTATCTCCTTGAAGACCTCTGGATAAGTGACCATTCTCCGGTTGGAAGACCTCGGCTCAGGCGATCCGCAATCACATTGAGAACTCCGCGAATGTGAACGGCTGATAAGTGGGTGAGGTTCAATTCTGCCTAATCCAATATCACCCCTATCTCTCTCAGGAGACTTTGTGACCTCGTGCCTCCCTGCTTGTTGATATACAGCACAGCGGTCATGCTGTCTGATTGTACCTTCACTGCCTTCCCTCGAATGAAGGGAGCAAAATGAAAAAGAGCTAGTCTGATTGCTCTGATCTCCAGGAGATTTGATGACAATAACCTCTCCTGAGGTGTCCAAGTTCCCTGGACTGTCATGTCCTGAAGATGCGCACCCCAGCCTACTAGGGATGCGTCTGAAGTAAGTATGATCCAAGAGGGCTGGATCAGGGACTTGCCGTCCTTGAGGTGGGCCCACCACCTTAGAGAGTATCGGACTTTGTAAGGCAGTGAGAGCACGGAATTGAGTCCCACTGGACTGTGATTCCACTTGGCTAGTACTTCCGACTGGAGCGGACGTAAGTGCCATAATGCCCAAGGTACCGCCTGAGCGGTTGAAGACATTAGTCCCAACATTTTCATCCATGTTCGAATCGTTACTTGTTTTGGTACGGAAAGAGAACGGGCTGTCTGTTGCACGGATTGCCTTCTTTCGGGAGTGAGATGAATCGTCATCCTGACTGAATCCACCAGGAACCTTACCGAGGTGGCTGGTTGAAGTTGGGATTTGTCCCAATTGATTATCCATCCCAACAGATGCAGGAATGTGACAGCCTGTTGGATGTGTTGGGACAGGATCGCCTGGGAAGGAGCTCTGAGGAGCCAGTCGTCCAGGTATGGAACTATACTGAGGCCCTGAAGCCTTAGCGCGGCCACCACAGAGACCACCACTTTGGTGAAAGTGTGTGGGGCTGAAGAAATCCCAAACGGGAGGGCCACAAACTGAAAATGTTTTAGGACCCCCCGATGTTTACCGCGATCCTTAAGAATCTTCTGGACCCAGGATGGATGGGAATATGGAGATAAGCATCCCTTTTTTTTAAAATTCAATTCTTTATTGTTTTTCTGAGCCCAAAAATATAAATTCCATTACACATACTTTAAAAATAGTGAATAGTCATATATCAATCCACATAATTAACCCCATTATACCCACCCCCCCACCCCTTGATTCACTGCTGTGGGATCCAACCGTCTCCTATCACTACTCGTAATCAGTACTACAAACAGCCAGGCTCTTTGGAGCGAAAAAAGGAAAAAAAAGGTAAGGAGATAGGCATACCTGAGGTCTAAGGTTGCCAAGAAATCTCCCGGCATAAGAAGATTGGTCACTGACTGGATAGTTTCCATACGGAACTTCTTTTGTTTTATGAAACGGTTGAAGAACCTCAAATCTATAATCATCCTCCAACCTCCGGTATTCTTGGGTACCAGGAAAACTGGGGAGTAGATACCTGTTCCCCTCTCTTGGAGAGGAACCTCTTCTAAGGCCTCCTTCTGGAAGTATTCTAGCACGTAATTTTCTAGAATCTTTTGCTTGTTGCAGGGAAGAAGCCTTGTTTGGACGAACTTGTCCGAAGACGGACTGCTCAAGTCCACAAGGTAGCCCTGAGAAATTACCCGCAGGACCCAACTGTCCTGGATATGATCCTGCCGCCAACAAGGTAGAAAGTTCTGTAGGCGACCGACTACGGGAATGTGAGGAGAAGGGATCCTGGGATTTCCAGTCAGACCGGCTAAATACCAAGAGCCTCGAGGAGGCCCGCAATCAGAGCGCCGAGGACTTCTTGGGGGGTCTAGAACCCCGAGAGGATTTTCCTCCTCTACGAGAGCCCCAATTCCTCTGGGCTCTGGGTTGAGGTTCCGCCCTGGAACTAAACCCCTTGCCCCGACCACGAAAGGACTGCTGGGGAAGGGACTTGCCCTTCTTGTCCGACAGCCCTTCCATTATTTGGTCAAGCTCTGCACCAAAAAGTTTGCCGGGTTCATATGCCATGGGACAGAGATTGTGCTTTGAGGTCGTATCGGCCTTCCAAGGTTTCAACCAAAGCGGACGCCTGCCCGCGGTTGAGAGAGCCATGGACTTAGATGCCAGCTTCAACTGTTGTGGAGCTGCGTCACACAGGAAGTCTATGGCAAGGCTGGCCGTCTTACATGAGGCCAGAATGTCGTCCCTAGAGACCCCGTGGTCTAGGTCAGACTGAATCTGGTTGAATCTAGTTTTCAAAAAGTTCGCCAGTTCAGACGAAGAAATCGCAACCGAGGCGGAGGCCGAGGCTGAGGAATAAGCGCGCCTAAGGGCGCAGTCCGCCTTCCGGTCCATTGGGTCTTGCAAACTTGACCCGTCGTCTGATGGGATCAGGGTCCTCCTAGAAAGTTTTGCAATTGCCATGTCCACCTTGGGGACAGGCCCCCAGGAAGATACTTGATCCTCTTTGAACAGTGTTGACCAAAACACAGCCTTGAATCTTTTGGTCAACACTGGACCCTTCTCCGGCTTTCTCCATTCCGTCTTCATGAGGGACAGGAGAGAATCATCTGCTTTAAAGGCCCTAGGCCCCCTAGAGGCAGAGGATGAGGCTTCCCCCGGATCAACGTCCTGGTCCCCCGACCGGACGGATTTTAGTAGCCGCTGGGCCTTCTCCAGCGGGAAAAAATATGAAAACCCGTCCTCCTCATCCGAGGAGGAAGAGGCTGAACCATCTCTCGCCTCCTGACACCCTGATACCTCCATCACCCGCTGGGGGGAGGAGGGAACGATGGCGTTTGGAAACCAGGGTATTCTTCAGCTCTTGTATGGAGGCGTTCATATTGGTCTCCATATAGCCCTTAGCCCAATCGACCACGTCGAGGACCGATGGCTCCAGCTGGGGGAGAGTCTTGGCCCTACAGGGTGGGCACCGGGAAAAATTGTAGGAGTCCTCCAGCACGATCTGGCAGTCATGACACTGCAGGTGACGTCTCTTGCCCGTGGACTTCCTGCCGGGCTCTCGCTCACCGTTCCCGGTAGAAGACATGGCTGAAAATAGAAGAGATATGAATTTAAGCATAATTCAAGAAAAAAAGACCTTTAACCGCAAGCTTCAGGATCTTTACCCAGAAGATCCTAGCAAGCTCTATTGAAAAGTAAAAAAGGTTTTCAGCGAGACAGAGGTTTGCACGCAAACAACTCTAGCACCAACCACACAACTCAAGGTTAACAGATAACTGAGCTCCAGGAGGCTGAACCTGGAGCCTCACCAAGTTTAAATAGGGTGTTTGGGCGCCAAACAGAAGCCCCGCCCACAAAGGTGGCGGGCTAAACCTCTAAAGCTTATTTTTTAGCACTGAGTGAAAAAAAAAAACTCCTAAATTAAAACTTCCACCTGTCCTAACCAGTCCACAGGGGCAGAATACCCCATCTGTGCCACTGGTTAGGATGTAAGGGAACCATAGTTTTTTATCCGATTGTCAGTGGCTAAAATGGGGAAGGGGAACATAAATTTAGTACTCCATGGAAGTCTGGTACTCCCTGAAGCAACCAATAATGCAGAGGCCCGGATGTTCGGGGCACATGTCACACTGAGTAGTGGTGTCTTTCCGTATCCCCCTCCTGTGACACACTCTGCACCTTTTTTGGGTCCGCCCTTCTTTCCAGTATGGGGGACCACACCTGGAAAGTGTTGGCCAGGGACGATCCAGGCGCCTCCAGTTCCCGAGGTACTCCGGCCTGCTCTTTCCCGGTCAGAAAATATCAGGTCCTTGAGGACTGTCTCATAGAACAGAAGGAATGTCCCTGTGTTGCCAGCGCTTCGGGACAGCACAAAAGAGTTGTACAAGGCAATCTGCACCATACAGACAGCAACTTTTTTATACCATGCCCGGGTTTTGCGCATGGCGTAAAATGGCTTGAGGACTTGATCAGGGAGATCAACTCCTCCCATATACCGATTGTAGTCGACGATGCAATCGGGCTTGAGGACCGTTGCCACGGTACCTCGCACAGGGACGATGCCGTTACCGTGGATTGTGGACAGTACAAGGACATCCCTCTTGTCCTTATATCTGACCAGCAACAGGTTTCCACTGTTAAGTGCACAGGTCGCACCCCTAGGGATAGGTACCTGGAGGGGATGGGTAGGGAGGCTGCGTTGATTTTTCCGCACGGTCCCACAAGCGGACGTGGATCTGGTGGCGAGAGACTGGAACAAGGGGATACTAGTATAAAAGTTATCCACGTACAGGTGGTAACCCTTATCTAGCAGTGGGTGCATAAGGTCCCACACAAGTTTCCCGCTAACACCCAGAGTGGGGGGACATTCTGGGGGTTGAATACGGGAATCTGGCCCCTCGTACACACAGATAGTGGCGTCGCCGGGGGGGGGGGGGGGGCAGAGGGTGCCACGGCCCCCCCTACATCATGCTGTGCCCCCCCAACTAAAATGCCCGTGCCCCCCACAAGTGAGCCGCTGCAGTCGGGCACAGGGAGATGAGCTCTTCCATTGCGCTCATCTCCATAGTCATCTGCCGGCATGTGCTGCGGCGGTGCAGGGGAGGGAGAGGTGTGTCCCTTCCCCTTTCTCTGATAGGCTGCCGGCCTAGTGCCTGCAGCCTATCAGAGGCCGGCGCAGGCGGCGCGATGACGTCATCGCGCCGCCTGAGCCATACAGCGCGGGACACAGGCCGGAAGAGGCCTTCATCGCATCGCTGACATGGAGGTATGTTTTTTTTTTTTTTACAACAGTGTTACTGGCAAATTGGGGGGGGGGGGGCTTATTACTGGCACATTGGGAGGCAGCTTATTACTGGCACATTGGGGGGCGGCTTATTACTGGCACATGGGGGGCGGCTTATTACTGGCACATTGGGGGGGCGGTTTATTACTGGCACATTGGGGGGGCTTATTACTGGCACGTGATGGGGGGCTTATTACTGGCACGTGATGGGGGCTTATTACTGGCACGTGATGGGGGGCTTATTACTGGCACGTGATGGGGGGCTTATTACTGGCACGTGATGGGGGCTGTTGTTACTGGCACGTGATGGGGGTTCTTGTTACTGGCACGTGATGGCTGGCTCTTGTTACTGGCACGTGATGGCTGGCTCTTGTTACTGGCACGTGATGGGGGCACTTGTTACTGGCATGTTATTGGTGGGCACTATAGGGGCATCAACTGAGGCCACAAAGAAGGGGTATTTTATATGGGGGGCTCTGTACAGTAGCATTTTATACTGGGACACATTATGGTGGGTACTATGGGGAAGGGGGGAGAGGAGTACTATGGAGTCATCTACGGGGGCACTAAGAAGGGGTATTTTATACTTGCAAATTATGGGGGACACTGAGGGCATCTACTGGGGCACTATATATGGGGCATTTTATACTGGTACATTATGGGGGGCACTAGGAGGAAGGGGGAGAGGAGCACTATGGGGGCATTTACTGGGGGCACTATTTTATACTGGCACATTATGGGGGACATTAGCTCAACTTGGGGCATTACAAGGGGGTATTTTTGCACTGTCACATTATAAGGAGAATTATTTCTATGGGGGGCATTATGGTGGGCTTTATTACTCTCCCATGGTATGACCCCCTAGTAGCAGCACCAGCCTCTTCCTGCTCTGCTATCCCTCTGCCCCTTCTCCAAATCCTTATTATGAAATCTTTCTCATTAGGATTAAACACAACATCAGCTCCACCGAGCCCCCGGCCAAAGTGTGGAAGTGGCGTCCGAGATCCCCAAGGGCCAAGCCAAGTAACTGTAAGTTTTCATGTGAAGTATGTTTGTTATACACATATAGCATACACTGTGCCACACAATATACAGTATACCGCTACACTGTGTAGTCTGTTCTATAAGCACCCTTGTTCTGTGGCGGCGGACAGAAAATAATCTGGAAGTGCCCCCCCCAAAACCAGGCTCTGGATCCGCCACTGGACCGCGGCTCACAGGAGTGTACATTTCTTCTAAACTGTAATCCGTATCCTCTGACCTGCAGAAATCAGCACTTGCTCGATAACAACTAACAGGCAGGACCTGTAGGCTGTAGCCTGGCCCTGTTACCGAAGCTAGCCGAGTGGTGTAAGGTTAAGGTACTAGTAGAGATGACCGGCCGCTTAATCCTGATTTAAAGTTACTGCAGGATATGGATTACAGTTTAGAAATGTCATATGTACACTCCTGTGAGTGGCGGGGAGGGAGATCTGTGGATGACACTGTTATAGAGGGGGAAATGGGGATGACACTGTCATGGGGTGGATCTGTGGATGACACATATAGCATAAGATGCTATATACCAGTGATGGCGAACCTATGGCACGGGTGCCAGAGGCGGCACTCGTAGCCCTCTCTGTGGGCACCAACACCCTGGAAACAGTCTATGGTGTACCAATATGACTTAGACTTTTCCTGGAATTCATCAGCGCAGGGTGTTATGTAGTATTCAGGTTACATTGCCGCGTTGGCACTTTGCGATAAATATGTGGGTTTTGGGTTGCAGTTTGGGCACTCGGCCTCTCAAAGGTTCGCCATCACTGCTATATACGGTATGTGTCATCCACAGATTCCCCCCCCCCCCCCATAGCTGTGTCATCCACAGATCCCCCTCCCTATAAAAGTGTCATCCACAGGCAGCTAGGACATGTTGAAATCTGTGTGATTTTTATTTATTTATTTTTTAAACCACAGACAGCTGGACTTTTCTTCCCTGTTTTGCGGTTTTAGGTATTGGGTAAAGTATCGCAGAATTTCTAAGCGTACTTGTGTAAATATATCGTTGTTATAGCTGCCCCCGCCCCCACTTTTGTCCTGGCCCCCAGTGTGCCCCCCCCAAAATTTGAAAGCTAGAGACGCCACTGCACACAAAACTTGTAAGTGCACCCTGAGGTACTCTCACAAAGTTTGTACAGCTTCACGCCATACCTCGCCCGCTTAGAGGGAACATATTGGTGGATAATGAGTCTCCCCTTGAAAGCAATGAGAGACTTATCAACCGGGACTTCCCTTCCAGGTACATAGGCCTGCACAAATTTGGCCCCAAAGTGATCGATGACCTGCCTGATTTTGTACAGGCGGTCATAGGCAGGATCACCTTGGGGGGACATGCTGCATTATCTGCATAATTGTAAAGTGGGGTCTGGTAGAGGACGTCCCCACTCCAGTAATGCCTGACACTAGGTTTCTTGACTAGGCCCATGTGCAGCACGAGGCCCCAAAACGTCTTCATCTTGGCTGCAGACCAGAGTCCAGCCACCGGGCCTAGCCAAAAAGGAGCCCGGGTGTTGAGCAATGAACTTTGGGGCGTACAGGTTTGTTTGCTCCACCGTCAGATTTACAAAGTGGTCACTGAAAAAAATACTAAAATAGTCATATTCAGTGAAGCCCACTGTGGAAATCTGGATTCCTGGTTGGCCTACAAAATCAGGAATCACAGGCTCAAAACGCTCTGGGGTATACCAGACAAGTTCACCGGCAGGGGGCTCCGGTGGACTTAACTGGTGGGCCGGAAAACTAGTACGAGCCCCAGAGCTTCTCGTACTAGTGTGGGCCACAGGGTCCCTAGCATGGCGGTCCCCTTGCTCCGCCTGGCGGCGTCTCCGCCACCTTGGGGTCTCATCATCATCGCTAGATGATGAGGACGCGGATGACAAAAGGAAAGTGGGGTCATCCTCATCCTCACTGGGGCTTTCGGACTCGGAGGCAAGCTGGGCGTATGCCTCCTTAGCCGAGAACATCCGGAGGGCCATAGGGGAGTGTGTGTGTGCGTGATAAACTTTATTTGGTGTGCGTGTGTGTGGGAGGACGGGTGTTCGCGAACTTACCCTAAACCTAACAGACAAAAAAAATAAAAAAAAGGCCACATTTTTTATTTTTTTTATTCAAACTCACTAATCAACCGTCCGAAGTTGATCAGCGGTGGGGTGTGTGATGCGCTAACAGTGGCTGGACGCTAAGAGTTCCGGCCACAGTCAGCGTACGCAGAAAAAAATAAAATTATATGCTTGTGCCCCCAAAAAAGTTGTGGGGGGGGGGGGTGGGAGGGGTGCAAGCTGCAGCACACCTGGGGGGTCTAGGGTCAGGGTTAAAAACATGGGGTGGAAAGTGGGAGGGGTTTCATCAAATCAAGCATGCAATATCTCGGAAAGCAATGCGGCGCAAACGTTCATTTTTGCAGCACAAACGAATGGTGTATTTCTTTTTGACATTTAAGAACATGGGGTGGAAAGTGGGCGGGGCTTCATAAAAATCTAACGCGCAATATCTCCGGAACCGAACCGGCACAAACGTTCATTTTTGCGGCACAAACCAGCACAAACGAATGGTGTATTTCTTTTTGAAATTTAAGAACATGCTTCACAACTTCACACAGGTGCCATAGGTTGGGCCCAGATTATCTATCCCATGGTTACAAACTAAATAAAAGCAACACACACATTTTGGAGAATTACATTTTAATTTGGAAAAAAAAAAAGACACAAATAGAAATAGATACAAAAAAAAACAATCCAGAAAAATAATTTTTGCATAGAAGTTCATAGTAAAAACACCTGACAAAATTTTTGTACATGTCTCTCTTACCAAAATGTTTGCCTTCATAAGGCCTGTATAGCGACAGACATCATATATCCAGCCATAAGATGCAGCTTTAATAAATAGACTTGACATTCATCTCCCGCAGTATGAGATTGTCCTTACCCAGAATCCTTCAGTGTGCAATCTACCTCGGTGGCAGCCATTTTTTATTTTTATAAAATTTTATTTATTTTTTTTCATTATTTTTCATTTTATATTTCAAGTAATTTTTGTTTTTTATTATTTTGTATTTTAGTTTTTTTTGTTTTTTTATATATTGTTTGGACCATTAAAAAATAAATATTGAAATAGTAGTGATTTACGCCATTATTCTGTCATTTTTTTTCTTTCACCAAGTCACCATTTTGAGTCTCTTGTGTAAATTTAAAGGGTTTGTCCATGAATAGAAAAACATGGCTAACTTCTTTCAATAACAGCTTCACACCTGATCAGATTCACTTCAGTGGAGCTGAACTGAAATACCAGATACAACCTAAGGACAGTGGTGGTGCTGTTTCTGGAAGAAAATAGCCATGTTTTCAAATCCTGGACAATCCCTTTAAGTATATTTCTCCCCACGATGCATTTCATTAGACATAAATGACTTGTACATTGTGTTGTCCTAATGATGGGCAATGTGCTCTTATAGCCTCTAGGTGGCGTTATTGCTTTGACTGATAACGTTAAAAATTTGTGAATGACCTCTTAATTTTCTTTAAAAACAAGTTATATAATTTCATACCTCCCAACAGTCGTTTGTGCATGACTATCCAGCAAACGGGATCATGAAGGGGCAGAGCTTATGTATATCTGCATAAAATGGGAGTGCCGAACATAACGGGGGGTGGGTTTAAAAGGTCGTACAATTTGGTCTTAAAATGTTGTGATATGTGTTAAAAAAAATGTCTTCTAAGGAGATATAGACACAGTGCTTAAAGTATACCAGGTACCAAGACCAGGGGGCAGTCATACATTCAGATTATCCCATAAAACCTTTAAAATGGCTGCCACCTTTTTCATATTAAATATATTACATTTCCACATATAGAAAGAAAACAATTTTTTTTTTATTTATTATTCCATAAAACCATTTTCAGGGGACGATCCCACTTGATTCAGTGCAAAAATGTTGAGATTAATTTTTTTCCCCTTTAAGAATGTATCTGAAAACCTGAGGTGGATTAACATTCAGATTATGTGCGAAACTCTACAGATTTACAAAGTTCTCTGGGGTCGGAAGAAAAATTTACATTTTTGGATCAATCCTTCATATATGAATAGATGCTAAGTACATACACATAGAATTCCTTTAATCCAGAATCTGCCCGGTTACTGGTTAGTAGTGTAATCTATGCAATTAAAAATCCCCAACTTTTAGATTCTGGATTAATGGAACGTTACAATGTGTGTATATTTTAGCCTCACCTGAGATTAAATATTGTACTGTGTGTGCTGTATTATGTCTAAGCATAATATTAAGCTATTACAAATATATATTTTATAAAGGGTATGAATAATTTTGCAAACATTTTATTGCTCTAAGGCTAAAAGACAAAGCAACTGTGCAAAAAGCCCTGATTAAAAGTATTGTGTCTACAGCTCTTCTGCAGATCTGTGTGTATCCATGGTGACAGACTACAATAAACCCATGTGTAGTCTGACCCTATAGTTAGGAAATGGCAAAATGGAGTGTGTCTGCAGGACTAGACTACACACAGTTGGTTTGTTGTCTGTCACCATGGAGACACATTGGGCTGCAAAGGAACTGTAGACACAAGAGAGTTGGAGATTTTTGAGCAAAACTATTTGCAAAGTTGCTTAATTTTTTGCAACAAATGCATTGGCACAATAAAAAAAAACTGTGGTTGCAGAAGTAGACACACCCTTTAAGGTTTTTTTTTCAGTTGTTACTTGTTAAAAGGTACTTGAAACAAGCAAGTGAAAAGTTAATATATTGTAATATAAAGTATATATAAATTACAATGTTTGGGCGAGGTCATGTGATCCTCTGTTATAACTTTATTTATAAAAACACAGAGGACTCCTTCACAAATATTTACTGGTCTGTTTATACTGTCTTCATCTCAGTAGATTTTTCTGTAAAAAAAATAATACAATATCTACATGAGTATAATATCCTGCCATATACAGTGTGCGTCCTATGATGTGGTCTGTAATAATGTGGAATGTAAAAATGTGAAAAAGTTTGCATTTTGATCCACAAAAAATTATTTCGGTGGCCATTTTATGTAGTAACGGTGGCCATTATTGCACATGAAATCATTCTTCATATGTTGGGGGCATCGCCAATTCCTAGGAAATTAATGTCACAAAAAACTCTCTCTCTAGTGCCACCTGTAGGTAGCTATCCTGAGAGCCAATGTCCAACCCATAAAAGAGCCTTGAAACATGACTAGATGAAGTCCTAAGTCATGCTCCACGGCTGATTAAAAGGGCGAGACATTTACTTACCCATAGGTGGCACTATTCTTCCTTCTGGAGGAGAGCTAATTTGAATAGGAAGGAGGTTTCTCCTGCTATGCAGGTTGATATGAAACATGGAAGACCTGCTCGATCATCGAGAGTCTTCTGCTAGAAGATCAGGACCATCTTATCCACTTTGAACAATTTTGAAGGATGAAGGTAACTGTAGTGAATTTTGTGAACAAGTAACACGTAGTCCTATACCAGATGGCAGATGGGGTTATACGAAAGTTTTAGTATGGTGCCAATTTTATCCCAAATCGGCCATTAGGCCCATTAGATGTGAGCAGTCATTAGAAGCTGGACTCAGGCACAGTTTTCTTCCTGCCAAGGGAGGAAGTTTGGTATTTCATTCTTTGCAGAGGACTTGAAGATGTCTTCTCAGCGACTACCTGTCTGGATGACTGATGAGTTGCACTTCCATTTCTGTACAGGGACTTCTTCATGGTCCAGTCTGCTTTTGTCTGGACACTGGTTGAACTATGCGATCTTCTGATGTCCATTATAGATTTATTGTTGGAGAGATCCTCTTTCTGCTTCCAGGGCATCGTACCACTAGTTCTCCCATCAGACACTACAACCCCATTAGATAGTGAAGTCCTTGAGATGCCATTATGGAGCTCGGATAGGGTTGGGATCTCAGAGTTACTCTGTCTCCTTTGCTCTTTCTTCAATAAATTGGTCCTCAACTTGTTTGACTTCCCGTCTGATTCTCCTTCAGAGGGTTTGGTCTTGTCTGCTCTGTTATCTTTTGTATGGTGTTTTTGGTTAATATCTCCCTTTTGACCTGAAGAAGCTTTGACTTTCACAGCATTATTTGGGGGTGAAACAACTGGACTTTCACCACTTGAGGTTCTGTCTTTGCTTTGGGACTGTGTAGACCCATATGCCTTTCTAGCTTGCACAGTACTATCCTGATGGGACAGTTTCTCCTTTGGTTTACCCCTTAAGGTGTCCATCTTTGTAGATGAGGATAATGGTCTGGACTGTTCATTTGTAGAGCTTTTCCCATTGGCACCATTGCCATTTGATTGGCTTAAGTTTAGAGGAACTCCGTTGGCTGATTTTTCTGCATTAGTCATCATGGGCACAATGGGCTCATTGGTGTACTTCGGTCGTCTTCCCGATTCCAAGTATTCCACTAGCTCACGAGTCTCAGGCTTCGCCTTGTCCTTAGATCCAAATGACCACCTGAGAGGCATGGCTTTACTGATGCTCAACTTCAGTTTAGAAGCTGAAGACACTCTCATACTTGCACTGCGGCCTTTCACTCCTCGGGCAAAAGACTTTGACCCTACAATACATGGGAGAACAGCTTAATAACATGAACTATCAAGACAAGTAGGCATCTTCCTAGACATATCCATAAAAGGAAATGTCCATACCTTTCTCCATGTTCATTTCCTTCTCAAGAAAGATGGGAGAGTCTGGTATTTTCGGTACTGGAGTGGAGTTAGTTGTTGCTCGAGACCCAAGGCTCTCTCTTTTGCTTCCGTTCAGCCTTAAGACCCAGTGATCAGACATGGCCGAGCTTGTGGACCCTGCAGTTACATCAAATAATGAGTACATCTCTTGCAAGGTCAATATTCTATAGTCAAGGCTCACCAATTCTACTCCTTAAATCTTTTCAAGATCGCTGTTTACCTGAAGTTCACCACCATGTCCACCTTGGAGGTGTGAATGGGGTTCTACCCTTCATGAGATTTATATTTCCAGCTTGTGATATGGAGTACATAGACTATCTAAGCTCACCCAGTATAGCTCCTGAGGTCATAGAGAGACTAGGAACAACCAGCCACCGACAACCCACTTCCTTCTCCTGATCTTCATCAAGTCTCACTTAGCACCATGAGATACAGTATGAGGAGACCAAAATACAGCAGACCATACCTTTAGCAGAGCTGCTGGCAGACCAGACTGGAATGGCATTCCTCTTTTGATAGAATAGAAGATAGGCCCCTCGGGTGCAGACCTCATCCTCAATAACGTGTTCCACATTGCTGTCATCGTAACTGTACCAGCGGGCATCCACAGAGTTCCGGCAGTAGGCTGAGGGCACGAGAGCATATCATGATATACGCAATTCTATATCAACCACACCCCAAGTTTCAGTGTACCCCGCAAAGGCGATTTCTGACACATCAGGATGGTTTTGGGACCTACCTGTGTAGTGACCTCCCTGTAAGTTTCCATGATGGTTACACACTGCGTACAAATCATATAGTACATCCAGGTTCCCATTGTCCAGTTGGTATGAAGGCTGCTTCCAGGATGACCATTGTCCTAAGGGACGTTTGCTTCCCTGGCCTCGCTTAACGACATGTGGTGCCATATCCAGCCCTCTCAAGGGGAACTTGACTAGAGTAGACAACTTGTTCCTGCGGCCACCGACCTGCCGGAACCTCTTGAGATGAATGATGAGAATATCTGGGAGGGTCCATAGGCTCAGTTTGACTGTACCTTGCTGCAGCACCTTACAGTGGGGACACCTCCAAGCATCATCTGGAGCCAACTAGGACAGAAAGGGTTAACATATGACACCAGTTACTAAAATATAATAGCGCTATTCAATGCGTCTTTATTTTCGGTTGTAAAAAGCAACCAGATCGGCTGCTGTTCAGTATACACCGCTGTGCGTTACCTGCTCCTCCTTTGTATACAGCTGGAAGCACTCGTTTAGGGTGCAGGTCTGCTGCTGGTGATCCAGTTGTTGACTTCTTACAGATTCATCATCCTGAACCACTTCCTCCTGTATACTCCCAAATAATCTTCAAGAGAATCATATAATGGGATAAGATAATCTGTGGCTACACTACAGATTATGTATGGGGGTGTATATTGCATGCATGGATCTATGTGTATATACAGTGCTGCCCATAATTATTCATACCCCAGGCAAATTTTGACTTAGTTACTTTTATTCAACCAGTAAGTAATTTTTTGACGGGAAATGACATAGGTGTCTCCCAAAAGATAATAAGATGTACAAGAGGCATTATTGTGGAAAAAACATTTCTCAGCTTTTATTTACATTTGAGCAAAAAATACAAGATGTTCCGCACTGTGGAAAATCTCAGAGGACGTGGTCGGAAGCCAAAAGTGACACCTGTGCTGGCCAGGAGGATAGTTAGAGAGGTGAAAAAGAATCCAAGGATCACCACCAAGGACATCCTGGTGAATCTGGGCTCTGCTGGTGGCAATGTCTCAAGGCAGACAATCCAACGGACACCACTTCTCTAGATAAAGCACAAAGCTCGCTTGGCCTTTGCAAAAGCTCACCTGGACAAAGAAGAAGAAGACTTCTGGTCTTCTGTGTTATGGTCAGATTAAACAAAAATTGAATTGTTTGGTCACAGTGATGTTTCCTTCATTTGGCGTAAAAAAGGAGAAGCCTTCAACCCATAGAACACCATCCCCACTGTCAAACATGGTGGTGGGAACCTAATGCTTTGGGGGTGTTTTTCAGCCAATGGACCAGGAAACCTAATCACAGTAAAGGGCACCATGAAAAAAAGAGCAATACATGGGGATTCTCAACGACAACATCAGGCAGTCTGCAGAGAAACGTGGCCTTGGGCACCAGTGGACATTTCAGCAAAAATAGTGAAGAAATGGTTAGCAACAACAACATTAAAGGGATTCTGTCACCTCCCCTCAGCCAAAAAACGATTTAAAAGCAGCCATGCAGCACAGCTTACCTGGATTAGGCTGTGCTCTTTTATCTTGAAATCCGTCCAGCAGTTACTTCAAAAAACGACTTTGATCAATAAGGAAATTTTTTTCTTCTTAGCGAGCCCAGTACCGCCCCTCTTTCAGTACCCAGCCCACCTTCCTTGTATTTTCTAACCGCCTCCAGCCTGCCACAGCCTCCCCTCCCTCTCCTCCCCCTCCCTCACGCCGAACGAACTCTCGCACAGGCGCAGTACCCACTGAGGGCTGCGCCTGTGCGATCATCAGGAGACTGAGGGCGGCAGCTTCATCTTCGTCACTGGGCATGCGCCGAGCCCAGTGACGTCCGATGCTCGCTCTTCCCTCAGTCAGCAGGGAAGAGCGAGCATCGGACGTCACTGGGCTCGGCGCATGCCCAGTGACGAGGATGAAGCTCCTGCCCTCAGTCTCCTGATGATCGCACAGGCGCAGCCCTCAGTGGGTACTGCGCCTGTGCGAGACTTCGTTCGGCGTGAGGGAGGGGAGGGGGAGGAGAGGGAGGGGAGGCTGTGGCAGGCTGGGGGCGGCGGTTAGAAAATACAAGGAAGGCGGGCTGGGCACTGAAAGAGGGGCGGTACTGGGCTCACTAAGAAGAAAAAAACGCCCCTCTGGGCACCTTCAGGACGCATTTCCTTATTGATCAAAGTCGTTTTTTGAAGTAACTGCTGGACGGATTTCAAGATAAAAGAGCACAGCCTAATCCAGGTAAGCTGTGCTGCATGGCTGCTTTTAAATCGTTTTTTGGCTGAGGGGAGGTGACAGAATCCCTTTAACGTTTTGGAGCGGCCCAGCCAGAGTCCAGACTGGAATCCAATTGAGAATCTGTGGAGGGAGCTAAAGATCAGGGTGATGGCAAGAAGACCCTCCAACCTGAAAGATTTGGAGCTCATTGCTAAAGATGAATAGGCAAAAATACCTGTGGAGACATGCAAAAAGCTGGTCTGCAATTATAGGAAGCGTTTGATTGCTGTAATAGCCAATAAAGGCTTTTCTATTGATTATTGAGAAGGGGATGAATAATTTTGGGCTGGACACTTTTTGCTCAAATGTAAAAAGCTGAGAAATGTTTTTTCCCCACAATAATGCCCCTTGTACATCATCGTATTATCTTTTGGGAGACACCTATGTCATTTCCTGTCAAAAAATTACTTGCTGGTTGAATAAAAGTAGCTTTAAGTCAAAATTTGCCAGGGGTATGAATAGATATGGGCAGCACTGTAAGTGTGAATGTATATATGAATATACAGGCGAATGGGTTTATGAATGTGCAGGTAAGATTACATGTGTATATACATTTAGAGGCAGGTGTGTGTAAAAGAATGTACAGACGTGTGTATGTATGAAAGCACAGGCTTGAGTGTGTATGAACGCACAGAGGTGCATGTATGTGTGTATAAATCTACAGGTGTACATGTGTGTATGAACGCACAGAGGTGCATGTATGTGCGTATAAATCTACAGGTGTACATGTGTGTATGAACGCACAGAGGTGCATGTATGTGCGTATAAATCTACAGGTGTACATGTGTGTATGAACGCACAGAGGTGCATGTATGTGTGTATAAATCTACAGGTGTACATGTGTGTATGAACGCACAGAGGTGCATGTATGTGTGTATAAATCTACAGGTGTACATGTGTGTATGCCTGTACAGGGGGGTGTGTGTATGATTGCACAGGTGCTGGCATGCGTGTATGAATGTACAAGTGTACGTCTGTTTGTGTGTATAAATTTAGAGGTGTGCGTGTGTAAAGGAATATACAGGCATATGTGTGTATGTATGAAAGCACAGGCTTCGGTGTGGTTGAATGTACAGGTGTATACACGAGTGTATGAATGCACAGGGCAAGCCTGCATATTAATGAATGAATGTATATTCATGTTTTTGTGTATGTATGGGTGTACAGGTGTGAGTGTCTGCATATAGAGGCATGAGTCTGTGTATGAATATACAGGTGTCTGTGTGAGAGTATAAATGCACAAGCAAGTCTGTGTGCGTATGAATGTATATTCAAGTGTGCATGTGTGTATACGAATGTACAGGCATTCATGTGTATATATAAGAATGCACGGGCACTCCTGCATAGGTGTGTATATATGTATGTACAGGCGTGTGTGTTTGCAGTAGAGTCTGTGTGTATAAATGTATAAGTGTGTATGAACGTACAGGCGTGCATATTAATGTATACTCCTGTATATGTTGGACCGTGTCAAGAGGTAAAAAGCCAACTACTGGGAGGCAGGGCTTATCCCACTGGTATGTGTGCATGTATGTACCTATATGGATGGATGTCGTATGTGTATTAACACCTTTACATACCTCTCTTTGACTCTGGGCTCCCATTCTATAGCCAGCTTCACATGAGGTGGTCCTCCAGTCCCGCATAGTTGCAGAGCCCTTCCATAATAAGAAGAAGAGGTCAGTGACGGGTCGGGCCATGCCACGCGGGTATCTTTACGCTGCTTCGTTCTCTGCACTTCTACTACTACTTCCTCGGACTACTACACCCGCCGGGTCAGAGCTGGAATCGCCGCAGCACAACCTTTTCCATAATTCACATTGCAAAATGTCCTTCATGTGACAAGAGGTTGCAGTACCCGAAAATGGCCAGCAGGTGGCAGCCACTGAAAGGACAGGTGCAAGCAACCCTTCCAGTGCCAGCACTATCCAAATATTATACTGGAAGCTACTGGCTGCAGATATTTTAGGAACTCCGCTTTGCGCTGTTGCCTCATTTGGCATATGGGGGTGCAGTCACGTTTTAGGGTGGTCTAATGTCCCACTAACCTGCTCACGGATGGGTGCTGAAGGGGTCGGGCATCCTTGGATGACAAATAACAGCTGCTCACTGGCGCCCCCACCACACAGACATTGAAGATCACTCCTCCGCCCTATAGGTAGAGAACAGAGATGAAAAGAATTTCTGCAATACAACAGCAAAGCAGCCACAGACTAGAACTGCAAAACCTGTGGAGGTAAAGGGGTAGAGCGGGATTAGAAAGACGTGGCTGCTTTCTCCTAGATACAGCGCCACACCTGACCATAGGTTACTGCTAGTACTGCAGCTCATCTCCACCAAGGACATGGAGGCTGATCTTCAATACCACACTCAACCTGTGGACAGGTGTGGCGCTGTTCTCCGAAGAAAGCGGTCCTGTTTTCCAAATCCTGGACACCCCTTTATTTCCCATGTGGTGACTTGCTAGGTCCCACAGTATCTTTAAGGGAACGTACTGAAGGGTGAGCGTCACTCTTCATCAAATATCGGATCTTTCCCAAGATGCTTTGCTCCAGTTGATCCCAGGATACTGCCCTGTCCTCCCGTAAAACCAGTGGCGGTCCAAACCTGGCCAAAACAAGACAAAAATAAGTTCCTCCTCCATATCCAAGACCTTCACTGCACAATTCATGTAGAATTAAACGCCCCATAGATATACCATTCTGGGAAATGACTGTACTCCAAGAGCAGAATAGTGAGTGCAGCTCTGGAGTATAATACAAGATGTAACTCAGGATAAGTAATGTAATGTATGTACACAGTGACTGCACCAGCAGAATAGTGAGTGCAGCTCTGGAGTATAATACAGGATGACACTCAGGATCAGTACAGGATAAGTATTGTAATGTATGTACACAGTGACTGCACCAGCAGAATAGTGAGCACAGCTCTGGAGTATAATACAGGATGTCACTCAGGATCAGTACAGGATAAGTATTGTAATGTATGTACACAGTGACTGCACCAGCAGAATAGTGAGTGCTGCTCTGGAGTATAATACAGGATGTAACTCAGGATCAGTACAGGATAAGTAATGTAATGCATGTACACAGTGACTGCACCAGCAGAATAGTGAGTGCAGCTCTGGAGTATAATACAGATATAACTCAGGATCAGTACAGGATAAGTAATGTAATGTATGTACACAGTGACTGCACCAGCAGAATAGTAAGTGCAGCTCTGGAGTATAATACAGGATGTAACTCAGGATTAGTACAGGATAAGTAATGTAATGTATGTACACAGTGACTGCACCAGCAGAATAGTGAGTTCAGCTCTGGAGTATAATACAGGATGTAACTCAGAATCAGTACAGGATAAGTAATGTAATGTATGTACACAGTGACTGCACCAGCAGAATAGTGAGTGCAGCTCTGGAGTATAATACTGGATGTAACTCAGGATCAGTACAGGATAAGTAATGTAATGTATGCACACAGTGACTCCACCAGCAGAATAGTGAGTTCAGCTCTGGAGTATAATACAGGATGTAACTCAGAATCAGTACAGGATAAGTAATGTAATGTATGTACACAGTGACTCCACCAGCAGAATAGTGAGTGCAGCTCTGGAGTATAATACAGGATGTAACTCAGGATCAGTACAGGATAAGTAATGTAATGTATATACACAGTGACTGCACCAGCAGAATAGTGAGTGCAGCTCTGGAGTATAATACAGGATGTAACTCAGGATCAGTACAGGATAAGTAATGTAATGTATGTACACAGCGACTGCACCAGCAGAATAGTGAGTGCAGCTCTGGAGTATAATACAGGATGTAACTCAGGATCAGTACAGGATCAGTAATGTAATGTATGTACACAGTGACTGCACCAGCAGAATAGTGAGTGCAGCTCTGGAGTATAATACAGGATGTAACTCAGGATCAGTACAGGATAAGTAATGTAATGTATGTACACAGTGACTGCACTAGCAGAATAGTGAGTGCAGCTCTGGGGTATAATACAGGATGTAACTCAGGATCAGTACAGGATAAGTAATGTAATGTATGTACACAGTGACTGCACCAGCAGAATAGTGAGTGCAGCTCTGGAGTATAATACAGGATGTAACTCAGGATAAGTAATGTAATGTATGTACACAGTGACTGCACCAGCAGAATAGTGAGTTCAGCTCTGGCGTATAATACAGGATGTAACTCAGGATCAGTACAGGATAAGTAATGTAATGTATGTGCACAGTGACTGCACCAGCAGAATAGTGAGCACAGCTCTGGAGTATAATACAGGATGTCACTCAGGATCAGTACAGGATAAGTATTGTAATGTATGTACACAGTGACTGCACCAGCAGAATAGTGAGTGCAGCTCTGGAGTATAATACAGGATGTAACTCAGGATCAGTACAGGATAAGTAATGTAATGTATTTACACAGTGACTGCACCAGCAGAATAGTGAGTGCAGCTCTGGAGTATAATACAGGATGTAACTCAGGATCAGTACAGGATAAGTAATGTAATGTATGTGCACAGTGACTGCACCAGCAGAATAGTGAGTGCAGCTCTGGAGTATAATACAGGATGTAACTCAGGATCAGTACAGGATAAGTTATGTAATGTATGTACATAGTGACTCCACCAGCAGAATAGTGAGTGCAGCTCTGGAGTATAATACAGGATGTAACTCAGGATCAGTACAGGATAAGTAATGTATGTACACAGTGACTGCACCAGCAGAACAGTGAGTGCAGCTCTGGAGTATAATACAGGATGTAACTCAGGATCAGTACATGTAAATATTCATCGCATCTCAGAGATGAGAACCTTCGGACAGGTCTCCTTTAGTAAAGAATTCGTAGGTTCTCAGCAATGGAGATACGAAATGTACAGCAGTGATTATGGGGTCTGGGATATTCTAGACTGTATCACTAATTGGCTGTCTCTATAATGTAATAATATTTAATCCTTTAAAAACCAGTATACATAACATTATATTCCATACATTACTCGCAATAAATCCCTATTTATAAAACGCAATTTAAAATGATGCTATACTAGTATAGGCTTTGTATATAATCACATTTATCAGAACGCACAGCATAGTCACGGTCCCGCTAATTGCTATCAGCGCGGAGCTCACGCACTGGCAAAAAATATTTATGTTCCACACCAACATATAAGCAAGGTATCTTATTGTTCCTGATTTAATCAGAAAACATTCTCCGTCGTTTTTATCTGGACTTATGGTAGTATTATTATGGTCGTCTTTACAGAGTCATGATATTAATAAATCCCAGAGTTGCCGCTTGGTGGTTGATTCCTATGTGAACCACGCGGTTATTTACGCGAGTTACTGCAGTTGTTACTTAGGCTAGTTTCACACTTGCGGCAGGACGGATCCGACATGCTGTTCACCATGTCGGATCCGTCCTGCGGCTATTTCGCCGTGCCCGCGGACCGCCGCTCCGTCCCCATTGACTACAATGGGGACGGGGGCGGAGCTCCGGCGCAGCACGGCGGTGCACGGAGAAAGCCGCCGGACTAAAAAGCCTGACATGCAGTAATTTTAGTCCGGCGGCCTTTCTCCGTGCAGCGCCGTGCTGCGCCGGAACTCCGCCCCCGTCCCCATTATAGTCAATGGGGACGGAGCGGCGGTCCGCGGGCACGGCGAAATAGCCGCAGGACGGATCCGACATGGTGAACAGCATGTCGGATCCGTCCTGCCGCAAGTGTGAAAGTACCCTTAGTCGCTCACTTTCAGAAGTAATGCAGACAGTCATAAAGAAGGGTCTGGTAAGTAATGATGTTGTCCTCTTACCGGATTTCCAATGTTGTTTATAGATTTAGATGACTTTGTTAGCATAGATCGCTCTGCTGATCAGGCCGCTTGTATTCGCGCTGGGTGCTGCTCGTGGGGGCCGGCACCTAACCCCTGGCGCATGTGGGTGGTGTGTCTCTGAAAAGCCGATCGTGCTCCGTAGCTTCAGGATTAGGCCTCATGCAGACAGCCGTGTGCACCCCGCATCACGGATGCGGACCCATTTACTTGAATGGGTCCACCATTTCGGAGATGCGGTACAGAGTCACGGAACACCGGAAGCACTGCGGAGTGTTTACGTGGTGTTTCTTTCTGTTGTTCCACACCGCAAATAAATATGACATGTCATTTTTTTTTATGGTGCGGACACACCACGGACCCATTCAAGTTGAGTGGGTCGGGCCCCCTGCACGGATGTTGCCCGTGCATTGGGGACCGCACAACGGCCGTGTGCATGAGGCCTTACCCCTTGATACAGGACCTTGCGTTCTTTAACTTTTGCTGTGTTTTTTTATCTCTCTCCCAGACGCGTTTCGAAACCTTCATAGGTTTCTTCCTCAGTGGTCAAAAATATCAATTTTAACCGCGTGGTTCACATAGGAATCAACCACCAAGCGGCAACTCTGGGATTTATTAATATCATGACTCTGTAAAGATGACCATAACTCCAGATAAAACTGACGGAGAATGTTTTTTGAATAAATCAGGAACAATAAGATACCTTGCTTATATGTTGGTGTGGAACATAAATATTTTTGCGCAGGTTGGCCATCCCTGGTCTAGACTTTCCTCAGCCTGGAATAGCTGATACCAGGGAGCAACAGGCATACATAAAATCCAAGATCAAATGGACTTTCCCTTTAAGCCCTGCAGATGTACCTTGCTGCCTGCTGACTCCCACTTTCCAAATTGCACAGAAGTAGAAGAAGTTTAGAACTTGATGCCAGGAACTCAGATGAGATGGAGCCTCCTCCAGGTAACTTTGGCACATCTTGATCGAAGCAGCGGGGGGAGGAGGGAAGGCTGTGAGGATACCCTGCAAGACGGAAGAATTAGACCAGTTCACCACAATTACCAGTAACTCCAGCAACGACACAGAATCCTCCCAGCAGACCGTGGGTTTATCACTTGTGACACCATTTGAAGTTCTGATCAGATCTTGTACGATAACAAGTGATTTATGGGACTGCCAGCCTCTTCTCCATGTTGTCACAGCCACGGCCACTGTTAGCAACCTCACCAGACAGTTCCATAATGCCTCCCAACATTTTCTTGACTATTGATAGGGCACTTTTAAGCCATGCCCACAATTTGCCCAGGACCACCTACTTTATGCAAAATTATTTAAGCACCACCCACCTTATGACCCATTCCATGGGACAATCCAATGAAAAATTGGATGATTGGGAGATAGATAGGATGACTTAGCTAAAGGAAAGTGGAATTCTGCCCATAATAGTTCATAATTTAACCCATAACTAAGGTTTTCCATTTTCAGTGGAGATGCCCTTTAAGGCAGCAGCCTGACCCTTCAGCTTTGGAACCCACCTGAGCTCCTACTAGAGGCCGATAGTTTGTTTAAGGCCAGAGGGACCTGAATGGCGTAGATCGGGTCTCCTTCAGCAATGGTGTTCAGGTCTTCATCATCGGAGAAGGATCTTTGGAAGCCGCTGGAGTGTAACTCAACGAGGATCACCTGCAGAGACCAGGTATAGGAGGGTTACCTCATTTTCTGAAATTATCTTTTAAATGTATTTTTTTTTCCTTTTTTTACCCATAAAGGGACTTTATATTTATGTTGATTTTTTTTATTTTATTACAATAAACTGGCATATTTATGTATGAGAGACAGCCCTAGGGATCTCTGTCTGGGCCCAGGCTGTCTTCACAGTGATATGATGCCGCACATTGTTGGGATCAGGGGTGAGCACCACCAATGAGGCGAGTTGAGGCGATTGCCTCAGGCAGCACCAGGTAGAGACAAGAGGGTGGCAGCAGAAGGGGGATTATCTGCAGTACTGGGAAGCACAGTGGGCACAGTATGTGGCACTGTATGACCCTGTATGTTTTGTAGCTCTGTATGTAATGTTTTCCAAGTATGTCTTTAACAGTATGCCTGGAGGGAAGGGGTCAGTATAAGAAATTGGCATTGGGGGGTTGGGGGGGCTGTTTCAGTTTTCACTTCAGGCAGCAGAAAGGCTTGGTGCACCCCTGGTCTGGATCAGGTTTGATTGTGGCACCGAGCAGCATACTTACCTACTTTGCAGTTGGTAAATTTGGAACTAACCCATCCTGAGGATAGGCCACCATTATGAAAATCCTGGATAACCCCTTTAAGACCATTGACATACCCATAGTTGCCAAATTTGCAGGGACTTTCCCTAATTTTCAGAGACAGTCCTGGCAAATTCGGGCTGTCCCAGGCCATAAATGGGCAGGGCTTATGTAAGCCGCATCTATCAGTGGGTGTTCTCGGTGGGTTTGGCCAGTCCCATGCAGAGCTTACATGCATACTATCAGGTCAATGTGCAGGAAAGGGTTAAACGATAAACCATACCTGAGAAGACAATCAGTGTCTTGTCCATAAAGTACTGGACAATCGGATGCCAGGCTAAGGAAATATCTAGTTTTTGCTAAATCACAAAAGATATTACCTGATCTGAAGGAACTTTGCCCAGATCGGCCACCATCTGACGTAGACTTGCAACGGTGCCAAACAACGGCACGGCCAGACCTATGCGGAGGAACCGCTGCTGCTTGGTTTGGAAAACTAAAGTAACGTTCAGGGCTCTAAAAAAAAAAAATAAAAAATGAACATAGGATCAATATGGTGGCCATATTGACTTCCCAGCACCCCATAGAATTAAGAAACGCATAATTATAGACTGGAAAAAAACAGATTAAAAAAAATACCCAGAAAACATTTTCAGTAATTTCATGAGTAATGTGTAAAAAAAGTAAATAATAATAATGACATTTAATTGCTGTGATTAGTAAACTACAATTCCCAGTAATCCACGTAATAACACAGTTCCGCTGGGTCATAGTCGGAGGCAGCTTAACCCCTTCCGCTCCATTGCTGGCTCTTATCAAGACACATATAGAGAGTGGGAGTCAGAGATATTATGTGAAGCGACAAACTGTAATTATTTGATGCCTTCCCTCACTACGTCCTGTATAATTTCATATTGGGGTACTTTCACACTTGCGGCAGAGGATCCTGGCAGGCAGTTACATCGCCGGAAGTGCCTGCCGGATCCGTAAAAACATATGCAAACTGATGGCATTTGTCCGACGGATCAGGATCCTGATCTGTCTGACAAATGCATTGAAATGAGAGATCCGTCTCTCCGGTGTAATCCGGAAAAACGGATCCGGCATTTATATTTTTCATATTTTTTTCGATCTGAGCATGCGCAGACAGCAAAAACTGATCCGTTTTGCTGGAACACTCGGAGCTGGATCCGGCATTAATCCATTTCAATGGGAAAAAATGCCAGATCCGGCATTCCCGCAAGTGTTCCTGCACGTTTTCAGAATTTTAGCATACTGCGGTATTATCTCCGTCCTGAAAAGGCAAAAAGACTGAACTGAAGACATCCTAAAGCATCCTGAACGGATTGCTCTCCATCTCCATTCAGAATGCATTAGGATAAAACTGATCAGTACTTTTCCCTGATTGAGCCCCTAGGACGGAACTCAGCACCGGAGAAGAATAACGCTAGTGTGAAAGTACCCTTACGGCCCTAATTGCAGACCGCCTACCCACTTGCCGTGAAATTGAGCAAAGACTCAATTTTTGTACCATTTGTAACTCCGTATTCTCTGATAATAAATAGTTATTAATAAAATGAGTCTTTTCCACGGGTCAAAAAACAAATATTGTCACCCATATTAGTAACTTAAGAAAAAAAAACGCCATTGGCCAGACTCTGCTTTATAATATAACTGATACACAATGATTATGTTAAGTTTTACAACAGGCTGTAAAGAGAGATGGTCTTTATTAGCTTTATTAGGCTACCTGTGGTACTGACATCTAGTGGACAATATGGAAACTGCAACACTGAATAATTCATTTTTACCACAAAAAAGCCTTAAACGTGAAAAAAAAAATGGAAGAAACCTAGAATATACTTATGATATTTCCTCACCTTGTCTGTCGCAGGGGAATGGGCAAAGAAACGCACAGGAAGGGGTCATAAGTGTCGCTCTGCTTCTGGCAGTGCGGACAAGTGAGGGAAGATCTGAAAGGACAAAGAGATTAATCCTGACCTGGATGCAAAATATAACAAACAGTCGTCAATTCTATATATAGATAATATGGAGCCAGGCGAGGTGTCTGTGGATAGGTAATTACAGTGGTGTCAGCTCCTTAACCACTGGGAGGAACGGCTATTATCTCTCTTTTGGGCAGCAAAATGACACCAGATGACATCATAATCTATATAATTATTCAAAACAAATGGACAAAAAAGTAAAAAAAATAAAACAATATATTTTTTTTTATTATACTAAAAGTTGAAATGTTTACTCTCTAACGTACCTGTACTGAGCTTGAAAATGCTCTTTGACAAAGCTCTCCGTGGGTGAGGAGGGTACGGAGCTCACAGAGCCGTGATCGGAACCCGGGGGCTGCAGAATACAAATAATCAATACTGTAAAAAATAAAGAATATAAAATATACAATATAAAAATGTAATCCTACAGTAATGCTTCCCGCTGTGGTCAGGACAGGACATGACCTGGTTTGTTGGAAGGACCTGGAACATAAAGGGTTAACAATTGTCTAACAGGTGGAGGCAGGGCTCAGACTGATGAAAGGTACTGGATGGCTTAGTTGAGGAAGTGGGAGCAGCAGTATCTTCCTTAGTAGTGTTGCGCAAACTTGTCATTCAAGTTCAGCGTACAAGGTTCAGGTTATCGAAGAATTCCGTTATGGATTTCGCTACCACGGACCATAAAGTTATGGTCCGTGGTAGCAAAATCCATAACCGAATTTTTAGATAACCCAAACCTTGTATGCTGAAAACACAAGTTCGCTCATCCCTACTCAAGTCAGTGGCTTGGTCCTTGGGAACAGGTTTAGGATGAAGCAGTAGTTGTCATATCCTGATATATTTGTCAACCCTCAGGTACTACTAATATAAGGCCTTCTAAGACCACCATGTATATGACAGCACTTCTCATGGGAACGTGTACAATGTGAAAATGTACAAGAATATAACTACAATAATACTGCTCCTATGTACAAGAATATAACTACTATAATACTGCTCCTATGTACAAGAATATAACTACTATAATACTGCTCCTATGTACAAGAATATAACTACTATAATACTGCTCCTATATACAGGAATATAACTACTATAATACTGCCTCCTATGTACAAGAATATAACTACTATAATACTGCTTCCTGTGTACAAGAATATAACTACTATAATACTGCTCCTATGTACAAGAATATAACTACTATAATACTGCTCCTATGTACAAGAATATAACTACTATAATACTGCTCCTATGTACATGAATATAACTACTATAATACTGCTCCTATGTACAAGAATAGAACTACTATAATACTGCTCTTATGTACAAGAATAGAACTACTATAATACTGCTTCCTATGTACAGGAATATAATACTGCTTCTATGTACAAGAATATAACTACTATAATACTGCCTCCTATGTACAAGAATATAACTACTATAATACTGCTCCTATTTACAAGAATATAACTACTATAATACTGCTCCTATGTACAAGAATATAACTACTATAATACTGCCTCCTATGTACAAGAATATAACTACTATAATACTGCTCCTATGTACAAGAATATAACTACTATAATACTGCTCCTATGTACAAGAATATAACTACTATAATACTGCCTCCTATGTACAAGAATATAACTACTATAATACTGCTCCTATGTACAAGAATATAACTACTATAATACTGCCTCCTATGTACAAAAATATAATTACTATAATACTGCCTCCTATGTACAAGAATATAACTACCATAATACTGCCTCCTATGTACAAGAATATAACTACTATAATACTGCTCCTATGTACAAGAATATAACTACTATAATACTGCTCCTATGTACAAGAATATAACTACTATAATACTGCCTCCTATGTACAAAAATATAATTACTATAATACTGCCTCCTATGTACAAGAATATAACTACCATAATACTGCCTCCTATGTACAAGAATATAACTACTATAATACTGCTCCTATGTACAAGAATATAACTACTATAATACTGCTCCTATGTACAAGAATATAACTACTATAATACTGCTCCTATGTACAAGAATATAACTACTATAATACTGCTCCTATGTACAAGAATATAACTACTATAATACTGCTCCTATGTACATGAATATAACTACTATAATACTGCTCTTATGTACAAGAATAGAACTACTATAATACTGCTCTTATGTAAAAGAATAGAACTACTATCATATATGTCGGATGGAGGAGTTAGCGAGTTGGGAGAATAGGAGCCACAACAAATTTGTGAAAATGTGGACCCCTTGGTTCCTGTTCAGGGGAGTCGAGTAGTGTACATTAGATAGTGTCAAGAGATTTAGGGACACACCGATAGGTCTTTGATGGAGTCGGCTACGAGCTTTCTCTCTCCTGATAGATCGTTTTTATAAAAGTAGCGATCAGGATTTCTCTAAACGCTCCTAGTGATAGGACACCAAACTGGGAAACACTTTCAAGGCGCTAGATATACAGGGCACATGGATGGGTTTTTGTTCTCGTTCCCCTCCCTGCAGTTTCTTCCCTTCCCTCCTCTTCCTTTCCTCCTCTCCCTACACCCTGTTCCGGCCTTCCTATTTTTTCCACCCTCCCTCCTTCCTTAATCTCTAATGTTATTAAAGAAGTGGATCACTTTGCGATACTGATGATGCCTTGAACCATGTGCAGGTACTCCTGCAGGTCGGACCTAGAACTTATGTCTTTACTGTGATTATTTACTACCTGCTTGATCAATATTTTTGTGTGTACCATGGAGCTGTAATCCCGCTCTCTTACAGCGGCTTGTGGCGTTTATGCTGTATGTGGCGAACTGTGAGAACTGTTCACTTATGATCTGCTTTGATGTTCATATTTTCAATAAAAAGAAAATTGTCAAAGAATAGAACTACTATAATACTGCCTCCTATGTACAAGAATATAACTACTATAATACTGCTCCTATTTACAAGAATATAACTACTATAATACTGCTCCTATGTACAAGAATATAACTACTATAATACTGCTCCTATGTACAAGAATATAACTACTATAATACTGCTCCTATGTACAAGAATATATCTACTATAATACTGCTCCTATGTACAAGAATATAACTACTATAATACTGCTCTAAATGTACAAGAATATAACTACTATAATACTGCTCCTATGTACAAGAGTATATCTACTATAATACTGCCTCCTATGTACAAAAATATAACTACTATAATACTGTCTCTTATGTACAAGAATATAACTACTATAATACTGCCTCCTATGTACAAGAATATAACTACTATAATACTGCCTCCTATGAACAGTACAAGAATATAACTACTATAATACTGCTCTAAATGTACAAGAATATAACTACTATAATACTGCTCCTATGTACAAGAGTATATCTACTATAATACTGCCTCCTATGTACAAAAATATAACTACTATAATACTGTCTCTTATGTACAAGAATATAACTACTATAATACTGCTCCTATGTACAAGAATATAACTACTATAATACTGCCTCCTATGTACAAGAATATAACTACTATAATACTGCCTCCTATGTACAAGAATATAACTACTATAATACTGCTCCTATGTACAAGAATATAACTACTATAATACTGCTCCTATGTACAAGAATATAACCACTATAATACTGCTCCTATGTACAAGAATATAACTACTATAATACTGCTCCTATGTACAAGAATATAACTACTATAATACTGCTCCTATGTACAAGAATATAACTACTATAATACTGCTCCTATGTACAAGAATATAACTACTATAATACTGTCTCTTATGTATAAGAATATAACTACTATAATACTGCTCCTATGTACAAGAATATAACCACTATAATACCGCCTCCTATGTGCAGGAATATAACTACTATAATACTGCTCCTATGTACAAGAATATAACTACTATAACACTGCTCCTATGTACAAGAATATAACTATTATAATACTGCCTCCTATGTACAAGAATATAACTACTATAATACTGCCCCTATGTACAAGAATATAACTACTATAATACTGCTCCTATGTACAAGAATATAACTATTATAATACTGCTCCTATGTACAAGAATATAACTACTATAATACTGCTGCCCAGATGACCACATAATATTATAATGGTAGTAAGATAATTACTGATGCCCGCACAGTCTCCCCTTCTGAGGGTAAAAAAAACCAAAAAAAAAAAACCTGAAGACTTTATGACAATAATGGGTAGACAATGGATTTCTTCTTGTGTAGATTGTGTGCAGTCAGCTGTAGTACGGAGGATAAGCTCCTGTGAGGGATTATGTGCGGTAAATCCTACAATGTTTTTTTTTCATGTGTGTGTTTTTTTATAATTGGGCAACTATGATAAGCAGATGGATGACACCCACTACAACAGACGCCCCCTCCCTGCACTGCGAGGAAACCGAGGTGGCAGCCGGTCAAAGCTAATTGGCATCAGACACCATAAGAGTACTTTTATGTGTTGGCATGACAAGGGTTAACAGTGCCGTTCAGCAGGAGGTGGGGTTGGGGTGAGGGGGGTTGAGTAGAATGAAAGAAATTCAAGGAATTGATGGAAGTGATTGTATGGAGGGGAGGGGGCCGTAAGAGGATTGTTAAGGAAGCATGGTAGATCCGTTAATGAGAGTTCTGCCAAGTACAAGCTGCAAAATACAAGCTCCTCACCCATCTGTCTATTGCTGGGTACTGCTGACACCCCGCCGCTACAAGATGAGCATGCTACAGTACATCTGATGATCACAGGGACCTGCCGCATAAGGTGGGTTATTGAAAACCTTAAACCCAGGGGTGTTACTATTCAGGGAGTCCCAATGGACTGATGGTAGGTGTGGGTCCTTTAACTGTAAGGTCTCAGAGCCCGGCATATCCATAGGTACGGGAAAAGCTGCCCAAACTAACCTATTTGCATCCTTTGGCTGTAAAATGGAGCCCACTATTTAAATAGCACCTCTCAGCAGGCTCAACACCATTAAATCAGGCATGCTGCCTGGTAGGGTTTGTCCTGCTGATTAAAATGATACCTTTCTTGTGAAAATCGTTTTCAGCATTCCCTCTCTAAAAAGACTTTAACCCTTTATGCAAATGAGGGCTTTCATGCACTGCAGGGGCAGGGCTAGCTGCTGCGGAGCCAAGGAGAAGGCCCCGCCCCTCTGTAAAAGTATTTTTTTCCCCCCCTCAGGAACGCCACAACCGATTTCCACAAGACAGGTATCATTTTAATCAGCAGGGTTAACCCCACCAATGAGGTTCCATGGGGTTGATCCGGCTGACAACGGCTGGAGCTCAGCCTGGCCAGAGTCAGTATGTCAGTGGCCCTATGCTGGAGGATCAGTTACAGATTTTGGTCTGAAGCTAAGGAGCTGTCAGTTACCCCTCCAACCCCCCCCAGTTTGGAGCCTCGTTATTTCCAGGGCTTCCCATCGCGTGCAGTTTGTAGGAAAGTCCCCCGACGCATGCACCACATATTATTTATAATCCATGCAATAAAACCGTGTTGCTCCAGGCGAGGCCTTCAGTACCACTGCCTGCCTGGAATCAGACTGTCAGCTCTGCAGAAGACAGCTACCAGCGCCTGCCATACACCTGTGAGAACACATCCTCCGTGGGCCAGAGAGACGCTCCTCTCCCTTCCCGCCAGCCTGGAAGAATGTCTTATTTACTATGTAAATATATATATAAGCAGGAAGGAGCCGGGTCACATGACCGAGCGTGATGGCCAAAGAGGACGGGGTCGTGTACTAACGAGCCACATGAGAAAAATATGGAAAGAATTAAATATAAAATACATTAAATAAGTTTATATAAGGTAAAAAAAAAAGTTTTTATATATCTGTGTCCGGAAAAGCTGGGTGACGTAGTGTATACCGCTCAACGGAGTTTACGTCTGGAAAATCTGTGTTGTTTACAGTTGTAGCAAAATGTATGGGATTTTAAGGGTATTTCATGCAAAAATATCCACGTGAAATCCACGCCCAATTTTTTCCAACTGGAGTTTTTTTAGTTTTGAATCTATTTAACTGGAGTTTTTTTATGCATGGAAGCGGCAGTGGTTAATGCGCCGCCAAGGCTTTGGATTCCGCAGCGGATTTCTGCAAAATTGCACGTACCCTTAAAAAATCTCTATAGAGCGCGGATTTATCTCAGATTCTCCTCGCCAAAATTCGTCCCCCTGGATGCCCCCCTACAGCTCCGCACAAACCATTCAGACAGCTGAATAATAGAGATAACAGACGACACTAAACGGTTAACACCTCCCCGATCCCGGCGTCTACAGCGCTTCCTGCTGCGCCATTTACCACGCGAGGAAGTGACCTCGAGCTCGGAGGTGAGAGGTACAATGCGATTCCACGCCTGATGGAGCCTCCATTGTCCAGAGCTTCTGCCTAATCCCAGGATTCAGCCTCGCTGGCAGGGCGCCGGGCGACACCGGGGACGCCGCCGTCTGCTCAGGCCTCTCATGGTGGAAGCCTGGTGTACGCAGGAAGAGAATGGGGGGGAGGGGGTCACCCCCTCAGACACCTGCAATGCACTGTATGTACCCAGTGTCCGAACTGCCCAGACCCCAATACATGTGAATCACTGAGTGCTCAGAGTCAGTCAGTCACCAGTAAAGCAGTAAGGGCTAGAGAAATATATCTACGTACGGTATATTCTATATCTGCAGGGTCAGGGGCCCCATGACAAAATCCGAAAAGACCAGTGCCCATATAATACATACAGCCTCGGTAGTCAGGGCGCCCTATTGGGTGAAAAGAATGCCGCCAGCACACAGGATGGATTTTTCCACCGCCGTTTCCCAGATTTCCTCGCGGATCCACAGCACACGCGCAGAAAAATCTATTTCTCCAGTATAGCATGCAGATTTTACGCGCAAATTCAATTGACACGCTTCAGATTTTAAAACCAGTGACGCCCATTATAACGTGCGCCAGTTATAGGTCACGTCGTTCCCCCCCGCAGTACACCGACTCTTCTGGTAGCAGAAAGTGACGGGAGACGTGAGTGCAGATGATAGCACGCACGTCAATGAGCCTGGAAGACTGCACAGGGGAGCATTAACTAATTCATCATTTAACCCCCAGGTCGCCAGGAAGGACAGTCATCGGCACTGTATACAGAGACCAATCTGCCCAGCAGGGAAGGGGTTAAGCAGATTCTTTATTTCTTTTGGAGGCTCGCCACGGAAGCTTACTGACCGCCGCACGGCCCGGCAGTGAACTCCAGCTCACACACTGGGACATACATTTTTAAAAAGTCTTATCCAGGCGTCGGAGGGAAATGCAGCGCACGCGGCGGTATTACCGTATGTACCTAATGGGAACAGCAGAGGCAAACATTACACTGACACACGTCTCCTACATGCCTGAGGCAAGACAGGCACTGAGGACCAGGACTAATGGATGGATGGAGATGCTGATTTTTTTATTTATTTTTTTACACCCCCCTCCCCCAACGAGTCATGTTATAATCGGGATGTTTTCACGACAGGATATTTCCTCACTCCAAATAATAGAAAAAAAAAAGGTCTCTATTAGGTTTTCGTGAAATAAAAAAAAATAATTCTTGAAAAAAAATAAAAGGAAAGCAAAAATTGAAAAAAAATATTAAAAAGAATATTAAAAAATATTCCCCAGAATTACATAAAAAACACCCCTCGCTGTACCTAGGAGTCATGTCCTATGGCACCTATAAGCTCCGCCTTATTGCACCTAAAAACTTTGCACAGCCAAGCTCCGCCCCATTACAACTATAAGTCCCACCCCATTAAACTTATAAGCCCCACCCCATTGCACCTATAAGCTCCAATCCAGATCACTATGCTCCACCCATTGTACCTATATGCTCCGCCTTATTTTACTTAAAAACTCTGCACTGTTGCACAGCTAAGCTCCACCCCAATACAACTATAAGCTCCACCCACTTGCACCTATAAACTCCAACACATATAACTAAGCTCCAAAGAAAAATCGTGGGTCAGTCAGCACATCCAGTGCGCGTTGCTATGGCTGAAAGCACAAAGGCAAAAAAATATACAATGCAACATTACTCTGCAAACCAAATAAAGTACAACAATTGCCAAAATAATAGAAAGTATTTTGGTGCAAATGCTACGCTAATAAATTTGAGATGCTTGGCAAATCATTTTGTACAAAATTATTTGGGCTCTTATTGAGATCGCCTTGACGTTTGGCAGACGGGCCCAAATAATTTTGTACAAAATGATTTGCCAAGCATCTCAAATTTATTAGCGTAGCATTTGCACCAAAATACTTTCTATTATTTTGGCAATTGTTGTACTTTATTTGGTTTGCAGAGTAATGTTGCATTGTGTATTTTTTTGCCCATATAACTAAGCTCCACCCATTGCACCTATAAGCTCTGTTCCGTTGCACGGATTAGCTCCACTCCCATTGCACATATAAACTCTGTTCCATTGCATGGATTAGCTCCACCCCCATTGCAACTATAAGCCCCACTCCATCATACTAAGCTCCACCCTGTTGCACTGCTAAGCTCCACCCATTGCACCTATAAGCTATGCCTGCACAACCGCTTTAAGGGTAAAGTCAGCCTTGGCCCCTCATGGTGCCCCCTTTTTGCTCCACTTTCACCATCTCCTAGATTGATAAATCACATTGATATTCCATAATGGCCCAACTATGTAAAATGAATCCCCCTCCATGTTCCTGACAGCGCTGGTGCAGATGAACAGATTTGTCTGGGGAGGATTTGCAGGAGCCAATTAAGAGGGGCTCAAAAACATCACAAATTATAATGAAGAGAAGATTAGTCGGTGATTCCATACGATGGGAGGAGGAAAACTGAGCCGTCAATTCTGCAGGAGTCTGCTTTGCCGTCATTTGCACTAAATGTATCAAATGTTGCACTACTATGTTTGATAAATTTGGTGCATCTGTGAACAGGATCAACCCTATTAAACCTATACAGCCTGGTAGGGTTGATCCTGCCGATTAAAATGATACATGTCTTGTGTAAATCGATTTGTGGCGTTCCAAAGAAAAAAGACTTTTATTCATCAGACAAATGAAGACTTCAGTGCACCGCTGGGGCAGGGCCAACATTAGGGAGCTGAGGAGCACCGAGAGGTTAGGCCCCACCCTAAGTGTACTGAAGCACCAAATTTATCAAACGTAGCACTACGTTTGCTAAATTTGGTGCATCTATCAACAGAATCAATCCTATTAAACCTATACAGCCTGGTAGGGTTGATCCTGACGATCAAAATGGTACCCATCTTGTGAAAATCGGTTGTGGAGTTCCTGAGAAAAAAGATGGAGGAGCAATGAGGGGGTTAACCCCACCCTCAGTGCTCTAAAGTCTTTTTTTCTCAATAACATTACAATAAATTTTCACAAGACAGGTATCATTTTAATCGGCAGGATCAACCCTAACAGGAAGCATGTCTAGCTTAATAGGGTTGATCCTGCTGACACGTGCTCTTTAGGTTTAACATTTCTATGTTGAGAGATTACCTTACTTTCTATGCCACCCCTTTACTCGAATGAGATAACTATAGGTCCAGCTGGGTGTTACCAGTTGGGGGGGGGGGGTCACTGCACAGTCTGACACCGGCAGCACTGATTGGACTGTGTCAGACTCTGCAGAGGGACACACCAGTTTTTCCACAGTAGACCAACCTTGACCGACATCTTGGACTTCTGAGATGGTGAGTTGAGATCTTCATGGACCCGGTCCAGTAGCCACAGAAGAAACTCCAAGGCATCGTGTTGTGAATTCCCCCGAAACTGGGAGCCATACTTGGCCACGACATTCTGGAAGAGAGAAGAGAGTTGGTTACCGATCGGGGACAGGAATTGCAAAAACTGCAGGGGGTCAACATTAAAATTCTCGTCGCTATTCCATCTTGGGACTGCCCATGAATTTTAGGAGGAAAGGCCGGAGTGCCCCCTGACCCCTTTATCAGTTTGCCTTGCCCCCAACACACATCTTGAAGCTTTGGGGCCCCAATAAAAAAAATCTGTAAAATGGACCCCATCTACAACACCCTCACCCTCTGGTGAGTACTACCTTTGCTTCACTATAGCTACATTCCTGTGTCTCGGGGTTGTCCCAAAAATAACATATCGGGAAACAGTTGGGAGGACTCAGGACTCCTATCCCTAGAAGGAACGGCCTAACAGTGTGAACCATGAGTAGGAGGAAGGGGTCCTATACAGGGCCCTCTCTCCTTTATATAGTGTGACACAGTGAGGGGTTGTGCGGCTGGGCTGGTTTCCAGCCAGGTGAGGTCAAATATCGGACCGAAGTATAAGTACCGCTTCAGGTTTTGGCAGCACCTGGCTGTCCTTAAATAGGCAGCTGGGCTCAGCAGAGATGTCTCTGTTTTTTAGCATCTAAAGGCTTTGTGCCACGCTGGAGGGCTGAGAGCTGCACGCTGGGGAAACAGGCCCCCTAAAGCCTGCCGTGGACTACTGGAGGCAGAACTGCCAGCAAGGTGACTTGTGTTATATGAACTTTCCATTGTGTGTGAATTAACACAAAGGCTGCAAAAGTTACGTGCTGATTTGTGCAACTGCCTCAAGTGTGAATAAACACTGACGTTTTAAGAACTTGTATTTTGCCTCTGTACTGCGACCGCTTACCCTATCTACCTGAGCGAAACCCCACAATAGCTTCATGCTTTTATAAAAAACTATGGCAGACATATATGAAATTGTCCCGTTGCCCATAGCAACCAATCGCAGCGCAGCTTTCATTTCATATTCAGCTCTTTAAAAATAAAAGCTCTGCTGTGATTGGTTGCTATAGGCGACAGGAGAGTTTTTCTTTTACGCAGTTTCCACCAATGTTTTTGTTTTCCGTGTAGTCAGATGTGAGCAGAGTCTCCATCTTGGATGGATCTTAGGCCATTGCTGGAATTCCTTACTCAGTATAACCAGTCTGACATACCTGAGCCATTACCGCACCTCAATGTCCACACTGCAAGCCAAATAACACAGGAATGCTATATTGAGCCCCAGATCTAATCCACAGCATGGTCCCAGTCCTCTTCCTTCTATACAGGACACGCCCCCCTACAGCATGGTCCCAGTCCTCTTACTTCTATACAGGACACGCCCCCCTACAGCATGGTCCCAGTCCTCTTCCTTCTATACAGGACACGCCCCCCCACAGCATGGTCCCAATCTCATCCCTGTATACTGGTCCTATAGTCCCTGCAGCATGTTCCCAGTCCTCCACCCTGTATACAGGACAGGCTTTCCCCCCACAGCATGGTCCCAGGTTTCCTCCTACCTGTATACAGGACCTATAGTCCCTGCAGCATGGTCCGTCCTCCTCCCTGTATATAGGACATACCCCCCACAGCATGGTCCCAGTCCTCCTCCCTGTATACAGGACACGCCCCCCACAGCATGGTCCCAGTCCTCCTCCCTGTATACAGGACATGCCCCCCACAGCATGGTCCCAGTCCTCCTCCCTGTATACAGGACACGCCCCCCACAGCATGGTCCCAGTCCTCCTCCCTGTATACAGGACCTATAGTCCTTTCAGCATAGTCCCAGTCCCCCTATACAGGACACATCGCCCACAGCATGGCCCCAGTGGTCCTCCGCTTCCCTGTATACAGGACGCCCCCCCCCACACACACACAGCATGGTCTCACTCCCCCTCCCTGTACACATGACATATAGTCCCTGCAGCATAGTCCCAATCCCCTTCCCTGCATACAGGACACGCCCCCCACAGCATGGTCCCAGTCCCCTTCCCTGTATACAGGATACTACAAGGACAGGTCACTAGAGGACGGCTAGGGAAGGTAAATATAGACACAGCATGTCCCTGACTCATCCTCCAAACATGTCACCGCTCACCTAGAGACACTCGTAGAGAACATGTATGCATGACAGGCTCCAGGAACAGTGTATCTAGGTAATGTGTGATACTGTCTGCTGAGGCGACGTGGCTATGCCTATCATGAGTGATACTGTCTGCTGAAATGTGTATCTAATCCTGCATGTGCGATACAGTCTGCTGAGCTGTGTATCTAATCCTATCATGTGTGATACTGTCTGCTGAGCTGTGTATCTAATCCCATCATGTGTGATACTGTCTGCTGAGCAGTGTATCTAATCCTATCATGTGTGATACTGTCTGCTGAGCTGTGTATCTAATCCTATCATGTGTGATACTGTCTGCTGAGCTGTGTATCTAATCCTATCATGTGTGATACTGTCTGCTGAGCTGTGTATCTAATCCCATCATGTGTGATACTGTCTGCTGAGCAGTGTATCTAATCCTATCATGTGTGATACTGTCTGCTGAGCTGTGTATCTAATCCTATCATGTGTGATACTGTCTGCTGAGCTGTGTATCTAATCCTATCATGTGTGATACTTGTCTGCTGAGCTGTGTATCTAATCCTATCATGTGTGATACAGTCTGAGGATTAGATACTCAGCTCCGATCATGTGTGATACTGTCTGCTGAGCTGTGTATCTAATCCTATCATGTGTGATACTGTCTGCTGAGCTGTGTATCTAATCCTATCATGTGTGATACTGTCTGCTGAGCTGTGTATCTAATCCCATCATGTGTGATACTGTCTGCTGAGCAGTGTATCTAATCCTATCATGTGTGATACTGTCTGCTGAGCTGTGTATCTAATCCTATCATGTGTGATACTTGTCTGCTGAGCTGTGTATCTAATCCTATCATGTGTGATACAGTCTGAGGATTAGATACTCAGCTCCGATCATGTGTGATACTGTCTGCTGAGCTGTGTATCTAATCCTATCATGTGTGATACTGTCTGCTGAGCTGTGTATCTAATCCTATCATGTGTGATACTGTCTGCGGAGCTGAGTATCTAATCCTGCCATGTGTGATGCTGTCTGCTGAGCTGTGTATCTAATCCTATCATGTGTGATACTGTCTGCTGAGCTGTGTATCTAATCCTATCCTGTGTGATACTTGTCTGCTGAGCTGTGTATCTAATCCTATCATGTGTGATACTGTCTGCGGAGCTGAGTATCTAATCCTGCCATGCGTGATACAGTCTGCGGAGCTGAGTATCTAATCCTGCCATGCGTGATACAGTCTGCGGAGCTGAGTATCTAATCCTGCCATGCGTGATACAGTCTGCGGAGCTGAGTAGGTGGTGACACACGGCATGGCTGCAGTAAACACCCTGTGCGCCATCATTTCCTCCTCTGGCAGGCTGCCCTCCTGGTTAGACCAGTTCACTGTTCTCGACCACAGAAGCCCTGAGGTCCAGTGTGGTGGAGCAGGAGTGTGCGGGGAAGGGGGGGGGGGGGGAATTTGGTTGATATCACTATATACAAGAAGATGTATAACTTATAGCAGCTGTAAATACAGTACAGACCAAAAGTTTGGACACACCTTCTCATTCAAAGAGTTTTCTTTATTTTCATGACTATGAAAATTGTAGATTCACACTGAAGGCATCAAAACTATGAATTAACACATGTGGAATTATATACATAACAAAAAAGTGTGAAACAACTGAAAATATGTCATATTCTAGGTTCTTCAAAGTAGCCACCTTTTGCTTTGATTACTGCTTTGCACACTCTTGGCATTCTCTTGATGAGCGTCAAGAGGTAGTCACCTGAAATGGTTTTCACTTCACAGGTGTGCCCTGTCAGGTTTAATAAGTGGGATTTCTTGCCTTATAAATGGGGTTGGGACCATCAGTTGCGTTGTGGAGAAGTCAGGTGGATACACAGCTGATAGTCCTACTGAATAGACTGTTAGAATTTGTATTATGGCAAGAAGAAAGCAGCTAAGTAAAGAAAAACGAGTGGCCATCATTACTTTAAGAAATGAAGGTCAGTCAGTCCGAAAAATTGGGAAAAATTTGAAAGTGTCCCCAAGTGCAGTCACAAAAACCATCAAGCGCTACAAAGAAACTGGCTCACATGAGGACCGCCCCAGGAAAGGAAGACCAAGAGTTACCTCTGCTGCGGAGGATAAGTTCATCCGAGTCACCAGCCTCAGAAATCGCAGGTTAACAGCAGCTCAGATTAGAGACCAGGTCAATGCCACACAGAGTTCTAGCAGCAGACACATCTCTAGAACAACTGTTAAGAGGAGACTGTGTGAATCAGGCCTTCATGGTAGAATATCTGCTAGGAAACCACTGCTAAGGACAGGCAACAAGCAGAAGAGACTTGTTTGGGCTAAAGAACACAAGGAATGGACATTAGACCAGTGGAAATCTGTGCTTTGGTCTGATGAGTCCAAATTTGAGATCTTTGGTTCCAACCACCGTGTCTTTGTGTGACGCAGAAAAGGTGAACGGATGGACTCTACATGCCTGGTTCCCACCGTGAAGCATGGAGGAGGAGGTGTGATGGTGTGGGGGTGCTTTCCTGGTGACACTGTTGGGGATTTATTCAAAATTGAAGGCATACTGAACCAGCATGGCTACCACAGCATCTTGCAGCAACATGCTATTCCATCCGGTTTGCGTTTAGTTGGACCATCATTTATTTTTCAACAGGACAATGACCCCAAACACACCTCCAGGCTGTGTAAGGGCTATTTGACCATGAAGGAGAGTAATGGGGTGCTGCGCCAGATGACCTGGCCTCCACAGTCACCGGACCTGAACCCAATCGAGATGGTTTGGCGTGAGCTGCACCGCAGCGTGAAGGCAAAAGGGCCAACAAGTGCTAAGCATCTCTGGGAACTCCTTCAAGACTGTTGGAAGACCATTTCAGGTGACTACCTCTTGAAGCTCATCAAGAGAATGCCAAGACTGTGCAAAGCAGTAATCAAAGCAAAAGGTGGCTACTTTGAAGAACCTAGAATATGACATGTTTTCAGTTGTTTCACACTTGTTATGTATATAATTCCACATGTGTTAATTCATAGTTTTGATGCCTTCAGTGTGAATCTACAATTTTAATAGTCATGAAAATAAAGAAAACTCTTTGAATGAGAAGGTGTGTCCAAACTTTTGGTTTGTACTGTATATAATTATATACAGGAGATACCCAGGTTATACCAGCATGTTCCATATCACTATATACAAGCAGATGTATAACTTATACCAGCTGTACATATATAATTATATACAGGAGATACCCAGGTTATACCAGCATGGACCATATCACTATATACAAGAAGATGTATAACTTGTACCAGCTGTACATATATAATTATATACAGGAGCTGCCCAGGTTATACCAGCATGCTCCATATCACTGTATACAAGAAGATGTATAACTTATACCAGCTGTACATATATCATTATATACAGGATATACCCAGGTTATACCAGCATGGTCCATATCACTATATACAAGAAGATGTATAACTTATACCAGCTGTACATATATAATTATATACAGGCTATACCCAGGTTATACCAGCATGCTCTATATCACTATATACAAGAAGATGTATAACTTATACCAGCTGTACATATATAATTATATACAGGAGATGCCCAGGTTATACCAGCATGGTCCATATCACTATATACAAGAAGATGTATAACTTATACCAGCTGTACATATATAACTATATACAAGAGATGCCCAGGTTATACCAGCATGGTCCATATCACTATATACAAGAAGATGTATAACTTATACCAGCTGTACATATATAACTATATACAAGAGATGCCCAGGTTATACCAGCATGGTCCATATCACTATATACAAGAAGATGTATAACTTATACCAGCTGTACATATATAATTATATACAGGAGATGCCCAGGTTATACCAGCATGCTCCATATCACTATATACAAGAATATGTATAACTTATACCAGCTGTACATATATAACTATATACAAGAGATGCCCAGGTTATACCAGCATGGTCCATATCACTATATACAGGAAGATGTATAACTTATACCAGCTGTACATATATAATTATATACAGGAGATACCCAGGTTATACCAGCATGGTCCATATCACTATATCCAAGAAGATGTATAACTTATACCAGCTGTACATATATAATTATATACAGGAGATGCCCAGGTTATACCAGCATGGTCCATATCACTATATACAAGAAGATGTATAACTTATACCAGCTGTACATATATAATTATATACAGGAGATGCCCAGGTTATACCAGCATGGTCCATATCACTATATCCAAGAAGATGTATAACTTATACCAGCTGTACATATATAATTATATACAGGAGATGCCCAGGTTATACCAGCATGGTCCATATCACTATATACAAAAAGATGTATAACTTATACCAGCTGTACATATATAATTATATACAGGAGATGCCCAGGTTATACCAGCATGGTCCATATCACTATATACAAGAAGATGTATAACTTATACCAGCTGTACATATATAATTATATACAGGAGATACCCAGGTTATACCAGCATGGTCCATATCACTATATCCAAGAAGATGTATAACTTATACCAGCTGTACATATATAATTATATACAG
Organism: Bufo gargarizans; assembly: GCF_014858855.1. Classification (NCBI taxonomy): domain Eukaryota; kingdom Metazoa; phylum Chordata; class Amphibia; order Anura; family Bufonidae; genus Bufo; species Bufo gargarizans. The sequence goes on from NC_058085.1 coordinate 42,265,941, forward strand.
GAGATGCCCAGGTTATACCAGCATGGTCCATATCACTATATACAAGAAGATGTATAACTTATACCAGCTGTACATATATAATTATATACAGGAGATGCCCAGGTTATACCAGCATGGTCCATATCACTATATACAAGAAGATGTATAACTTATACCAGCTGTACATGTATAATTATATACAGGAGATACCCAGGTTATACCAGCTGTACATATATAATTATATACAGGAGATGCCCAGGTTATACCAGCATGGTCCATATCACTATATACAAAAAGATGTATAACTTATACCAGCTGTACATATATAATTATATACAGGAGATGCCCAGGTTATACCAGCATGGTCCATATCACTATATACAAGAAGATGTATAACTTATACCAGCTGTACATATATAATTATATACAGGAGATACCCAGGTTATACCAGCATGGTCCATATCACTATATCCAAGAAGATGTATAACTTATACCAGCTGTACATATATAATTATATACAGGAGATGCCCAGGTTATACCAGCATGGTCCATATCACTATATACAAGAAGATGTATAACTTATACCAGCTGTACATATATAATTATATACAGGAGATGCCCAGGTTATACCAGCATGGTCCATATCACTATATACAAGAAGATGTATAACTTATACCAGCTGTACATATATAATTATATACAGGAGATGCCCAGGTTATACCAGCATGGTCCATATCACTATATACAAGAAGATGTATAACTTATACCAGCTGTACATGTATAATTATATACAGGAGATACCCAGGTTATACCAGCTGTACATATATAATTATATACAGGAGATGCCCAGGTTATACCAGCATGCTCCATATCACTATATACAAGAAGATGTATAACTTATACCAGCTGTACATATATAACTATATACAGGAGATGCCCAGGTTATACCAGCATGGTCCATATCACTATATACAAGAAGATGTATAACTTATACGAGCTGTACATATATAATTATATACAGGAGATACCCAGGTTATACCAGCATGGTCCATATCACTATATACAAGAAGATGTATAACTTATACGAGCTGTACATATATAATTATATACAGGAGATACCCAGGTTATACCAGCATGGTCCATATCACTATATACAAGAAGATGTATAACTTATACCAGCTGTACATACATAATTATATACAGGAAATGCCCAGGTTATACCAGCATGGTCCATATCACTATATGCAGAAGATGTATAACTTATACCAGCTGTACATACATAATTATATACAGGAAATGCCCAGGTTATACCAGCATGGTCCATATCACTATATACAAGAAGATGTATAACTTATACCAGCTGTACATATATAATTATATACAGGAGATGCCCAGGTTATACCAGCACGGTCCATATCACTATATACAGGAAGATGTATAACTTATACCAGCTGTACATATATAATTATATACAGGAGATGCCCAGGTTATACCAGCATGCTCCATATCACTGTGTATAGGAAGGTGATATATGAGGTGACGGATGCGTCCTGCCCACATTGCCTCCTCCTGTTGTTCTCTTCATTCCTTACATTCCGCTCATAAGTGACATTTCTAGACATATTTAGCCCCTTGAGAAGACTTCTGATTAGGCCTCATGCACACGACCGTTGTTCTGGTCCGCATCCTAGCTGCATTTTTTTGCGGCTCGGGTGCGGACCCATTCACTTCAATTGGGCCGTAAAAGATGCAGACTGCACTCCGTGTGCTGTTGTCCGCACTCCATCGGTTACTCCGTTCCGTGGACCCACAAAAAAAAAAAAAAAAAAAAGAACATGTCCTATTGTAGTCCGTTTTGCATACAAGAATAGTCATTTCTTTTATGGGCGCCTGTTCCGATCCGCAAAATGCGGAACGCACACAGGCAGCGTCCGTGTTTTGTGGACTGTAAAACACAGCACGGTCGTGTGCATGAGGCCTAATCAGCATGTGCAGTCGTAGCCTCGTTTTATATTGACTATGACTCCCATCGTGCCCCTGGATGGAATCCGGATTTCATATTTTCCTTAATCTTGGGGAGCTTTCCATGACCTCATTGTCGCCCCCTGCTGGGCTATCAAGAAGAGTTGAGGGAAGGGAAGTGACAACTGCTCTGTGCACATTTCTGGCGCATAAAAGGGATTGTCACTTTCCAAGTCAAATTTCATCACTTATTTATTCCTATAGCATTGTATGTCGTAAATGGCGCCATTGTCAGGTGCAGCAGGTAGGATGTAAACATGTGCGCAGGAACAAGGAGCATTGTCTCCCTGCATCGCCTCAGGGGTGAACGAGGGGCCAAAGCACTCCATTCCCATGACGCAAGAGCAGAGAGCCTGGCACGATACCCGTCCTCCATTACCAAGTCCCACACATTCCAAACCGGTGTGTCAAGTGCAGCCAGGAGCCAAGTGCGAATACCCGAGCAGCGAGGTACAAAGTAAGTGTATGATAGTGAGGGAAAGAGCACTGTCCGAGGGACAGCGCACACAGTGATGTCACAGCACAAGGACAGCGCACACAGTGATGTCACAGTACAGGATAATACACACAGTGATGTCACAGTACAGGATAATGTACACAGTGATGTCACAGTACAGGATAATGTACACAGTGATGTCACATTGCAGGGATAATGTACATAGTGATGTCACAGTACAGGATAATGTACACAGTGATGTCACAGTACAGGGATAATGTACACAGTGATGTCACAGTACAGGGATAATGTACAGTGATGTCACAGCACAAGGATAGCGCACACAGTGATGTCACAGCACAAGGATAGCGCACACAGTGATGTCACAGCACAAGGATAGCGCACACAGTGATGTCACAGTACAAGGATAGCGCACACAGTGATGTCACAGTACAGGGATAATGCTCACAGTACAGGATAATGTACACAGTGATGTCACAGCACAGGACAATGTACAGTGATGTCACAGTACAGGATAATGTACACAGTGATGTCACAGTACAGGGATAATGTACACAGTGATGTCACAGTACAGGAATAATGTACACAGTGATGTCACAGTACAGGATAATACACACAGTGATGTCACAATACAGGATAATGTACACAGTGATGTCACAGTACAGGATAATGTGCACAGTGATGTCACAGTACAGGGATAATGTACACAGTGATGTCACAGTACAGGATAATGTACACAGTGATGTCACAGTACAGGGATAATGTACATAGTGATGTCACAGTACAAGATTATGCACACAGTGATGTCACAGTACAGGGATAATGTACACAGTGATGTCACAGTACAGGATAATGTACACAGTGATGTCACAGTACAGGGATAATGTACACAGTGATGTCACAGTACAGGGATAATGTACACAGTGATGTAACAATACAGGATAATGTACACAGTGATGTCACAGTACAGGGTAATGTACACAGTGATGTCACTACAGGATAATGCACACAGTGATGTCACAGTTTTTAAAAATGCACAAAGTATAAATCTTTGTATAAGCTTGACAGCGCCCCCCCCCCCCCCCCCCCCGTCAGACCACTTTCCAGTAGGATATTGCCCAGTAATTACCCTGCAGCCTGGAGACTCAGTTCAAAGGTTTATGTTACTGTGAGCGTCACCAACAAGACAGTCCAGCGACGACTGGAAAGGAGCCGTTACTGGGATTACACAGGTGCAATGTGGACAAACCAGTTCGGGAGTTCACCCGCGCCCTGTAGATGTGGCCGTGTACGAACAGTCTATGTGTTTGTTCAGACAGGAGACGAGCCCTGGACAACAGGAAGCGCTGGACAGAGGTGGACCTGATGGACATCCCAAACAATGCTGACAAACCCGTTTCCACTGTGTGGGGGTTGGGACCAGGGTCGGACTGGCCCACCAGAGGGCCCAAGCTCTAATACCATAGTAGGTCCCAAAGATCTATGGGGTCTATTTCTGTGATTTAAAACTTATTAAAAATGTAATTGATGATATAGGGGTTGGGTCTCAAGACTAATCTTCTCTGATGGGACCCTAGGAGACCCAGTTTGGTACTGTACACAGGCACCACTAAATAGGCAACATTCCAGGTCACGTCTTCCACACAAGTCTAGCTCGGGCCTATACAGCAGCCTGTGCACAGTTTGTGCCTTCCTGCAACATTGTCTTTCCACCATAATAACACAGGGCTTCTCCATAAATCTGGTCATTAGAGGTCTCGTTCAATAGAAGAAGTTCTACCGTGGTGTCCATATATACAGAATTAGCACCGAGATTTAGGAATGCATCCACCATGCAGAAAACCAGGGGTGGTACAAAGGCGGTACAAAATACTGGTGCGGTGTAGTAGTACAACTGAGCTGGTACCTGCAGGGCCCCCCCCCCATTCAGCAGCTGCCAGCTCACGAATAGGATATGCAAGTGATATACTATACATGCCTGGTATCGCGCCCAGTTCGCATTCCCCGCTCCAGCGACAGAGGCTCTGTGCGCGATGAGACATCAGGTTACAGTGTCACAATCTTGCTATGGGGCAAGCGAGTACATTAAGACAATAGATTATCAGCAAAACAGAAAACACACCATCTTTAAAGGGTTTGTCAGGTCTGGTGGTCTCCATGAAGGAAGATTAAGATTGTTCATATGGGTGGCTTTACCCTATTCCTGCAGACACCTGGCATTGAGATTATGAAGAAGACTTCTGGTAGTGATGTAACTTTTAGAGACAGATTGAAACGTAGTTACAAAATAAGACAGACCATTTTGAGTTCCATGTGGGGCATGGACATAGCTTCCAGGGTAGCACCTATTGTGGGGCTCACCTCCACTCCCCATGGATGATGGAAGACACAGGGCATACGGTAGACTTCAATATCTTAAGCATTCGATGTCTTGCTGAAGGTGGTCATGGTGGAGCGAGTCTCCATTCATGGAACCCCACGTCTACTTGTTACACCCTTCACTACGTGGTCCCATCTTACATGGTCACCTCTCCTTAGCTCAAGGAGGTGGCATGTGGCACCAACAAGCCACTTTGCCCTGGTTGGGGCAAATACAGAAAACTAAACGTGTGCCTGGCTTACTCTGTCTCCAGCAGTTTTGGAAATGTGAAGATCTAACCTTTAGGAAAGGCGACGTTTGATGACATCTCATTTCTAAAGGTCTGACATTCTTTACCGATTCATTTCTTAATGTACTTTTACAGGGGTTGGAGCTCAGATTGTCTGACACAGAGCTCCAAATCCCCAGCATAGGTAAATCACAACATTCAGCCTGCCAGCAGCCACCACTAGGTGGAGCCCACTGAGAGCCATGGAAGTCAATAATAGCACAGTATGCAGTGGGCTCCCTGTAGTGGTGGCTGCAGGAAGATAGAACTTTATCATTCAGCTACGCTGGGGATTTGTTGCTGTGTATCAGAAAAAACTGACCTCACAGATGTTCTCAGGGCTGCCTATTGCCGTATCTGCTTTTCTCTGGCAGTGAGGAGGTTAAACACGTCCACGGAGGGACACTCTACACATCACGTACATCTCAGGCTGGGAAAGCCTCTAGCGGATGATAAAAGGATCCTCTCCGGGGACGCAGAGGCTTTTAATTTAATTGTACGCAGCATTTTATCAATTGGATAATTCCCGTGCCTCCACTTTAAGCCGACACCTTAGATCGGTCACCTTGACGCTCATCCTGGGGGAGTCAATAGGGACATCATTGAGGCATTTCTGTAGGTAGGTCACCATGGGCAACGTTTCCTGACTGTCCACTGTCCTATGTCTCACTTGGCTTCTAGTGGATGGTGGCCATTGCTCATCGTTGACCTACTGTACAGGAGCTGGCCACAATGTTCGATGGCCGCACAGATGGGCCATCAAAATTAAGTGGTCAGGGCACGGGATTAGCCCTTAGTAGCCTAATTATTTAACGATGGTGAGCATTGGCATAGCCATAGGGGGTGTAGCCCTATAAGAAGACACCAGGATTATAATTGGCACCTGGTAAGTTTGGGGGTGTGGGGCGATGACAGACCTTTTAGGTCAGTAAAATCATCATGGCTGCTCCATATCACACTGGGTGCTCCATATCTACCATGTTGTAAGGCCATATTCACATTGAATTCCTATGTCCGTTCCGCAAAAAGATAGAACACGACCTATACTTGGCCACAAAATGCGGACCACGGACCCACTGAAGTCAATGGGTCTGCAAAAAATGTGGATGGGACAGAGGCAGCATTTTGCTGAGCAGCACAACCATGTAAAAGACTTATCAGTCAGTAGATCACGCAATCAAGATCCGACAACAGCTCCGGTCCTGGTCACGTGACCAAAACTAGCTAAAACAAACTAATGAGTGTTTGTGAAGTGTTAATCACCCGGCAGAACAAGAGAGCGTCTGTCTGTGAATGATAAGGTTATAATCGGTCAGCGATGACATCATCGCTCTGTAGATAATAAGTAATCCTTATTGCAGATGATTAACCGGTGATTAACCAGTATCTATAGAACCATATAGGACTATTAGTGAGGACAGGTATGAAAACTTGCAGGCAGTGAAGAGGTTAACCCAAGTAGTTGAATGTCATGAGAATTTGGCACTCACCTTAAACTCTGCAGAAAGTTGAGGGGTGTACTCAAATGTCCATAGGCCTCTGACCAAGGTGGCCAACCTCTCAGTGACCTCCCCTTTTCCAACCAGTGAGTTCTCCTCTGTAGACCCCTTCTGAAGACCCTCATCCCCCTTAGTCCTGTTGAGTTCTGCCCTGAACTGCTCCATCCCCAGGTACTCCGCCAGGAGGTCAGTGTTACTCAAGCACTGGACCACAGCATTCATAAAGCAGGTGTTTCCATGGTTCTTCAGCCCCTGGACGCCAGGAACCTTGTCCTCTGAGCTCAAGGAAGACCTCTCCTGAGATTTAAGCATCACATGAGCTTTACCCAGGTTATTGTTGCCGTCACCTCCTTGGACAACTCTATAATCCTCATTTGCAGAGCCTTTGGCTTCTCCGGGGTAGGTTTTCTGCTTGAAGCCCCCATCGTCATCCTCCACGTTCAAGTTGTTATGCTCTCCATCCACCAGGTGAGACAAATTGCTCAAAGTTTTCAGGATCCTCTGCATGAAATTTCCCACAGACCTGAGGGACTTGCTCCTGAAGAGCTTCTTGGAGCCCTGGCTCTTGTCTTTGCTCTCCTTGTGTTGCTCCTCCATGTCTTCTTCTTCACCTGGGAGTCTTGCAGACTCTACTCTACCTGCAGGGCTGTGCACAGGTTGACCAGGAAGAAGGAAGCAGGACTTCAGGTGGCTATTGCTACAAGCCTGAATTACAGATCCAATCTCCCCATGACTGCGGGAAGGGGAAACCTGTCACCCCATAGAGGTGGACACGTCCTACCTGGCCGGGGCAGGTGTGTGACCATCCTGTCCTGGAGCTCAGCGGTGTCAGCTCTGCTGTGTGGATCTGCTGCCTGGGCTCTGCTCCACCTCCAGTCTAGGAATATTATTAGCTGGGCTTTACTTTCAGAAGGGAAGCAGTAGGAGGCAGGCAGACAGGTTTGTGCAGGGGGTGGGGGGAGCCTCTGCTGGTGACTACTGGAGAAGACAGCTTGACAAATTCCGCACACGCTGTGTCATTCGTCGCCTGAGCCTCCTAATCAGCTCCCTGATAATCTATGGACAAAAGAGGGATCAAGGCTTGATGGACAGGAGCTGCCATGTGTGAAGCTGTGCACAGGCCAGGGTCCCACATACCGTGCGGATAAGGCCTTATTCAAACCGCCATGTCCGATTTTGCACGAATAATGCCTCTTGCACACGACCGTATATTTTTTCAGTTTCTGTTCCGGTTTTTTTGCAGACCGTATACGGAACTATTAATTTCAATGGGTCCGCAAAAAAAACTGAAGTTACTTCATGTGCATTCCGTTTCCGTATTTCCGTTCCGCCAAAAAATAGTACATGTCCTATTATTGTCCGTATTACAGACAAGGATAGGACTGTTCTATTAGGAGCCAGCTGTTCCGTTCCGTAAAATACAGAATGCACACAGACGTCCTCCGTTTTTTTCGCTGATCCGTTTTTTGAGGACCGCAAAATACATACGGTCGTGTGCAAGAGGCCTAAATGGGAAAAAATTATGGTTTCAGCCTGTTTTCTTTTCTCACTCCCACAGACTTGAACGGGCTATTCTGATCGGCAAAAAAACGGACCAGGGTAGGAAAGCGCTGAGCTTCTCGGATCGGGCACACGGATCGGTGGGAAAAAAAACGGATGTATGAATAGCCCCATAGACCTGTATGGGTGTGTATAGCACATGTCAGAAAAATACTTTAATAGATCCATAAAGTGCATCAGGCAGGATCATGGGGGAAAATGCTGCAAAGTATAAGGGCTCCTGCACACGACCGTATGTATTTTGAGGTCCGCAAAAATTGGATGACGTCCGTGTACATTCCGTATTTTGCGGAATGGAACATCTGTCCCCTAATTGTCCGTAATGCGGACAATAATAGGACATCTTCTATTTTTTTGCGGAAGGGACATATAGAAATGGAATGCATTTCCATTTCAATTTTTTGAGGACCCATAGAAGTGAATGGTTCCACATACAGTCCGCAAAAAAATGGAACAGACACGGAAAGAAAATACATGTCGTGTGCACGAGCCTGTAACTTCGGCACCACTGAGCAATTGTATCTAATCTATAATGTGTGATACTGTCTGCTGAACTGATGTATCTAAGCCTGTCGTGTGATCATATTGTCTGTTAAGTTTCTGTATCTCATCATATCATGTGACACTGTCTGCTGAGCTGTGTATCTAAGCCTATCATGTGTGATACTGTCTGCTGAGCTGTGTATCTAATCCTATCATGTGTGATACTGTCTGCTGAGCTGTGTATCTAATCCTATCCTGTGTGATACTGTCTGCTGAGCTGTGTATCTAATCCTATCCTGTGTGATACTGTCTGCTGAGCTGTGTATCTAATCCTACCATGTGTGATACTGTCTGCTGAGCTGTGTATCTAATCCTATCCTGTGTGATACTGTCTGCTGAGCTGTGTATCTAATCCTATCATGTGTGATACAGTCTGCTGAGCTGTGTATCTAAGCTTATCATGTGTGATACTGCCTGCTGAGCTGTGTATCTAATCCTATCATGTGTGATACTGTCTGCTGAGCTGCTGTATCTAATCCTATCCTGTGTGATACTGTCTGCTGAGCTGTGTATCTAATCCTTTGTAATACTGCCTGCTGAGCTGTGTATCTAATCCTATCATGTGTGATACTGTCTGCTGAGCTGTGTATCTAATCCTATCATGTGTGATACTGTCTGCTGAGCTGTGTATCTAATCCTATCCTGTGTGATACTGTCTGCTGAGCTGTGTATCTAATCCTATCCTGTGTGATACTGTCTGCTGAGCTGTGTATCTAATCCTATCATGTGTGATACTGTCTGCTGAGCTGTGTATCTAATCCTATCATATGTGATACTGTCTCCTGAGCTGTGTATCTAATCCTATCATGTGTGATACTGCCTGCTGAGCTGTGTATCTAATCCTATCCTGTGTGATACTGTCTGCTGAGCTGTGTATCTAATCCTATCATGTGTGATACTGCCTGCTGAGCTGTGTATCTAATCCTATCCTGTGTGATACTGTCTGCTAAACTGGGTATCTAATCCTATCATATGTGATACTGTCTGCTGAGCTGTGTATCTAATCCTATCCTGTGTGATACTGTCTGCTGAGCTGTGTATCTAATCATAGCATGTGTGATACTGCCTGCTGAGCTGTGTATCTAATCCTATCATATGTGATACTGTCTGCTGAGCTGTGTATCTAATCCTATCCTGTGTGATACTGTCTGCTAAACTGGGTATATAATCTTATCATTTGTGATACTGTCTGCTGAGCTGTGTATCTAAGCCTACCATGTGTGATACTGTCCAATGTATCTAAGCTTATCATGTGTGATACTGTTCAATGTATCTGAGCCTATCTTGTGTGCTACTGTACGGTATAGTTGGTGGGGACAACAATGTGAGATACTGATTGCTGCTCTTGTGTATCTAAGCCTGTCCTGTTGGCTATAGTCTTCTGAACCTTTGTATACAAGCCTATCATGTGTGATACTGGCTGCTGAGCAGATGTATCTAAGTCTATTATGTGTGATACTGTCTGCCGAGTAAATGTATCTAAGCCTATAATTTGTGATACCGTCTGTTGAGCAGATGTATCTAAGCCTATCATGTGTGATACTGTCTGCTGAGTGGATGTATCTAAGCCTATGATGTGGGAAAGAGTCCTGCTGAGCTAGTGCGCCTAAGCCCACCATGTGACACACACAGTACTACACTCCTCATCATGTACAGAGGTCATGGAGGGGGAGGATTCTTGTCCTTCTTCAGGTCTCCCACCTATTGTTGTACAGCCTGAGGTCAGATACTTCCTCCTGGTGAAGCCTCATTGTGAGTGACATCATCGGAGTGACATCACCAGGAAATGGCTGCTCAGGGGAGCGGAAACAGCAGAGTCCTCACAGCAGGATCCTGCTTGGCTGGTTAACTCTTGCACTGCCAGGCTGTAGTCAGAAGCAGCGGCAGGACAAAACTCTATGGATTACTTTCCCCGAACTGTTCCTTGGGGGTCATTTACAAAAAAACGGCTTTTTACTCCCCTTTTGCGCTGTCAGGAGATGCACGCACCTCCTCATAAATTAGGTGCAGCCGGTGTGGCTGGCGGAAGAACCAGACCAGCCCCTGACTGCTTCCAGGCGTAAATGTTAGTAAATTTGTTGGGGGCGAGGCCCCTGGCACGCCCATGCCAAACACTTGACACTCCTATGTGTAGAATGTGGCGCAAAAAC